>NC_134110.1:102247954-102872727 GCF_040939455.1 Microcebus murinus | reverse complement strand
ATGTTCTATTGTCTCATCAAAAAATGAGCTAATGGCCCATTTCTGAGGTCTGGTTAAAGGCATTTAGCACAGTCTCTACAAATATGAGGGCACTACTCTGTCAGCACTGACAACGGGGTGAAAACCAAGCCCATAGGACTGTTTTGAGGACATGCTTGTCGCTGTTTAAGCACAAGCACATTCAAACGCTCCTTTGCGTTCACTGCCCATAGGATCTCACAAGATACGTGACAGGTTATTATCCGAAGTTTATTATTCCGGAAGCTAGTGGAGACATGTTTGATAACCTCCCCAAATCAGATGGCTGGACAGTTGCCATCTGAGACAGCCTGGAAGGCTTTCTCCCTAGCGCCAGCCGCCTGCTGGGGCTCTCAAGCCATCGATCCGCTCCCCCAGGTTGAGGCCACAGACGTGGACAGGGTGGCGCCCAGGCCCCTCAGGGAAGAGTGGGCCACTGGTTCTGGTGCAGGAGGGCGGGTAGCAGGCTGCCTCTGGCAGTTCATGCCTTCAGCACAGCCCGTGCTGTCAGGGGAATCTCTACAGCGGACCCCACCAGCATCACTACTCAGCTCGGACAGTAAGAAACAGTCTTACACTCGAGGGAGGGTGACAGAGATTAGTGCCGCTCCTGAGAATCTCGAGGATGAGGCATGGTGTCCTCTGTCATATCTCCATGCCACTCACAAGTGTGGATCCTCCAGAAGCCAGCTGGACGCTGGAGAATGGCTGGATGTAGTGTCTTTGCTGGAGCAGGTCAGTACGGCCTCAGCCATGTGGCACGTGGCTGCTGAGGCAGATCGTGCGTCCTTCCCTAGCCCAGTCAGGCACAGAGTCGTGGAGCGCACAACGGTGCTCGCGCCGCACTGCTCCAGCCGTGTGCCGGGTGGCGAGGAGGGCAGCCAGCCCCGAGCAGGACCTGGAGAAGGACACAGCGCTGCGGAAGTCCAGGCAGCAGCCTTACTGCTTCGGCCACATGACCTGTAGACCCCATAATGTTGGAGGTGTCAGTGATGGGACAAAATGCAGTGTGGTATGTATGTCAAGCTCCAGGGAAGGAAACACAATGCCAGCCCCAAGGTTTCCAGAACAGGGACATGCTAGCTGCAGCTGAGAACTGTATGAAAGTTACAAAAACTTCTATTAATAGTATGCTACCACCAGCCCCAGTAGAGGCCCACTCACCCTGGGACCCCAGGTATCTGTGCATCCTGAAGAGCCCATCCTGAGCAGGGTCCTCAAAGAATGACCCTAATGAGACCTAAGGGCACAGGTAAACTGCATGAGCAGGCAGCCCAAGGCCATGGCATCCAGAGTCACCAGGGCCCCGTCCCACCGTGCACCTATGGTTGTATGGGGTCCAGCTGATGACTCTGCAACCCCTGGAAGGAAAAGCCCAAGTTTTAAAATAAATTGTGGCAGGATTACTTTATTTTTTGTTTTAGCCTTTGAATTTTTATTACTTAAAAAAAAAGCATCATTCTTTTATTTAGCTTTCTGACTCTGTGCTTGAGCCTTCAACACTTCCACGATTCCCTGCTCCAGAAGATGCCGTGACAGAATGTCTTAGCAGGCAGCCTCCAGGCCACACGGGACCGAGCGCTGATGCACCGGGAGCCGGGGCGGGGGACCATGGCCTCCCTTAACAATCCAGCAGGCTGAGCCCTTTGGATCTGCAAGAAATGTCTGCCCCTACTTCAGGGCACATAATATCAGAAGTGTCTCAGAAGTGCCTCAGCTCCCTCAGGAAGCACTTTCTGTGCCTGACCCCTTGACAGCAACCAAAGCACTGGCCTTGGACCCAGCTCAACCAGTGCGAGCTCCAGAGCAGATCAGGCTGATAGCTGGTCCTGCTTCACCTCCTGATTCCTTGTAAATTCCAACTTGTCACCCCACTTCACTCCCGTTCGCCTGTGGCCCTTTTTCCAGTGAAAGGAAAATGCCTGTGACCTTAGTATCTCAAGCAGCCACAGCCAACCATGGCCTCCGTCATTCTCCAGGCCTGTCCTCCCCTGGACTCCTCCCGGCCCCAGCCAGGGCCCAAGTGGCCCAGCATCCACCTCCCTCTGTCCCCTCGGGCACCTTCCCTACCCCACCATGTTGTGAGACCGCGGGGTCCTCCCTGTGCATTCCAGCAGCTGGTGGAGCCACCTCCCAGAGGGAACCCTACCCCGGCAAAGCCAGCCAGCCTCGACTCCAGAATAGGGGGGTCTCACTAAGGGGTACACATGGACCTTGTTTTCTGGAGAACAGTGGGCAGGAAGGGCCGGCTGGGGGGGGCATGGGCCCCAGTCCCCACTGAGCATGGTGTAGCTTCAAGTCACTCTTCCTAGAACTGACATGCTGCAGGGAGGCTCAACCTTGAAGGGGCAGCAGATCCCCTTCCACACAGCCAACGCTCTAACTCCACACAGCTTCTCCAGGGGTAAATGCACTGAAACAAAGCGGTGTTGATTTCAGTACATTCCATCTCCACCCTTACATAGAAACAAACTGACTCTATTCAGTAAGGGAATTCAACAAGGCTTTGCCACATTTCCATGGTGATCCTCTGTTCTGATGTGGTATTAAATAGAGGAGGCTGTTTATTAAGAGGCTTCATATAAAGACAATGCATTTTAAATTAAGCAGATAGAACAATCCCTCATTGACCATCAACTCCGGGGAATGAGTTCCATCACTAACTACCAGACAGCGGTGGGATCCACTTGTCCACCTTCTCCAATTTTGCTCCAGTGTTGACCCTTCAAGGAGGCCAACCCGGATAATTCTGTTGAAAATTGCACCCCCACAAATCCACCTTAACCTGTTTGTTTTTTGATCTATGGTACATATCATTTTCTAATGTTCTCTGTAATTACTTACTGCTATTGCATTAACAGCTTTCTTTCACAAAATTTAAGCTCCATTAGAGGAAGAAGCTTCCAAGCTGTTAGGTATTCTTTCCCTGATATGGAAAACCTAAAACAGTGCCCAGAATAATGCCGATAAATGTTTGTTGAAGGGAGTATATGGTACAGATAACTGCAACTATTTAAATTAGAAACTGGTTACTTAAGAATATTTCCTGTGTTTTCTTAACCAAGAAATGAATGAATCCTGATTATTTGTTCTTTCTTGTGATTTTTTTAAATACTCAAGTCAAACAAAAAAAAATTCTCCATCTAAAAATGACCACAGATAATACTAAAGTTTGGCATTACCATGAAACATAATCACTACGAGAAATCTAGTGTGCAATCTTCTGGAATCTTCTCTACTTATTTACATACACATACAAGGACCCATTAAAAATCCATTGTGGTGTTTTGTGGTTTTAGGTGTATGGTCTCCTATTGTGCATATTCCACAACTTACATGTTCCATTGAAGTGATGTATACATATTAGACCACACACTCAAATTTAGAGTGCTAATTAGAATCTGATAATGTGAAAATACCAACATTTGTTTAGTCACTCCCTTAACAGTGACCACTGAGGGTGTCCAAGCGTCACTGAATGTGCCTCCATTTGTGCAAGTATTTCTTTTTTTTTTTTTTTTTTTGCATATTATGGGAGTACAGATTTTAAGGTTTCAATAAATGCCCTTTCCTCCCCTCCACCCACAAGTCTGAGTTTCCAGCATGACCATCCCCCAGATGGTGCACATCTCACTCATTATGTATGTATATACCCGCCACCCGCCCCACTCCCCCCTGCCTAATACCCTATTACTATAGTACCTATGTATCCATTTAGGTGCTGCTCAGTTAATACCAGTTTGCTGGTAAGTATATGTGGTGCTTGTTTTTCCCTTCTTGGGATACTTCACTTAGTAGTATGGGTTCCAGCCCTAACCAGGAAAATATAAGATGTGCTATATCACCATTGTTTCTTAGAGCTGAATAGTACTCCATGGTGTACATATACCACATTTTATTAATCCATTCTTGGATTGATGGGCACTTGGGCTGTTTCCACAGCCTTGCAATTATGAATTGTGCTGCTATAAACATTCGAGTGCAGGTGTCTTTTTTGTAGAGTGTCACTGGATCATTTGGGTAGATGCCCAGCAATGGGATTGCTGGATCAAATGGTAGATTCACTTGTATCGCTTTAAGGTATCTCCATATTGCTTTCCACAGAGGTTGAACTAGTTTGCAGTCCCACCAGCAGTGTAGGAGTGTTTCTCTCTCTCCGCATCCATGCCAGCATTTATTGTTTGGAGACTTTTTGATAAAGGCCATTCTCACTGGAGTTAAGTGATATCTCATTGTGGTTTTGATTTGCATTTCCCTGATGATTAGAGATGTTGAGCATTTTTTCATATGTTTGTTGGCCATTCTTCTGTCTTCTTTAGAAAAGTTTCTGCTCAAGTCATTTGCCCACGTTTTAATAGGGTTATTTGATATTTTCTTGCAGATTTTCATGAGTTGTAAGTATATTCTAATTATCAGCCCCTTATCGGATGTGTAGGATACAAAAATTTTCTCCCATTCTGTAGTTTGTCTGTTTACTTTCATGACTGTTTCTTTGGCTGTGCAGAAGCTTTTTAGTTTGATCATGTCCCATTTATTTATTTTTGTTGCTGGTGTGATTGCCTTTGGGGACTTCTTCATAAACTCTTTGCCTAGGCCAATGTCTAGGACAATGTTTCCAACATTTTCCTCTAGAATTCTGATAGGTTCATACCGTAGGTTTAAGTCTGTTATCCAACGTGAGTTGATTTTTGTGAGAGGTGAAAGGTGTGGGTCCTGCTTTAGCCTTCTACAAGTGGCTATCCAGTTTTCCCAGCACCATTTATTGAAAAGTGATTCTTTTCCCCAGCGTATGTTTTTGTCTGCTTTGTCAAAGATTAGATGGCTATATGTAGATGGTTTTATATCAGGATTCTCACATCTGTTCCACTGGTCCATATTCCTATTTTTGTGCCAATACCATATTGATTTAATTACTACAGCTTTGTAGTATAGTTTGATATCTGGCATATTAATGCCTCCCATTTTGTTTTTGTGGCCTAGCATTGCTTTTGATATCCAGGGTCTTCTTTGGTTCCATACGAAGTGTAAAATTATTTTTTCTATATCTGTGAAGAATGCTGATGGGATTTTAATAGGTACTGCATTGAATCTGTAGATCAGTTTGGGTAGTATAGACATTTTGATGATGTTGAGTCTGCCGATCCACGAGCATGGTATGGATTTCCAGCTGTTTACATCCTCTGCTATTTCCTTCCTCAGTGTTTCATAGTTCTCCCTGTAGAGGTCTTTTACCTCCTTGGTTAAGTATATTCCTAGGTACTTTAATTTCTTTGTTGCTATTGTGAAGGGAATTGAGTCTTTGATTTGGTTCTCAATTAGATTGTTGTTGGCGTATATGAATGCCTCTGATTTCTGTGTATTGATTTTGTATCCTGAGACTTTACTGAATTCATTGATCAATTCCAGGAGTTTCTTGGTTGAATCTTTGGGGTTTTCTAGATATAATATCATATCATCAGCAAACAGTGAAAGTTTGATCTCTTCTGCCCCTATTTGGATACCTTTGATTCCATTTTCCTGTCTGATTGCTGTAGCCAGGACTTCCAGCGCTATGTTGAATAGAAGTGGAGATAGTGGGCAGCCTTGTCTGGTTCCAGTTCTAAGTGGGAATGCTTTCAGTTTTTCCCCATTCAGTATGATGTTGGCTATGGGTCTGTCAGATATGGCTTGTATCATTTTTAGGTGTGTCCCTTCTATGCCTATTTTCTTAAGTGTTCGTATCATGAAAGGGTGTTGAATTTTGTCAAAAACTTTTTCTGCATCTATTGAAAGAATCATGTGGTCTTTGTTTTTGCTTCTGTTTATGTGGTGAATTGCATTTATAGATTTACGTATATTGAACCATCCCTGCATCCCTGGGATGAAGCACACTTGGTCATGATGGATTATTTTTTTGATAAGCGTCTAGATTCGGTTAGCTAAGATTTTGTTGAAAATTTTTTGCATCTACATTCATTAGGGATATTGGTCTGTAGTTTTCTTTTTTTGTTGCATCCTTTCCTGGTTTTGGTATCAGAGTAATATTCGCTTCATAAAAGGTGTCGGGGAGGTTTCCGTTCTTCTCGATGTTGTGGAATAGTTTCTGCAAGATAGGTACTAGTTCTTCTTTGTAAGTGTGGTAAAATTCGGGTGTGAAGCCATCTGGACTGGGACTTTTCTTTTTAGGGAGATTTTTAATTGCTATTTCTATTTCAGCTCTTGAGATTGGTCTGCTAAGGGAATCTATTTCTTCCTGGTTGAGCCTAGGGAGGCTGTGTGTTTCTAGAAATTTGTCCATTTCCTCCACATTTTCTAGTTTATATGCATAAAGATTTTTGTAGTATTCATAAATTATATCTTGTATCTCTTTGGGATCAGTTGTGATATCTCCTTTTTTGTTCCTGATGGAACTTACTGGAGATTTCTGCTTTTCGTTAGCTTAGCTAATGGCGTGTCAATTTTGTTTATTTTTTCAAAGAACCAACTTTTTGTTTTATTAATCTCCTGAATAGCTTCCCTGTTTTCACTTTCGTTTAGTTCTGATTTGATCTTGTTGATTTCACTTCTTCTGCTGGGTTTGGGGCTGGTCTATTCTTTTTTTTCCAGCTCTTTGAGTCGTTTCATTAGATTGTCTATTTGTGATCTTTTTGACTTTTGGTTATAGACATTTATGGAGATAAACTTTCCTCTCAGAACTGCTTTAGCTGTGTCCCAGAGGATTTGATAACTTGTTTCTCCATTGTCATTTTCTTCATAGAATTTTTTTATTTCCATCTTGATTTCTTCATTTATGAAGTAATCATTTAGTAGGAGGTTGTTTAATTTCCACATTTTTGTGTAGAAATGTGAGTTTCTGTTACAGTTGATTTCTACTTTTATTCCACTGTGATCTGAGAATATACATGGTATGATTTCTATTTGTTTAAATTTCTTGAGGTTTACTTTGTGTCCTAGAATATGGTCAATCTTAGAGAATGTCCCGTGTGCTGATGAGAAGAACATATATTCAGTGGATTTTGGGTAGAATGTTCTGTAAATGTCAGTCAGACCCAATTGTTCTAGAGTTTTGTTTAAGTCCATTATTTCTTTATTAATTTTCTGTCTGGAGGATCTGTCTCATGCCATCAGTGGGGTATTGAAATCTCTGGTGATTATGGAGTTGCTATTAATCCATTTGCTTAGATCCAGTAAGGTTTGCTTTATGAATCTGGGTGCACCTAAGTTGGGTGCATATATATTTAAAATTGTTATCTCTTCTTGTTGAAGAGTGCCCTTCACCATTATATAATGACCCTCTTTGTCTTTCACTACTTTTGTTGGTTTAAAATCTAAACCGTCTGAAATTAAAACTGCCTCGCCAGCCTTCTTTTGGCTTCCACTTGCTTGGAATACTGATCTCCACCCTTTTACTTTTATCTATATCCATCCTTGCAGGTTAGATGTATTTCCTGAAGACAGCATATACGTGGCCTGTATTGTCTTACCCATTCAGCCAGCCTATGTCTCTTGAGTGGAGAGTTTAAGCCATTCACAATTATTAAGAGAACTGATAGGTAGGGTAGATTACTGTTCATTCTGTTGAGTTGGATGTTGTTGATTTGATTTCTCTCTTGAGCCGTTGTACTATCTGGCCTTTAATATTTGGGTTTTGGTTGTTTTTATATTCTTGAGTTTTTAATATGTTGTTCCATGTGTAACACTGTTTTTAGTACTTCTTGTAGGGCTGATCTTGTCTTGGTGAATTCTCTGAGACTTTGCTTTTCTGAGAATGTCTTTATTTCTCCTTCATATACAAATCTTAGTTTTGCAGGGAATAATATTCTAGGCTGGGCATTGTTCTGTTTCAGAAGAGTGACAATGGGGCCCCAGTCTCTCCTTGCTTGTAAAGTCTCAGTAGAGAAGTCTGGTGTTATTCGAATTGGCTTTCCTTTGTATGTTACTTGCTTCTTTCATCTTACAGCTCTTAGAAGGGCCTTTTTAGTTGATATTTTGGTCAGTCTGATGACTGCATGTCATGACATCTTCCTGTTTGCATTGAATCTCCCAGGGGTATTCTGAATTTCTTGAACTTGTATATCAAGATTTTTAGCAAGGCATGAGATATATTCCTCTATTATATCTTCAAATAACTTGTCCAACCCTTGAGTGTTGTCTTCTTCCCTTTCTGGTAACCTTATGACCCTCACATTAGGTTTCTTCACACAATCCCACATCTCTTGTAGGCTTTGCTCTTTTCTCTTGTTTCTCTGCTCTATCTCTGTGACTGATTTATTTAATTGGAGGGTTTTATCTTCAGTCTCTGAGATTCTTTCTTCTGTTTGATCTACCCTGTTCTTGAGACTTTCCACTGTATTTTGTAGTTCCCTGAATTGATTCTTCATTTCCAGGAATTTGGTTAAACTTTTCTTCATTGTGTCTATTTCTTTAGTGAACTTTGTTCCAGATCCTGGAGGCTTTTTGCGGTTTCTTTGTGTTGGTTATGGAGTTGTTCTTAAAGGTCATTGAATTTTCTTATGATCCACATTTGAAATTCCTCTTCTGTCATTTTGGTTGCCTGATTTTGGTTGGTGTCTGTTTCTAGGGGGCTGGTGCTCCTTTTTGGGGATGTGTTTTCCGTTTGGTTCTTCATATTTCCGGAGTTCCTTCGCTGATTTCTTCCCATGTCGATCAGTTGTTGTTTCTTTCCTTTAGGTTTTCGTTTGGGTACTCACATGCCTTGTTTAGTTTCTGAGCTGGTAGGTGGTGTCTGTGGGTGAGATTCGACCACTCCCTGTATAATGAGTCAATAGGTGCCATGAAAAGGGTGTGCAGGATGCCATCCATGTCAGTAGGTGGCGCTTGCTTTGAGGAACAGGCTATGCTGTTGTTTTTATGTCCTGTTATCAGCTCTTGTTCCTCTAGAGAGACACTCTAGTGCCTCAGGTGGTGAGTGGGGCCCTGGGACTTCCAGGTGTGTCCTTTTCTCCCCCTCAGTGAGGGCTAGTCTAGGAGAGAGTCTGGGGGAAGCTGGGTTTGGTAAGTCTGCCCTCAGGCACCACCAATGTCGTTAGCAGGGGTCAAAGTTCTGTTCTCTGCTTCCAGGAAAGGCTATCAGGGAGGGAATGGAATGGCCCCACTTAGTCAGAGAGTCTGCGTGTGGGGGTGGGGCTGTCTGAGACCGGCAGTCTGGAGTGGGCCTGGCTTCTTTCCACCCTCCCCAACTCCATGGCTACTCCTGGGCCTCTTCCAGCAGGCCAGACCTCACGCCACTGGGCCTCCCCTGCCTGTGATGCTGGCCAGGAGGTTCCCTGCGCAGGAACGCCACCTGGGCTGGACACACAGCCTCCCTTTGGGGGGTGGGTTGCCTCTAGGACTCTGATCTGCCCCTAGTAGTAGAATTTCAAGGTGATAGAATTTACATATTTTAAATTTTAATAGTTGGCACCAAAATGCCTCCCTGATGCTTGTGGTGGTTTGGACTCACTCAGCAGCATGGGAGTGCTGCACCCAGACCTGCACCTGTCCTTGACATTAGCAACTTTTAAAATTTTTGCAAAACTTTTTACAATCTGTGTGGAATTGGCAGTTTTATAACACTGAGTCTTCCCACGAACACAATATAACTCCACATTCATTTAAGTTTTATTTTATGGACTTCATTAATTTTTTATAGTTTTCTTCATAAAGACCATGGTTATTTTGGTTAGGTGTTATTGTAGACACTTTATATTTATGGTTGCTATTTTGAATGTTGTCTTTTTTTCTCTATAACATTTCCTAAGTGCTACCTATGTTTCAAACAGCTAATAATTTTTTATTGCTAATGTCCTTTTTTCTGAATTTGTCACTTTTTTCTACTTGACTTTCTCAGTGACCATCTTGTGTGCAGTCTGTTCAATACATTACATCTGAAATTTTCTTTTCTTTTTTTTTTTTTTAAAGACATAGCCTCTCTCTGTTACCCTGGGTAGAGTGCAGCGGTGCTATCATAGCTCACTGCAATCTCGAACTTTTGGGCTCAACTATCCTCCTGCCTCAGCCTCCTGAGTAGCTGGGACTACAAGTGTACACTATGAAGCCTGTCTAATTTTTCTATTTTTAGTAGAGACAGGGTCTTACTTTTGCTCAGTGTGGTCTCAAACTCCTGAGCCCAAGCCATCCTCCCATCTGGGCCTCCCAGAGTTTAGGATTATAGGCATGAGCTACTGTGCCCAGCCCTTACAATTTATTTCACTGTCTTAGCAAGTAGTGGTGAGAGTGAACATTCTTGACTCGAATAAAGATATTTTAAACTATTGCACTGATCGGTAATTTAGAACAATGCCCCTTATCAAGTCAAGAAAGATTTCTTTCTCTTCCCAGCACTCAAAGAATATCTATCATGAGGGTTGAATTTCATAAATTTTAATGTAACTTCAACTAATTTCTTCATTTAAATGAATTTTGTCAGTATTTTGATTTTTTTCAAAGCCACCTTTTGATTTTATTGTTTATAATGTGCTGAATGGCCCCAATATGTTCACATTCTAATCCCCAGAACCAGTGACGGTGACCTGATTTGGAAAAGGGTCTTTGCAAATGTAATTAATTTAAGGATCTTGAGATGTGATCATCCTGGATGGTCCAGGTGGGTCCTAAATCCAATGACAAGTGCCCTTATGAGAGACAGAAAAGAAGACACAGACACAGAGGAGAAGGCGCGTGAAGACAGAGGCTCAGGTTGAAGCGATGCTGTCACAAGTCAAGGATGCCCGCAGACACCAGAAGCTGGAAGAAACAAGCAAGGACCCACCCCTGGAGCCTTGGGAGGGAGCGTGGCCCTGCCCACACCCTAGTCTTCGACTTCTAATCTCAAAACTGTGAAAGGATACACTTCTCTTATTTCAAACCAGCCAGTTTGTGGTAATTTGTTACATCAGCCCCAGGAAACGATACATTGCTCAACCCTACTTTTTCTGCCTATGCCATTATTGTACTTTATCTACTATTTCTTCCACTTTCTTTGGAATTATCTAGCTGTTTCATTCGTACAATAAAGGTTCTTAAATAAAAATGTTTATTATTTTCCAAATTTTTTGTCTAATAAATTCTTTAAGGTTATAAATTTCTCCTCTTGCATTCTAATTGGGTGATATTCTACAAAGCTGGATATATGGAGCTTTCATTGTTTCTAAGTCTAAATAGTTTGCCATCAGCATTTGACTTTCCTCATGATAAAATGTACTTAGAAATTATACATGTATGGAAACTTTGGCCACATTTTAATTGTAGACTTCTAAATTCACACTAATTATTGGTGAAAGAGGCCTGTAATTTTTATTTGTGGAAACTTTTAGTTAAGTAGAACGTGTTCAATCTTTGTCGATGTCATGTGTGTTTGAAAATATTATGCATTCACTTTTATTCAATACAAAGCATTTTGTTTATATATGTATGTATTAGTTAAACATGTCATTCAAATCCTCTAAATATTTATAGGTTTTTGACTACTAAGTCTGTTATTATCTGAGAAATGTCTATTATCTTCTATTATCATTGTGCATTAATTGATTTCTTTTTGTAGTTTTCTCCATTTCTTCTTTGTATATTCCAGCCCTAGATTTTTGATGCATAAGCATGCATCTAAAACATGTTTGTCTTTTTAAGCTTAATATTATAAAATATCTTCCTTTACAAATTTTTAGAAATTTTTTAGCATGAATCCTATTTTGCTGTATAGTACTTGTTCTGGTTACTAGTGCTCTGTACCAAATTACCCTAAAACTCAGTATTATAAGACAACAAATATTTTATTTGGTTCATAATTTTGTGAGCCAGAAATTCAGGAAGGGCTCAGCTGGGTGGTTCTCAGTTGCAGTCTCTTTTGCAACTCCAGTCAAATGTCAGCTGGGAATGTCCTTATCTGAAGGTTTGGCCAGGCTGGACTTGCACAGCTGAATATTCATTCAGTTCGTTGGCAGACTACCTGCATGTGCCTTTGCCAGCATGATGTTCTCAGGGCTAACAGACTTTTTCCAAGGCAACTGACTTCCCCACAGAGTATTCCAAGAGGACAAGGTAGAAGCTGCATGGACTTTTGTAACCAAGCCTTAAAAATCACATCACATCACTTCAGCCATACTTTTCTCAATGAAGCAAATATAAGATAAGCTCTCTGGGATGCAAAGGGAGGGGACATAGATCCTCCCTACCTCTCAATGAGAGAAATGTCAAGAAAATTTGGGGCCATATTTTTAACCCGCTATTTATATTTTACATAAATATTTTCCTTAAAGATATAGTATTAAGTGAAAGTAGTAAGTACAAAAACATTTGTGTGGTTTGCTACAATTTATATAAACAAGAAAGAATTACATATATGTGTGTGTACATTTGTGTACATACTTATATGCAAAGAATATTTTAGGGAGGATTTTTCAAGAAATTGATCTTATAGATAGCCTCCATGAAATAATCCTGCAGGCCAGAGAACAGAGATGGGAAGGAGACAGTGTAATTTTCTGTACTATTGAATTTTTTTACCACATGTAAATAAAACTTCATTTAAAAATAAAAACTGAAGCTGCTATTGGGAGAAGATATATGTAAAGTATATAATTTACAAATAATTCTTTTTTAGAGTTTATAAAGGATTCATACAAATTAATAAACACATACACCCTAATTTTGAAAAGGGTAAGGCAAGGATATTAGCAGCCAGTTCACTGAGGAAGACACCCAAATACCTGAAAACTAAGATGCTGGGTTTCACTAATAATCAGGGAAGTGCTAACTGAATCAAGCATGAGATACGATCAGACTAGCAAACATTAAAAAGTATCACAATACAAAATACTAGTGAAGACTAAGAATAAAGAAGCTCAGACACTGCTATAAATTAATACAAACTTGAAACAATTTTGTAGCACCTGTCAAAATTAAAAATACATATAGTTTATGGTCCATTCAGCTACTAGAGATATAGCCTAGAGAAATTCAAGTCCATGCCTAAGAACATCCATAAGGAAACTCATGCTGCGTTGTTTATATTGGTAGAAATACCGAGATGCTCATCAACAGGGACATTGTGGGATAGATTCATACCATGGAATATAGTTAAAATATTTGACTAACTTTGACATAATGTTTCAAGATGTTTAAAGTTAGTAAACATAATAGGGAATGAAGAAATTTTAAATTGCAGAAGGATCCCTTCAGTATGCCACCACTGGTGCCAATTTTCAAAGTTACACAAAGCAGTGCCATATATTGTTTATGTCTATATGCACGTGTGTAAAAAATTTAAAAACCTGGACTGGAAAGAGACACATTCATTTCAGGGTGAGGATTACCTCTGGTAGGGAGACCAGGGGTTGGAAGCAGAGAGGGGCATCAAGGAGGATGGAACTGGGAGTGACCAGTTAATTCCTTGAGGAAACAAAGATGGAAAGAAATTTGGCAAAATGATAATATTTCTCACACATGGATACTATTTGTTATTCAATGTTAGCTCTAATTTTATCTACCCTTTTATGTCAACATAAAATATTTTTTATGATGAAAACCAGAAAGAATTTTTAAAGGACTGATTTCTTTAAAGGGTCAGTTTTAATCAATCACTGTTTAAATAATAATCTAGACAATTGCCATCAAGTGCAAACAATTGACACAATGTTCTTTTTATTTTGCTTGTTCCACTGTTTTAAGCTGATGTGGGTGGGAGTTAGCTGCAACCAATTGTGAAAGGGGAGCAGCCCTCGTCTCCTGATGAGCAGGGAGCTTATTTTTGTGTATTTCCGGGATCACAGAGTGATGCCAATAGAATCACCACTAGGTCACTTAGGAGTTCCACAATTCCTGTCAGAAACATTGGCAAAAAATGAAGTTTTAAATAGCTAAATCAGCAAAATTTCTTAATATATTTTGAATATTTTTTAAATACCTTGTAGATATTTACATAGTAAAGTAGGTCCTCATCATGATGTCATCACACTCACAATATGTCATTAGAATTACCATTACATGGAACCAACCATTACATGGTTCTTCCTTTCTCAGTCTTCACCCACTAAACACAACACCTCTATCACCTCCTAAATAATTAGGCTAAAGCCATATTTTTTTAAGTTATTACACTAGACACAGGTTCCAGCACCCTGTCTTCCTGCCCATCCACATGGTTACGGTGGGAGCAGCCATTGTCTACAGTGCGATGCTGCTTTCTTGGCACTATCGATTGAATCACAAGTGGGCAACTAACAAAGTTGGTCGATTAGGGTTCTCCTCTGAAATTTTTGGAAAATAACACCCTATAATGAGACAGAAGCATGAAGACAGTATGGGGAAGGGGCAAGGAAGTCTTGGCAACCCATGGATTCCTTTCTTTAATTTTTCATACAATTCTCATCTTTCTGTGGCTTGGCTGTCTTGTAAGATCTTTGAATATCTGCTAGTAGATCTTTCCTCCCTTTTTATTTAAGTTAGCTCAGACTAGATTTCTGTAACTTGCAACAAAGAGTAGCTTCCATGAATACTCTTACTGGCTGTCATTTATGGTCTGTACAATAAATAAAAATAAAATTATAAAAATTGTGACATTGATATTTGATCAATGTTTTTAAATTAAAACTACTCTGATAAAAAAACCTACTTCATTATACAAGTAAGAATAAGTTATACATCACAGTGTTATTTCCTGATGTACTCTTTTTTTTTTTTTTTTTTTGAGACAGAGTCTCACTTTGTTGCCTAGGCTAGAGTGAGTGCCGTGGCATCAGACCTGATGTACTCTTTTTGATAAAATATTACCCAATGATTTGTCTCATCTCATATCTAAGAATTAATTATAATACATGTCCTGCTGGTCCAGAGAGACAGAGTTCAGTGTGATTACAAAACTGTGTCTTACTCCTTCACCTGAAGGCATTTCGTTTCAGTAAATAAAATAAAGTGCTAATTGTTTTAATAGCCAAAGAATATAGGATCTCTTGTTCATCTAACTCACTTTGGGTAAAAACCAAGCAAACAATAAGCATAGTGAAGTCATATATTCAAGGAAAGAAAACACTGCACTCAAGAATTTACTTTAAAACAATGCTGATCACTATACTCGATGATTTGGTATATTATTGAATATTTTGAAAATATTGCTACCAAAGGAATCAGTCACCCTCTATTCTTCAATAGTCTAGTGACAGCACATCACCAAGCACTGATTATGTACCAGGTATCAACAGAAAAGAAGCCAAACTCGAAAGAACAAGAGGACACATAAGCAAGATGGCGGATGAGAAACACCACCAGACAGAGTGTCTCTGCAGAAAAGACAGATTCTACCAGAAATTAGAAGAAAGAAGCAAGAAGACGAGCATACATCGGATGAGGGTCAGAAGGAGGGGTACCTGAGACCACGGGAGACTCCACAGGAGAAGGTTGCAGAGGAGAACTGAAAACTGAGTCCTCCGGAACAGCCTGGAGACCAGCGGGAAGGGTAGGTGAAGTCGTTCACTTTCCCCTCCCTTGCATCTCAGACTGCTGGTGGGCTCCAAAGCAGGTGGAGAGACCTGCGGACACCAGCCCAGAGATGGCCACCGCCAGCGAGCTGTAAGCCAGTAGTGGACATGGCACCAGGCTCCTAATTCCTGCAGGGAACTTCCCTGTGCACAGACCCAAGCAGCGGCAGGCACCATATTGCCTCTTTCTCCCCTCCCCCGACCCTATCCGCGGCTGCCGGGAGACATAACATAGACACCAGACAGAGGCACCTGCAGGGAATGGGACCTTCCCTTTTGGGACCTTACAGCTGATTAAGGAGAACTCAGACAGTGAGCTCCCTACCCGCCAGCCCTCCCAGGTGCTGCTGGCAGGGTGATCCCAGGAGAACAGGGCAGACCCTGAGGCTGAGAGACATAGACCCAGCTTGGGCTCCCTGTGGGTGAATTGAGACTGGCACTCCTCTTCCTGGTGGGGATATAGTTTGAACTCTGGGGCCCAGAGGTCAGACCTGCAGAGCAGATCTCATGCACCCAGGTCTCCCATTCCCTGGGGCACAGAAAGGAGATACACGAACAGCCTACTGAGGTGTGTGTGCCTTCAGGGGCAGATCAGCATCCTAGATGGCAACCCTCCTCCCAAAGGGAGGCCGCGTGCCCAGCCCAGGTGGCATTCCTGCATAGGGAACCTCCCGGCCAGCATCACAGCCAGGGCAGGCTCAGTGGCGCCAGGTCTGGCCTGCTGGCAGAGGCCCAAGAGTAGCCACAGAATTGGAGAGGGTGGAAAAAAGCCAGGCCCGCTCCAGACTGCAGGTCTCAGACAGCCCCACCCCCACACACAGACTCTCTGAGTGAGCGGGGCCATACCAGCCCCTCCCTGGCAGCTTTTCCTAGAAGCAGAAAACAGAACTTTGACCCATGCTAAAGACATTGGTGGTGCCTGAGGGCAGGCTTACCCAACCCAGCTGCGCCCAGACTCACTCCCAGACGAGCCCTCACTGAGGGGAAGAAAAGGACACACCTGGAAGTCCCAGGGCCCCACCCAACACTTAAGGCACTACAGTGCCTCTTAGAGGAACAAGAGCTGGTTACAGGACACAAAAACAACAGCGTACCCTGTTCCTCCAAGCAAGTGCCACCTACTGACATGGAAGATATTCTGCACACCCTTTTCACGACACCTACTGACTCATTATACAGGGAGTGATCGAATCTCACCCACAGACACCACCTACCAGCTCAGAAACTAAACAAGACATGTGAATACCCATATGAAAACCTAAAGAAAAGAAGCAACCACTGATTGACATGAGAATAAATCAGCAAAAGAACTCCAGAAATATGAAGAATCAAATGGAAACCACATCCCCAAAGAGGAGCACCAGCCCCCTAGAAAAGGACACCAACCAAAATCAGGCAACCAAAAATACAGAAGAGGAATTTCGAACGTGGATCACAAGAAAATTCAATGACCTGCAAGAACAACTCCATAACCAACAAAAAGAAACCACAAAAAGACTCCAGGACCTGGAACAAAGGTTCACTAAAGAAATCAATACAATGAAGAAAAGTTAGACCGAACTCCTAAAAATGAAGAATCAATTCAGGGAACTACAAAATACAGTGGAAAGCCTTAATAAAAGGGTAGATCAAACAGAAGAAAGAATCTCAGAGATTGAACACCTTCCAATTAAATAAATCAGTCACAGAGATAGAACAGAGAAACAAGAGAAAAGAGCAAAGCCTACAAGAGATGTGGGATTATTTGAAGAAACCTAATGTGAGGGTCATAGGATTACCAAAATGGGAAAAAGAAAACACTCAAGAGTTGGACAAGCTATTTGAAGATATAATAGCGGAAAATTTCCCAGGCCTTGCTAAAAATCTTGATATACAAGTTCAAGAAACTCAGAGGACCCCTGGGAGATTCAATGCAAACAGGAAGATGTCACAACATGCAGTCATCAGACTGACCAAAATATCAACCAAAGAGGCCCTTCTAAGAGCTGTAAGATGAAAGAATCAAGTAACATACAAGGGAAAGCCAATTCGAATAACACCAGACTTCTCTACTGAGACTTTACAAGCAAGGAGAGACTGGGGCCCCATTGTCACTCTTCTGAAACAAAACAATGCCCAGCCTACAATCTTATTCCCTGCAAAACTAAGTTTTGTATATGAAGAAGAAATCAAGACTTTCCCAGATAAACAAAGACTAAGGGAATTGACCAAGACAAGACCAGCCCTTCAAGAAGTATTCAAAACAGTGTTACCCACAGATAAGCACAATAAGCACTCAGAAATGTAAATCTACTCAAAGCTAAAGATCAAAGCCCAGATACTACAATGGCTCAAGAGAGAAAACAAAGCAACAAAGTTCAACCCAACATAATAAACAGAAATCTGCCACACATATCAGTTAACTCAATAAATGTGAATGGCTTGAACTCCCCACTCAAGAGACATAGGCTGGCCAACTGGATAAAAAAACACAATCCAAGTATCTGCTGCCTTCAGGAAGCACATCTAACCTGCCAGGATGCAATTAGACTAAAGGTAAAGTGGTGGAGAACAATATTTCAAGCAAACAGAAGCCAAAAGAAAGCTGGCGTGACGGTGCTGATTACAGATAACTTAGTTTTTAAATCAACAAGAGGAATAAAAGACAAAGAAGGTCACTATATAATGCTGAAGGGTAAAGTTCAACAAGAGGTCATAACAATTCTAAATATATATGCACCCAACCTTGGTGCACCCAGATTCATAAGTCAAACTCTACTGGACCTAAACAAATGGATAAACAACAACACCATAATAGTTGGAGACTTTAACACCCCACTGACAGCACAGGAAAGATCCTCCAAACAGAAAATCAACAAAGAAATAATGGACTTAAACAGAACCCTAGAACAAATAGGCCTGACTGACATTTACAGGACATTCTACCCCAAAACCACTGAATATACGTTCTTCTCATCAGCTCATGGGTCATTCTAAAAGATTGACCATATCCTAGGACACAAAGCACATCTCAAACAATTTAAAAAAATAGAAATTATACCATGCATCTTTTCAGACCACAATGGAATAAATGTAGTAATCCATCCTAACAGGAGTCCTCATTTCTACACAAAGTCATGGAAATTAAACAACCTTTTGCTGAATAATCACTTGATAAATGAGGAAATCAAGATGGAAATCAAAACATTCTTTTAAATAAACCACAAAGGTGACACAAGTTACCAAAACCTGTGGGAAACAGCTAAAGCAGTCCTGAGAGGAAAGTTTATCTCCATAAATGCCTATATCCAAAAGTTGAAAAGATCACAAATAGACAACCTAACGAATCATCTCAAAGAGCTGGAAAAAGAAGAACAGATCAATCCCAAACCCAGCAGAAGAACTGAATTCATTAAGATCAAATCAGAACTAAATGAAATTGACAACAGGGAAACTATACAAAAGAATAATAAAACAAAAAGTTGGTTCTTTGAAAAAATAAACAAAATTGACACACCATTGGCTAGACTAATGAAAAGCAGAAAAGAAAAATCTCCAATAAGCTCCATCAGGAACAATAAAGGAGAAATTACAACTGATGCTATGGAGATACAAGATATAATTTATGAATACTACAAAAACTTCTACACACACAAACTGGAAAATGTGGAGGAAATGGACAATTTCTTAGAAACACTCAGCCTCCCTAGGCTCAACTAGGAAGAAATAGAATTCCTGAACAGACCAATATCAAGAGCTGAAATTGAAACAGCAATAAAAAACTTTCCTAAAATGAAAAGTCCTGGACCAGATGGTTTCATACCCGAAATTTACCACACCTACAAAGAAGAACTGGTGCCTATCCTGCAAAAATTATTCCACAACATCGAGAAGGATGGAATTCTCCCCAAAACATTTTATGAAGCAAACATAACCCTGATACCAAAACCAGGAAAGGATGCAACAAAAAAAGAAAACTACAGACCAATATCCCTTATGAATATAGATGCAAAAATTCTCAACAAAATCCTAGCCAATTGAATCCAGGTGCTTGTCAAGAAAATAATTCATCGGCCGGGCGCGGTGGTTCACGCCTGTAATCCTAGCACTCTGGGAGGCCGAGGCGGGCGGATTGCTCAAGATCAGGAGTTCAAAACCAGCCTGAGTGAGACCCCATCTCTACCATAAAAATAGAAAGAAATTAATTGGCCAACTAATATATATAATATAAAAATCAGCCGGGCATGGTGGCTCGTGCCTGTAGTCCCAGCTACTCGGGAGGCTGAGGCAGGAGGATCGCTTGAGCCCAGGAGTTTGAGGTTGCTGTGAGCTAGGCTGACACCACGGCACTCACTCTAGCCTGGGCAAGAAAGCAAGACTCTGTCTCAAAAAAAAAAAAAAAAGAAAATAATTCATCACAATCAAGTGTGCTTCATCCCAGGGATGCAGGGATGGTTCAACATACGCAAATCTATAAATGTAATTCACCATACAAACAGAAGCAAAAAAAAAGACTATATGATCTTCTCAATATATGCAGAGAAAGCATTTGACAAAATTCAACACTCTTTTATGATAAGAACGCTCAACAAAATAGGCATAGACGGGGCTTACCTAAAAATGATACAAGCCATATTTGACAAACCCACAGCCAATATCATACTGAATGGGGAAAAACTGAAAGCATTCCCACTTATTACTGGAACAAGACAAGGTTGCCCACCATCTCCACTTCTGTTCAACATAGTGCTGGAAGTCCTCGCTACAGCAATCAGACAAGAGAGTGGAATTAAGGGTGTCCAAATGGGAGCAGAAGAGATCAAACTCTCACTCTTTGCTGACGACATGATATTATACCTAGAAAACCCCAAGTATTCAACCATGAGACTCCTTCATCTGATAAATAAGTTTGGTAAAGTCTCAGGATATAAAATCAATACACAGAAATCAGAGGGATTCATATACGCCAACAACAGTAAAAGTGAGAACCAAATCAAAGACTCAATTCCCTTCAAAATAGCAACAAAGAAAATAAACTACCCTGGAATATATTTAACTAAGGAGGTAAAAGGCCTCTACAGGGAGAATTATAAAACACTGAAGAAGGAAATAGCAGAGGACGTAAACAGATGGAAGAATATACCATGCTCTTGGGTTGGCAGAATCAACTTTGTTAAAATGTCTATACTACCCAAAGTGACCTACAGAGTCAATGCAATTTCTATCAAAATACCATCATCATTTTTCACAGATATAGAAAAAATAATGTTACGCCCTGTATGGAACCAGAGAATACTCCGTATAGCAAAATCAATCCTACGCAATACAAACAAAATAGGAGGTATCAATTTACCAGACTTCAAACTCTACTACAAGGCTATAGTCATTAAAACAGCTTGACTGGCACAAGAACAGGGACATTGATCAGTGGAACAGAACAGAGAACCCAGATATAAAACCATCCTCATATAGCCAACTAATCTTCGACAAAGCAGACAAAAACATACACTGGGGAAAAGAATCCTTATTCAATAAATGGCGCTGGGAAAACTGGATAGCCACATGTAGAGGACTGAAACAAGACCCATACCTTTCACCTCTCACAAAAATCAACTCATGCTGGGTAACAGACTTGAACCTTAGGTGTGGAACTATTAGAATTCTAGAGGAAAATGTTTGAAATACTCTTCTAGACATTGGCCTAGGCAAAGAATTGATGAAGAAGACCCCAAAGGCAATCACAACAGCAACAAAAATAAACAAATGGGACCTGATCAAACTAAAAAGCTGCTGCACAGCCAAAGAAACTGTCAAGAGAGCAAACAGACAACCCACAGAATGGGAGAAAATTTTTGCAAGCTACACATCTGATAAAGGGCTGATAACTAGAAACTATTTAGAACTCAGGAAAATCAGCGAGAAAAAAATCAAACAACCCTATCAAAAAATGGGCAAAGGACATGAACAGAAACTTCTCAAAAGAAGAAAGAATAATGGACAACAAACATATGAAAATGCTCAACATCTCTAATCATCAGGGGAATGCCAATGAAAACCACAATGAGATGTCACTTAACTTCAGTGAATATGGCCTTTATCAGAAAGTCCCCAAACAACAAATGCTGGTGTGGATGTGGAGAGAGAGGAACACTCCTACACTACTGGTGGGACTGCAAACTAGTTCAACCTCTGTGGAAAACAATATACAGATACCTCAAAGCAATACAAGTAGATCTACCATTTGATCCAGCAATTCCACTACTGGGCATCTACCCAAAAGATCAAAAGTCAGTTTATGAAAAAGACACCTGCACTCGAATGTTTATAGCAGCACAACTCACAATTGCAAAGCTATGGAAACAACCCAAGTGCCCATCAATTCACGAGTGGATTAATAAAATGTGGTACATGTATACCATGGACTACTACTCAGCTTTAAGAAACAATGGTGTTATAGTACCTCTTGTATATTCCTGGATAGAGCTGGAACCCATTCTACTAAGTGAAGTATCTCAAGAATTGAAAAATCAGCACCACATGCACTCACCAGCAAATTGGTATTAACGGATCAACACCTAAGTGAACATATAGGAGTATCATTTATGGGTGTCAGGAGGGTGGGAGGGGGGAGGAGGGGATGGATGTATACAACCACAACAAGTAAGATATGCAACGTTTGGGGGATGGACATGCTTGAAACTCTTACTCGAGGGGGAAGGGGCATGGGCAATATATGTAAACTTAACACTTTTACCCCCTTAGTATGCTAAAATAAAAAAATAAATAAACACGTAATTAAAAAAAGCCAAACTCTGTAAAATAATTTGAAGAGGTTTACTATGAGCCAAATTTGAGGACCATGACCCAGAACCATGCCCAAGAAGCCTTGAGCAAATGGAATGGCTGTGGCTGGGTTACAGTTTGGTTTATACAGTTCAGGGAAACAGGGGTTACAGGTAAAGTCATAAACCAATACATGGAAAGCATACATTAGCTTGGTCTGAAAAGGTGGGCCATCTCAAAGCAGGAGTTTATAGGTTATAGGTGGGTTTAAAAACTCTTTGACTTGTAATTGTTTAAAAAATGAAGCTTTGGCCGGGCGCTGTGGCTCACGCCTGTAATCCTAGCTCTTGGGAGGCCGAGGTGGGCGGATTGCTCAAGGTCAGGAGTTCAAAACCAGCCTGAGCAAGAGCGAGACCCCGTCTCTACTATAAATAGAAAGAAATTAATTGGCCAACTGATATATATATAAAAAATTAGCCGGGCATGGTGGCACATGCCTGTAGTCCCAGCTACTCGGGAGGCTGAGGCAGAAGGATCACTCGAGCCCAGGAGTTTGAGGTTGCTGTGAGCTAGGCTGACGCCACGGCACTCACTCTAGCCTGGACAACAAAAAAAGCGAGACTCTGTCTCAAAAAAAAAAAAAAAAAAAAAATGAAGCTTTGTCTAAAGGCTTGCAATGTTTTTAGATAAGGAAGAGACATATTTGTTGTTTGAGGACCTGCAGATTTGTCTTGCATAGCCTTAGGCCTGTTAATGAGCTACAACGGATGTCTCCAAAAAGGGAGGGGGGCATGTCTGACCTCCCTTCTTGTGGCTGGCAATTCAGTTTTAGCGTATCCCCTTGGCAGAGAGGGGGTCCATTCAGTCAGCCAGTTGGGGGAGCCTCAAGATTTATTTTAGTTCACAACTCCCTCATCAGTCCAGTGACAGAGCTTCACTGAGCACTGGTTACGTACGGGCACTGCATCAGGGTGTAACAGAGGGAATGGCCTAAAAGAAGGGCAAAAATCTCTGTAAAACATCCTCTACTCCTTTTTCAGAACTAAAGCCTACATCCCTGCCTCAGGCCAGTGGGAGGAAGGGGCCTTGTTACCTGTGCAAGAGGAGATGCCCAGCCTTACCTCGCAAAGGGAGGTCCTGGCGGGGGTCAAGGTACTGTCTTCAGCAGAGATGGTCCAATCAGAATCATCAAATGTAACTGAACAATAATTGCCTGAAGCTGAATGGCCGCCCTTTAAAAGCACTGTATTTCTGATTATTATTAGCACGATAGCATTTCAAACAGGGGTCTCCGTCCTCTTCCTTTCCTCCAGCAAAGTAATAAAATTTCTCTTTCCTTCTATTCAAAACACTTGTTCTTGTTCTTCTCATGCAGCCCCAAGGACCAGTGGCCACCTTCGGTAACAAGGGCTCCAGGGCAGGGACAGCCAAACAGACTTTCTTAGAGCCGGCTCCTTGGAGGAACCCCTGGCCAAGGAATCAGGCCACATTCTACAAAATGGCTGTGCTCAGTGACTCTGTGGATGGGGTGGAAAGACTTGGCTCTAGCCACAAAAGCAACATGTCTAGAATTATGATTTTTTTAAACAAAAAAGCACAAAAAGCCAGAAGAGGGCAAGAGGCATGGACTCTTGACCCCCCACACCCTTTCTTTAACCTGAGGTGTTCCATTTGATCTGCTTTGTTTTTTTTTTTTTTTTTTTGAGATCCAATGAAATATTTAATTTAAAGTAAGCCAAACAACATAAAAATATAAGTTTAAGAGCCACCATGCATGAACCTTAAAGAATTAAGAAGCACAACCTCTTTCCTGAAGAGCCTGCTGACACTTCTTCACTGCGGAGACAAGTCTGCCGAGCGTTACCAGTTGACTGTGCTCCAGGTGCTGTGACGCGAGCTTTCCGCAGCTCGCCTTCCCTGCGGAGTCGTGGTGGCCCCGCGACTCCTGTTGGAGGCTGCGGGCCGCGCCACAAGGAGAGCCACAAAGGGCTGAGCAGCTCTGTAGACAACTCAGTCACCAAAACGGTCTCATGTGAGTATTTCAGACTTGGTCCGGTTTACATTTAACTGTTAATCACAAACTTCAAAGCCCTTCTGCCTCCCACTCCAAAGCTTCTAGACCAACCCATGGCTCAGAGACTCTGGGGAAGGGGGATGTCGATGTTGGGGGAATAAGTGTATGGTTTCCTTTCACATACCTTTGCCTCCAACCTCTTTTAGGTGCTAGCTCTTCTCACGTGTCTGGGCAGAGAATAATGCAGAGATGGGCAAGTGTGACCTCCATACTGGGAGAGGGCCCAGACTCTCTTTGTCGCCCACACTGGAGCTGGTTGTCTAAGGGTTCGGTAACCCTGGGGAGTGGCTCCAATGCCCCAGGGGCTCATACCTCTCTATCACTAGAACACATGGCCAAACAGGAGATGAGACCTCACCTGTCCTCTGAGCCTCACAGCCTGAAGCTTACCCTTGTCCCTTGGCTGTGGTGGGAGAAGGTACGCTTGCCTCTGCCACGAGCAATGTGCTTCCCGAGAGCTGGGACTGAGGAAGGTTGTGGTTGGTGTTTGGGTCCCTTCTGAGCTGGTTCCTCTCTTGAAGCTCCAGGGAGAGGTGGCATGAGGCTCTTTGGGGTCTTCAGTGTCTGTGGGTCTTAGCTTTGTTATTGTGTCCAATTCCAAGGCAACAGGAAAAATCTCACCAGCAGTCCCTTACAGGTAGACAGGTGATGGCTGGCTGGCTGGCTGGAGAGAACCACCAGCTAGAGGCCCCAGATGTGCAGCATGGGTTGTAAGAGTTCTAAGCACGGCCGGGCGCGGTGGCCCACGCCTGTAATCCTAGCTCTCTGGGAGGCCGAGGCGGGCGGATTGCTCAAGGTCAGGAGTTCAAAACCAGCCTGAGCAAGAGCGAGACCCCGTCTCTACTATAAATAGAAAGAAATTAATTGGCCAACTGATATATATATAAAAAATTAGCCGGGCATGGTGGTGTATGCCTGTAGTCCCAGCTACTCGGGAGGCTGAGGCAGAAGGATTGCTTGAGCCCAGGAGTTTGAGGTTGCTGTGAGCTAGGCTGACGCCACGGCACTCACTCTAGCCTGGGCAACAAAGCGAGACTCTGTCTCAAAAAAAAAAAAAAAAAAAAAAAAGAGTTCTAAAAACAGAGGAACACTGTGGACACGCAAGGTTTCACAGAGGAAGGGGCCTAGAAGTGTCCTTTGAAGGAGAGACTGTGGCAAAAAGGCAAAGACCTTCCAGGTGACAGGAATTGTATAGGCAAAGGCTCGGAGAGGGGAATGAATAGCCAGGACTGATAGCAGAGCTGCGACTACGCCATCTCTGAGCGCTGACTCTCAGCTGGGTATTGTGCTATGTGCTGTACAAAACATCATTTCAATTAATCCTGATAACAATTTTATAAGGTACATATTATCAGTGCCATTTAAAAGAAGAAAGAAATAATTGCAATTTTTAGTGGTTATGCTGGCACGGGAAAGGACCTGATGTGCATCACCTCATTTAATCTGCACAATGGCCCATAAAGGAAGTCTTAATTTTTTTATGGCAGTAACTATAGAGATCATCTAACTTTTGTTTGAGATAGTAAAGCCAATATATGACAAAGCTGGATTTCTAGTCCAGATATGTTTGATCCAAAAGACCAATCAAGACCTGTTTTATGAGACCCCAGTGGAAAATGAGTTTGGAAAATTAAGTTGGACATTTTTCAAAAGTTTGGAATGCCCATCTAAGGACAGAGGAATTAAATTTTAAGCAACAAAGAACCAACAGAGATTTTTAAAAGAGTAGTTACAATACCAAATATTTCTTTATGAAGATTAACTAGAATGCAATGTTCAGCAAAAACTGTAAGTCAAAAAAACAGGGAGGAAAGGAAGGAAATAAGTAAGAGGCGATCATGTTAGTAGAGGTGCTCATGAGGAAGTGAAAATAGTGGAGAGAGACAGAAAAAAGAAAATATGATAAAGGACAGTAAAAAGAAATCACTAAAACATTTAGTAACTAATTTGAAGTAGTTCCAACTCTGGGTAACTGAGAAAATGATGGTACCATTTATATACATAAGAAAGACTTAAGGAGATCTTTTATAGAATTAGTTTACTATTCCCTACTAAACAATCTATAAATGTCTCACTCCATACTGCTTAAAATAGAACATAAATTAATATACGTGTATTAGATCTAATCTAAGAATGGTCAATTTCTGCTATTACTTTATCTGAGAATGATAGAGTCCCTATAATAGTTATGCATCCTGAGTGCTTAATTAGAACAAGGTATATTGTTATAATTATTATTGCACCACACTAATGAATTAATATCAATGCAATTAAAAAAGAGAGAACAGAGAATAATTCCCCTGTGTTTTAACCTTAGGGTGACTTTTGTGGTCTTCAATATCTTTATCCTAAAATTCAAATATAAAATTCTTTGTGCTTTTAATTGCCCTATTACCAGTTACCATTAGCTGAGAATCTTTGTCCGGTCTCTTTCCAGATAAGACTCTATGTTACACTTTTCTGCTCCTACCCATTCTCAGGAATAACTGAGGGTCTAAAAGAAAAAGGCCACATAAGCTGCTCAACTTCCTAAATAAACTAAACGTGGACAGCTGGGAGCTGGCCACATAATACTTGTTTCTGGAAGTCCCAACAAATCTCACTTCTTCCAAATGTTCCTTTTCAATATATTAGAATATCAGCACTAAACTGCTTCTAAGATGCTGTAAAGCTGTGGTCTCCAAACTCCAGGCCACAGAGCTGTCTCCCTGCCCTCCCCTATGGAAAAATTGTCTTCCATGAAATCAGTCCCTGGTGCCAAAAAGGCTGGGTACTGCTGCTATAAAGAATAGCCAGCCATTGTCCTATCCTGACTTCAGACCCTTGTCCTTAGTTAGCTGGGGCCATGTGTATAAAAATACAAGGTGCAGACAAAAATTCAAAAACCTTTACGCCTCTCAAAACACAATAGATACTTTTCAATCATTTATATTTTGAACAGTGCAGTATGAATTCCAAAAATGAGGCTCAATTTGATTGGCAAGCCTCGATGTAGGCTTTCCACAGTGGTGTCACCATGTCCACAATGGTGGCAGTGGGATTCAGCCTGTAGCAGCAGCAGGGAGGAGGGAGGACAGAGGGAGGTCGCAAGAACTGGGAATGAGAGGATTTACCATAGACAGAAACACAGCATGCTAACAGCAAGATTTTTCTGGCAACATTAGGTGCCACAATGTAGGAAATATTTATTGGTGTGACCTTTGGTTTAGTGTGTGAAGGTTTATACGATTGGGGAAAACCACAGGATTCAGATTTTCAGAAGCTGAAAGTGGCGTAGTAATGAGGCTCATTCTGTATTACAGTGGCCACCAGCTAACAACATACTCAGCCAGGTGAGGCTATGGGCATATTACAAACCAATAACGGAAGGCAAGTCAGTGGTGCCTCCTGTATCCCAGTAACAATGCCTAAAGATGTATGTTTCAAAGCTAGGAAGTGATAATCATGGAAAATTTATGGGTGGGATATCTGAAAGGCAGCTGAAAGGCCCAGAAGCCATAGGGAGTGCACAATTTCATAAATACTGAAAAAGAATTATTGCAAATCCCCCACCAAGCCCATTATATGTGTCAGAACTCTGGAAATTTGAGGAAAGTGATTTAATGCCTAATATGGTGACTGCCAAGGATGAATATGTCACAATTTCTCACAGGAGTGAGGAAAACATCACAGGACGGGTAGCAGCCAATCGACAGCCTGTGAAGAGTCCACTGACCCCGGCCAACTGCTGTAGTGCCTCTGGGGAACCAGAGAGGCAGCGCTGAAGGGACACTGCCCACCCGCCCCAGGGTGCTGCTCAGGAGGGAGCTCCACGTCCCCATTGAAGCTTGGTTTAACAGTTGCTTGGTCTGCAGTTGCTTGCAACCTCTGTGGCCAAATCACTCGATAAAGGACATAAAGGCAAAACTGGTAACTCTGCTGTGCTGTCTGCAAATATCAGAGCAATACCGGTCAAGTCTGCCCAGCTGTACTCATAAGCATCCTAAGAACATTTTCCAAACACGGTCACCTCTGGGAATCTGATCCTCCCATACTGAAGGGTGCCCCGCTTGGGTGGAAGTGAAGATGCAGTAAGGCACTTTCTCTCAGTTCTTCCTATTTTTTGCGTGGATGCATATGGTGAGACTCGCCAGCCCTGCCCTTTCTTGAATTCTGTCCAGCCCTCTCCACTCACCAAGAGAGACTCTGGTAGTAACTGGGCCTTGTTCTGCCTGCCTGTGACAAAAGACGTGATTAAAAATATACCGAGGAGATTTTAAAAAGAAGAAGAAAATAAAAAGGACCAAATGTGCCATCTTTCAGTGATCTAGAGTAGCAACTTGAATTTCCGACCTTGCTTGTTACTCTGATATTCTCAGCAACTTGCCCCTTCCTTTGTGGAGCACCAGTGTTTCATGTTTTCCAGGCAGCATTTTTCTCCATATTGTTTTAGACACGGTGCCATTATAATCACTTGCAATTGACCAGTAATTGTTGCAGAAGCAGGCCTCCCTCTGCCAGTGCCACCCAGTTGCTGGACTACACCCAGCTGAGTGCAATAAGTTCCAGAATCCAATCAAAGCTAAGGCCCATCAGTATCCAGGTTTCTGGTGATGAAGTTGAGCCAGCACTCGCTTCAGTGCAATCCTCCCTCCCACAGGGCACACACAGCCACTCCATTTTAGCTGTGATTCAGGTTCCTGAAATACCTCTGTAGGAAAACTCAACAGGAGACTCAGCCATGATCATTAACTCATGTTCAGAGATCTTGTTTTTGTGGTTGGCTTTATAGCTGAGATGGATATGTTGTGCTCATATCCCATCTGGAAAATGGGAATCGTAACATTTTCTTTCAGGAATGCGAGAATAATCTTAACTCAAGAAAAGAAAGCTAAAATGCATCTTGTAGTCTTAGCAAAGTGAGAGAATAGTGCCAGGAAAGATAACTATCTCTAAGTATTTATCCCATTCTTGGTTTATGATTAAATTTGAATCACACATGGGAAGTGCAGACATACAATCCTGCACTAATTAAGCCTCAATAATTTCCCATCTTCTAAGCTATTCGATAATGAGCAGCCTGGAGTAATAGGAACAGAATGAGAACTTATTAATAGGGCGGTCTTGGCCAGGCTATGCAACCCGCTTCATGTGAGGTGGCATTAAGAGGACAAAGAGTCCAGATCACGGGGTCACAAGGCGTAGACACGGTAGGTGCTCCCTGATACAACTTTCCACTCCATCTGTTAGTGATGATGGTGATGAAGGTAATAACTGGCACTTGTCAACTGCTAGTGAGAAATAAAAACATGGATGTGACCATGCCTCACAGTCACAACTTAGCACATGGTACTCACCACTTCAGACTTCACAAAACCCTTAAAGACTTTTTAACTACAACATAAGCTCCCTCTATCACCAGGTCTGGGTAAGCAGTACCTCAGAGCACGTGCTCACTGGCCTACTGTATACAACATTATTCAGAGCACATGTGACTTCATATACCCCTAAAAATGACAACAATTTAGAAAATTATCATAAAGGTGCAAGCCTTTGAGAGAGAACTTATAGTTCAGCTTTTCCAATAAAAAATATGAGCATTTTCAGCAAGTGGACTGCATGTGGATGAGCGTGTGCCAGGCCCACTGCTGATAAACAGGAAGTTTCAGTCTGCGGGGAGGATGGTCACAGCGACCGGGTGCTGCACTCCCCCAAGCCCTCCCGTCATTTACGCTGAAACTTGGTGATGCGACTGCTCTATAGAACACAACTTTCCCTTCCTACATTGCCCGGCACCTCCAACGACACCTTTCCTGCCCTAACGATTCATTTACTTCAGTTCACTTTTTAACTTGGTGTTAATTCTGCTTGCTTTCTCTCCCTCAGCAACTATCAATGACCAAAACAAACCAGGAGAACCTTTTTAGAGGGATGGGGGGGTGAGTTTCTGCAACTACAGTTCTGTGGGTATTCCCGTATGTGTGTGTTCCTGTCTGTGGGTGTGTATGTTTCTGGGTGTGTATGTTCATGTGTATTTCTCTGTGTGTGCTTCTATGTGTGTGCATTTCTGTGTACTTCCACATATATGTGTCTCTGGGTGTGTATGTTCATGTGTGTTTCTTTGTGTGTATTTCTCTGTGTGTGCTTCTATGTGTGTGTACTTTTGTGTATTTCCACATGTATGTGTTTCTGGGTGTGTGCTTCCGTGTGTGAATGCGCATGTGTGTTGTGTCATGAGGAATGGTAAGAAATGGCTGGCACTGCCCTTTGGGAGGTACAAGTGCCAGAAGAGTTCTTACTCTCTGCGAGTGTGGGCTTCACGGAGACACCCCACAGCCTCCAGCAGATCCAAATGTTCACGTTCATCTGGGGGTCTTTGGGGGGATGTCCCTTGTCTGTAAAGTCCTGAACTCACTAAGGAAACCGAGAAGAGTTGAACCCAAACCCCATTTCTATGAATGCTTCTGCAGGAGCTTAAAGAGGTTGCAAAGTATCATTACCTCCACTCCCCCACATCCGAAAACATGAGCTACCTGCTTCACTCGCCAACAGTGGATTTGCTCCTGAATGTTTGTGCTGCGCTATGGAGTGTCACAGCCGGCTCCAAGGGCTCTTTGTCTTGTCTGTTTCCGTGTCTGGCGAATGGCTGAGTGTGATCAAGCCCTGACCACCCCAGGACTCTTATTTGACCATGGGCAGAAGTCATTAAAAATGATCTTAAGATATGCATTTGACCTCAGTTCCAGAAAGAATTTTACATCATTTTCTTTATGTGTCCAGTTGATTAACATTTCCTTTATGTTAATATGCAAGTTTATTATTCTTGTTATCTTCATTTAATGTCCTAAGGAACCAGGTGAAATAATTTTTTGAGTTTAATGATCACTGGCATAAAGTACACAGAAGGGTCACTCAGGACATGCCATCCCTTTTCAAGGCATCTTGCCAAAACAGCCCAGAGTTAATTAATTAATACTGGGAAGTCCCCTGCCAGTCCCAGCTTTGAGAGACAAACAGTAATACTACTACTAATAATAAGAGTCTTTTGGGCTGTAGGCCAACACACCTCTTCTAAAAAATTAAAAGCCTAATCAGAACTCTGATATCAAATGTTCCATTTCTAAAAGTAGCTAATATAGAATTCTTTACATGGGCTAAAGGAAAATGGTGGGCCCATAAACTTCCTGGTACGTTATATGACATCCACATCATTCTCTGTCATAAGTCACGTTACTCTGATGGCTACGTTGGAGTCATGTGACCCTCTACAACTTCCATGGGTTATGATACTGCATTCAGCACACACAGATGACCACTCTGAGAATGCCCTGCACTCACCTGGCAGGTAACGGCGTGTGCGGGGAGGTGGGAGGCCTGGCTTTACCCTATGTGAACACTGTGTCTGGGACATGGACAAAGACGTGAGAAGGTCCCTCGTCTGCTTCTGCAAACTGCTTGTGCATGTACATCTTAGCGTGCACATGGAGAAAACAGGCAAAGCAGCAGAGCCCCAGAGGGAGCGGCTGAGCGGTGGAGAAAGAAGAGAGCCCCACAGACAGAGAGATGGAGGGCAGAAGGCGCAGGGGCTGGGACAGGGCGGAAGCAGGCATTTCCTGGTGAACCCTGTCCCCTGTCTGATTGGCTGCTCCTGGAGAACAGTTTCCCCGGCTGCAGTTGCTGTGCAACTGCTTCCTGCAATTAGCTGACTTTATTGACATTGTCTGTTCCTCCCCCTCCCTTAACCTCTTGTTTGCCAAGCCATCTGATGAGCTGCAACCCTGGCTGGAGAAAGGAGGTTTATACTAGCACAGGGACATCTTGTCAGCCTGCATCCACTTGAAACTCTGAAAAATATACAACTAAATATGTGTGCTATCTCAATCATATATTTATATATAATTTATTTTTATTTATGAATATTTGTGTTATATAATATATACACATATATGCACACACCTATATCTCCTTAATCATCTTAAGGCCCATATGAATACAAAACAGATTTATTAAAAAGTCATTTCCAGACCATTATACAGGCCTACACGCACACATACACAAGTTACCAAGTATCAATATATCCAGCCTTTCTCTGCAATGAGAAACAAAGAGGAGAAAGCTCAGGGCCAGCACAGTTTTAGGTAGGACATTAATGTCTGCACATACAAAACCTGGCAAAATGGCGGAAAAAAATCACAGCTTCATAGTAAATGTGGTGAGTGAATGAACGAATGAGTGAATGATAACGCATCATTGTAATCACTGAGACCTTTGAAAATGGTTTAACAGGTCCTTCATGCAAGACAAGTGTGCATTTCAAAGTGCAAAGCCCCTGGGAATGCTAAGTTTGGGGTCATGCTTTTATGTAGTGGGTGAGCAGTTGGCTTAAGGTAGTCGTCACTATTATCTGTGATGGTAGCCATAGCCAAACCTGTTCCTGTTTAACAAGCACTCAGTAAATATTTTGGGGGAGTGAGGGAAAGAAAGAAGGGCTCCTTTACTCACATTCCAACATCACCGAAAAATATAGTCAAACAATTTTGTTAAATAATTCTGTGTTTAAAAGTATATGCAAATATATTTATGTGAGAGTATGTGTATATGTATATAAAACAAATATGTATGACAAATATAGCCAAGTGAGTTAAGTTCCGCTTAACTATAGCCATCCATTGTAACATGTTATATATTAAACATATATTAAGTATTATGCTAAACAATTTACGCAGCAATCAAAATTGATTTGCTGTTTTGGAGAAGTAATATTTCTCACAGAACAGAAACATTTGGTTGATCTTAAGTGTGGTCCCACTTGAACTGTTTTGCCTTTTTTTTGAGACACAGTCTCTCTCTGCCACCTGGACTAGAGTGCAGTGACATCATCATAGCTCACCTTACTGAAGTTTCAAACTCCTGAGCTCAACCATCCTCCTGCCTCATTCTCCTGAGTAGCTGGGACTACAGGCATGTGCACCACACCGCACTAATTTTTCTATTATTTGTAGAGATGGGGTTTCATTGTCACCCAGGCTGGTCTTGAACTCCTGGCTTCAAACAATTCTCCTGCCTCAGCCTCTCAAATTGCTAGGATTACAGGCGTGAGCCAATGTGCCCAGCCTGACCTGTCTTAATGTATCTTTTTCTTTTTTTCCACTCTGAGAACTGAAATCAAAATTTTCTCTAAGAAACAACCTGAAATCTCTAAACCTTGCTCAATGTTTCATTCTATATTCAATTTAAAAAAAGAGAATTTTCCTATGACAAAAGCATATTCACTAGGACCTGGAACTTACTCATTCTTATTGCTACTAGAGGCATGCCTACTTCCACATCACCAAGGAGCAACCAATGTAGCTTTTTTTTTTTTTTAGCTAAAATTCAGAGGCCTCTGCCTATGTACCAGACACATAGTACTAATCAGTCAGCAACATTAGGGGACCTTATCATTACCTCCACTTTGCAGATTAGGAAACTGGTCCTCGGTGAGGCTGGGTAACTTGCCCCCAGACCTAAAACAACATGTGAACAACAGAGGCAGGAGAAAGACCCAGGTCTGTCTGACTGTAGAGCCCAAGTTTTCATCCACCAGCTCAGGCCAGAGGAGAGATTCACCCTTGCTCTGAGCCACTGTTGTGCTCTAAAGTGAGATATGTATTTAAAGTATGAAAGAGGAAATTCTTCCAGCCTGGTTATCCTAAATGTTTCTCAAGGGGAAGTTGTCCACCTTTTCTTGTATAACTAATCATTCTACCAGAATAAGACTTGCATAGCATTTTCTATTAAGAAAAAGAGAAAAAAAATCATTAAATAGAAAAGACAAGTAGCTGAGAGACCACCACTGAGAATTCTTTAAAGAAAGCGGCCAGCTCAGCAGGGGCACCTATATTTAGCCAGTGAGCCAGACGCCCTTCCTACCTAGCAAGCCACTGCGCTGAAAGAACAGGTTGTAGTTTCGGTTGAAAGGAGACAGGAGAAGATGTTTTGAAAGAAAAGAACTCTGACAATAGAATTCTTGAAAAGAGCAAAGGACAGAAAAAGACAATGCCACAAAAAGTCAGAGAAAGATAATTGAGGGGGTTTGGGGGAGGAGGAAAAGAAAACCAGAGACAAGAAAGACAAGTTTCAGAAAAGAAAAAGAATATACTCTTCTAGTTCTTTCTTTATAGTTGATAAACTTTTTGCCTACTTTAAAAACTATTGTGCACGATATATAACCCTTTCAGTCCTAGGAAATATGAATGTCTTGCTATTGTAACTTGCATTCCATCCCCTTATGTATATACAAATATTCTAAAATCCAAACACGCTAAATCTGAAATACTTCTAGTCCCAAGCATTTCAGATAAGGAATACTTAGCCTGTATTCCCCTGGACTCAGGAGGTGGGATTTGGCATGGTTATGCTATTCCCAGGAACCCAGGAATCTCCCATGACATCTCCGTCCTTCTCATCTGCCTCAGCCAACCCACCACTAGTCCTGTCTGCATGAATAATGCCACTGCAGCCCCGCGCTCCTTGCTGCTCCACCACCTCCTGATGATGCAAGTCTAAACACAAAATTCCTTTGTTTCATTTACACTATACACATACCTTGAAGGCAATTTTATACAATATTTTTAATAATTTCGTGCATGAATCAAAGTTTGTGGTAAGTACTTAAGTGTGAAGTTTTCCACTTGTGACATCATGTCAGCACTCAAAAAGTTTTGGATTTTGGAGCATTTCAGATTTGGGGTTTCTGAATTATGGATGCCCAACTTGTACCACCTCTTGCTGGGACTTAGTCATATGCTTCTGGTTATCCTACACTCCCTGCTCTTCCCTCTGGCCCAGTCTCCACGCCGCAGCCAGCTAGGTGGTCTCAGTAGGCACAATCCCCACCCTTTTACTCCCGGGCTTATTCCCTTCGGAGGCCTCTTGTCATTGTTAGAATAAAGACAATAATCCCCCAGTGGCCTATAAGGTCAGCATATCTGAACCCCATTCTGTCCCCTCCTTTGTCCCATCATGTCCCCGCAGCCCATCCTGTCTGTTCTTCCCAGAGAATACTCTTTCTCACCCTCTCCACCTAGCCTACTCCTCTCTCAAGAGTCACCAGGAAGCAGAAATGAAGTGAATGGGATTCGCCATCAATATCACCATCTCTTCTTGGATGTTTTAAGTGAAAATACAAAAACTTCACAGAGCCATCTCAGGAGCCAGGCCGGAATTGTCTGCTCTCCCTCAGCCAGGAGGAAAGGGGAGCGGAGCACAGCCCGCGGGGGAGCGCGGTGGCATCCAGGCTCCCGGAGCAGGAAGCGCTGGGCAGCCTCCCGCACTTCCGCTGTTCCTGGGGAGACGCGGGCGGTGCAGCTCCGGGGCGCGTCAGTGATACGTGTGCATTTGTTATAAAAGGAAATACTCAGACACTGAGATGTGGGTAAGAAGCCACACTTGTAAAGGTTAATTAAAAATAATCAATTATTTTTTAAAAAAACAGGAATGCTTTCTGACATTCCAGGCTGGCGTACTGGGTGGGGAGCGGGGGTTAAGCGGAGCCACAGAGTGACCCCTGCTACGCCCCTATGTTCCTGTCACAGTCTTCATCCGTGCATAAAGTGTTTTGTTCTGCTCTTCAAACGACAGAAATACCATCTACTTTTCCTTTTACATGATTTTGACACAAAGTAGTGCAACCAGTTTGTGACAAGTGGACCGCTGCTTTCAAAATAACACAGCCTTTCCAAATGCCCACTCCATGGAGATATGCGGTAATCGTTTTCAGAAATTCCTTTATTCCAGATCTTTCAAAAACCAAGTAAAGATGTTTGTTTTTTCAAAAGGTTGCTTAATGATCATTCTTCTTGACATTACATGATGGAAAGTCAACAATGTGACATTTGCCATAAGAAAAACAGAAAGATGGGACTGAGAAATACAATAACAAGAGCTGCCACCGCAACAGCCAGTAAGTCTGTGATGATTTTTTTGGTGCAATTTGTTTCTCTTAGTCTGGCAAAGGTTTTGGCTTCAGTTTCATGTTCTTTGATTATTATTATGCCTGTCTACTAGTGGAAACTGCAAGTACTCTTTCTGTCTTTCCACCCTCGAAGAGTGGAAAAAAAGAAATGAGCCAAAACTGCTTTGAAACGGGGTTTAAAAGAAAATGATCTCGTTACTGACTCGAAGACCCTAAAGGCGATGTGTGGGTGCAGCCCCACTCACAAGATAGTCAATTGCTTGGTCTGTCTCACACGTGCGGGGCCAAACCTCTGATGAGCAAAGCGAGGGTGCGGGGCTCGGCCCCGAGAGGGCTGTCACGCTCTCCTGGGACTGAGCTATGCAGGCTAAGCCGTTACCAGCGTTACTGCGACAGAGTGGGCATTTCTCAGGGATACCAAAACTTCTCTATGGACAGGGAAGCCCTCGCCAACTGGCACCACAGGGCCCCTCGGCCTCAGGTGCAGTGGAGGCGCTGACCTCACTTCACTAGGCAGCAGTCTTCGAATAGTGGCCATGGGGGTATGGAACTAGCTACAGCCTAACAGGTTGTCCTTCCGTTGCCTAAGTTTTTAAGGCTAAATTGGCCTCAAACTGTATTCCATTGCTGTTTATATTTGGTGACAATATCTACAGGGATAAGAATGCCAGGATGAATTGGATGGCATCTTTTGAAGAAAAATGCCATTCTCAAGGTGAACCTTTTTCTAAAATGTAGGGAATATGACTACATCTATCTCAAAATATTTTCTTTTTTAATGGCATATCTTCTGGTGATTCCTAATGCAAAATTAAAATACATAGTTTCTATTTAAAATATTTTATGAATTATACTCATTCTTCTGGTATCCATGGTAGATTGCTTCCAGGACTCCCTCAGATACCGAAATCCAGGGATGTCCTAGTCTCTTATTTAAAATTGTGTCATATCTGCATGCACCCAATGTGCATCCTTCTGTACACTTTAAATCATCTCTAGATTACTTATAATATGGAATACAGTATAAATGCTATGTAAACAGTTGCTACGCTGTATTGCTTTTTATTTGTATTATTTTTATTCTATTTTTCAGTTTTCATTTTTATGATGTCATTTATAGTTTTAGTAGTTCGTTTAAAACTACACCAAAAATAGGACAAATACGTAGACTTTTAAAACTATTACTTCTTTACTCGGATGACAGGGGGCTTTGCTGATTCTTATAGCTCAGCCTTTATCTGGGACACACAAAGGGCAGTGGGGAAACAGACTCTAAGGGAGGGACACTACTGGGATTAGGCAAAACACCTCTACAGTCTAATGACATCACTGCCGTAGAACCTAGCGCAAAGCATCACTCATTAATGACAGATGAAGGACAGCATGAAAGTCAATATACACAGTTAAACCATTTGACACATTCACTCTGCAGTATCCTTTTTTTTCAATAAAACTCATTTTAAATTATACTAAAATGTAAAACAGAGCAATTCTTCTCCTTCTTTTGCATATCCATTACCGATATGCTTCCCAGGGTCAGGCAGGGTGAAGCAGAATGACTGTCGTACAGGTGTTTATTGTCGGGAGGGGAGAGACAGACTCCCACAAGTGTTTGTGCACACCAGACATGGAAAGACGCTGTCTGTTCACTGCAGCACACTGGACTTGAAGACTTTGAAAACTGCTATTGCCCCTGAAATCGAAAACTCCGCTGCCTCTCCTTCAGCACCACTGTAAACCTCCCCAGTGAGGGACGGAGGAAAGCCCTCAGTGATGAGTTGTAACAGTCCCCACGCACGGGAGTACGCGCCTGGCTTCACCTGGCTGAGGACAGCCGGAACACACTGGTCCAGGCAGGGCAGCGCAAGTGTGGGCCCAGCGCACACGGGAGGCTTCAGGTACAACCTTGTCAGAAAATATCTCCAACTCTTAACCCCAGGACACCAACAAGTCAGTTGTGAAGTGCACAAAATGAACACACTGGGGCTCTCCCATCCCCTGTAGGATGAAGCAAAGACACTGAAGTCTGGCAATGGTTAGGGCAATCTATTACCTCAAACTGAAGATTTTTAAGATTTAAGATTTGTACCTTAGACTCTCTTGAAGAGTCTAAGATACATTTGCTACCACGCATAAAAATTTAAATGGTAAGTAGAAATCATTTCAATTTCTAGGTTCATAGATGCACATACGTGAGTAAGAAAGAAAAAGAACTTTCATGTCTCAGTAGTTTCCAGTGCAGACAAAAGCCATCAGACAGGGAGCGAGGCCAACCAGAGCCTGGGAACAGCCCCTAAAAGGCTCCTCTCCAAAAGGCTCTGTTCAAAGGGCAGAAGACACCCCACTCCGCCCCGGCTGCGCGTCCCGGGGGACGCTCGCTGCTCCTGGGTGTCAGGTGCCTTTGCTGTTTCTGGGACAGAGAGGTGGCTTTGAGAGCTCAGCAGCGTGGGGGGAGGGCATGAAGAGGAAGTCAGGAGGCCGCGCAGCAACCGCCCGGCCTCTGGGGAGAAGGAGCTTTCCACCCAGGGATGGCGCGTGCGCACCCGCGCGTGCGGACCCCATGCGGTCTTCGCTCAGTAGCACCCAGGACAGCAAAGACATTTCACTGGATTCCATTAATGGAACAGTTTAAAAATAAAATTAGCTTAGAGAGTATATTCGTTTTCTATTGCTGCCTAACAAATTCACCCAAATTTGGCAGCTTAGAACAGTGCGTATTTATGAGCTCACGGTTCTTTGGTCAGAAGTCCACGGACAGAGCGGCTGGTCTCCACTCAGGGTCTCACAAGTCTGAAACGGAGGCTTTGGGGAGCCCCGGGCTCATCTAGGGCAGGCCCCGCGCCCCCGCGCCCCCGCGCCCCCGCGCCCCCGCGCCCCCGCGCCCCCGCGCCCCCGCGCCCCCGCGCCCCCGCGCCCCCGCGCCCCCGCGCCCCCGCGCCCCCGCGCCCCCGCGCCCCCGCGCCCCCGCGCCCCCGCGCCCCCGCCGGCTGCGGGGTCAGGACGGCCCCGGCGGCTGGAGGGCGCGTCCTGCTCCGCGCTGGCCGGGCCACCCGCGCCCTGCGGCCGTGCTCAACCCTCGCCACCGGCCCCCTCTTCCAAGGCAACGACAGAGACTCGCCGTCACCTGGGACCTCCTCTCCCGCTGTGACTGTCATTCTCCTTCCCGGCCTTAGGCCCAGGTCTAAAGGGCTCCCGGGATTAACTGAGGCTGCGGAGGACAAACTCCCTTCGTGAACCGCACGCGCTGAACCGCGAACCTCCTGCTGGAGGTCAACGCAGGGCCGGTTACGGTGTCGGGGACCCGGGACGCAGACCCTGGGTGCCACTTGGAATCCTACTCCACACAAGTTTTGAATTTTATTAAGGAAGCCCCAGTCCAGCAGGTTTACCTGCTGGCTCCCCCCCCAGGCCGTGGCCAGAACACGGTGCGGTGGGTCCCGCACCGCCCGCCGGCCCCGCCGCCCCGCCGCCCCGCCGCCCCGCCGCCCCGCCGCCCCGCCGGGAGGGCTGCTCCGGGCCACTGTGGAGCTGTTCTCTCCCTTCCTCCGTCACCTCTTCCCAGTTCTATTTTAGTTACTTGGATGTTACTCATTTTTGTGGATCTTTTGACACCTTTAATTGCTCTTCTCTTCCCACGCCTATTAAGTTTTCTCACCCTTTGATATTGGCATTAGGAACATTTTAAATAATTTGCCAAATAATGTTTTACCACTGCTGTTTTCCGTAAGTTACATTGCTTTGCCTTTAACCCTGTATTAGTTCTGCTATAAAGTGTTAAGAGAAAGGAGTGGGGTGATTTTACACACAAGATTATAGGGCTTCTCAGACCCTATAAGTTGTCTTTCTTGCATCTACTAACTCAAAGTAGAGGCAAGTTAATATAGCAAATTTTCTTTGAAACTCAAACACCAATTTTATTTTTTTGGCACACAGCTAGGGTGTGCCTATCCAGCTAAAAGCCGAGCCTCCACTCTAAGGAGTTACAACAATTTTCCAACACTGAAATTCTTTCAAACTCTCAGTAAAGCTAAAGCATAGAACTATTACCGTTAGTACCAGAACAACAATTCTTCAAACCCTGGCTTGTGTCATTGGTGCGCTTCTGTTGTGTTCTGAAGCTTAGATTTGTTTCTGACACACGCGAATGAATAGAGAAATCCTCACCCCTCCTTCTCGCCCTCCCTGTGGCGGGCACGGCTCCTGCCGGCTACCAGAGACGGGGTGTGGGTCCACGGCGGCGCGGACACAGGCGAGAAGGGCCAGTTTGAAAGTCTCCTCACAGCACTTCCATCATGTGTCTGTGGCCTGTGACACCGCCTGGACCTGGTTTCATTTCTATCTCAAAACAGAAGAGATGGATTTTTTGCACTAATTCTCAAATAAAATAATAAAACAATTTAAAAATTCTCTAGCACCTGGCCCTCGCTCTTAGTCATCTGTCTTCTTCCCAGGCACCCCACACAGCTTCTGAAGGCCTGCGCTGCCCTTACCGCTCTGCACCAGTGAGAAGTTGTGTTATTCTCTGCTTTCTTCCAAAGCACAACTGAAAATATGCCTCCCTGCTGTCACTGAACTCGCCTTAATTGTGCAGCGATACAAGGAAAAACTGTGAAGTGCCCTAGAATAAACCTTGAAAACAATGAGAATGAGAAGTTCTGAGAAATGCTTCAAGAAAGAACTTTAGAAACAGAGCTTCTCTTTCCTGAGTTTAAGAGAAGTTCAGCTGAAAATTCAAGACTCCCTGGAGTCCTGGGGCCAAAAGTATAAAAATACAGGAGTGGATTAGATTGGCAGTTTCCCTAAATCATGCTGAATCCAAGGAAAGTCCGCTCTCTTCTATCTGCACCCCAAACACAACGGCACCCCGTACCACACGCAGCAAAGGTACAGCTTACCAGAACACCTTAGTTTACACACAAAATGAACCGCAACCCATCTTCCCCAAGAGTGTTGGTTTGATTTTTTTTTCTGTCAAACACACAGAAAAAGATGAGTCAAGCACTTCCATCTGGCTTCCATCGGGATGGTATGGTTAACTCTGAGTAGAAAACGATGCGAACAATAAAGTTCAATTTTTTAAGAAACTGAAGGAAGGACCCTAAAATGTCTAAAATTTTGCTGAGACTTTGAGACTTTCTCTTCTCACTTGTTTATGGTAGGCTGCTATAAGGGGCAGGAGGCAGGAGGCTGTACCATAGGCAGCCTGGAGAAACTGGGAAACCAAGTCTACCCAGAACCTATAGCAAGGCCAGCAGCTTGATTTTAGCCTGGTGAGACTTCTGATCTCCAGAACTGTAATCAGTTTGTGTTGGTTTAAGTCACTAGGCTTGTGGTAATGTGTTCCAGCGGCAATAGAAAACTAATACAGCATCTGACACATCTTTACTAACCATTTTGTGAGAAGTAATAGTACCTGAATTGGTAGCTCTTAATTGATACTGAGAGTTTATCCTTTCATTATAAATCAAATGGCTTATAATATTAACTATTAGACTCACGCATTCAGACTGCTGTTTGCATTAATGGTTGCAAAAATAAAGACTTGTTAACTCTGCATTGTGTTCCACAAGAGGGGCTATCTTCACACTTATAATTTAAAATCTTCCCTAACCAGAATTCTCCAGGGACCTTAGAGAATAGAGAAGCTACTTGTTAACCGTGCCAATGCTTTTGCAGTGGTGGATTCTTGACAAGAATCTAGGATTCCCATTTCATATTTTGGCCCCCAGAATTCTTTACAGCAGAGGAACAGTGTGTTTTCTAGCTAAGGCAAATACTAAGAACAAAATGCAGTCTAGCCCCATACAATCTTCCATCAATTTATACAACCAATGTTAGGATTTACGTAATATTCAGATATTTGTCTGGATTTTTTTATTATCTCCAAAGAGCCTGTAGTCAGAACTTTGCCATAAATCAGGCAGAGCTGATTCACTCTGATAGATCACTGAGATTGCCCTGGCTCCTCCCACCTATTGCTGCAGCTCTGCACCCAGGACCCACAGTTCATGGTGGGGCCCCTCAGCCATAGGACGGCCCCAGAGCGGTACTGCCAGACACCGAGCAGCCACTGTTCCACAGGCCCCCAGCTCCGCCACCACCTGGCCCAGTGGAGGGGAGGACAGCTGGTGAGGCATGATCCCCTAATAGGCTGCCAAAGAGCATCCACCCCCTTTCATTTAAAGAAACAGCTTTCCAAAGAGCATGCCCCTTAGAAATCTGTTGTGTTCAGGGGGGTGGAGGGATTGGGGAGATTTTGGAGATTTTGACATAAAACCTCAATTAAACAGGAGAAATAAGTTCAAGAGAACTTCTGCACATCATGATAACTATAGTTTATAACAATATACTGTATACATGAAAATTGCTAAGGGAGTAGATTTTTTAAGTGTTCTCACCACAAAAGAAATGATAAGTATGTGAGGTAATGCACACGTAAAATAGCTTGATGTAGTCGTTCTACAATATATCAAAACATCATGTAGTGCACCACAAATATGTACGATTTTGTCAATTTAAAAAGACATTGTATTCAGAGACAAAAAAAGAAACAAAAAGAAAAAATAATCCTGAGACGAATTCAGGACAAAAACAAAGGCAAAAGAAAATTTTTAAAAGACTCTAGGATCTTATATGGAATTTCATGCAACTCTCACCCCCAAAAGAGTACAAGACAATCTAGGAGACTAAAAGCTATTGCTAAAAAGCAACTTGCATCTTTTGTCTATTCATTCAACAAACATTATGGAGTGTTTATGATGTTCCAGACCACTATGAGGATGGGAACATAGGTTTGATTATATTATGTAATCACATAATTATATTATGTAAAATCACTCATCAGAAGTGATATTTCTAGAAACCACCTCACATGAGTCAGTCGGTGACGGCAGTGCATCTTGAACTCGAACGCACGTGAACCTCCCGGGCCCTGTTGCCAGGCAGATTCTGATGCAGGAGGTCTAGGCAGTGCCTGGGATCCCGCCTTTCTAACCCTCAGAAGATGCCAGAACTGTGGCAGGTCCACAGACTGGTCCTCAAAGGAGAAGCACAGAACTAGAACCCGGGACTCTTGACCTGTTTTTACTATTGCCCTCCTGAGAACATTTTATGAAATCTCTGAGACAACATCTTTTTCCCCGTCACTACTGCACAACTATACTATGCAAGGCAATGATCTTTTTGGATGCTGACCTTTGTAAGAGTCATATAAAAGTGACTGATAAAATGAAATAACAAGGTATATTTTCATTTTCGTGTGGGGGAAAGACATATGGATGAGCTAGCAATCTGGAAATACGCTGCCTATGTTCATCAAAATAGAATGACTCAAAATGTCAACAGCTTTGTCTTGCACTGACGAAGCAAGCAGGTGCTGCAGTTATCCACAGGATGTGCAGACAGGCACCTGTCATAAACAAGGGGCTGGAGCAGTCCAGGGGAGTTTTCGGGAAAGTAAAGCTCTTTGGCCAGGGCAGAGGTAGGGCATGGAGGGGGAGGGAATGCCGTGTGCGCAGATATGAACTGGGCCGTTACGAACCTGCAGACAATAAAGCTTCAGGAGAGTTGGGTTTACTGCCGTGTTCCACAGAGCACCGTGCCTCCAACTGCTCCCAGATGCACAGTTCAGGTTCACGCTCCTCATCTCCTTCCTACTTTATATGAGGCGATCATATCTTTCACTCACAGAGCTGGGAACGATGTCCTTGAATGTACCAACCATAGACATTTCTATCATTAAAGCTTGATTATAAAATCTCCCCTAAGAACAAATGGTGGGGACCGTGCTGGTTTTATAAAAGTTCCATTAGTCCTCGGAGCAAAGTCTGCGTGGCCGAAAACCAAATCCCTCACACCCAGTGGAAGCATCGCTGACCGTAAAGGACAGAGCTGCTGCGACCTTTCGCACAGAGAGTCATTTGTAAGTGAATTAAAAGTATCACTAAAGGATTAAAATGGTGCTATGAATCAACAATTTCTGATACACGGACACTGCTACACAAGCTAAGAAGTTAAGTAGAATAATGAGATTACCTTATTTAATTACAGATTTGCAAAACATTTCTTTTCAAACCTAAACTCCACATCCCCAAAATGCTTTTAACTGTATTTTAAATAGCCAGTTATCTTTTCACTTTAAAGTGTTAATATCTCCTGCTGCATTAAAGGATATATTATATTCTGTTGGGAAGGTATTCTCAGCTAACATAAACACACAGTATGGATATGCTAATAAAGTATTTTCAAGCAGCAAAAAATTACCATTTTATGCAGATGATAATGTAATGTTTAACCAGTAAAATAATTCCCTCATTCATTATAATAGTTGTAATTATAATAGCTGTATCATCATTAATAGCTACATAATAGCTGTACAGCTATTAATGCTAAGATACAAAATCAATTTAAATTTAGTCAGAACTTTTGTTATCATCAAAAGTTATTAAGACTCCTTTTATGTAGAATTTTAATGTGCCCCCAAAGCATTCTAAGCAGTTCAGCCAGTTAATAAAGAGGAAGATATTGTAAAATAAACTTTATTTTTTTCTCAAAACTAATACAGAGTCTGTGTTAACAGTGTTAGAATGTTAACATTTTTTAAAATGTAGAGAAATGTTAAAATAATTTAATTTAAACAAGATCCTTGGAGGCTGTCTTATGTCCCTGAAGAAACATATTAAATCTGATTAAAATTCCTTGTAATAACTGCCACGTCTAATGAAAGAGGATTTTAATCACATCATATCAGGATAGATACATCACTTAAAAGTATTAATATTTTGTAGTTAATATGTATATTTAACTTTAAAAGTATTTAACAAATAATAATAAGCTAATATTTATGCAGGTTTTATCATGTGCCAAGAACCATGGTTAGCACTTCATATTTATTCTATCATTTGACTGTAAGGTATGTATTACTGTCATTATTATTATTGTCCCCATTTTACAAATGAGAAGCCCAAGATGCTAAATATGACTGTCAAAGAATTTGAACTTAAGTCACCCTGACTGCAATGTTATGTGCTTAGCTAATATGCTATGCCTTCTCAATACATATAATTGTTAATTCTCAGACAGAAGAAAACTAGGAAAAATATCACTGTTCTTTTATTCTTTTTAAAAAATTTTCAAGCATATACCATTATTAACTATAGTCACCAAGCTATACACGACATATTCAGAACTCATTCATTCTGCCTAACAATATCACTTACTCTACAATATAAAAGATAAACCTAGACTTTGGGCTCTAGATGACAAATTAGCCAGGTCTTCCTCATCCTTCATACCCCACTGAAATGAAAGTTAAAAATGACAAAAAGGAAAGAACCTCACATCAATAATTGGAGAGGGGTTTGCCAATGAGTGATGACTTCACCGTATTTCTAGAAGATGAAGAGCAGATGGGAGAGGACAGGTATGTGAAATGTAGGAGAAAGCCATTGCCTAGAATTTACCCTTAAGAAGCTGCAGAAGACAGGGGCCAGGCTGTCTGGCAGACTCCAGAGAGTCTTAGAGTGATGACGGGTATGGTGTATGCAAAAGTAAGACACAGGCGGCACACAGGTGTTTAGCCCGGGACTGCAGCTCCAGCTGCCCCATCTCCACTCAGCTCCTCCAACCATGCCCACGAAGTGCAAGCAGCTGAGATGTCCAACGCATGACTGCTCTCCTCTAAAGGATGGGGTTAACGTGTCTGGAAAGCTCCAGGACTCACAACATATGTGTTTTTACCTCCAGGGGAAAGCTCTTCTTATTCTGACATTTGGTAGGGCCCTCAGCTTGACTGCTTTCTTTTCTGCCTACTGGAAAGCAAAGATCCTTAGTCATTAAACTGTTCTCTACTCTACTTTATACAGAATCTTCAGCCAGAATTTATATTCAAACAAAAGATATAGATTTCTTTGAAATTCCTAAATATACAATAGCAAAGAAAAGTTATACTTCCTATCCAATAAAGTATAAATGGATCATTAGGTATATGAGAACATGATCATCATGAAAGAGAAAGACCAAATTAATCAATAGAAAAACTGATCCCAGAGGAAACAGAGTAAATTCAGGGAGGATAATAGAAATTAAAAAGTGAAACACTAAATAATAAAGATGTTCAGTGAGATACTACATTCATACAAGGAGAAAAAGGCCATATGTAAAACATTTAAACAGAATCTCTTAAAAATTAAATATAGAGTTGCCACAATGAAAATTGGAAGAGAAGACCAAAGTCAAGAAAAAAGGAAATTTTACATTATGTATTTAATAAAAGTAAAGGAGAAACAACACAAAAATATGAGAGAAATGATAAGACCAGGGCAACAGATCCCATATTCAATGAAAAAGAGCCATAAATAAACAGAGAAAGTGGAAGGGAGGAAATAGCAAAAAGGAATTTCACATAGTAGAATAGGAATTTGAGGATACAAAGGCCCAAATGGCCAGTTCAATAAATTAAAAATGCGAAGACCCAGACTCATTATCATCGAATTTCAGAAAATTAAGAGCTCTAGTAGGAAAAAATAAAGTTCACTATAAAAGAATGATAAACATAACTTCACTGGATTTCTCATTAGCCACACTGTTGCTAAAAATTAATAGAACAATACTTTAAAAGCTTTGGGCAGAAGTAATTTTTAACCTAGAATTTTAGCCCCAACCAAACTTCATTCAAGTGTGACAGCAAAATAAAGACATTTTCAGATGAGTAAGGATTCAAGGGCATAGAAATATTTTGGTGGGAAGAAATGGAGAAGCACTAAACTGAATGAGTGTTATGATTTTAGGAAAAATCAATGGAAAAGAGCATTCTCTGAGGGGGGAAGAGTAACCGGATAAATGGAATGATTACAGTGGGGAAAAAGCAAACAGAAATTCTTGAAAATCCAAAAAATACAGACAAAAGCCATGGTCAAAGGAAAAAGTAAATTAATCTGTGCTTTCATCTGAAGGAATAGAAGACATTTAAAAAGAGTTCATTTGACCTTGATGCTGGAGGCAATCCCCTTAGAGTGATCCAGGTGTTGGGGCATTGGGTGCACAGAGGTAGATAATGTAGTCTTTGCACAATGCCTCTGGGTCTACAACAGAAAACAAAAATTATTTGCAAGGTTAGAATGACATAGATAGTAAGTAATTGGTTAATTGGTATTTTTTATTTCAGCATATTATAGGGGTACAAATGTTTAGATTACATATATTACCTTTGCTCAACCCAAGTCAGAGCTTCAAGCCTTTCCATCCCCCAGGCAGTGCACACCGCACCAATTAGATATGAATATACCCATCCCCTTCCCCCCACCCCCCGCTACCATCTGCCCCACACCTGATGAATGTTACAACTAAATGTGCACATAAGTATTGATCAGTTACTACCAATTTAATGGTGAGTACCTGTGGTGCTGGTTTTTCCATTATTGTGATCTTCTTCATAAATTCCCTAGGCCAATGTCTATAAGAGTTTTTCCAACATTTTTTTCTAGAATTCTTATAATTTCATGCCTTAGATTTAAGTCTGTTGCCCACCATGGAAAAAAAATAAGTAGATCAGCAGCTCTATCCATTATACTTTTAACCAATGCCCAGGCCCATTGCTACCACTGACAGCAAAAGATCCTTTCCATTCTGGAGATGAGGGAGGGGAAAAGTTGTGAATATTCATAAACCAATATTTTCAACCAGGTCCTAAGGGAACTAATAGTGACCAGTTATGGTTCATGAGCACTTAGCATTAATTCTCATCCCTTTCTACCTACTTTACTGTATACCAGGGGCTTGGACACAAATTGAGTTATTCCAAAGACGTGCACTTGCAGCAGTTTCAGGAGTAAGAGGCAGCCATCTTCCTGCTGCTGTTGCTACTGACAACAACAGTGGACAGACAGCATTCCAGGTAATGTGGCAGCAGCAGAAACCATAGCCAGAGAAGTTTTCTGAACTTTGGATCCCAGTACAGTCTAAACTCTTGAAATCAATGGACAGGAAGCAGCCCCCTAACTTCTGCTCCTCCCATCCTTTCAAGTGTCTAAATCCCCATATTTAATCCCTCCTGATTGAAATACCTAGAGTGGTTTCTGGGTCCTGCCCTAAACTGACTGATATCAGAAGGTATAAAGAAAGAACATAAAGCAAAAGGCAAAAAGAGAAGAGCAGAGATTTTTCTTCTGGTACCTTTGGGGCAGAGAAAATTTAAACAAAATAAAGTTGACATTAGTCATCAAGAAAATACAACTCAAAACCACAATGAGGTACCACTTCACACTCACTGGGACGGCTATAATGTTTTTTAGTAGGTAATAACAAGTGTTGATGAGAATGTGGGAAAATAGGAACCCTCACACACTGGGAGTGGGATCGCAAAATAGTGTAGCCACTTTGGAAAACAGTCCGCTGTTTCTCAAAATGGTAAACATTGAGTTGCCTTATTGCCCAGCAATTCTAATCTTAGGTATATGCTCAAGAGTAGGGAAAACATACATTTACACAAAAATGTATATGCAATGTTTCATAGCATCATTATTAATAAGTCAAAAAATGGAAATAATCCAAACTGCATAAAGTGATCATTGAATAAATAAAATGTGGTATATCTAGACAATGGAATATTACTCAGCAATAAAAAATAAAGTGCTAATCCATGCTATAACATGGATGAATTTGGAAACATTATGCAAAGCAATAGTAGCCAGTCACAAAGGACCACACATTGTGTGATTCCATTTATATGAAATGTCCATCATAGGCAAATCCATACAGAGAGAAAATAGATCAGTGTTTGCTTAGGGATAGGGGAAGAGGGACCCAGGGAATGATGGATAACGGGTACCCGTTTCCTTTCTGGGGTGCTGCAAATGTTCTGATATCTATTATAGTGATGGATACACAACTCTGTGAATACACTAAAGCCACTGAATTGTATATTTTCATTGAATGAATTATATAATATATGAATTATATATATGAATTATGAATTATAAAGTTGATTTTTAAAAGAAAAAATAGTAAGTAATAACATAAATAGTCCATTTGAAAGGTTATAATGCCATAAATATAAAAATAGTTTAATAGCCAGTCTATAAACAAAGCGAGAAAGTTGGGCTGTGATTGCAGGGTGGGATGTCAGCATAGTACTTCCATGTGCCCAAAGCGCACACGGACAGGAAGTGGGCATGGAGGACAGGAGAGCACGGGACAGGGCGGAGGTGTGTATACCCCCTCGCAAACAGGCGTCCGCAGAACACGACAAACGGGAGCAGAACCAGCCGCTCAAATGCATTACAGGAAAAGTCACAAGGGACCAACAGAAGAACTAAAAATATTCTCAGATCAAATATTGGGATGAAAAGGGTAGAGAAAAGAGGGATAGGATAAAGGCAATCAATCCTCATCTTCCTTGTTAGTGAGTCAATAAATATTTTCTAAAACTAATAAATGAAAGCATAGAGTGCATGTAATAGCTAATGTTTAATGACAACTCACTATATCCCCAGCACTATTCTATAAGTACTTCTATGAATGTACGCATTAATTTCCACAAAAACCCTAAGAGAAAAATGAAGAAACTCAGGCACAAAAATGTTAAAGAACCTGCCCAAAGAAACCCATCTGGGGAAACGGAGCCTGGATCCAAATTCACCTCGTGTGGCTTCACTTGGTCCGTTCCTAGACCGCAGACGCCGACTGGCAGCAGCACAGACCGAGGGCGCGGAGTGCCAGCACTAGTCCGCGGTCTTTATGTGAGTTGATTCAATCTTAAATATGTACGTTAATAATATTTTAATAATGGATTGTAACAATTACTATTTTAACTAAAATAATTAATATATATGGGTACTAATATTTTTCTCCTTTTACAGATGAGGAAACAGGTTGGCAAACTGGTCTCTGAGACAGATCTGGGCTGCGGTCTGTTTCTGAGTGGCCCATGAGCTAAGAACGGTTTTTACATTTTTAAAGGGTTTGAGGAAGAAGAAGGAGGAAGAGGAGAAGGAGTAGAAAAAGAAAGAGATGGAAGAAGGGAAGGAAAAAGGGAGAGAAAGGGAAATCGACACCACATGTGACCCACAAAACCTAGACTGCTTTCTACCTGGCCCTTTATAGAGGTGACTTGCCGACCCATTTCTCCTGGTTCGTAGTAAGTGCAGGGTAAGTGGACGCCCCAAATAAGGACCATATCTCTCAGCCTCATCTGCCACTGAGACCTTGAGGCTTCACTTTGGATAGTAGGACTGAAGCCCATGCACTGTGGGCAACTGCTGGGCTTACTGGTGCAAAACAACAGACATGCTCCACTTATCTCTCTTCCTCTCCTTTTCTTATATTTCTTTTTTAAATTAGTTTTTTAAAATTTTTTTAATTGACAGATAAAATTGCATGTATTTATTATGTAGAACATGATGTTTTGAAGTATATAAAATATGCTTTATGGAATGTTTAAATCTAGCTAATTAACGTATGCATTACCTCACACAGCTAGCAGTCGTGTGGTGGGAACGCCTGATACCCTGTCTAAGCATTTCTCGAGAATGCGCTGTATCGTTAGGAACTGCAGTCCGTGCTGCACGGTGGGTCTCTTCCAGCTGGTTCCTTCTGACGGCAGCTGAGTGCCCCTCACCCGCCAACTCCCTCAGCCTCTGCGCACCACCCTCTCCACTTCAGGTGAGCTCTTTCGGGTTCCACCCGTGAGTGAGGCTGTGTGGTATTGGTCTTCCTGCGTCCGGCCCATCTCACTTAAGGCAGTGGCCCCGGGCCACCCCGTGGGCGCGCGGCGGGGCTGCCTTCTCGCGCTCCGTCTCGGCCTCCGCCCTCCCCGCTGGGGACCAGCGCAGCGAGCCTGCCCCCACGGCCCTCTGGAGGAAGGCAGCTGTCACCCACCCGACCTAACTGTCATGCGGGCGAGAGGCACGTTTCTACCTTGGTGCATCGCCGTTTACATCTTTTAGGTTTTTGCTTCTCCCAGCTGAATCTACTGCTCACCAATACAATGTGTGAATGCATTATTCTAGCTTTTTTAAGTGTAACTTACTCAAAGGTATGTTTCATAGAGTTTGAGCCCATCCCAGCCAACCGTCTAAAAATTGGCCATCACCCCATATTGTAGGCTAATGCCTTTTAGTTGAGATAAGATGACCATCTTTTCCTATAGATTAAATTGTCATTTAACTCTGTTTTTGAGGACAAATATAAAAGGCATGAGAACACTAAGTGGGAACCAATCCTAACTTATAGAAATCAAAACAAAATAAATTTTTGATTTCCAGCACAAGTGAGCAGCTCAACTCACTACTCTGGGGTCCTGCTGGGAAACGACGGGACGCCCAACGGGTAACGTGGGGAGCGGCACGGAGACGGCAGCGGCGCGCAGGGCAGGCTCCGTAGCGGCACTGGGGCACCCCAGGCGCGCGGGCAGCGGGGAGAAGGACGGGCTTCTGGGAAGCTCTGACAGGAGCTGCAGCTTTCGGGGGAGGCTCCGTCTCCCCACAGCAGCCCTGCAGGGAGGTCCTCGCGCCCGCTCTCCGCCCCATGGCCTGCGGGGCCGCGCATGCTCAGAACCCAGCGGGAGCGCACGGAGGAGCAAGGCTGGACACGTGGAAGTGACGTCTGGAGGGTCCAAGGGACAATATCCACCCCATTCTCCCAAGACAGAAAACCAGAAGTTTGTGTGTTAAAATATCCTTTCAGGTTCTAAATTAATGAATTATCAAGCTCATGAAAGATAACTCATTCTGTTAGAAGCTCTCATTAGGTGTCCCAATCCTTGTAGGGACCATAGGTGAGAAAGGAACACCATGGATTACTGCACCAGAGACTATTTTCCAAAAATCTTGGGGTAAATTTACTTCTGTGATGTGTTTGACCTTGAGACAAACTCCTCTGGTCATCTCCTAGGTATGAATATGCAGGGTCATATTTAGGGACTGGAGACCCCCACAGTTGGAGAATTGGGCACCTTGGCCCCAAACACAATGGAACACATATTACTCTCCCCTGTTTTGATATGAAATGAGGCACAATCATCCTTCGTTTGGAAAGAATAACAATAGCAAACCAACTATAATCATCTTCCGACTTGAAAATTCATTTTCGAAGTTCTGAGACAAATGCCAACCAACCATGTATGTTCCTAGCAAGGAAGGAGGCAGCGGTAAGATGGCTGAGCTTCTGTCAGCCCCTCCCTGTGACTCTCATCACAACAGTCACTCCATGATCACCTGGTATCTTCTTAGCTATTTCCTTCTTGACTGCTACCCCCAATAAGTGTTAGTGTCTTGATAACAAGAAATAAGTCAGTCTTGGTATCTGCTAACAGGTACTTAATAAATGTTTGTTAAAGAAATAAATATCAAAATATATTCATTTTCTGCAGCACTATTTGGTATAAGTCTCACATGATACAAATGGATAATTTTAGAACAGGTCACCACCATTTTCAAGTTTATCAGCACCTGTTAAGATGGGAAAACAATAAACTTCCATTTCAAAAGACACATCCTCCAGGGAGCCTTCTGGGATCAGCTAAAAGTGCCATCTCCCCTGAACCTGTAGAGTACATTAACTTTTATTTCAGCTCTTACTGTTTTTTTTTTTTTTTTAAGACAGAGTCTCACTCTGTTGCCTGGGCTAGAGTGCTGTGGCATCAGCCTAGCTCACAGCAACCTCAAACTCCTGGGCTCAAGCGATCCTCCTGCCTCAGCCTCCCGAGTAGCTGAGACTACAGGCATGCACCACCATGCCCGGCTAATTTTTTCTATATATATATATATTAGTTGGCCAATTAATTTCTTTCTATTTATAGTAGAGATGGGGTCTCGCTCTTGCTCAGGCTCGTTTCGAACTCCTGACCTCGAGCAATCTGCCTGCCTCGGCCTCCCAGAGTGCTAGGATTACAGGCGTGAGCCACTGCGCCCCGCCCTATTTCAGGTCTAGTCAGCAGTTTTTCCTATACACCATTTATTTCTGGCTACCAAATAATCATTTACAGATTTCTTGAAACCAAAGAAAAAGTTGCACACTACCTGTTTCTCACACAGTGTTTCATTCACCAGGAGCAAAATAAATATTTGATGAATCAGAGAGACTGAGATACACTAGAACCCTCATGGCATAGGACATCTTTTCTATTTGCCAACTCTGGCATCTTTTTTTACATATCTTTTATGTAATTCTGAAGCAAACTCAATTCTGACAGTAAACTCATGCCTGAATTTACTGTCAGGTGGAAATAACACTATTTACATCACCTCAAGTGGACAGGGGCAAAGACTTTAAAAAAGTCAAATGAGGTCTTCAAATATTTATCATGTGATGAGTGAAGATTTGGGGGAAATTCTTTTAACTAGAAGTCCATTGATCTAGCTTTGATTTATTTCAAGGACAAATGGCTTAACCTTTGGGTGGTCCACAACAAAGAACAATCAAATAGAAATCTAGAATCTAAAAGTCAGATAGAAAAACAAATAATTTTCATCTTAAACAGAGAGTCTGAGGAGAGTAATTCAATCATTGATCTAAATATAAGTTAAATACTTGTATCAATTTTATAATGATCCCCCCAAAAAATGTATGCAAGTAGGTGCAATGGAAATTCAGCAAAACAATGCACATGTGTCTTCTATGAAAACCCAAACCTGCAGAGTGCCTGGAGTTGGAAACTGGATAGCTGAAAGAGCCAGAAATGCAAAGCATGGTTGATTTGGCAGGTTCCAATGACAAGCAGAGCACCTGCCCCCCACCTCTTTGTACACCCATATACTTTGGCACAGTTCACCACGTCTGCTAAGAGGGATTCTTGAGGAGTGAGACGCGACAGAGAGACAATGTAGACAAAGTTGGCCCACACTGCGCCTGGCATGGAAAAGGCCACAAGCCCCAGCTTCCTCCAGGCATTAGATTCACATGCACATTGTGTGATGTAAGATTTCTCCAATACCCAAGCAATAGAGCGAGCACAAAGACAAACCAACATCTTCAAGTGTGTGCTTAAAAAGAAGGTATAGACATGGTCAAGAAGTGTGTGCCCAGAGTGTGCTCAGAGTTTTAAAGATCCACAAGCCTCATTTTTCCCAGAATCTATGTTTAAATCCCTTCTCTATACGTCTATGACTTATGTTAACTGAAAGTAACAACAGCAGCTGGATGAACCTTCAGACGAGTGCAAGACTGTCTCCCAGGTGAAGATAGACACACATGTGTGACAGGTTTGGATTTGTAAGAATCCAGGAAGCACCGCTCTCTGCCAGCACCGTGGGTGGCTTTGGTAACACACACGAAGAAGACATGGTGCCAGTGCCCCACTGTGACGAATAAATCAACCCAGTGTATTTTCAACCTGCATTTACTGAGACTGGGAAAAGCACTGGACCAGGAACAACATCACAGAGAACCATGGAAGAAATATTAACTGCTGAGTTACCACCTGTATGACAGGCACTCTTTTATTTAAAATACCTCATTTCCTTCTCACAAGTATTCTGAGAGTTAAGTGAATATTATTCATTACACAGAAGGGTCAGACGGAAGCTCAGCCTGAGATGAAATAGCCAAGCTGTGATCATGCAACTATTATGGCAGATTCAGGATTCATCCAGTCCAGCCTGATGCTCAACTCAGGCTCTTTTCACCTTTGCACACTGTGTGCTCCCATCAATATGCACAGCACAAGTGACGCAGCGTCAAGGGGTGTGTCATATATTAAAGGGAGTAAGATGTAGACGGAAATGACCATATCATAAGATAGAATTATGTGCTAAAAGACAAATAGAACGTGCTAATGTGTGAGAGTTATTAGACGAGTATAATAATACCATTTATTGAGCATTTAATAATGTACCTAGCACTGTTCTAAGCACTTTACATGTTTTTGTCTAAGTTTCTGAAAGTATAAAATAAGCATAATCTTTCTTAGATGGCTTATTGTAAACAAATTATTTTAAAGTCACCATAAATAATGTAGTGCCCTGTGGCAAGTAACATTTTTAATCCACTATAAGTAATATTTATAGAAAGCCCATTGGGCACAACGAATAATGGTGCTAAGTGCTGAGAGGAGATGAAGAAGAAATAAAAGGTATTGCCTTTGCTGCCAGAAAGTCTCTAGCCTAAATAGAAACACACTCCCACAGACACAAAAGATGTCTGAGCAACTGGGAATTGACATGGAGAAACTATTTACATAAATATTAATGGGAGGCAAAGTGAATATACTTTGATGAAAATAAGAGTTTTGATCAGGTGTTTTAAAGCATTTGCCAGAGAAGAATTGAAAGATAATTAGGGGTAAGGGAAATGGACTAAAACTGTACACAAATAATAGAAGAAAAAAATGAATATAATAAGATAATTATTATAAATTTTATGGTGTCCGACCAAAAAAAAGCATGGTGTCCGACCAAAAAAAAAAAATGGTCAGTGAATGTCAATTTCTGCCTTATCCTTCACCTCTTCATCTTTGCTGCAGTTAAGACTGTTGGTTGCAGGAACAGAAAATAAAACTCCATCTACTTTAGGCCAAGCTGGGTTACTGATTGGCCTCCAGTGTAGCTGCAGAGTCCAGAAGATGCCTCCAGGTCTCCCTCTCAGGCCAACCCGCTCCACCTGGTGAACAGCTTCCTCCAAATCCAGGCTGCCACTCTCCTCGCCCAAGTCCAGTACCAAAGACAGCCTACCTTGCCGACAGTTTGAATCACTGCCATACACTTGGTTGTCACTGGCCAGGGTTAGGTTATGTGCTCACCGTTTCACCACTGGAAGGGCTTTAGCTTTCGCTCCAAAGGACGCGGGGAGCCACTGGGGACTTCTGAAAGAGCAAAGGCATGATCTGACTTCAGTTTTACAAGAATCACACCAGCTATAGCAGGCAAGGGTGAACCTCAGAGACCCACTCAGGAGGCTCCAGCTGCAATCAGGCGAGTAACCTCAACCAGGGTAAAGACAGCAGGAATTCATGAGAAGTGCTCAGGTCCAGGAGACAACATTCTCAGGGCAGGGCCAGGACAGTCTCCTGAAGACCAGACATGGTATACAAGAGAAGGAGAGAAGTCAAGGATGATGTTTTTAGTCTAAGTGCCTCAAAAGATGAACTGCCCTTAACTGAGATGAAGCAGGTATCTACTAGAGAAAGTCAAGGTGTTTATTAGAGGTCCAAGTAACAATCTTGAACAGGCAGTGGGTATGTGGCGTTTGAATTCTCAACAGAGGTCTGAGCTGGAGATCTAGTGATATGAGTGCAGATAATGGAAAAGAGATGAGGACCGAGGACTGAACCCCGGAGCCCTCCAATGTCACTGTGTGAGGAACAGAAATAAGCAAAGGGAAGTGGGAAAAGTTACCAGTGAGGTAGGAGGAAACGCAAAAGAGTATGGTATCCCTGACACCTAAGGAATAAGTAGAGCAAGAAAGAGAGGAGTCAACAGCCTCAAACGTCAGACAGCCGGGACAGACATAGCCACACAGCCCACCTCTACCGCTGGCAGTGCTTGGAGCTAGAGCGCAAACACAGGCTCCCCGTGTCACAGTTATAAATTAGGTTCAAAGACTGTTACATGAAACATGTTCTATTCCCCTGAACTGAGAACTATATCTTCATAAGAGCCTAGAAGGCCATGTTCAAACTGAGACATTTCAGACTCTTCAGGGCTCTCGAGGGCACCCAACAGTACAGGGGTGGGGCCCCATGCCCTTCCCCTCTTACCACAGCTGCTGCTCACACTGTGAGGGGTCTTGCATGCACTAGAATTAACATTCAGGCCCACCGTTAGACTTGGGAAAAACTTGGGCCCTTCTCTGCCAATGGCCACCTCTCCCCTCCCCACCCAGAAGTCCAGAGTACCAAAGGGAGGTTACCCCTGGAGCCAGTGCCCCTTCTCTGGACCATACTCTGGTAACTGGGCCCATGGAATTGCCTATCTAATGGCCCTGAACCTGCCTGTAGGGCCTGTGTGGGCCTCCTCTCAGATTCATCATCCCAAGTGTGTGTGTTCTCCCAACCCCAGAGATGGCCAAAATGCAGCTATTTGCAGGAATGTAGACAGAATGAGGACACATGGGCTGGAATACCCACATATGTGGATGATGACAGCAAAGATCACTAAAAAAAGAAGGAAACATAAAGCAAGACTGAAAATGGCAGAGGTTGGAACTCCAGCGCTCCATCCCTACACCACTACTAATGAACTGGCAAAAACTGTCAGAATCAACTTATACAGAATTCTGGAATCCCACCAAAAATTTAAGACAACTAGGGGGTAACTTGGTGATAAAAAGAAGCTAATGCTTTGCAGTGAGAGCATCTGTGAGGCCTTACACAGCTACCACCCCCATTCTCAGATCAGTGGTGATGGCAAGGCAGCCTCCACAGCTGGTTCAGGTTGGTAGTTTCAAAGGGAGCAATGCAAGCATTACTCTCAAGGAACCATGGTTGTTCATTCTGACCTGTCTGGAGGCTCCCTAAAGGGCTGGAACAGGGCTTGCCTTCATTTCACCTTCCTTGGAGCATTACTAGGGCTAGGGCAGCTTCCTGGGAAGTGTTTGCTGAGAACATTTAAAGACACAAGTATTGAGCACAGTACCCGGAGCAAAGAACCACAACCAGACAAGCAACACTCAGACTGAAAAGCATGAGAAGAAAGAGGTTGGAAAAGGAGATATGTGGGAGAATAAAGGCTTTTAAAAGTTTTTGTGCTATACATGAGAGGATAAAGCCTGAGAAGACCCAAAGCTCTCGTCTCTGGCTAACTTTCAGGCTCCACAAAAGCAGAAATTGAAGTCTAAGGTAGAGTTGTGAAGAGCCTACCTAGGTGTCAAAGCAGTGCTCCAATACAGAGTCAATATGAAAAGACTGGCAGAGTATTTATTTCTTGTTCTTTTTTCTTTTTTCTTTCTCCCTTTTCTTAGCTCCAGACGCTTAACAAAACTTTGTCAAAGCACTAGCTGATTACTATGCTAACAGAACACAGACTTCAGTATCCACACACATACACATGAACACACACAAATGCAGAGTTTACAAAAATAGTTTAGAAACATCACTAAACAAGCAAACAGCAACAACTCACAACAAGCAGAAAAGCAAACCTCAGCAGCGAAGGGAGAGGGTTTAATTTACAGAATGGTCACATTATAATATCCAAAATGTCTAGTGTTCAACAAAAGTTTGCAAGGCATGCAAAGCAACAAGAAAGCATGGCCCATTCATAGGGAAGAAGAAATCAGTAGAAGCCATTATTGAAGAAGTCCAGGCATTGGACTTACTAGACAAAAACTTTAAAACTTAAATATACTCAAAGAGCTAAAGGAAACCACAAAATAAGAACTAAAGAAAACAAAGATAAAAATGTCTTACCAAATAGAAAATATCAATAAAGAGATGGAAATTATCAAAAGAAATGAAATAGAAATTCTGGAGCTGAAAATACAATTCTGAAATAGAAAATTGACTAGAGTTGTTCAACAGCAGATTTAAGCAGGCAGAGGAAGGAATCAGTGAACTTTAATATAGGTCAATTGAGATTATCTAAGTCTGAGGACTAGGAAGAAACACAGCTAAAAGAAAAGGAACAGAGTCTAAAAGATATGTGGGACACCATCAAGTGGACCAACAGAAGCATAATGGGAGGGACAAAAGGGACAGAGGTATAAGAAAAAAAAGGGAAAAAAAGAATATTTAAAGAAATAATGGCCAAAAACTTCCCAGATTGGGAAAAGACATGAATCTATACATCCAAGAATTACACAAACTCCAAGCAGAATAAACTCTAAGATATTCACACCAAGACATATTATAGTCAACCTGTCAAAAGACAAAAACAAAATCCCGAAAATTCAAAGGCAGAGATCAAAAGAATGGATAAGAAGAATATGACCTAATTACACAGAGACTCACTTTAGATCCAAAGACACTAATAGGTTGAAAGTGAAAGGATAGGAAAACATATTCCAAGCAAATAGTAACTAAAAGAGAGCTGATTTTACTATGCTAATGTCAGATAAAATAGACTTTAAGGAAAAAATTTTAGAAGAGATAAAAAATTATGTATACATATATCAAAAAAGGGTCAATCCATCATGAAGATATAACAATTATAGACATATCATACATAACAAATCCCCAAAATATATAAAACAAAAAGTGAAAGACTTGAAAGAAGAAATAGTCTTACAAAAATATTTGGAGACTTTCATACCCCACAAATAATAATGGAATGAACTAGACAAAAGATCAATAAAGAAATAGAGGACTTGAATAATGGTATAAACCAACTAGACCTAACAGGCATATACAGAGCACTCCACCTTATAGCAGCAGAATACACATTCTCAAGTGCACATAGATCATTATCTAGCATGGGCCATATGTTAGACCAAAAAACAAGTCTCAAAAATTTTAATAGATTGAAATTATACAAAATATCTTCTCTAACAACAATAGAATAAATATTGAAATTAATCACAGGAGGAAAACTGGAAAGTTCACACATATGTGAAAATTAAGCAATACTCTCCTAACCAAACCATGGACCAAAGAAGAAACTGCAAATAAAATTAGAATATACTTTGAGATGAACAAAAATGAAAACAGAACCAACCAAAATCTATGGGATTCAGTGAAAGCAGTGCTCAGAGGGAAATTTATGGCTATAAATGCTTCCACTGAAAAAGAAAAAAGATTGCAAATGAATAACCTACCTTTACACATTAAAAAACTAGGAAAACAAGAGCAAGCTAAACCCAAAGCTAGGAAAAATGACAAAATAAAAATTAAACTGGAGTTAAATAAAATACAAAAACAATAGAATAAACAAAACCAAAAGTGGGTTCTTTGAAAGGGTCAACAAAACTGACAAACCTTTAACTAGACTGATGAAGAAAAAATAAGAGAAGAATCAAATTACTAAAGTCATACATAAAAATGGGGATGTTACTACTAATTTTATAGAAATAAAGAGAATTACAGGAAAATACTTTGAATAATTGTACACCAACAAATTAGATAACCCAGGTGAAATGCACAAATTTCTAGTAACACCCAAACTACCAAAACTGACTCAAGAAGAAATATAAAATTGGAACAGAGCTTTAACACATAAAGAGATTAATAAGCAATCAAGGAAAGAATGAAAAGAAAAGGAAGGAAGGAAGGAAGGAAGGAAGGAAGGAAGGAAGGAAGGAAGGGAGGGAGGGAGGGAGGGAGGGAGGGAGGGAGGGAGGGAGGGAGGGAGGGAGGGAGGGAGGGAGGGAGGAAAAAAACTACCAAGAAGACAAGAAGACTAGGCTGGGACCAGATGACTTAACTGGTGAATTCTACATTTAACGAATTGACACCAAACTCTTCTCAAACACTTCCAAAAATATAGAAGAAAAGATATATCCTAACTCAGTCTATGAGACTAGCATTAACATTCTACCAAAGCTAAAGACGTCCTAAGAAAAAAACCTCTAGATCAATATCCCTTATGGATATACAATCAAAAATCCCCAACAAAATACTAGCAAACCAGATCTAGCAGCATATTAAGAGGATTATACTTCATAACCAAGTGTGATTTATCCCAGGGATTCAAGAGTGGTTCAACATATGAACAATCCATCAATTACACTGATATGATATTTAAAAAATGGAGAAAAAAACACATGATGATCTCAATTGATGCAAAAGGGGCATTTAACAAAATTCAATACCATTTCATGACAAAAACACTCAACAAAGCACTTCCTTCACATGATAAAGAGCATTTAAGCAACTAGGTAGAGCTGCTGGCTGCACAACATGGTGAATGTACTAAATGCCACTGAACATTACACTATAAATGGTTAACTTTACGTTAGGTGAATTTTACTTCAACAAGAAGAAAAGGAGGAGGAGAAAGAGGTAGACTTGACAAAGCACCTGCCACCACGAACAAGGCTGATGGGCTTCCTGCTCTTGCGGGGCTCAAATTCTAACATGGCAGACACATACGAAGCAAAGGAATAATGAACGTGTTTGGAGAATTTACTATGTGCCAGGCACTATTCTAAGCACTTTGAGCACAAAATCGTGAACTCCTCAGAACTTTCCAGTGAAACAGGTTATCTTCTTTTTATAGCTAAGAAACTAAGGTACAGAGAGAAGAAAAAAACGCCTTGCCCAAATTCAAGTAGTCAAAAAGTGGCAGAGCTATGATTTTAAGCCAAAGAATCTAACTTCAGAGATTACGTTCATAACTATTATACTACACAATGTCACAACTCTGGGTTGGAAAAAATAAAGCCGGGTATGGAGATGGCACTGCTGAAATTCCTAAGTACTCTACTGACATACTTTTTGGTTGCTATAATTAAATCTGGCTGCTACACATTATGATTGAAAAAAGTACACAGTAAATAGTCTGAGGGGTTTTAAGGGAACTTGGAATATCCAACTTGGCCTGCGCTTGCTTGAGATAAGAATAGATATGGCAACAAATAGCTAACCAAATCCAGTTAAAATTCATTGTTAACCATAAAGTCAAAAGTAATTTTTAAACTTCTTATTGGAATCATTGACTTACATAAAATTAGTATGAGAAATGAATTTAAGTATTATCAAGTCCAACTCCATCATCCTATAGTTAAGGAAAGTATTTCAGAGAAGCTACTATAAATAACTTGCTTCTTTGTGCCAGAGTTTATACTCCAGTTCCCTAAATCTTAACCTGTCAGTCGTTCCAACATATTGTGCCCATAGCTACATGGATTTCAGAGAGTTGGTAGGCAAAATAATTTTATGCATATTTATATGAAATATTTAGGTTGAACTTTTTTATAAGCATATATATGTTTAAAATATTTATATGTATGCTTCATTCAAGCTACATAATTAAATATAAATAGATTATGGTACATTTTTTCACATTTCTGCTTTTGCGTTATAACACAATATTGCAATATTTGGATTTCAAATACTGCAAAAAAATTATTATACCTAAACAAACATTTCCTCCAAGTATAAAAGGAGATGGTGATGAGAAAATAGAAATAAGAGCTAGGAAATCCCATAGAACCTTGGAAAAAATCAAATGAACTTAGGCAAATTTTATGCACTATTAAGTCTTACTAAATCCAAACAGGTGTTGCTAAGTATTTTTCTGTTTATTTTATTCCCATGTGTTAGAAGGAAAATGTCACCCATATGTGTTTAATTCAATTTTACTTAAGCTGAGAATAATATAATTGTTGAGGAGTTATTTAATGCCCAGTAAGTTTTTTGAGTTTTACAAAGCCTTCCTTTTCCCTCTGAACAAGTGGTGTTTTGCCAGCACAGAACAGAACTTGATCGGGGGGGCAGATTGAGTTTGGTTCTAAACTTAGAGCACACAAATTTGAGTGACTGCCAAGCTTGCTGAAATGTGTTTTCTCCAATCTTCTGAAACTGCATGAGGATTTCAAAGGAAAAATTATAAAGCCCTCTATTGTGAGTTTTCTCTTACCATTGACTATTTCCCAAATTAAAAACCACGTATAGGCTTGTGATATATTTTATCAGGTCCTGATCTCAGTATATTTCACTGCAGTATATTCCCTCACCCACAAGAAATGCTATCTCATAATATTTTTAAGTCTATGTAGTTTCCTTTATTTATACATAAAATAGATTATCCCTAGCCATTGTGCTCTAGAAATTAATCTACTTTCCCACATCAAAGGAAAAGCAAAAAGTGGGCCAGGGAAATATATAAAAAGATAATACATAATCAATAAGTTCCTAATTTCTGATCACACCAGAGTCTCATGATTCACTGGAGTCTTAAAGGAGATGGGAAAGAATGAGTGAAATCAGCAGATTGATCCAGACATATGGAAGGCATGAAGATGCCGGAGAGTGGGAGAAGGGAGGGAAAGGACATTCAAAACAAGGGGCCATGTCGATCGGTTCACTCATTGCCAATAAGCTGAAAAACATGTCATGGAGAATTTACCATTTAAATGGGATGACATTTAAATAATTCCTTTTGTTCATGTTTTTGAGACTTCTCTATAATTCATAAGGCAGTATGAATTATTTTGCATATTTCTATTCCTTTTAACAACTTTTTTCACCTAATTTCAAATCTTAATCTTTTGCATTGCAGTTAAACTGTGCTAAGAAATATTAAGGAGGCTCACAGAGGAAGAAAGAGAGAAGATCTTCAAGAACAAATTCTTTAATTATTAAAAGAAAAGTATTTGGGATCATGCTGAGAGGTGGGGTTTTATTTCTAGATTTAATTTATTAATGATCATTTCAACTGATTAAGAATCAGATCTTTATTTCCATCTCTGCAATTCCAAGCATTTGTTGCTTTCACTCTTCAATTTTTTTTTCTTTCAGGATGAAAACACAGTATGTCCGGAAATAATTTTTCTATAGGTTTTGCCTCAATCTTAGGTAAATTATTGATATAAATATATCCATGCTCTTTATACTTTGAGCCAATAGTCTAGTTCAAAACTTTTAAAACACTACCTAGTTTTTAATTTATCAAAAGAATAAAATTATAAAATCAGCTTTCATTTCATACTGTTAGAATGAATATGAACTTGGAATGTGTTCCCAGTCAATTCAGGTTAGCCAACAGTTGCACTGATGGTCACTTTTGCAAATCCAGTGATGCCATTTCATAGACATTCGAAAATTATTCCCCCATATTGGTATGGAAGGCATATTGCATAAATATAAAGAAGGTAAGTTACTATATTTTTAAAGGCAGATAAAATTAGTTTCATCCAGCAATTTTGCCAGAAATCAAATCAAACCAAGAAATGCTTCATTAGCAGCCAGCAGTCTTAGGTAGCGTGGCTAGATGAGGACCCACTGCTATCAGGCTGCCTTAGTCCAAATGCTGTTTGCATCAATCTGCAACATTAGGCAAATTTATCTTCTGTTTGCTTTGCTTTTCCTCATTGATAAAATTAGATAATCATAGTACAACCTCAACCTACAAACAGGATTGTTGTGAGAATTAGGTGAATTAATATTTAGCATAATGCCTGGCACACATAGTAAGAGTCTTACTCTTGTTAGATAATATTAAACAATAGATTTTCCCCATGGAATCTGGCAAATATCATTTTTCAGTGCCCTTCCTGACGTGTTGCTGAAGACACAAGAAATCCTTGGCAGATGGCTATTTAAGTTTCGTTATTCAAACCAGTAATAGGAAGATTTCTCCAGGTTATTCCTTCCAGCACTTTGAGCCAGCAGCACACAGGCCATCCTGTAGAGCGGTCTGTACGCTCAATGCCTTCGCACCACAGTCCACATCCTCTGGACCTCTGCAACAGGCATCCTTCTCTGAACTCCTACCTAAAGTATGACACTGTCATACTTTACTAAAGAAGTGTGTTAAAAATCTCCCACAGTGACAACAGATTTGTCTATTTCACCTCTACATTTGGCCATTTTTTGCTTCATATATTTTAAAGCTATGGTACCAACAGCATAGACATTTAGAATTTTTAAATCTTTCCGATGAATTAGCCTATCTTTAAGTTAGTTAGGAATGTCTTCCCAGCTATTTTCTTTTAGTCTTTTTATCATAATATCAGAATTGGCTTATAATATTTCATCTAGCAGTGCCTGTTCGTTCATGCATGCAACACACATTAAGCATGTTTTACATGCTAAGCCTCAGCTTAGAAACCCAAATAAGGACCCCTGTTGTCCCTCAGTGTGGTTACAACCAGCAACGTAGAAAAAGTCAAGTGGATTTTTTCCAGGGACTATATTACTATTCACTCTATTGTGGTTGATACTAATTGTATGTGTGCATAGCTTTTCTCTAACTTCAGAACTTTTATAACAAGCACAGTCCAGCTGTATAAATGGTCAGATCTAATTCTAGGTGCTTTAAGCATGTCTCTAGCAAGACCACTCTATGAATTGCTGGCAAAAATCATATGGCTCCATCGAAACACAGGAGTATCTGACGGTTTTCAAGATCTCCACAACTTGAGAGGACGATGGCACCAATTACGTTATGAACATTCTTGGAGCACTTTCTGGACACTATGGATTGTTCACCCACATGAAACAGTCTTTAAGCTGTTGTTTCAGACAATTTACGCTCTTTCGCTAGTCTGTGAAATAAAGGCTGAAGCCAAGTTTCATGGATAATTAGGTAAGACGCACCGTTGCGTGGGTCCCGTCCTACATGCATCTCTTATGTACTTCAAACCTCTGCTTCTTTTTTCTTTTCATCCTCTAGTAGAGTGGCCTGTATAGAAAAAGGCACTGAAACACGAAAATCTAAGATTTCACAAGACTAGCTTGCAAAGAGAAGAACTCTGGCTGCTGGGTGAGTGGGAACCCTGAGGACCAGCACGCGTCGCCCCTGCCTTCCGCAGCCCGCACGGCTCGCGCCCGGCTGCGCGCCTGCAGCCGGCGGCACCACCAGCGCAGCCTGTGGGCGAGAGGCTAGTTTTGCACATGAGCACTTCAGACACTATTTGAAAGAAATAACAGATTGATTTATGTGGAGTAAATTAAGAAATTTCAAATGTTCTCTTATCTTTATGACCGAATCTGCTGACATCAACATGTATTTTCACTAAATTAAGAGGCATCGCCAGACACATTATGGCTGTTGAGTGAGCTTAACCATCTTTTCTTGCCCAAGACTTTGGCAGCCACAGTGGTGGTGAGGGTGACCGTCAGAAAAGGTGTGAAGAACTGGTGTCTCCCCGCCATGGAAACTGCAACATTATATGTCTTCAAGTGTAATTCATAGAATTGCCATAGAAATGGCATATTCATAGAACTGCCATAGAAAGTTCCTTCAGACCTTTTTTTCACATGTATGCACAAAACTATGAAGACAAAAACAAACACAAACTAATAAAGCCCAGAATTTATAAAACACTTTGTATGATGTGCATGGCTAGTGAATTTTTTCTAATTGAGTATTGTCATATTAGTTTGCAGATGAGAAAACAGAGTTTCAACAAAGATAAGTGAGTTATTCAGGCTGTAGCAAGAACCAGGATTCTATGACTGGATCTTCCCATTCAGTCACCACAAACCAGTCCCGAACTGGAGGATGTGTTTTGTAACTACTTAGAAGAAAAACAAGGGATTAAGAGCTAGAAATCCATTCCAAACAGAATTAAAGGAACTGGAAGTGTTCCCGGTAAAAACACTTCCTTAAAAAATTATATGACTAAAAAGTGTTCTAAACATAATATATACTAGTAACTTTCCTCATAGCAAGTGATTCTTTTATAGGCAGAAACTAGGTTTTTAAAAAAAAAACCTTACATTATTTATTTTCATGACTATCCTGTAACATATCAATAAAGGTAATAGTTTGCAAATATTTAATACTTATCAAATGCCAAGCAAAATTTTAAATGTGTCTCATAGATTATTTCACTGGACATCACTGGACATCCTTTGAAGGAATTGCCATTTTTGTTCCCACTTCACAGACAAAGTAGATGAGACTCAAGAAGGGCGTGTAACTTGTCCAGAATCGTTCTGCTTCTAAGAGGTTGAGGTGAGACTTGAACCCACAGACCCTGTCTCTAGGACCTCAATCACAATCGGTCCTGCACTCTGGACACCAGCCCAGAACTCACCTGTTCTGGTGCCTCCACAGGTTCCTCACCACCTGTGCGAGCCTCCCCTTCTCTGGCCTCTTTCTGTTCAGCGCTGCCCCATACAACGCCGCTCCTACAGCAAGCAGAGTCATCTTTGTAAAACGTAAATCCTATCACGTTTCCCCTCCCCGCGTCCCAGAAAGCCCTGTCTCTCCTTCCAACCTCATTTCCACTCCAATCACACTGTGCTTCTTGCTCCTCCAGAAATAAGTCGCGTTCATTTTCTCTTACGACCCTTGCACTTGCTATTTCCCTTGCCCGGACTATCTGTCCAGTGCAATCACAGCACTGGACCCGGCTTCACAGGGTAACTCCTCACACTACCTTCTCGAAGAGGCCTTTGCCATCCCTTGTGGACACCGTGTAAAGGGTGCCCCTATCAGCTTCCTTGTTGGCTATCTCCTTGCCCTGCTCTTGTTTTCATCATTGGATTTAATATTACTTAATATTATCTTATTGTTTGCATTTATTTGTTAATGTGTTTATCGTTTTACCATTAAAAAGTAAACCCCATGAGTTTGGGGACGTTGTGTCATTCATTACACTATATTCCCAAGATCTAAAAAAGTCAGAGAAGACAGTGAGCCAAGATAATTATGGGTTCAATAGATTATTAAAGAGTTAAAATATTCTTAGGATAAATATTAAGAAATTGTAATCACTATGAGATCAAGTGGTATAAATATAGAAAGGTCAGTGATATGCAATTTTCTTTCCAGAAAATTTATGTGATGACTATTACATTAAATTTTAATCATCAAATACATTGAAGAATCCAACCAAGAAGAGTACCTAAAGAGAGAGGCAAAGGCTTAAGGCTGCACAATCCAGATACCAATTAGTGTCTGGCCCCATCTCCTAGATCTTATTTTTTCAATGTGACTAATGGCTGAAGTTAAACAAACTTTACTAAACTGGTAGGCTGCACGGATAAGGAGAATGACCATTAAAAAACAGTGCTTGAGCCTTTAGCCACCGATCACCTTCCACTCCATAGTCTGTGATTCTAACCTCAAGTAAGAACTCAGATCTGGAGGAGGGAAGCAAATGACTGTAATGTTTTCTTGACCTTGGAAATATTTTTATTGACTATATAAAAATTAGTAGCCCAATAAGCTTATTGACAAGACATCTGAGCTGGTGTTTCTGTGGAATTGCAACATAATTTTCACTTGGGAGTTTAATGTTAAGATCAGCTCTGGTCTATTTCTTTAGCTTATAAGGCCTCAGATTTCCTAGATGCATGAGATCTGTTTTCTAAGAATAAATTCCAATGCCAATCTCTTGTAGGAAATGTTCTAGTAAGTCTTATATGGAATTCCTGACTCTCAGTGCACACTTAGTGGTTTTTTTTTCATTAAGCATTCCCAACACCCAAAAATAGAAAGGAAAAAACTATTTGTCATTAAAAAAAACAGTGTCAGAAAAACTGCTGTTTAATTTCTAAAAGAAGGAAAATAGTCTTAAATGTTTTGACAGAGAACAAAATTCACAAACAAATGGAGAATTTGTGAATAACAAAAAAATTTGGAGAAACGTTACAACTAAAAAATGTTCACCAGCTGCTTAGAAATCAAAATTCTGGTGTTTCTTGTGGATTATTTAGTTCTATAACACAATGATTACAAGAATCAATAGCAAATGACCTAAAAAGAAACATTAGTTAAGGTAGGCTAAAGTGATATTAACTAAAGGACCCCAAAATGTATCATGTGCAAACATAATGGACACTTAGTTTTTGATCATGCAATAGTTGGACACAGAGTTGTCAGTCAGTGGGAGCTCACTGTCACATGGTGATTCAGGGATCCAGGCGTCTTCCCATCGTGTCCCCATCACCCCTCAGAGCAGGCGTCCTCAAACTACGGCCCGCGGGACACATGCAGGTGTTTTTGTCCATTTGCTTTTGTACTTCAAAATAAGATATGTGTAGTGTGCATAGGAATTTGTTCATAGTTTTGTTTAAACTATAGTCCGGCCCTCCAACGGTCTTAGGGACAGTGAACTGGCCCCCTGTTTAAAAAGTTTGAGGACCCCTGCCTTAGAGCTTTCAGACCAACAAAGGAAGAAAAGAAGCCGGAGACTTCACACCCACTTCTACAGCCTCAGCCTGGGCAGAGCTCACTTCTCCCCCTCTAACTTCCCATTCCACTGTGGAGAAAGCATTGTCTGACCAGGCCCAATGGCAAAAAGGGCCAGGAAACGCATCCTTCGCTGGAAACCACATTCTAGTGACCAGAAGCCAGATCTGCCAAAGACATCAAAAGATATGCACTTTTTAATAATATCTATGAGAATCTGAATGAAATTGTACTTCTATGATGTGGTAGAGACTGCTAATGATCTCCCAAATTAATTTTTCCTCTTTTTCTATTATATTAGGGGCCCTAAATTTTAACCAGGCACATGATCCCCCAGACTAAAGACACGTGTCCCAGCCTCCCTTGTACGAATAAATAGCTGTGATCCTGTCCCTAAGTTCTGGCAAAGGGAGCAGCATGCAGGTGGGGTGCCCTGCCTCTGAGTCACGGCCTGAAGACAGGATTGAGCATGGCGTGTAAGCCCCCGGGACTCCGCTGCACGGCAAAGCCCTTGGCACCCCTGTGCAGAAGGATTCAAAGGGCCCCGACTCTGACAGCACCCCAGCCTATTTATGCTCAGACAGTTAAATGAGAGAGAAATACACTTCTATCTTGTTTAAACCATTGTTTTTTTATATAAATCTTCATGACAGATGCCAAACCTATAACTAATACATATGGCAAACAATATGGAATTCTGTTCATCCCTGATTCAACATTTAAAATGTCATAAAAAGGGAAAGAAGAAAAGGAACTTGGCCAAAGACAGAAAATATAAATGTATCGATTCCAGTCATACAACACAAATTAAACTAAATATCATGGCCTTTTTCATGAAATGCGTGACCACCAAAGGTGAGATAACAATAAGAAATAACCACCCTCCCTGCTCAAGGGCCAAGTCCAGCCTTACGACGGGCGTGGAAGACGCTCCATGGTTCACTCAGATAATTGCCTGAGACTGTTCTGGAGGTTTCCCTGCAGCGCCCGAGACTCGGCCGTGGCAGTCCTCGCCCGAGGCCGAGTCGCCGAGTCAGGCCGCGGTCCGGCTGGCTCGCAGTGCGCGAGAGTCAAGCCCCCTGCCGGGGGGCACAGCTCCGATTCTGCCTTGGGCATTGCTGTGAGAGACGACCAGGACCGCGCCGCGCAGGGCCGGGGTGCCAGCACCAGATGAGAGGCTCCCAGCGACCGCCCGGAGGACACGGAGGACAGGAAGAGAAGGGCGCAAGGAGACTGACCTCTGAGAGGACGGAAGCACGGGGAGCCAGGCTTGAAGAGAGAATGTCCTCAGGCCTTTGATAGGGAGGTTTACCAGGTGAGCGTGCGTGTGTGTTTGCATGTGTGTGTGAGTGTGCATGCGTGTGTGTGGTAGTGTGAGTATACCTGTGTGTGGGTGTGCGTGTGTGTGTGGTAGTGTGGGTATACATGTGTGTGTGAGTGTGCATGCGTGTGTGTGGTAGTGTGGGTATACATGTGTGTGTGAGTGTGCGTGCATGTGTATGTGGTAGTGTGAGTGTACCTGTGTGTGTGCGCGCGTGCCCACACGTGTGCTCAGAAACTACAACAGGAACACCTTGACGTATCCGGTGGTCAGGCCTCCTGTGGTCTAGAGATTCCACAGACAAAATGCCACAAGGGGTACACAGATGATGAAGTTAAAATTGAATGTTATTGGCCGGGCGCTGTGGCTCACGCCTGTAATCCTAGCTCTTGGGAGGCCGAGGCGGGCGGATTGCTCAAGGTCAGGAGTTCAAAACCAGCCTGAGCAAGAGCGAGACCCCGTCTCTACTATAAACAGAAAGAAATTAATTGGCCAACTGATATATATATTAAAAAAAAAAAAATTAGCCGGGCATGGTGGCGCATGCCTGTAGTCCCAGCTACTCGGGAGGCTGAGGCAGAAGGATCACTCGAGCCCAGGAGTTTGAGGTTGCTGTGAGCGAGGCTGACGCCACGGCACTCACTCTAGCCTGGACAACAAAGTGAGACTCTGTCTCAAAAAAAAAAAAAAAAAATTGAATGTTATTGAAATAAACACACCGTCAGCATCAAGCAGGCCACCTCTGCCTGTACGGAGACAATGGTCCTTTTCTCAGCAGCCCCTTGCCTGTGGGGCTCTTACTGTCACCTGTCCTTTCTCTCTGCGTTGCTGACGATGTTGGTGACTACAAACCCTAGTTTCCTACCTATATAGGTCCCCAGCCAATTTTGTGTGTGTGTGTGTGTGTGTGTGTGTACGAAGCAAACTGATCCTGCCACAGGAAAAGGAGGAATATGTTTCTACGTTTTCATTTACAAAACACAATAGATTCCACACTGTGGTCACGCTTGGACTTTGGAGTCAGATAGAAGTGGCTTAAAATCCTAATACAGGCCGGGCGCTGTGGCTCACGCCTGTAATCCTAGCTCTTGGGAGGCCGAGGCGGGCGGATTGCTCAAGGTCAGGAGTTCAAAACCAGCCTGAGCAAGAGCGAGACCCCGTCTCTACTATAAATAGAAAGAAATTAATTGGCCAACTGATATATATATATATAAAAAAATTAGCCGGGCATGGTGGCGCATGCCTGTAGTCCCAGCTACTCGGGAGGCTGAGGCAGGAGGATCGCTCGAGCCCAGGAGTTTGAGGTTGCTGTGAGCTAGGCTGACGCCACGGCACTCACTCTAGCCTGGACAACAAAGCGAGACTCTGTCTCAAAAAAAAAAAAAAAAATCCTAATACAACAAGAGCCAACACTTATGTGCCTGCTACTTTATAAATATATACACACACACATACAGATAAACCTATGAATCCTCAAAACGGTGCCTTGCAGTGGGTTCTACTGTTATCCTCTCGTTCGGATGGGATTTGAATGTGCACAACTTACTGTTAGGATCTACCGTGCCAAACGCTGTGCTCCGTTGCACAGTGTGCTGTGTGTCTCGGAGCTCTTACCTTCCTGGGTAAGACGAGGGTAAATAATAGCATCTACCCCATAATATTACTGAGAGATTTTAATGAGCTAATCCTAATAAAAGTTCCTTCTGAGAGCAGCTCTTGGCATATAGAAAGTGGCCAAAAAATGTCAGCTAAAAATAAACTAGCTTACGCAAACCAATCCACTCGGTTATTGGACATGAGTTTATTGTTTAACAGGCTTCCGTGTATGACAATGATGCTTTCAAAGCTGTGTCACATTGTGACATGGTGTCTGATCGAAAAGACCCCAAGATATTAGATGCCATTAAGGAATTATTGTTAATTTTAGGTAAGATAATAACATTGTGATTATCCAAGAAAATGTCCTTTTCTTGAGATGCGTACTGAAGTGTGTTGACTAAAATAATATGATATGCCTTAAATTTCTCCATCATTCAACCAAAGGACAGGAAATGGTGGAAATAAATACAATCATGTGCTGCACAGCAACGCTTTGGCCAACAGTGGACTGCAAATACAAAGCTGGTTCCACAAGATTATAACAAAGCTGAAAGATTCCTATGGTCTAGTAATGTCATAGCCATCCTAATGTCGCAGGGCAATGCAGCGCTCACATGTATGTCGTGGGCTGGTGCAAACAACCCACTATGCTATTTGATCACACACATAAAAGTATAGCACAATCACATACATAACTTTTACATAATAGTAAAAGACTCTGTTAGTGGTTTATATATTTACCACACTATATTTTCTGTCATTATTTTAGAGTGTGCTCCTTCTGTACAGTAGCCACAGGCAGGTCCTTCAGGAGCTATCCTGAAGAAGGCATTGTTGTCACAGGAGATGACAACACTGTATATGTCACTGCCCCTGAAGACCCGTCAGTGAGACAAGATGTGAAGGTGGAAGACAGTGACAGCAATAATCCTCACCTGTACGGGCCTAATGAGGCTCGTAGTGTGTGCATTTGTGTCTCAGCTTTTAGCAAAAAAAGCTTAAAAAGTAAAATAAGAACATAAAATATTTTTATACAATACACACAATGTGTTTGTGTTTTAATCTATGTGTTATCACAAAAAAGTCAAACAGTTAAAAAATGAAAAAGTTTACAAAGTGAAAAAGTTACAGTCAGCTAAGGTTTATTTATTATTGAAGGAATAAGGTTTTTAAATAAATTTAGTGCAGCCGAGGCCCTCACATTCACGCCCCATTCACCCACTGTCTCCCCCAGAGCAACTTCCAGCCCTGCTAGCCCCACTCATGGTAACTGCCCTATGCAGGTGCACCATGTTTTATCTTTCATAGTGTATTATTGCTGTACCTTTTCCATGTTAAGCTATGCTTAGATATAAATACACTTACCATTGGGCTACAGTTGCCTACAGTGTTCAGCACAGCAACGTGCTGTGCAGGTGTGGCCCAGGATAACAGGCTGTAGCACACGGCCTGGGTGTGTCTTGTGTCTCGGGCTGTGCCACGCAGGTCTGTGTGAGCACACCCTATGACCTTCGCACAATGACAAAATCGCCTAACAACGCATTTCTAAGAATGAATCCCTGCCATTAAGTGATGTTACAAAGCGGGATCCATCAATGTTTATTGTACTATGCATCTTTAAATTTTTTCAAAATTAAAAGAGTAAAAAGGAGCACGTGAAAAGTTCTGTAGATTCCCCCAGCAGACACCGTGGCTCGGGCTCAGGGGCCCTGCAGAGCTCCTTGGCTACAGGGCTGCAGTGGGGACAGAGCTCTGGGGTCTTGCCTACCTGCAACCAGAGTTGCTCACTCAGACCTCTTGTCCCCATGGAAAGCCACACGAGGGTTTGTCTCCTGGGAAGGAGCAGAGAATGAAGTCGCCTGACTCAGTGGGCCTGGGAGAGAGGAAGGCATCATCCCAGTTCCTGCCTTTCCCACCATCAGAGTGTGAGCCCTCCCAGAAGCCCACACTGTCACATCTCATGATGCCAAATGACATCACAGGCTACCTTCAATGCCACTGTTCTCTATCAACTCCGAACCATTTCCTCTCATTTCCAGAAGATTTTAGCTCCTGGCTCACTGTCGCTGTGATGTGACCACCATTTTGTCGTAATTGCTGGCAATTTCAAGGCAAGCGTAGTAGGTACTTCCCACCCCATGCCTCAGTTTCTCAAGTCCTCTCCCCCAATGATCTTGTCATTTGTCCTTCCTCAGGGGCTCCTTCCCACACTCAAAGCCACAGACTCCCCACAAGCCAGTTTCCTGAACCCCACTCTCTGAGCACTGCCTGCCGTCACCTCCTCCAGTGCTCCCACCCCACTCCCTCCTGCGCCTCTGCACTGCCTGCCTTTTTCACTGATCTTCGCGACCTTAATGTCCTCACTCTCCTCTTTTCCTAACATAAGTTCCAGGGTCAGTTATTTTAATGCATTCCTTAGATCTTCCCCCAACTGTGTTGCCTTTCCCTGGCTATGATGTTCTTGTTTGGCAAAACCACCCCAGTTACATCCAGCCCTTGCTGCTCCGTCCCTGCAGGTAGCCGAGCAAGGCTGGAGGAACGCACACAGCCACGCTGACCCGGCTCCCGCTGGACTCAGGAACAGCGAACCTCCAGGCTGCAAGCTACTACATCCTCGCGTAGCAAGCGCTCTTCCCGCTCCTGGGCAACCCATTCTGGCCTTCATCCTGCTCCTAAGCCTCTAAGACCTCCCTGCCCACCTCACTGTCTGCAGACAGTGCCTCCCACTTCACTGAGCAAACTCTATCAATCCAAAAAGAACCGTCAGGGCCCCTGTGCTGGGTTGAAGAGCATCCTCCCAAAATCCGTGTCTACCCAGAGCCCTAATTGGAAATAGGCTCTTTGCAGATATGATCCAGTTAAAACAGGTCCATGCTGCATTATGGTAGGGCGGTCCTTAAATCCAGTATGATTGGTGTCCTTGTAGAAGGGAAAAGAGATACCAAGACACAGAGGAGACATACAGAGAGGACAGCACCACGTGGAAATGGGGAAGAGGTAGGAGTGATTTACCTACGAGCCAAGCAACGCCGAGTACTGCCGGCAACCACCAGAAGCCGGGAGGGAGGCGGGGGACACTCTCCCTCAGGCCCTCAGAGGATCCAACCTGCTGACATCAGGTTATCAGACTTCTGGCCTCCTGAATGAGGAAAGAATAAAGTCCCACTGTTTTAAGCCAGCAGTTTGTGGGACTTTGTTACAGCAGCCACGGGAAACTCACACGGACTCCACTCACCACTCACGCGCTCAGCCACACGCACGTGCGGCCACAGCCCTCCCCTCCCCGTCACCAGCACAGCTCTGCGGTCTCCTCACCGAGCCCGTCCTTTCTTGTCGGTTGGCCCCTCTTCTCCCACTCACTTGAGAATGTCTCTCTCCCATTACCCCTGATTTTAAAGTCTCTGCTGGATCACCCCAACAGCATGTAAACATGCTGTTATGTCTCTCATCTTAAAACCAAAATTACAAAACAAAATTTCCGCTTGACTCAACCGTCCCTACCTCCTACCAACCTTTCTCTCTGCTCCCCTTTGCAGGAAAGCTCCTCAAAACTGCTTTCTAGATCCATGTGTCACCTCCCTCTCTCCCATTCTCTTCCAATGCCACTTCCATTAGGCTTTTGCCACTCATGAGACTGTCCTTGCCAAGGCCACCAGTGACCTCCACTTGACTGATGCAACAGCCTAGTCTCAGGACTTATCTTACTGGACCAAGAAGCAGCCCCCAACCCCGCCGCCACCTCTGCATCTTCACAGCACTGTCTTCGCCAAGCCTCAGGACAGCGCGCTCTCTTGCTTCCCTTCATCACCCGGTGTCTTCTTAGTCCCTTACACCGGTTCCTCCTCCTTCCCCATGCTTAGCAGTAGAATGCCCCAGCATTGTGCCCCGGGTCCTCTTTCCTCTCTGTCCTCAACCCCATGGTGATGGCACAGACTTAAATACTCTCTATATGGCAACAACTTCCAAATGCACCTCTGCAGCCAAGACCTGTCTCCTGCCCTGCAGACTCACGCGGACTGCCTGTGCGGAATGTCCCCTGCGTGTGCAGCACACGCTCAGTCGGCATGCCAGGCTGAGCTGCAGGTCCATCCCCTGTGGCCCCACCCGCCCCACCTGCAGCCTTTGCATACTGAGGGAGGCAACTCCCTCCTGGTTGCTCAAGTCAAAGCGAGGAATAAGCCTTGTGTCCACTGCCACTCTCACATCCCACCTCAGTCCCTCAGGACATCCAGATCCTGGCTGGCTAGATCAGCTCTGGCACTGCCACTGTCTCTCACCTGGAGAGGCAGCAGCCCCGACAGGTCTCCCTACGCCTGCCCTTGCCCTGCCCCTGCCCTGCCCCTATAACCGCTGCTCGGCTCAGAAAGCAGAATACACGTGCTCAACACCTGCAACGGCGCCCAGTCTGCTCACAGTACAAGCCAAAGCTCTTGCAGTGACCTCAGGTGTCATGTGGTCCGTCACTGGGCATCTTCCTGACAGGCTCTCCTCCCACTGCCCCCAGGCACAGTTCGACACGGTGGGCTCCTTTCTTGAACACACAAGACTCACCCACCAGTGGCCTTGCCAGACACCAGATCGATCCTCTCACCTCCTTCAAGTCTTTGCACAAACCTCACCTTCCCTCGAAACCCACACTGACTCCCTACTTAACGCCACAAACTACTTTTCACTTACCCCAGGGCTCTGGATTTCCCCAATCTGTGCTATGCTTCCTTTTCATCCATAGCACGCATCGTCTTCAAAAATAATGTGCAATTTACTCATTGATTGTTTTTATTATTGATCTTCTGTCTTCCTGCACAGATGTCAAGCCCCCTGCGGGGAGGGTCTTTGCTTGCTCGTCATGCATCCCACACACCTCAAACAGAGCCATACACATACAGCATTCAACTCACACCTGTCCTCTAGGAAGGGACATAGGATGGGGTCCAGGTGGCAGCTCCAGCACTGACCTGGTTGAATCTGCAGTTACACAATTTAATTCTAGGGCAGTGAGTGGACTGCCTATCTTTTCAGAACACCTCCATGAGTATAATCTCAGTCAATTTAGGCATTAGTAGGTTCAGGATTTTTACCCTTATTAAGTACTTGAAATGCAGCTAAACTCTGTTGTCAATTAATGAAATGTAGAACCACAAGTCGTAACTGGGGGTGCCCCCATCTGGGGGCAGCATAGATACTCTCTTATGGCAATGGATGTACCTGATGAGGATGCCGTGTGCACGTGGAGGCAGACTGAGGGATCACCATAACCATGGCCAAAATTTTTTTTGAATCTCTATTAATATGTAGGAAAACAAATGGATGATAAAGGCTACAAAGTATTGCTGCACACAACATGGTTAAAATATTTCAACTTAGAAAAAAATAATTACATAAACTAAATGCTGGCCATAGCCATTCAAATAAGAGTCAGTAAAGAACCCATAGGACACCTGGCGTTGAGCAACGCTCTTTTCCTGTGACTCACTTAGTGCAACACAATCTCATGACGCCAGATACATGGGGTGATTGGTAACCCAGGGTATTTAATTAGTTACTGTCCCATGAGTTGGGATAGGCAAATGACCGGGAGGAGCAGCCAGGAACAATCCTGAAAGGACAGCGTTACATGCCGTGGCTCATGAGGAGAGCTCAGCCTTAGAAAGAGCAATGAAAACATGCTCAACAGCACCAATCATTCAAAAAAGGCAACTCAAAATTGTAATGAGATGTCATCTCCTCACAGGGAAAATGGCTTTTGTCAAAAACACAGACAATAACGACGCTGGTGAAGATGTGGAGAACAGGAACCCTACTACTCACAACAGCCAAAATGTGGATTCAACCTAAGCGTCTACCAGTGGGTGAACGAATAAAGAAAATGTGGTGTATATACACAATGGAATATTATTCAGCCATAAAAAAGAATGAAATCCTGTCATTTGCATCAACATGGATGGAAGTGAAAGACTTTATGTTAAGTGAAATAAGTTAGGCACACAAAGACAAATTTGAAATGTTCTCACTCATATGTAGAAGCTAAAAAAAAAAAAAACTGAACTCCTGGAGATAGAAAACAGAGTGATGGTCACAGAGGCTGGGAAAGGCAGCAAGGAGGGCAGACATGAAGTGGAATGGCTAATGGGTACAAGAATACAGTGGGGTAGAATGAATAAGATCTGGTATTCAATAGCACAATAGAGCAACTACAGTTAACAATAACTTATTGTATGTTTTAAAATAACTAAAAGAATAGAATTGGAATGTTCCTAACACAAAGAAATGATAAATGCTTGAGGTGATGAATATACCATTACCCTGATTTTATCATCACACGTTGTATGCCTGTATCAAAACATCACATGTACCTCATAAATATATATAACTATTATGTACCCATTATAATTAAAAATAATTTTCTTAAAAATAAAGAAGAGCAATTAGTTATTTATTGCTACAAAGGGTGTTCATTCTTATAAGAATGTCTATGCTAAACCCGAAAGCAAGGAGTATGTGCATTGAGAATAACATGTTTTAGTGTTCTCAAAGTATGTCATTTTCCTAGTTTAGCCAGGAATGCAGACAGTCATGTGAAAAAGAGAACCAGATCTTTAGGTATGCATTTATTTTAATCTTATTTCAAGTACCATGGTACATTCAAACAACCTGAATACAATAACTTTAGTGGGCAGTCCTGAGCTTTGTTATTAGAACTAATAAGAACAATTGACAACCATCAATTGGAGGACATCATTACTCAGAGCGTTTCCCATTAAATGATCTGTGCAACACTTCCAGGAGACTTTAAAAATATATATATATAAAATACCATATATATAGTATATGTAATATAATTTTATATGAATATATTTATTATATAAATGTGTTGTTATATGTTATATGCTTATATAAATTTAATATAATATATAGTCACATATAAGGAAGTATATAATCATATGTTACATTATACGTACATATACCATCTAAGTATAAGTTCTTCAAATATTGTGGAGGGTGAAACTCCACCTGTGACTGATTTCCCTTTGTGCCATAACTCATCTGGTTAACTACTTAATCTGAATACTATTAGTGTATAATATAGACTGAGCACTTAGAGAATCATTTACTAAAATACTAGTCTCCCAGTGATTTTTCAATGAGAGAATGTCACCCAAATATTGAACGCACTAGACATTCACTCTTACCTTATTTTCTTGACGATAGTATCAAACAATGTAATGACAAGCAAAAGAGTAGCGTGTGAAAACAAGAACAATGTAGTGATTACAAACTGCTGTAAGCAATTGTCTAGTGTGTTTTTCATCATGCCTTTGATTGTGTCATAATTCTTGCATTCTGTATATCTCATTAGAAATTTTGCTATAGATCAAATGTTGCCACACTAAATAATGCTAGACACCTGTTTTCCTTTAAGAATAAAATCTATTTCTAAGACTAAAATGGATATAAATGTATACTAATAGGTCACTCTTTCCTACGCGACATTGACAGTTGCCCCTTAAACAACACAGGCTTGAACTGCATGGGTCCACTTATATGCAAAAATATACTGGAAAATTATTTGGAGATTTTCAACAATTTGAAAAAACTTGCAGATGAACTGGGTAGCCTAGAAATATCTAAAAAATTAAGAAAAGTGTATGCCATGAATGAATAAAATATATGTAGATACCAGTCTATTTTATCATCATTTATTACCATAAATACAAATCTATTATAAAAAGTTAAAGTTTATCAAAATTTAGGCACACAAACATAGACCATACGTGCAGCCATTCCCAGTCTGCAGTGTCAGGTATGAGGGATAAAGCAGGATACAGAGAAATGTAAATAAACATAAAGATGCAGTATTAAATCACAACTGCATAAAACTAAATGTAGTACACACTGTACTCCTGCAATAATTTCGTAGTCACCTCCTGTTTCTAATTCAGTGAACTCATGTGTTGCGAGAATTCGCTTAAAACGCCACGTGACACTCATCATCTCCGCGTGAGTAGTTCGTCTCTCCAGGAAATTGCATGTGGCAGTAAAATGTGGTCTCTTGGTCCTCACATATTTTCCATTGTGTTTAGTGCAATACTATAAACATTGAATAACACCTTGGGACCCATATGAAGTGCAGTAGTGAAGATGGAAGTGCACCCAAGAAGCACAGAAAACGCATGACATTACAAGAAAAACTTGATCGCTTGATATGTGCCCGAGATCGAGGTCTGCAGCTATGGCCGCTGCCGTTTCAGACAGTTGATCCATCTCGTACATCAGACAATATAAACGTATGGTATCAATTAATACAGTACAGTATGTAAATGTATTTTCTCTTCCTTACGATTTTCTCAATAACATTTTTTTCTCTAGCTTACTTAATTGCAAGAATACAGTATAAATCACATATACAAAATATGTGTTAATCCACTGCTCAACAGTAGTCTTTTAGTAGTTAAGTTTTTAGGGAGTCAAAAGTTACATATGGGTTTTTGACTACACAGGACAGGCAGCACCTCTAACCCTGCTCGTTCTAAGGTCAAGTGTACAATGTTGCACTGATACACAGAGGAAGAACACATCCACCTCCTCTCCTAAGGCTACCCACATACTCTATCATTGTTTAAAACATTAGAGGTGAATCCCAATCTCAGAGTGACAAACATCTTCCCGTACAATATAGCGCCCAACTTCATCCAGATGAATCTAGCAAGCCTGGAAATGCCAATGCCTAAATTCATTCATTAAAAAAAAAAAGTATTGATCTCCTACTATAGACCTGGCAGTCTATCTTATTTCCTGCTGTATCCCTCATCCCTGACATTGCAGTTCCCAGAGGTTCGCAGTTCCATAGGAAGTAAGCATTGAGTCCAGTCTATTGACTACCGAATGAATTAACCTAGGCAACGCGGCGCCTGGAGTGTTCTGAGGGGAAGATGCGGGCTGTGCCCTGGCCTAGAGGGGCAGGGTGAAGGCTCACTGTCAGGACTACTCCCAGTGCTCACCATTCCTTCTGGCATTTTCTCCCAACCACATATAGAACAAGTGTCAAGAAAAAAGGCAGGTTGCACGTGTAGTCAGTATGGGGGTGGCTTGATGAAGCAACGTGGAACTCATAGCTCCCAAACTTTTCTGCTATCTGAATGCTAATTGTCTGTACAAGTCCTCTTCATTCAGGAACTCAGGGTGTGCAAGGGCAAGGCCCTGCCCCGGCTCTCCACAGTCCAGGAGCGGGTACCCACCCCAGATCTTTGGAGCCCTATGACTCCCATGCAATGAGAGGAATCGTCCACCTTCCACAAGATCGTCTCAGATGACTCCAGACCTCTTCCCACGACAGAGACAGTGGGCACCATGGCACACAGAGCTGATTTAAGTGGCAGCTCGTGCTTCTCACGGTTTTCTTCTGTGTAGGTGTGCCTCCCAAACCAGACAGAAAAACTGGAAAGGAGGGACTTTAATTTTTATCACCCATCTCGCAGGACATATCAAAAACTTCATAACTATTCAAAAATATTTATAAACTGAGTGGTCTTGATGAAAACCAATGTGTTTTAGTACATGCTATTCATATTCTAAACTGGCCATGATATCTTGTGCCATCCCCCCAAAGCAAAGATTCTTGGATTCATCTCATCACTACAACATGTTAACTCATTACGTTAATAATTATCATACTCTGCTGGGCAGATTGTACCAGATCCTGGAATGTCATCAATTAATACTGAGCACTGAGTGTTATTAGTATGTGTTCTTGCTAATCAGGACTAGCATTCTCCCATCTGAGGCCAACCTGTGAGTATTTTCTTCAATCTTTCTCTAACTGCTTTCCAAACTGGAAATGCTATATTTGAAGCACATTAATCACAAACAATGCAAAATTTGTTGTGTCCAAAAGAGCTCATTAATCTTACTTTTTCATGAATAAAATTCGTGAACTTTAAAATAATACAATAACTTACTAAGTAAACCTTGAGAGCTACATGCCACATTTTAAAAAATCAAGTTATGGATTTGCCACAGGCTACAGAAAACCCTCTCTTGGAAAACTTAGGATATTTCCTAGGGCATGTGATTCAATAGTAGTTAGGGATTCTGATTTGGGGTTTGTTTGTTGTTTCTTTCTCTCAAAGCCCAAAACCTTCTGGCACCCAAAACTGGCAGAGCCGCCTATCCATTTAAAGGCTTCTATCAGATTACCAGGACCGTGTGATGTCTCCCAGAAAGCTGCATAGCATCTGCAGCAGTCTGTATCCAGTACAAAGCTTCTCATAAATAAATAGGGCTAGAGGCATGTTTGGATGGCAGAGGGCAGCCTTCTGCTCGATTCTCACTGAAAGGTGGCCCTGGTTTAGTACAGATACGGTTTACTGGCAGAAAAAAACAAGCAGCAAAAATAGAAAACACTCTGTTATCATCTGGTTAAGTGATGGGATGTTCAGATGTTTAGACATGAAGCATGAAGCTCAAGGAAACATTTTTAGCTTAATCTTGAAGGCAAGTGATTTACTTTGTAGTGTTTCAAGGCACTTTTTTTTTTCTTTTTGTTTTTGTATAACACAAGAGTTTGTTTGCTTGGAATCACTGAGACACAGAACATCTTGTCCAAAGGACACTAAAAAGAGGACGAACAGAGATGAAAGGAAAGAAAGACAGAAGGAGAGGTTTTCACACGAAGAGGAAGCAGTGTGAGGGTACAGTCGCTACTAACTACTGAGAAGCAGGAAAGAGAAGAACCTCTTTCAAGGAAATTTATTTACAATTTTCTTTGGTAAAGATATAGGGTAGGTCAGACAACTGACTTGTTTGAAAAAAAAAAAAAAAGAAATGAAGATATAGGGTAGGAATGTGCTGCATGAAAGAGAAATTGACACATTTTCAGACCGTGGAGACACAAAGCACAGCCCGGTGGGGAGAGGTGGCCCGAGGGGCCACGCCGCTGGGGAAAGGGGCATTCTGTGACGGAGCAGCTAGCTTCTGGGGAAGAGGCACAGAGAGCAAACTGTCAGCACGCTTACCTGGCAACACGGAGTCGCGCTTTCCAGCGAACCTTCTGCGGTGTTCTCACTGGAAGCCCGTGTGCTCCCCACCGCGGAACCGAGGCAGGCGTGTCAGCTCTGCGCTTTGGAACTTGAAGGGAAGAGTAAGCTCAAAGGCAGACTCCCCTCTCAGGGTTCAGCTTTCAAATTAACCTTACTATATCAGAAAGACAAACAGGCAGGTACAGTTCTAAATGTGCCCTCTGTTTGTCATTTAAAGAAGAAAGAACACGTTCTGTTATCCTGAACTATTTTCCTTGCTCCCTCTCCAGGAAGAATACACAGAAAGATGTGTTTTAAATGTTAACCCTGGGCTCTGATAAATATGTAATCAACAAATAAAAAGATCTGAAACAGCATGGGTGGCGGTCCTCACGGCCATGACCTCTACCTTCTAAACACTGTGTGCAACAGAACTGCGCCTGGACGCCACGCTCCGCGCACACCTCCTCCATTCCACCCTTGGGATATGCCACGTCTCCAAGTCGGAGCTGGGATTCTGGAAACATAAAATGGGATAGCAGGGCCGGGCGCGGTGGCTCACACCTGTAATCCTAGCTCCCTGGGAGGCCGAGGCAGGCGGATTGCTCGAGGTCAGGAGTTCGAAACCAGCCTGAGCAAGAGCGAGACCCTGTCTCTACTATAAATAGAAAGAAATTAATTGGCCAATTAATATATATATAGAAAAAAATTTAGCCGGGCATGGTGGCGCATGCCTGTAGTCCCAGCCACTCGGGAGGCTGAGGCAGGAGAATCACTTGAGCCCAGGAGTTGGAGGTTGCTGTGAGCGAGGCTGACTCCATGCTCCAGGGCACTCACTCTAGCCTGGGCAACAAAGCAAGACTCTGTCTCAAAAAAAAAAAAAAAAAAAAAGCTTAAAAAACAATGGGATAGTAATGTTGAAAACTGTACATGTAGCCATAATAATGACTTATTTATATTCCCTGGCAATTAATATCCCATCCTGGTAATATTTTTATGGAAATCAAAGCAAAGGAAAGGCCTGGTGTCAGCAGCAGAACCTCTAGGCACCTGCGGGATGTTCCCACTACTATTTCCACTGTGAACAAGCTACAGGCGAGTCTCGGGAGCGAAGCAGCAGGAGCCGTGCGGTGTGGGGCTGAACTCTCTTCCCAGTTGTCTCGTACCAATTAGTGTCCCCCGCTCGGTTCTTCCTTCCTCCCCACTTCACTTATCAACACACACGCACAATCTCTCACACACTCCTGTTCCCCACCCCCCACAGACACTCTCACATACACACCCCAGGCTACTCAGTCTTCCCTGATCCAGCCATCCTCTTTCGTAGCTGCACACCTTGATTCAAGTCCCCCCTCCAGTCTACGCGCCACATGTCCCTGTCCTAACAGTCTGTCCAAAAGCCCGCGCATCCTGCAATGGCTGATTGACATACTGCTCCTGTGATGGAGGCATCTCAGAGCCGCCTGTCCCCAAATGTTTTAACTGCTGTCACTCTACCTCTGTGCTCCCATCCCCTCTGTGCACTTGTCAGTTTCCACCACGCACCTCCGCTGCATGCGCCTGCACAGGTGAGTGTGTGTCGGTGTGTGTGTGAATCTGTCACCTTCACCTGACTCCTTAAACAGAAGTCGGCCTCATGCCACCTTGGACATCTTCAGTGCTGTGAGCACAGTATAACATCAGTAAATACACTGGGCACTGCCAGAAAATCTGAAAGAAATCGTCTACACTACAGTTAATTCATTCCAAGAGAAACATCAGGTTACTAATTAATTAGTATTACTAATAATTAATTATTACTATTAGTAATAGTAATACTATTATTAGTATAGTATACTAGTATTACTATTACTAATAGTAATACTTTACACTGACTAGTACTTTCATATAAATTATTTCATTTAATCTCTCCAATAACCCTGTACCTATCTTAAGACAGAAAAGTGAGACTGAAAAAGGTCCTCTCTAGAATAACTGACTTCTAGGATCCGGATTGGGGAAACCGAACTGAAAATACAGAATATAAGTGTATGTAGAAGCTGGCAGGGGTGCGCTGAGTGTTGCAGTTCTCAGCGAGAGAGTTTGCAAGGGAACCAACATTGATGCGTTCTGTGTTTGTGCTCCCAGCCAGCTGGGAGGGGCGGAAACCACACTACAGAATAGGAATAAAGGTCTAAGCTTGAGCCCTGGGCCTCCCATCCCACCTGCTGGCCACACAGCCATGCTTCCCCTCCACCCTTTCACCTAACTCATCAGAAAACAAAGGACGAAAAGGACTGTTTTCCAGTTCGTATACATGCAGCGAAGCCAACCTGTAATCACTGCATGATTTTCAGTGAGAAAAGTAAAAGGTAAGCAACAGCGCCGCACAGACAGAACCCAAGCAGAGGCCGCGGCGCTGTCAGGGTGCTGCGGTAGAGGCTTCTGCAGCGGGGACGCCGTCCCTCTGCCCAGCCCAGGGAAGGCCCTCACAGATGTCAGCGCCTGGCTCCCGAGCCTCCCACTTCATCACACCCTCTACCCAGTAATTCCACCACGGGGACTTGATGACTGAGAAGAAATCCAAAATGCAAATAAAGATACCCACAGACATCAATCACCTCCTTTATCACAGAAAAACTATAGGTAATGGAAATGTCCATCCAAGGAGGGGCGGGATTGGTTAAATAAAATAAGACCAAATATCATACAGTCATTAAAAATTACTTTTATAAAGTATTTGTATTTGTATTTACTACATGAGTTGAAAAAAATCACAAAGCAAGAAGTGCATCGTTATGCATAATGTGTTCACCTATGTCAAAATATATATATAAAAAGATTGCAATGAAATGCCAAAGTATCAACATTTTTATTCTGTATAATGGTATTATTGTTTTTATTTTTATGTTTTTTCTACCTTCTAAGTGAATTTATATCACTCTCATAATTAGAAAATACATTATTCTTTAACAAAAAAAGAATAGAGCAATGGAAAATAAGGAAAGAGACAAATTTTGCTTTTTTATGAAAAAACTAATCTTAAAATTAGATAGTTTCATAAAGAACTGTTACTCTCAATGTTCCATGCTCCCAAGCCATTTCTTCTTAAAGTTTATGAATATACTTTTGTCCATTAAAAAAAAATTACTCTTCTATTTATTTTCAGAATATTTTCCTTATAAACCTGCAAACTCCAGAGTTGTCAAAGCATTATCTTAACATAGTTTGTGTCAAGACCATGTCAAACAAAGCAGTCAAAACAATCACCCTGGGACACTGACCAATTTAAAGACTAGAAAACTACTGCAATATCACAGGTTGACAACATTTTTTTAACTATCCTATATGTTTTCTGTTCCTCAAATCCACAAAAAGCTATTGGAGATAAATACTTTAGTCATCCAACTCATATAATTAAAATAGTGCTTTCTAAATAAGTACTTTGGAAAACATATCCAGCTTTTTAAAAAAGAAAGTTAGTCATCATTCTATGAAAACTTATAATACTAGGTTCACAGATCTTTCCTTCCTTCCTCCCCTCCTTCCTTCCTCTTTTCCTTTCCTCTTTCTTTCTTCCTTCCTTCATTCCTTCATTCCTTTTCTTTCTCTTTTTCTCTTTCTCTCTTCCTTTTTTTTTCTTTCCTCTTTCTCCATCCCTTCATTTCCTCCCTCTTTGTTTTTTACCTTCTGTCTCCAAACTGAGAAAGTCCAGAGATTTTGAAAATTTAGCCAATGGCAGATACAATGGAAAATTGTAATCTTTACATCTCCTGGCCAAGTTACTTCAGTCTCTTTCCTCTTTTCTTCTTGGTCTTTGAGAGTTCAAGTGACATTTTTGATGCAAACTTTGTTTAGATAAAAGGATCTTAGTAACAGCTGCTGGTTAGTAGTGCCAACACGTCTGTTTGACTAGAGCATCTGTCAGGGGTAGTCAAACTACCCCTGTTTGACTAGAGGTAGTTTTAGAGTTAAACTAAACTCATTCAGTATCTTTAATACACAGGGCAACATGAGAGCATACTTCTCTTAAACTGTTTGCCTGTCTCCATGTGGCTTTGGATTTCCTTCTCTAAAACACTGTGCTGTTTTTACAGGCCAGGCCTATTTTGTGGAGATTTCTTCTTCACAAAATGGGAATTTCATTTTCATTATCCTCATCATTCCACCGCTTTAGAGGATATACAAAATGCTGACTTTTCTTAGGGCTAGTGCTGTAAAAGGCATAAAAAGTGTACATTCATAGCAATTACCATGATACAAGTGGAGAAATAATTACACTGACTTGCCTGCCAGAAACGTTTGGATAGATACTTTGACAGCCTAAGATATTTTGCATAACGTTTCCTAAAAAGAAAACGAAAAAGAAAAACTGGTTTGTGAACACAGGTATCTTCTAAGGTTTTAAGTAAAAGTAATATCAGTGACTAAAAATAACTGTATTTAATTAACTGAATCCACCCTGACGGAACATTCGCGCGTTTACCCACTGGCCCTGCAGTCGGGGGCGCCCCACACCCAGCGCCGGGCCGGGGCTGCCCTGGGGAAGGTCTGCTCCTGCGGAGAGACAGGTGACTCAATACTATTATGGCGAGCGTTCTGGCCTGAGGCTTGTCTTGCAAAGGCGAGCTTGCTCCAGGGTCAGTGACGCTCAGAGCAATGCGAGCATAAGGAGAGAAGCAGTTTGTTCTGCCTCTGTGGGATGTCATCTGCGGCGACCGGGCGGCACAGAGAAGCCGCCGCCCCGCCCGCCAGGCAGCAGGGAGAAGGCTGGGCGCCCGGCGCGCCCTCAGTGCCGTGGCCCTGCCACGGCGCCCGCGTCTGCGTGACCCTCCCCTCCCCACACCCATCCCCTCCCCGCCTGCCCGCCGCCCAGGCCCCAACCCTGCCACCCCCCCCCCCCGCCGCCCAGGCCCCAACCCTGCCACCCCCCGCCGCCCAGGCCCCAACCCTGCCACCCCCCCGCCGCCCAGGCCCCAACCCTGCCACCCCCGCCGCCAGCAAGCTTGGGGCCTTTTCAAGGTGAAGCCCCCTATCTGCGGGAGCCTCACAGCATGCACGAAGGAGTGCTGGCGTTTTCACTGGATTCTATCTTCTTTTTATCTATTTATTCACCAGTGACGCAGTCACTGATGGAGTTTCGGGCACTGTGGCCTGGGCCCCTGTCCCCACACAGGGTGCTCCCTGGGTGAGCCTGCGTCGTGCGTTTCGGCCTAACGGACGGCAGTGGGAAGTGTCCCCAAGGAGAGGTTTAAGGCAACAGGACAGAAAGAAGAGAGACGTCTGTTCAGATGGAGAGGTCTCAAGGTGGCTCTCGGTTGCAAAACTAGAGGAGGGGGAGTAAGTCACATTAGGTGTGGGGAGAAGGCGAGGGAAGGACGAGGCCAGCGGGCCGGCGTGAGGAGCTGGGCCGCACAGCGGAGGACAGCGGGCCGGGAGCGGGCAGAGCAAGGCTCCCGCGGCTGCGTGGTGGCGGGGTGTCGTGGTGTCGTGGTGGCGGGGTGTCGTGGTGGCAGGGTGGCGTGGTGGCGGGGTGGCGTGGTGGCAGGGTGTCGTGGTGGCGGGGTGTCGTGGTGGCGGGGTGGCGTGGTGGCGGGGTGGCGTGGTGGCGGGGTGGCGGGGTGTCGTGGTGGCGGGGTGGCGGGGTGGTGGGGTGGCGGGGTGTCGTGGTGGCGGGGTGGCGTGGTGGTGGGGTGTCGTGGTGGCGGGGTGGCGGGGTGTCGTGGTGGCGGGGTGACGGGTGGCGTGGTGGCGGGGTGGCGGGGTGTCGTGGTGGCGGGGTGGCGGGGTGGTGTGGTGGCGGGGTGGCGGGGTGGCGGGGTGTCATGGTGGCGGGGTGACGGGTGGCGTGGTGGCGGGGTGGCGGGGTGTCGTGGTGGTGGGGTGGCGGGGTGGCGTGGTGGCGGGGTGGCGGGGTGGCGGGGTGTCGTGGTGGCGGGGTGGCGGGGTGTCGTGGTGGCGTGGTGGCGGGGTGGCGTGGTGGCGGGGTGGCGGGGTGGCGGGGTGTCGTGGTGGCGGGGTGGCGGGGTGGCGTGGTGGCGGGGTGGCGTGGTGGCGGGGTGGCGTGGTGGCGTGGTGGTGGGGTGGCGTGGTGGCGGGGTGGCGTGGTGGCGGGGTGGCGTGGTGAGGGGGGGTGTGGCGAGGAGGGGCGTGGCAGCGTGGTGTCGTGGTGGCGGGGCGGCGGGGCGGCGGGGTGGCAGTCTGGCAGGGTGCGCACGCCCTGGAGGACGCGAGCGCCTGGGCCCTGCACAGCGCCCATCTGCCGGGAGCACAGCTGCAGCGCGACCGGATGCATGGAAAGGAACAGGGAAGGGATCAGGCAGCACGCCGAGGAATCTGGCACAGGAGGTTGTAGGAAACTTGCTTTCTCCCTGGACAGGGCGTGATGAGAGGCGCTGGCTGAGGTCTCCTGGACGACAGATGTAGCGACGCTAGAAAAGGAGAACTGGCGGTGGTGGGAAGGGCGGCTCTCCCCGCTGCGCTGGCTCCTCGGCGTCCGCACGCACCCTGGACACCGGGCCCTCCCGGACGGACGGCTGGGAGCACCCGCCCTGCGCGCTACCTGCACTGGCTCCTACCATCTCGGGCATGGCGGGGCTAGGGGCGTGTCTTGAGTCATGCATCTGAAAAGTGGCAGAGGAGGAAAGAAAGTCCACTGGGCCCCAGACAGCCCAGACTTCACAGGCTCCACGTACGCGGGAAGCGCACGCAGGCGAGGCGGCCGTGCGGAAAAGCTGCCAAAGCTGGCCTCGCCTGGCCCTTCCTGTTTGCGAAGGTCCCCTTGGAAGCCACACTCTGGGGAGTACTGCCCTGCCCTCAGGCCCGCCTGACCTGGCCATGTCCTAACTTCGTCCACCTGGTCTACCTGCACCCAGGCCAGCCGCCGCTGGGACAGTACAGGGAGCAATATGGGCGATCCGGTGGCGGGCGTCAGTGCTCAAATGTGCAGGAAACATCTCAAAGGCCGAGAGGGATAGCACCACCCACTGTGCAGCCACTGTGCATTTTTCTATATATTTACTTCAATTAAAAAAGTTTAATACAACATTTAAACATCTGGAGAGACATATTTTACCACTTTGCCCTCTTGTCCATACAGAATGTTCTCTTCTGGTTAGGTAGAGATGAGGACTGCATGGCCAGAGTGGGATTCTAGGAAAAGAGCACCAGTGGCTCTAAGAACCGCCCGCGTCCCCTGCAAGCTTGATGCTTCGCAGAAAAGCCAGGGCGGAGGGGAGTTGCCGAGTTTGACTCAGATGTGGAGTCTCTCTCCGGCCTGAGGCAGCTTCAGGGTTACACACCTCCCTTCATTATTGTCTGTGTCTGTTAGGCAAACATTTACTTTGTGCTGACCTAAACTCTGACTTACCCGTCTGTCAGGGAGACAGCAATGAAGCCAGCAGGAAAATCTCTCTAAGAAAGTACAAAGTGCACTATTTGCAAGCGCGTCACTCTGTCTCTGGAGACAAAAACAAGGCTCCGCTCCTTTATAACAGTGTACAAGATGCATTTAAACCTTCTTCAAAAGAACAGAAATAATCAGACGGTCTATTTCTTAAAATAATAGCTACAAAGAGAGTGAAAAAGTTGCAGAATGTATCTGACTCTGACATTCGGGGAACGGCCCAGGCCCACTGCTTTCCTTGCTCGAGCACTGTGTTTTGAGGGACAGCAACCTGGCGAGAAAGAGAAGTGATGGTAGTGAGTGGGCCAGGGAGGGCCAGGCTCCGAGGACAGCAGCCGAACAATGGCTGCAGACGTGGCCGTTCCCCACACACATGCCCACTGGGCCCGTGCCACAGCGACGGTGGCGTGAGCAACACAGAAGGAAAGTACCCACTAAATGGTACAAACGCGGCCTGGCCCATCTGTCATAAACATTAGGTCCAAAGGCCACAGGTGCAGACAGCACTAAAAAGTAAAAATTACACTCAGGCAGAGGCCACTTGATAGAACAGGAAGAAGCGAAATGTAGGATTGGTTTCCAATCAATAAATGGATAACAACAGTCTATTCATCTTTGGCACCTGTTGTTTCTTCCTCTCTCTGTTTCACCATGAATAAGCTGTTTTATTTGTAAAAGATGCTGTGTGTACCCAGGACCAGCCTCTGCCTATTGTGCACTCAGCAAAGTTTGTCTTTGGTCCCTCCATGGCCAGCTGGCCCGTGCTGCATCCTCCCTCTCCTACCAGGCGTCGCGCCTCTGCTGGCTGTCATACCCTTCTCCTGGACCGAACCCGCGCCCAGAGCCGTCTCTCATCCCCCTGGGTAAATATCGTTTGATTTCACAAATGTTTCCTTAACACCTAGTAGGCAAAGCACTGTGCTAGACAAGAGGAGAGAGGTTGAAAGGGCTGTAAAACACAGCCACTGTCCCTGCAGCCACCAGGCCAGTGCAGGAGGCAGATGCCCTCACTGGGCTGAAGGAAGTGAAACAAACTGCCATGGAAGTAGGAGGAAGGGGAATCACAGTCAACGATGGACAGCATGTACGACCATGGTCCCAGAAGATTATAGTGCTGTATGTTTACTGTTTCTTTTCTATGTTTAGATATGCTTAAATACACAAATACTTTCCACTGTTACAATTGCCCACAGCATTCAGTATAGGAACACGCTGTACAGCTCTGTAGCCTTGGAGCAACAGGCCGTGCCGCGCAGCCTAGGCGAGCAGAGGCCACGCCATCTGGGTTTGAGTGAGTACACTCTGTGATGGCTGCACCGTGATGAAATCGCCTAGGGGCGCATTTCTCAGGATGTATGCCCGTCTTTAAGTGACTGATGACTGTAATTCCAAAAAGGAAAATTTGACCCTAGGCACCCTAGGGAAGAGGTGGAATTTGAACTATGACTTAAAGAATGGGAAGGACAGGAAAGAATTCTGAATGGCAGAAAAGGGGAAGAAGGGCGCTCCAAGTAGATGGAAGAGTAGAAACAAAGGTATGGAGTTCGGAGGGCTCAGGAAGGATTTGTGGCACAATAGTCCACATATCTTTTTGAATTCTAGATTCACCAATGACCAGTGAGGTAACCTCAGAAATTTACTTAGCCTGAGCTTTGATTTCCTCATCTGCAAAATGAGAATGCAATCAATCAACATATCTATGGAGGGCTTAACATGTGCCAAGATTTGTGCTTAAAGTTGAAGGTATAATTGAATTATGAATATCTACCTCAGAGGGTTTATGTTAGGATCAAAGGAGAACATGTACATGAAGAATTTAGCCCAGTTTTCTAGCAAGGAGTGGTTCAGTAAGGATGGTGGTTGGTGATGGTGGTGGGGATGATGGTGATGAAGTGGGTGCTTGTGATCGTGGTGGTAGTGATGCTGATGGTGATAAGTGTGGTGGTGGTGATGAAGTGGGTGGTGGTGATGGTGATGGTGGTGAGGGTGGTGGTGATGGTGATGGTGGTGAGGGTGGTGAGGGTAGTGGTGATGGTGGTGAGGGTGATGGTGATGGTGGTGAGGGTGGTGGTGATGGTGATGATGGTGAGGGTGGTGGTGATGGTGGTGGTGGTGAGGGTGGTGAGGGTGGTAGTGATGGTGATGGTGGTGAGGGTGGTGGTGGTGGTGATGGTGGTGAGGGTGGTGGTGATGGTGATGGTGGTGAGGGTGGTGGTGATGGTGATGGTGGTGAGGGTGGTGGTGATGGTGATGGTGGTGAGGGTGGTGGTGGTGGTGATGGTGGTGAGGGTGGTGGTGGTGGTGATGGTGGTGAGGGTGGTGGTGATGGTGATGGTGGTGAGGGTGGTGGTGATGGTGATGGTGGTGAGGGTGGTGGTGATGGTGGTGGTGATGATGATGGTGGTGATGGTGATGGTGGTGAGGGTGGTGGTGATGGTGACGGTGATGAGGGTGGTGATGGTGGTGAGGGTGGTGGTGATGGTGGTGATGGTGATGGTGGTGAGGGTGGTGGTGATGGTGATGAGGGTGGTGGTGATGGTGGTGAGGGTGGTGGTGACGGTGAGGGTGGTGAGGGTGGTGGTGATGGTGATGGTAGTGAGGGTGGTGGTGATGGTGAGGGTGGTGAGGGTGGTGGTGATGGTGAGGGTGGTGGTGATGGTGGTGAGGGTGGTGGTGATGGTGATGGTGGTGATGGTGATGGTGATGGTGGTGAGGGTGGTGAGGGTGGTGGTGATGGTGATGGTGATGGTGGTGAGGGTGGTGGTGATGGTGACGGTGATGAGGGTGGTGATGGTGGTGAGGGTGGTGAGGGTGGTGGTGATGGTGGTGATGGTGATGGTGATGGTGATGGTGGTGAGGGTGGTGGTGATGGTGGTGGTGATGGTGATGGTGGTGAGGGTGGTGGTGATGGTGATGATGGTGGTGATGGTGATGGTGATGGTGATGGTGGTGAGGGTGGTGGTGATGGTGACGGTGGTGATGGTGATGGTGGTGAGGGTGGTGGTGATGGTGGTAAGGGTGGTGAGGGTGGTGGTGATGGTGATGGCGGTGAGGAAGTGGGTGGTGGTGGTGCAGGTGCACCCCTGGTGGGGTGAGTGGTCACTACGCTGGGAAAGGAGAGCAGGAGACACCTGTTAGCAAGAGAGTTGCCTGCCAAGACCTTGAGAATACAAAGGGCATTACCTAAACATAGTAATATAGAATTAATGGCCTTAATATAAAAGATAAAATTCTAATGTGGAATTGACTTTGGGTGGGCAAAGTTCTGAGCAGGCATTAGGCCCTCCTGAGAGCCCCAAAACCCCCCTCTCTGTCCACTCCCAAGGCCAGCTCTGTGTGCAACTCATACATCTCTTAAAATTAACATCATCAACTCAGGACAGAAAAGTGTTACCAACAATGTATGCTTCTTGCTAATTTTGGAAAGCATGGTCGCTGATGTCTAGACAGTAGCACAGACCTCTTAGAGTCGGCAGCAGGGGAGAGGAACGTGGAGCAGAGGGCAGCACGGGGGAGCCTGCTTCCCATGCAGACTCAAGTCCCCAGCAAGTGTCCTCAAATGCATTTCAACATGTAACTCCTACTTTCTACTGATTAACCTTGTGAAAGTGGAGATGTGTTCCTCTCAAAAAAACTGTTACTGCAAGGCAAAATAAAGTCATACCCAAGAGGGCACTAATTTTGCAAATTTAAGGGAAATGAAAAAATGTAATAACACTCTTTATATAATGTGCTCTATCTCTCCCCACTCCAAAACACAGGTCCTAGGCTACTGCCAAAATAATCTAAGTGTAATTCTCATCGCATTATTTTCCTATTCACATACCTTCAACAACCATTAATGCCTGGTGTGTTCTCTCCCAGAATGTGCGAAGGCACCACTTCCCTCCCCCCAGTCTCAGCGAAGGGCATCCGGGTCTCTGGACGCAGGGACCATCCCAGGCTGCTTGTCAACCTGCAGCCATTCCCCCAGTAATTTCTGCCAGTTCTGCTTTTCCTTCGTGGGTGTTTGACTTTTTGGTCTTGCTATCAATTGCTCCTCCCTTTTACTGTATATATTTGAGGTTTACAACATGATGTTATAGGATATATATAGATAGATAGATAGATAGATAGCAAAATGGTGACTATACTGAAGCAGATTAATATATCTATCCAATCTTTCTTAAAATTAAAAAAAAAATAGAAAAATTTTCAAATGACACTAATTACACTCTAGAGGGAAGTACATGGGGAAGAGGTAGGCAGTGTGCCTCGAGCCCACAGAATGATGCCTTCAAAACCTCCTTTAGTCCTCCTTCCTCCTGCTCCCAACCCGCACAACCATGGGAGCCGCTGCCTCCACTCTCCTGCTCCCTCCCCGCTCCCTCTTCTGCCTCCCCTTTCCCTCCACCTCTTCACTGCTCAGATGCTTTTTAATCCTAGGAATTCTCATACTCATTCAGCTCTGTGAGACAAGAGGATGTTCCTGTAGAGCTCCCCCTCTTTCAATGGTGTGGGAAGGGAAGTCAGAAAACTGAATTTACATTTAATGTTTTTATTCTTGTCACCAAATGAACACTGGGGCAACTCAGCCCTGACATGCTGCCCGGGCCATCCACAGGCTCTTTTTTTTCCCCTTCTGACTGGAATAAAAGCTCCTTAAGCAAAGTGCCTAGAACACTTGCCAAATGAATGAGAATGTTACCTTTCCCAAAGCCAATCTTCTGGCTTTTGAAAATGAACATGCTGATCAGCGAAGGGAAAAGAAGCTACAGAGACACGGCGAGGCGATGATTCAAGACACAGTGGATGTGCACCAGGAAGGAAACATTTCCTGGACCATATGGCAAGGGGGCCTTCCGGAAAGTCTATGATGTGAGTCACGGGAGAAGTCTCTCGCTGCAAAAATTCTATCAGAGCAGGTTTGTCAATGTGGATGTCAGAGTGCCCTGCTGGGCTAAAGCAAGACTTGGACTCCTTTGGACATGTGAGGACACCAGTGGCATCTCCCCTGCGCCGTCACTCAATGGCAATTTACTGAGTGTCTACTGTGTGCCAAGTACCGTTCTAAGGGCTGGGACAGAGCCATGAGCAAAAGAGACTTACTCTTCTGCTTTATTTATTGAGCAAATAAACAAAGAAGAGGAGCAAAACACATATATTACATGGAAGATTGTTCAGAGCTTTGGAAAGCAGGGACGGGAGGCAGTGAGAAGGGAGCCCCAGCAGGAGTGCGGAGGGCCTTCTGGTTTAACAGGCGGTCCAGGAAGACAGTATTTCTGTCCGGAAGTGAGGGTGAAGGGGCCATGGAGATATCTGGGGAGGAGCTTGCACCCTCACAGGAAGAGCTGTATTGTGGCTCACGCATACTAGAGCCCTGTGTGAGGAACATAAAGCTTTCGTGGGAGAGAGATGCCCAATTACTGGTACTGACTTTCTCCTGGCCCAGGAGAAAGGACTTACCCTAAGGGAGCCAGGAAACTGACACACTTACTGGGATGCAAACACAGAAAATTGTGTTAAGTGCATCAGTAATGTCAGAAACTGCCTGGCTATGACCCAAACCTATCCATCCTCGGGGATGAGCGCACCTGGACAGACAGTGTCTTCTACAAACGTGGAAATGCTCTCCAACCCAAATACCTAATTTTAGGATTCAAGAAAATTTAATGCAATAGGCCAAAACATAATTCAAAACACAGAAATTGAACTTATGAAAACTTCTACAGAATCAATAAAGACTGTGAGATATTTATGGAAATTGAAAAGTATTCAAATATATAGAATATATATATATCCAAAATATTTAAATATACAGAAAATGAGCACAAAAAAATAAAATGGCAAATAAAATTTCTAACTTTTTAAAAATAAATTTTACTGTATATATTTGAGGTTTACAACATGATGTTATAGGATATATATATAGACAGCAAAATGGTGACTATACTGAAGCAGATTAATGTCTATCACCTCACAGTTACTTTTTTATGATAAGAGCACCTAGAATCTACTTATTTAACAAAAAACTCTAATATTATTTTATTAACTATAGTCCTCACATCCATCCTACATATCTGCTACTTTGTATTCTTTGACCTACATCTCCCCATTTCCTCCCCCAGCCCCCGGCTCCTGGTAATCACGGCTTCATTCTCTTTGTATGTATCTCCCATATAGGTGAGATGATGGAATATTTTCTTTCTGTGTCTGGTTTATTTCACTTAGCATAATGTCCTTCAGGTTTATCTGTGTTGTGGCAAATGGCGGGACCTACATTTTTAAGGCTAAATAATACTGTATCATGTGTGTATATATACATATACGTACATACTTATATATATACACACATACATATACATACATATATATATATATATAACACATTTTCTTTATCCATTTGTCCATCAATTGACACTTAGGTTGTTTCCTTATCTTGGCTTTTGTGAATAATGCTGCAATGAACATGGGAATGCAGATATCTTCACGAGATTATGATTTCATCCGCTTTGGGTATATACCCAGGAGAGAGATTGCTGGGTCACACGGTAGTTTTAATTTTAATTTCTTTAGAAACCTCCATTCTGTTTTCCATAATGGCTGGACCAATCTACATTTCTACCAACAGTGTACTAGAGTTCCCCATTCTCCACACCCTCACCAACATTCATTACTTATCTTTTTTATAATAATCATCCTAAGGGGGATGAGGTGATAACTCACAAATTTGTGGTTTTAATTTGCATTTCTCTGATGATTAGTCTTGTTAAGCACCTTTTAACATATATTAATATGTTGGCCATTTTTATATCTTTTTTGAAGAAATGTCTGCTCAGGTCCTTTGCCCACTTTTTAATCAGGTTATTTGTTTTTCTGCTATTGAGTTGTAAGAGTTCTTTATAAATTGTATATATTAACCCCTTATCAGATATGTGGTTTGCAAATATTTTTCTCAGGCTATAGGCTGTCTTTTCATTTGTTGATTATTTCCTTTGCTGTGCAGAAGCTTTTTAGTTTGACGTAGTCTCATGTATTTATTTTTGCTTTTGTGGCCTGAGCTTTTGATGTGATACCCAAAAAATCATTTCTAAGGCCAATGTCAACGAACTTTTCTTCTATGTTCTCCTGTAGGAGTTTTATGGTTTCTGGTCTTACATTTAGGCCTTTTATAAATTTTGAATAGACTTTTGTGTACGGTGTAAGATAGGGGTCCAATTTTATTCTTTCACATGGGGAAATCCAATTTTCCCAGCATCATTTATTGAAGAAACTATCTTTTCCCCATTATGTAGTCTTGTTGCCCTTGTCAAAAATTAATTGACTGTATATGCTTGAATTTCTATCTGGTCTGTCTCTTCTGTTCCATTGGACTATGGTTCTGTTTTTATGCCAGTACCATACTATTTTGATTATTATACCTTTGAAATATAATTTTAAATCAGATAGCATGATGCCTCCAACTTTAGTTTTCTTTTTCAATATTGCTTTGGCTATTTGGATATTTTTTTGATTTCATAAAAATTTTAGGATTGTTTTTTTCTATTTCTGTGAAGAATAACATTGGAATTTTGACAGGGATTGTATTAAATCTATATATTGCTTTAAGTAGTATGGACATTTTAATAATATTAATTCTTCTTATTCATAAACACAGGATATATTTGCATTTATTTGTAACCTCTTCAATTTCTTTAATCAATGTTTTACAGTTTTTAGCATACAAATCTTTCATTTTAATGGTTAAATTTATTTCTAAGTATTTTTATACTATCACAAATGGGATTGTTTTATTGATTTCTTTCTCAGCTACACTGTTATTTGGATATAAAAATGTTAACTTTTATATGTTGATTTTGTGTTCTATAAATTTACTGAATTCATTTATTAGTTGTGACTATTTTTTGTGGAATTTGGGGGGTTTTCTATATATAAGATCATGCAATCTACAAATAGAATTTTACTTCTTCCTTTGTGATTTGGATGCCTTTTATTTCTTTTTCTTGTCTGGTTGCTTTTGCTAGTACTCTGTACTATGTTGAATAGAAGTAGTGAGAGTGGGCATTGCTGTCTTATACCAGATCTTAATGAAAAAGCTTTCAGTTGTTCACCATTTATTATGACACTAGCTGTGGGTTTTTTACAAATGGCCTTCATTATGTTGAGGATTTTCCTACCATACTTAAAATTTTAAGAGTTTTTTTTCAAACAAGTATGCTGAACTTTGTCAAATTTTTTTATACATCAGTTGAGACACAGAATTGTGATATCAATTGAGAATAATCATGTGTATTTTTTCTTCCATTCTGTTAATGTGATGTATCACATTGATTGATTTGCATATGTTAAGCCAAATTTGCATGCCAGGGATAAATTCCACCTGGTCATAAGGTGTCATCTTTTTGATGCATTGTGGACTTCAGTTTGTGAATGTTTTATTAAGGATTTTTGTATCAATGTTCATCAGAGATATTGGCCTATAGTTTTCTTTCCTTGTGATATCTTTGTTTGGCTTACGTACCAAGATAATAGTGGCTTCATAAAATGTTTGGAAGTGTTCTCTCTAGCTTATTTTTTGGAAAAGTTTAAAAAGTATTGTTAATAATTCTTCTTTGAATGTTTGGTAGAATCCAGCTATGAAGCCATTTGGTCCTTGGCTATTATTTGTTGGAAGGTTTTTAATTACTTCTTCAATCTCTTCATTTATTATTGGTCAGTTCAAGCTTTCTATTTCTTCCTGATTCAATCTTGGTAGGCTATATTTTTCCAGAAATTTATTCATTTCCTCTAGGTTATCTACTTTGTTGGCATATAATTGTTCATAATAGCCATTAAATAATGACCTGTTTTCTCTAGTAACAGTTTTTGACTTGAAGTCTATTTTATCCCATATAAGTATAGCCACCCCCTGCTCTCTTTTGGTTAGTATTTGCATGGAATATCTTCTTCTATTCCTTCACTTTCAGCCTATATGTGTCCTTAAAGCTAAAATGGGTCTCTTTCAGACATCATATAGTTGGATCTTGTTTTTTTCCATCTATTCAGACACTCTCTGTCTTTTGATTGGACAGTTTAAAACATTTACATTCAAGGTTATTATTGATAGGTAAGGCCTTAACTCCTGCCATTTTTTAAATTGTTTTCTGGTTGTTTTGTAGATCCTTTGTTACTTTCTTATTCTCTTGCTATCTGCCATTGTGATTTGGTAATTTTCTTTAGTGCTAAGTGTTCATTTCTTTCTCTTTCTCATTTATATATTTGCTAGTTATTTTTTACGTTGTGGTTACCATGGGGCTTACATAAAACATCATATAGTTTAATAGATTATTTTAAAATAATAACTTAACTTTGGTCTCATATAAATACTCTAGAATTTTAGCCTCCTTTCTCACAATTTATATTTTGTTGTAATAATGTATATCTCTCTATATTATGTATCCCTTAGCAAGTTATTGTAGCTGTAGATATTTTTGACCATTTTGACATTTAACCTTCATACTAGAGAGCTGAAATATTTGCACACAACCATCATTATAGTCATGGCATATTCTGAATTTGACACTGTACCTCTCCACCAGTGAGTTTTATACTTTCATGTTTTCACTACAGTAATTTTCTTCCTTTTGTTTCTGGTTAAAGAACTCCCTTAAGTATTTTTTTTTGTAAGGCATGTCTAGTGGTGATGAATTCCCTTAGCTTTTGTTTGTCTGGGAAAGACTATTTCTCCTTCGTTTCTGAAGGACAGATTTATTGGGTATCAAATTCTTGGCTGGTGTTTTTTTTCTTTCAGCACGTCGAATATATCATCCCATTCTCTTCTGGCTTCCAAGGTTTCTGCTGAGAAATCTGCTTATGAAGATTTCCTTGTATGCCACTGACACTTTTGTTGCTTTGAAAATTCCCTCTATGTCTTTGACTTTTTTTTTAATTGTTTTTTTATTTCAGCATATTATGGGGGTACAGATTTTAAGGTTTCAATGAATGCCCTTTCCCCCCTCCCCCCACAAGTCTGAGTTTCCAGTATTACCATCCCCCAGATGGTACACATCTCACTCATTATGTATGTATATACCCACCACCCTCCCCTGTCTTGATTATAATGTGCCTTGATGAGGACCGCTTTGGTTGAACCCATTTGGGAATCATTGAGCCTCAAGAATCTAGAAGTACATATCTCCCCCCAAGACTTGAGAAAGCTTTCAGCAATTAGTTTCTTAAATAAGCTTTTTGTGCCTTTCTCCCTCTCATCTGCCTCTGAAAATCTCATAATGCAAATATTTGTTCACTTAATGGTGCCCCAATAGTCCCATAGGCTTTCTTCATTCTATTTCATTCTTTTTTTCCCCCCTCTGAGAGGGTCATTTCAAAATATCTGCCTTAAAGTTCATGGATTCTTTCTTCTGCATGGTATAGTCTGCTACTATAACCCTCAATTGTATTTTTATTTCATTCATTGAATTCCTCAGCTCCAAGATTTCTGTTTGGTTCATTTTTATGATTGTTATCTCTGTGGAATTTCAAATTCAGGTCATGAATTGTTTTCCTGATTTTATTAAATTGTTTATCTGTATTCTCCTGTATTTCACTGAGTTTCCTTAAGATCATTTATTTTAAATTTCTTTTCAAGTAACTTGTAAATTTCTATTTCTTTGTGATCGGTTACTGGAGAATTATTGTGTTCCTTTGGTGGTATCATGTTTCCTTGCTTTTTCATATTTCTTGCATTCCTAAGTTGATATCTGTGCATCTCATGGAACAGGTGCCTCTTCCAATTTTACAGAGTGGCTTTCATAGGAAGAGATTTTCTTGTGCAGATGGGTCCTAGGGTGTCAGATCAGTAGGGTGTATTGGCTTTGGTTCAGAGTAGGTGAAGGAATATAGTCTCTGTGCAGCTTCTTCACCTATAATCAACATCAGTGATGACTGTAGGCCCCTCAGTGGCTAGGCTGAAGAGGTTTGTGGCAGTGGTGGTAAGGGTTGGTAGGGTCCTTTGTGGTAAGGACTTTAGGGGTACCTCCTGTTCTCGTTTCCCCACAGGCGAGAGACTTAGCTGAGCGGATCGCTCTTGGTTTGGAGTCTGATATGGCACAGGCAGCCACAGCAACACTGTGTTCCAGGGCTTGGGCGTTTAGTGTGGCTGTGGAGCTAAAGTCCTGGGCTCAGTGTTTCATGGAACCACTGTGGTGCCTGTGACATGGGCATCCTCTAAGACACAAGTGGATGCAGTTCTTCTGCCAAGCCAAGAACTGTGACTCTGAAGTGCTCCCCAGTATCTTGGGTCCAGGGAAGCAGGGAGGTAGCTGTTTTTCTAGTCCTGGGGGTCAGGGCACAGCACCAGCTCGGCCATGGAAGAATGGGTGCGCAGAGGATCAGGGCCCTGGGACCAAGGCACAGCTGCAATTCAGGTCCTAGAACCAATAGGACGCAGTGGCAACTCAGGCACTAGAAACGGGGCTACTGCATAGTGTTGACTCTGGACCCCAGAGTGGTAGAACACAGCAGTGGCCCAGGCTTTGCAAGGCCAGGTGCAGTGGCAGCAAGGATCCAGAAATGGTGGGGTACACCTTTGACCTAAGCTGTGGGGAGTGGGGTGTCTCTGCAGCTCAGACTCCAGAGGGTTGGTCCAGATCCAGGAAAGTGGAGCACTGTGCCTGTTCAGCCCAAAGGGTGGGGTGCCACAGTCAGCCAAGGCTGTGTTTCCCTGCGGGGGCAGAGCACGACATAAGCTTAGGCACCAGAGGATGCAGCTTCTCTGCTCGGCCTGGCTCCTGGTACCCAGGGGTTCGGGGGCTGGAGTTGAAGCTGCTCCCCTGGGCCAAAGCTCTGATTTCCCGGGAGTGGGGCACTGGGCTGGTTCAGGTACATGGCTGCTTCACTGGACCTACGGTCCAAGTAGCTGGGGCTGCGGTACAGCAGCAACTGGCACTGGGGAGATGGAGTGCCTCCTAGGTAGCTTGTTCCCAGGAGGTAGGGAGCCACAACAGCTCATCTGGGAGCAGTGCACCACCTTGTGTGTGCACGTGACGCAGTGATGGCAGAGCCTCGGGGATGAAGGGATGCAGTGGCTACAGAACCCCAGGGAAGAATGCACCCTAGCAGCGGCTCTGGTCTCAAGATGGCACAGCACAGTAGCAGCTTGGCCACAGGGGTGGGGTGCTACGTGGGCTCCTTCTCTGGAGAAGCACAGCCGTGTGAACCCCAGGCAGCTCCCTACACTGAACTCAGGGCCTGTGAGTGCCACAGGGTGCTATAGTAATAAGGAATGCATGTGTGCCCAGCGGTGACAGGGGCTGCTGGGAGCCTCCTGCCTGCCTTTCCCCACAGAGAGAACTTTCCTTGGTTCTGAGCTGGGAGTTGGGACGGCAAAGGTGAGATGTTTCCGTCCCTTCTCCATGTGCCATACTGAGACTTTGTGCTCCATTCTTGTCCCTGCCCCTTCCCGCTGCACTCCAGCACTCCTCCTTGTCACTCTGAAGTGTACTTGTTTAGTCATTGTTTTCATCCTTTTGGGGGAGGGGATGAATGTTAGGCATTTATAGTTGGCCATCTTGCTAATATCACTCCTCTCTAACTCTTAGTGTGGTTTTAGAAACTTAAACATCAACAACTTTAATCAGCAAATATTTATGCTTTGGGGAATCACAAACTATAAAGCTAAAAAGAAAGAAACCCTGGTGACCAGGGACGAGGCTTCTAGCAGATACTAAACACAGTCACATGGAAAGGGCTTCTGGCCTAACATCTGTTTAAATTCTCTAATGGCTATCACTATATCTTTAAATAGCATAATAGCTTATCAGTTCAGCTACCAGGTAAATCATGCTGATTATCAGTTCTGAACAGGACCTATTACCATTTTGTTATGAACAATGAAGAAATATTCAAAGTTTATGACAATCCCAATACTGAACAATGATGCTGGAAAAAAAAAAAAACACTTTCTAAGCCATCATTAATTAAAAATAAATATATTTGATCAACCACACTAGAGAAAAAATTGGATTGTCTTTCTGTTCTCACTGTAGAAAATATTATAAAATCACTGTCTGGCCGGGCGCAGTGGCTCACACCTGTAACCCTCTGTTTCTGGGAGGCCGAGGCGGGCAGATCGTTTGAGCTCAGGAGTTCGAAACCAGTCTGAGCAAGAGTGAAACCCTGTCTCTACTAAAAATGGAAAGAAATTAATTGGCCAACTAAAAATATATAGAAAAAATTAGCCGGGCATGGTGGTGCATGCTTGTAGTCCCAGTACTTGGGAGGCTGAGGCAGGAGGATTGCTTGAGCCCGGGAGTTTAAGGTTGCCGTGAGCTCGGCTGATGCCACGGCACTCTAGCCTGGGAAACAGAGTGAGACTCTGTCTCAAAAAAAAAAAATCATTGCCAATAAAGAGGTGCTCAAAAAGTATAAAAAAATGACATAGGAATATATCAAGCTATTAATCAATAAAAAACAATTTTATAATAAAAACCATATCTGTAATTTGTTTTTCTTTCAATATTTGTCTGCATTTTTAAATGTGTAATTTCTTATAATTATATTTACTCATTCTAAATAAATATTTGTTCTGGTACCTAAGTTTGTATTTGTATTCTTATTTCAAAAAGGCCCCCCAAAATTGTATAATCTTCAGGCTCTCCAAATATGAATTTGTGTCCTGACAATTGTCTTAAATTTTGTTTGCAGTTTTCCACGCCATTAATATGAATTTGACCTCAAACTGTTCTCCAGTCATATAAATATCCTTTCAAGATGTTCAGATGCTTTGGGTATGTTGTCAATTTATCTTCCTGGAGAATCTGTCTCAGAACATTCTGCCTGTTCCAGTCGCACCGGTTGGCTGCTAGCCCTGGTTCAGAACTCTCATTCTCAAAGCTCCCTCCCCACAGCTCGCTGCCCACCTCTCTTCAGCCGCTGACCGTCCCCGGCCCGCGCTGCCTCCTGCTTTGTTCCAACCCTCAGTCTGCCGGCGATGCTCCGGCAGCTCTGGGACAGGGCGCCCGGGAGTTGAAACTTTTGGACTCTTGCTTATTTTCAAACAACTTTTTTCTACCTTCACACTTGATGGATAGTTTGGCTATGTGTAAAAATCCGGGTTGGAAACTATTTAGACTTTGAAGGCTTTACTCTATTGCCATCTAATTTCCGCTGTTTGCATGAGGAAGTCCAAACTCATTCACATTTTGATCCACTGCGTAATTTTCTCTTTAAACTCTTTCTTTCCCTAAGTTTAGAGGATCTCCTTGGGGTCCTCGGAATCCCACAAGTGAACTACCGCCGGGCTCACCGCACCTGCTCATTCGCGGCCTGCGAAACGGGAAACTCGCGCTCTCCTTCCCCTGGGACCATCTCGAACTGCCTTGCAGACGGTTGCGTCCCCTCAGTCTCCAATTTTCTTACTTTCTTCTCCTATATTTCAACTCTACACCTTTTTTCTATCTGGGGGAAAAGGTCCTCAATTTCATCTTCTAATGCTTCTATGGAGTTTGTATTTTGGATATTGTTTTAAAAAATTGTTATAATTATTTTTATTTCCAAGAGTTCTTTTGTTCTCTTGTTCTCCAAATGTCTCATTTCCATGATTACATCACTTTTGAGATATGAATACGAGTATGTTCTTTTAAAAAAATTCTCCCTCTCTATTATTTCCATCCCCCAATCAGGCTGCTCGTTTGCCGCTGCGCTCCCCGGGCCTGCCCGCAGCTGCAGTGGTGCTCGGGCCTGGGCACGCAGCTGGGCTGCACGGCGGCTGGTCTTCCATTGCCACAGCCCCCAGGATCTTTCCTCTCTGGCTGGTGTAAATCCCAGGGAGAATTTTTCTGGAAAAAGACCTGGCAGCTAGTATCACAGGAGCTTGGAGGGGGAAGAGAGTGGGGCTGGGTGTCAACACACAGAATGCAAATATTAACTTAATCTACTTGACTTCAGTGTGTATAAACTCAGACATGACTTGAGTCCTTCAGTAAACAGACCCTCTTGTATTGCTCACTCCAAAATATAAACCTCAGTCGTTGGGCTCAGTGAGGGCGGCTCGTCCCCAAGGGCCACAGCAGGAAAGATGTCCCTCACTTTTATGGACTTGCAGCCAGTCCTCTATGTGAGCTGCCTCCCTTCATCTGCCACTTCTAAGACTACCAAGTACTCCCAGTTTCTGAGTCATTGGGGCATTTTGCCCACTGCATTAGATTGGCTGTCAACTTTCCACCTGGGGGCTTAGAATTTAGATTCTGAGGTCCTGCTGGGTCTTTTCCCTCCCATCCTTCTATGTCCTAGCTTTCAAAATTTCAAAGATTCTCTTTATTATTTCTGTGGGGATTTGTAAAAAAAAAAAAAAAAAAAGCAATAGCAGATGTATGCGTTGAATTCACCATCTTTACCCAGAAATCCTGCAGATGGATTTCAGAAATATAACATCTCTTACATATCTCATTCCATTTTACTTCTCTTCCCTTTCCTTCCCATTGTATTTCATTCTCTCTTTCCTTTTCTCATTTTTGAAATATTTTGCTTGGTCACCTTGGCATTTCTTTTCATTGTATGCTTATTTAACCTGTGCAGTTTTTCCATTCCTTCTTTTTGAGATAGTTTGGATAAATTCTCCCTTACTTACCTCATGTCCTGCCATGCCTGACACCTGTTTATCTGCTCCTCGGAGCTTAGGTGTGGCAGCTGGTTATTTCCTATTCTAGTGCTCTCGTGTGACTGCAAGGGGTGGGACTGGAAGGACCTGTCCCTTGGGTATGGGTACGTGTGGCTGGTGGACTAAGATCCTGCATTTAAAAACCCAGAATCAGTGTTGGATCTGCATCCTGAGAGGGGTCTTTTTCACAGTTCGGTGAAGCCACAAGAGGCACAGTCTGTTCCAGGCCTTTGCTTATCCCACTTCAGCTTTTCTCCCCAGGGACCATGTAGCTCCCTGCCTCGTGGGTGGAGAAAAAGACAGGAAAATGCACAGGTTGAGGTCCTGACTGCTCATCCACAGAAGGAGGCAGGACGCCACCTGGAATCTCCCTCCTGCCACCTGGAGACTTGTGTCTCACTTTCTCGTTTGGCTTCCATTTTGCTAAATCTCTATTATTTGCTTAGACATTAGCTTTGATGACTCGAATCTTTCTGCCTCCTCTTTCTTTTCAACCCCAAAAAACACAGAAGTTCAGTTCCCAGGCGTTTTCCACATACTCCCAATGGCATTTGTATATCCTGTTAGTCTCTCCAGGTGGGGTGATGATAATAAGATGTCTCAGGTTTTCATTCGCTCACCTCACCTTGCTCAAATGTTAGGATGAGGTGGAGTCTTTTTCTCTGGTCTCTACTTTCAAAGTTTAAAAATCATAGCACAATGTTGTATATGACTTTTCTAACTTTTTAAAATTATTTTTTGTATTGTTTAAACTTCATTCTATTATCTTACTGTAGACATCCCCAATTATATTTAAGATTAATTATTAACATTTCCGTTTTTTTTTTTTTTTGAGTAGTATTCCATTGTAAACATTTCCTTTCTGAAACTTCTGCCAACTTGTTTTTGCTATTAAATTTGACCATGTACAAAATGTGGATGTGGCCTGGTGTGGTGGCTCATACCTGTAAATTTGGGAGGCCGAGGCAGGAGGATGACTTGAGGCCAAGGGTTCAAAATGTGGATATAACAGTGTCTACCTAATGGAGGTGCTGTGACGATCCAATGAATAAGTATTGTAAGACACTCTGTACACAGTCTCTTTAGATGAACACTAAGGCACTCAATACGGGACATGAAGAAAGACAGGCACTACCATTTGGCAACCATCATAATAATAACTGATTCAGGCAAGAATCATCAGTAAATGTTAAAACTAGTGAGATAAAAAAGAAACAGAATATTGACATATTCTTAAAAGGTCTCCTTACAAGGTATTCATATCTACAAAGGGAAGAACAGCGACTTAGTGATGAAGAAGCCCAGCAGGTACCACGACACGCAAACCAACACACTAGGAACAATGGAGCAGATCCACGTGCTGCTTCCCGACAACGGCCGCAAGGAACACAAGATGACTTCCGTGGTCTTCCTGCCGAAAACGAGTGACCTGAATCCAATCATGAGGAAACATCAGATAAACCAAGCTGAGGAAAAGTTTACAAGTTAACTGGCCTCTACTCTTCAAAATTGTCAGGGTCATGGAGATAAAGACTACGGAAATGTTCCTGATTAAAAGAGATTACAAACACAGGACAGTCAAATACAAGGTACGATCCTGGATTGGATCCTGGACCACAGTATTTTTATTTTGTGTTGTTCTGTTTTGCTTTTTCTGTGATGGACATTTTTGTGATGATTGGTAAATTTGATAAAGTCTATAGATTGTATCGTGTTAATTTTACGATTTTGATCTTATATTGTGGGTGTATGAGATAATGTCTGTGATGTTAGGAATATCACTGAGGGATTTAGCAGTAACAGGGAATCATGTCTACAACTGGTCACAAATATTTCATGGAAAATGTAAATATATATGCACACACACACAAATACACTCACACAAGATAGAGCCAGAAAGCAAATTTGCTAAAAGGTTAACTGAGGAATCTGGGTAAAGAGTATTCAGGAATTGTTTACACTACAACTTTTATATGTATACCTTTCTCTAAGTTTGAAATCATTTCAAAATAAAGTTTTGAAATGTCAGTATGAAAGCATAAGCCCCTTAGAGAAAAGTCTGTTTCTGAAGCAGTAATGAGGAAAGCTATGTTCGGGGATTTAAGTCCCAACTTCAGCACTTTATATTAGTTTTATGATCTTGAAAATTCTTCCTTACTTCTCTGCAAATCTCAGTCTCATCACCTATACAATGCAGATAACAGTAACAACCCCAAAGGGCTCCTGAGCGAATTAAATGAGATCACACATTCAAAGCACAGAGAAATGCTCAGATGTTTGTTGCGAGAGTGAGTGACACGCACCGCAGAGACGAAAGGAGGCAGAGTGGCGTCCAAGCCCGTGCAGCTCAGATGCCCGCATTCCTTCTCTGGTTTCAGAGTCCTAATGTGCAAGAGACAAAGAGCAGATGATGGGAGGGATGCAGAAGAAAGGAGGAAAGGAAGATGGAAGAAGGGGCGACCGAGAACCCCAGCACTGTTTTCCTGAACTAACCTACTAGAAGTGCACAGCAGACTGCAGGGAAAGACAGCAAGCAAAGTCCCTTTCTTCTCCTCACTGCCACCTTAGATTCCAAGAAATTTAAAGCTAACTCACCCTTTAATATTTCTACTGCTTTTCTATACTTTCTCTCAAGTGGTAAATATCAACTTATCTGTCTAAATTTTAACCATATGCTCTAGTTAAAAAAACTAAAACCCCAAAAGATCCTACTGATATGCTTTCATGCCAGACTTTCTTTTGCAAGATAAACAGTTTGAGTATCTACATATGAAAAAATAAAATAAAAATAATTTCTTCCAGGTTCTTCCAAGTACTCAAAACACGTGACCCATAACTTGAAGTTATCCCGTCCAGACCCAGTTACCATTTTAACTGGTCGATATGGGATTGCCTCAGAGCCATAATTATGTTTATGCCTTTTGAACAAGCTGATGAAAAGAAACATTTGCTTAAGGTTCCTATCAATGAATACAGAGCTTAGACTAGTCTTTAGCTTATACAAACGTTATGCTTATTAATTCAGAATATTCATTCAGTTATTGAAATATTATGACAAAAGTGCATAGTGAAAGACTGATTCTCTATTATACATATTAGCATTGCACAAAAATCCTTTGGCTCAGGAATAACTGCCCAAGTCTCGGGATTCATATATCTCTTTGAATTTCTAAAACTGTGATTTAGGTATCAAAACTATAACATCAATGCTCTGAATACACAGATTATAAATTATCAAAATAAGTCCATTCTGATTAAGAACCCTCCAGCTGGATTTCAGCTTAAGAAATTCTAAAACTGCCTATGTGCCGTCCAGTCCACGCCAGCATCGACAGCATCCTTTTAATTAAAAGCCAGTGATATGACTCATGCCACCTGTTTCATTGATCCTGCTATATTCCTATTTTGGTCAGAGTTCTCTTTGGGGGATTAAAACTTTCATGAAAACAAATAGCAAATATTTATTCAAATTGATTGCTATTATTTCACGTCCTGATGACTACATTTCCCACTATAAAACTACATTTATCTATGTTAATTTTAACAACCCAAGGATTATTCAAAGTAATAATCACAGTAGTGATTGTAGCGACAGAAAGGCTGGAGCTAAAGCAACTATTATACATTTCATATTATATATGCTTTCATATAGATGAGAAGATATCCGTACTGAGATTTGTTATAGACCCATAAAAACAGATTTTTAAAAATCTGCCTACTTAGACACATTTCAATGGAGTGTTTATGTCTCAGTAAATACACTAAACAAAACAAAATTTGAAAAATGCAGGGAGAAAGGAACGGTGAGGGTGGGGAAGAGTGGCAGCCACACTCCCGTGGCTGCGTCTCAATGACAAGGCATGAACTGCTGCAGCTCTAGGCTGGGTCCCACGTGGAGCGACGGGGAGACTGCACGGCGCTGTGCTGGGCAGCAGGTGCTCCCGCTCACAGAGCCCGCCAGTGGGACTGCAGGCTACATAGTAATGTGTTATATTGCCCTATTGTCACCACGCTGGTCACTAGTCAATCAGCTGTGGGGACAAGAGCCAAAGGAAAAGAAAAAAGAGAACAAAATGATGTGCCAACTGTACTGTCCGCCTAGATGAGGTGAAATCTTTTCTTTTAAACAAAACACAGAATGTAATCAGCGTTAAACAGAGAGACCCTCTGCAAACCAGAGGATCAGCAATTCCAATTTCTCCCTTTCTCTGTTCTTCAAGCGCTATTTGGGAGGTAATTATAAACCCTTTCTCTAAGCATAATGGAACGAGACTCTACTCAGACCTTCACATTGGGTCATGTGAGAAACAAGATGTAGACGGCGATTCTCAAAGGTCAGTGCATGTGCGAGTCAGTTGGGGTCCCAAGGTGTCACTCAGAGATTTGGAGGCAGTTGCTCCCCGGGGGGACAGCAACTGGTACTAAAGGAGTTCTTGGGATCACTCAGGCCAGGAGCTTGGGGCTCTGCTTCCAGGAGTCAGCCTAGGGACTGTGTGGAGGAATGAAGCAGAACCCAGACCACAGGGCGCAGGTTGTGGCCTCCCCCCAAATTCAAATGAGAGCTGAACAAAAGCAGGCAGCCAGCTGAAGTCTCAACCTGCAAGTGGATACTTTTGTGACATCCATCCTTCTCTTCACCAGACCCTTCGCATTAGCCTATTACATGAAGTCTTTGGTGTTTTTCCTTTTGCTACACACATTATTCATACAGGGAAGTGAGTGAGCTGAGAGTTCAAGGGCACTTTTGACTGGAACCAGATGAATTGTTGCAGTTGCCTGGGAAACCTTTGAAGACAACAATACTTGATATGTCAAATATCTGAAGTCACTATGAGCCAAAGTCACTCAGAAGATACATCCAAGAATGCTAATGGCACAAGAGGGACATTTGGCTTGTAAACGTAGTTCCAATTTGTTATGTGCTTGTGAACTTTTGAAAAGAGAAAAGAATTTTATAAGCCTAATTAGCCTATAAGAATGATAATCTTAAATGCTAACTTTCAGATTACAGTATAAAATTCACTATAAAGACATTTAGATCCCCTAAACATTTATTTGTAGACCATTAAACTAGGGTTTTATAATAATCCTGGAACAAAATATAACCTGTTTCCATAAAACTGTCCCCCTAAGTTCTTTGGGATTCTGTTCCAGACCAGTATGTTTTTCTTTCCAAAGTCCCAGTGTAAAATGTATACCCAATGTTGAGTATTCCATGTGTTTTATTATAGAACAAAAAATGTTTGCTATAGTAATGCTGAGGAGAAAAACATTTAACAAGTAGAACAATGTGCTACCATTTTGAGTCAAGGAAATATAAATTCAATGGAAAACTCCCTAAATTGCATTTTGCTTCAAATGCTGTGTTGAACAGGGACTCTTCCATGAGTCTGAATTTGTAATTTTCCATATTTTTCATCAGAAAAATCACCCTGAAAAAGGTGTATAATGAAAACTTGTGCATGTTACTAGTACTAGAATTCATATAGTCTTTTGTAATAAAATAAATCAGAAAGATAATCTAAGTGCAAACAGCTCAGAGGTCTTCAGGGAATTAAAGTTTTGTCCCTTCCACTTTGACACTTGCATGGTGAGAGCACATTTAGGAATCAATGTGTTCTGGGGTTTTTATTATTATTTTAGAGATCTATGATTTTGATAGAGAATGCTATTATCCAAAAAGGATTACTCTCATGCAGACAAGTTCACTTTAGGTTTTTATACAGCTGTTTGGAAACTCCTCGGAGAGTTCATTGCTCTGTGCTGCCCTCTGCTGGTCAGCTTCTGTAAATGGTTTCCGGAAAATAATACAGAAGGGCCAGGGTTTCCCCCTCCCAAGTTTGTACCCCAATTTACCCACACATTACTCAAGGAACTAGATTTCTTAGGTGGTGATATACAGAGCTGCATTTTCATTAAAAATGTTTAAAGAAATAGATAAACCTTTCTTTTAGTTTGGGATGTTTGATTTTAATTTTCATTTCATGTTGGAAATACAGCTTTTCCCAGATAATAACTTACACAATCACAAACCAAAGATGCTATCGCATCTAAGAAGTTTGTTTACAAAGTCAGTACGGAAAGCAATAGGCTATTTTAATTTATTTAACCTAGCATTATTTTGCTAGGAACATCATCAGTTTTATCTCAGCTGCATGAACGTGGCTTACAGGAGAATCTTTTCTTTCGCATTACTTATTCTAAATTAATCTGAAGGGGACCATTCCAGTTAATTTAACAGCAATTTATCTGAAATAGTTAGAAAGGTCAAGGCTCCAAGTTGTATGCAACAAATGTATTGACCACTTGCTGGAAACTCACTCTTCCCTGTTGGCACACATGCTGGGAGCCTCACTCTCTGTTGCACTCCCGTCATGACCGCTTTACTTTCTCCACAATAATGAGACATAAAACTGACCCAGTCCTGAGAACCATCTATGTGTGTTGGAAAAACAATCTCGTTACAGTGCTGCTGTGATGTGTATATAACATACCAACACATTGTATGTATTAAGTTTTGTTTAAGAAACCCATCCAGCATCCCAAGTACTGCATAGTGACCAATGCTATCTTTGAACCTCTGAACTTCATTCAAAGTACCCGTTCAAGAGTTCTAAATAGTGTTCGTTTTTAGTGACCTAAATTAGCTAAGGGTTTAAAAAGAATCTTGTTGCTCAAGGGAAGAACCAAGAAGTTTGATTCCTCAGTGTCTATAATCCAACAAAGAGACATAGAGCGTACATATGTTGCAGGTCTCCTATAGCGACAAACAAACGGCTCAAGTATTCAACATGTCTTCATATTTGATGCTTATTATATGTAAGCAACAGATGTACTTTTCATCTGAGCACAGAAAAAGTGATTTTTTAAGAATCCTAAATAGAAAATGAGTCAGTCCCAGTGCAAATATAAATCTAAAAGAAATTCCATACTGTACAAGTAGCGTTTGCAGTACTAAATACATTGGCTTTTTAGCAGGAGAAGTGCCTGCGAACGTCATACTCCGTCAGGTCCCCTCCACCCCCTGAGCAAGTCCTTGACTGCTCTATAGCCGGCCTTAGAAACAACCCCAGGTGACCACTGATTGTCAGGGTCAACACAGGACTGCCATGCCCATGCCTGCAGGAGGGAGGGGCAAAAGGTGGACTCTCCTAACTCCCCCTTCCTCCCTTGTCAGCAGTATGTGTTTTTCTCCCAAAGCTCAACCCAGCGAGCTGCAATAAAGTAATCTGAATCTACTTTTTATGATATCTTTTTCTTACCTTTACCTGGCGAATGTCTACAGGTGGGTCGAAAGTTATCTTTTCCTGGATATGTTCCAAAATGCTCTTATGCTATTTCTGTTAGGGTTTCTCCACGCTGCCCCATTCAGAAATTTTATTATTTTCTACAGAGAAAACAAAATGTGCACATGAAAATTACCATCAGAAAATCATTGATTTTCAATCAAATCTAAACAAATGCCAAACCAATGTGAACAGCACTTTCCACGACTCCACCAGGCGTTGGTGTTTGTGTAGTATGATTCCAGAAATCTTCTCTCTCCGTGTAGCTTTATTAAAAGCTATGTTTTCCAAGATGTAAAATATTCACAGTTATCTCCATCATTTTTTCCTCCTTACCTCTAGTATTCCCGTGAGGTCACATTCTGTGAAAAACATCCTGCCCTTCTCCCTACAAAAAGGTTCCATAGAATCAGAATGCGGAAGCGCTGCAACTTGCTAACTTTGCTCTGTGTTATTTACCAACTGCACAAAGAAAATGCTGTCTATTCAGAACTCATTTCAAAACTCTTTTCACTGAGAGCGAGCGAACAAGCGGGCTCCCGTCCGAGCGCTGTCCCATCTCCAGCGGTCCGGTGACGGCCACGGGGCCGGCGCCGAGTGGCACGGCCTCGCGCCTCCCACAAGGGTCCGTTGTGAGCAGGCGTGGGCCCACGGCGGCGACGCAAGCCAGGGGAGGCCCGGCTCTGGTTTCTCGCCCAAGTGTCTTTGCTTGTTTTCCCCAGGGTGCTCCAGGAGGCTGCTGTGTCCTACCCTCCCCTCCCTCCGCCGCCCCCAGGCTCCTCGGTGACAAAGGCAGAATCTGGTTAGCTGGCCTGGGTTTGACTTTCATTACAGAGTTGCTGCCTTTGGACAAGTTATTTAAACCACTTGGAGTTCATGGTGACAGTGACTGCACTGCCTCACTGGGTTTGAGTAACCAGATTTAGTACCAGACTCCCTCGGTCCAGCTGAATCTCCAAAACTCAGACCTCAGCTCGGAACTCCCTCCTCCTCCCCGGCCCCGCCCCGCGGCGCAGAGCAAGAGCCCACGGACCTGTGCGAGCTCGCGGACCCTGCGCCAGACCCAGGACACAGAAACGGAGTAGAGAGGCCAGGAGGCGTGGAGAGACCGCCTCCCGGTGCCGGTCCCCTTCAGGGAGAGGGACAGGTGCGGCCGCCCCTGCAGGGGTGGGGATGGGGGGATGGGGGCGGCCCCGGAAAGCCAGGCAGACCTCCCGGATCCGTCCCAGGGTCTGGCCAGAGGCGCGGGCAGGCAGCCTCGCGGGCAGAGCCAGAGAGCGTGGTCGGACGCTCGTGGCCAGGACTGCACCAGCCAGGTGGGGTGGGGGGGAGTTCCCAGGACCAGGAGTGTGTCCGCGGGGACAGCAGGGGAAACGCTGCCCAACGTGTCCAGCGGGGCTCCCCAGACCGGGGAGCAGCCCCGAGCACCTGGGCAAGAAGCGGCTGAGGGCAACCGCCAGGTAGCCAGGGCTGAGGGCGGGCCAGTCGGGCCAGTCCAGGGATGGCCAGAAGGAAGTGCGATGACTCCTCCAGGGAACAAGGGAACTGCACGATTAAGTAGGCGTGCTGCTGGGAGCTTCCAAAGAATCAGTGCTGCAGAGAGTCCATCATGGAGAGTGGCCTTAAACCATCTGCCAGCCCAGAAACAGGACGCCAGCCAGCCAGTCAGTCCAGGAAGGGCGGAAGCTCTTACCTTTCTCTCCTGCGCTACCAGGACACACGCCCTACGGCCCCCAGGGCAGGTGAGACCCCAGGGAGCAGGACCGGGAGACAGCAGGACTCCCCAGCCTCAGTCCCAGGCACAGCAGGCAGCAGAAGGCCACGGGGAGAAAGCATGGCTACCCCAAGGTGAATTTTTGGCTGTTGCATGGAACCAGCAATGTTAGATGCTTAAATGAGACTGTTTTTGTGATACCAGTTGACCATGGGCCTTTTATATTATTTGAAAATGAGCATAAGAGCAGAGGGAGCTTCCAGGGTTTTTATCCAGGGGTCATGGATATTAGCACCACTGAATAAAGTTTACAAGAACAGCAGCAGCAAAATTAAGTTGTATTTGGGTTCTGTCAAGAGCTGTGTTTTTTCCAAGATATCAGTTACCTAAGCTACCCATGATAAACTCTTCTGTTAGACTAGATGCTCCAGGTTTCCCCAGAATCTAAGGCAGTGGCTGGCCCATGGCAGCCAGCTAGCTAGCTGTCCCACCTGTTCTTATTTGGTGTTTTATTTTGAGCCATTCCTGTTCATCTTGGTCTTTCTAGAGAAATCTAGATGAATATATTTTCTCACAAACATTTCTATCACCTCCAAAACATTCTTAATAATAAATTATTTTTTTCTTTATGTACCTGTCCCTCCCTGTGCCCCTGTCTTTCTGAGAACCTTATATATTTATAACATATAGAAGGCACAAGCTGAGTTTTATCCAAAGTAGACTGATCAAAGAGCACTGTGACAAGCTTGTTTGAGAAGTTCAAGGCATATCACCAAATCCATCAGCTTCTCTTGTGAGCTTCTCTTTGTGAATCAACACCAATCTTTTTTCCAGAAAGAGAAAAAAGACACCAGAACTTTCTGTGACCTTCCTGTTTCTTCTGCCCCCCCAACCCCATACCATATGTCAATGAAGTCCTGAAAAGGGCCTCCCTGGCTTTCTCTATTCTGGATTGCAAATAAGTTCAAGTATTTCGAATGGCACAGAAGCAATTTCTCTTTGGCCAAAAGAGAAACTCAGGGGAATGAAAAAAATCAAAGGCAAGCCTATCTGTGAGCTTCCCAAACTGAGCAAGTTTGGGTGAAGCATATGCAGTCTCAGTTTTGGAAACCACAATATGCCATTCATCCCTAACTAGATGACGGGACAGAAATGTTGTTGCTGAACCAACCAAGGGAAATATGCTTGCTGCTTACCCAAAACAAACTTGCGAAATCCAACTTCTATTGCTTCAAATTTTCAGATGAGAAAATTTTTCCTTCATATAATTTTAAACTGTTTTTTTCACTTGCTAAGTGAAGACGGGTAACCTAGGGGCCAATTTGGAAAGATGGGGTTCTTACCTGATGAAACATAAATCCAGAACAAGAACAGTTGTTGCTTAAGAAAATTCAGAAATGATTAAGGAAAGTCCCTTCCTCGAGATGAGAACGGCGTGCGTGGAGAGGGTGTGAGTGGTCAAAGACACTGGCATAAAACACAGACCTTTGGAACCTCGGGTTGATTCAGCCAGTGAAACACTAACTATTCATTCTCTTTGTTACTTACTGAAAACCTTTCATCCATTCAGTAAAAAAATGAAAATAAAAAATGCCCTTGACACTACCTACCTCCTTGGTCTGTAGTGGAGAATCTTCTCTTATAGGCCCAAGATTAGGTAAATTTGACAAAGGAAGCCGAGGAATTTCTATTGGGGCCACACCCAGGGACAAAGCCTTTGGGAGACACAACATGAAGACTTCCTTTTGAGGACACCCTCTTGACTCAGCTTGTTCTTATCATGTTCCCATCTCTCCTCATTGAGAAAAAAACCAGAGTAGAGACCCTAAGGGACCCTTTGTTCAGCCCGAACACAAATCCCACTTGTCCATAAATTCTCTCTCAACCTCCAAAGCACATCAACAAAGCATTATGTCTACAAGTACCTATTGTTTAAGGCTCTAGTCTTTAGAGAAGTGGAATTTGCAGTAATCCATCTATACACAAATAAAGTCTCACTCATCACTCAATAGAAAGCTATTACTCCAAGCAACGTAAAGCATCCCAGCAAGATGGCAGAATATAAACAGCGGCCCACAAAATGTGCTGTGAGACTGAGTTTCTGCTGCTTCAAAGCGTTTATTACTGAGTAAAATGGCCACTTTATCAAGTAATCATTTTTTATATCCTTAAAACAGTCTTATAGTTGTATTCTATTCAGAAATAACTGATGCTTAGGATTTTTGGTTTTGTTTGTTTTGTTTTTCACCCCTAGAATACTAGATTTATTTGAATTGGAGAGCTGAACAGCAAAGGTTGGCCTAACCTTTATCCTCAATTTGTGGCTCCTGGAGGGTTAATATGACAAGATGATAACCTAATAATTATTGGCAAGGACATCGTTTTCTCTTAAGAACTGCACCCAAGCAAAATAGGCAATGATTACTCATCCTCGGGTTCCGCTGCTTTAATTATCAGCTTTCTGAGGATGCCTTTTGGAGTCTGCAGGCAGCACTGGCGAAGATGAAAAGAAAGAGAAACGTTTCGCTGGCAGTTACAAAGTACGACTAGCACGCCCCCTCCGCCCGGCAGAACCAGCCCGGCGTCCGCGGCGAGGAGCGCGCCACGTGCGGCCAGCGCAGAGCCGCCGCCGGGGCGAGGCCGCGCGTTCCTGGTTCTTTCCCTTGCACCATGCCAACTTTTTACTCTTTTTTTTTTAATTCTTTGAGAAACCAGTGGGTGGGCACAGATGGGAAGTGGGAAGCTGCAAAAGAGAAGAAGATGGTCTCGGAGCGGAGCGCAGAGCCAATGCGGCTCTCCAGGCGCGTCCTCGCGGACCCAGATGGCAGCAGCTCCGCTCCCCGCCCCAGCCCGCCGCCGCCTCCGCCGCGACCCCTGCCGGCCGGAACGAGCCGCCTACGCCAGGTTTATGTGTTGGCAGTAAGCCCTGCGTGTTACCTGTGAGGTGTTCTGTGTCGCTTTATCACTGTTTCATACGTGCAATTTGATACCGTTAATTTTAAAGACTCTTTAATCCCCATCTTCAGATGAAACTTGAACTCTGCTTAGGGAAGGGTCTCCCTCCTATGCATCCATGGAACATAAAAGCATTCTTTTCCTAGTAAATCACCAATGCATGCCATCAACCCAGGAAAAGGTAGGGCAGCCTGGGGTTGCAGACCCTACGTCTGTGCACACGCCGGCCCGCAGCTGGGCGTCCCCAGAGCTTGGGGGACGGAGGGCGGCGCGCATTCGAAGCGCTTGCCCTCCTCGAGTAGGTTAGCCTACAACAAAGAGCTGTGGAGTGGCCCTTGTCGGCAAGCTATGCTTTTTGCTCTCTGGAAGAAGACAAATTGGAGAGGAGGAGATGTAGAGGACAATTAAATCATTAGCGCAAGGCAGCGGCAGTTTCGCGGCCGCCCTCCGGGAACCTTTCCCGGGCCCACCCGTGGCCCTGACCGCGGCCGGACCCTCTCCCGGACCGGGCCACCCTCCGTGCCGGGCGGGGCAGCACTAACCGCTTTGAAGACCGAGCCCAGGCCCCGCGAGCAGACGCTCCTGGAGGCTTAGTTCCCTCCTCGTCCTTCTCGGCAAGCCAAGCCTGCTCCCAAATCAGGGCTGCCCTGCACGTGCGCACAGCCCGGCGCGGAAACTGCAGGCAAACTCACGACTCGGCACCAGGACGGGGAAAATAAAGACATTCACCCACCAAAAGCTGCTTGAAAAGACCTTGGTATTCGGGCATGCTCTAGCAAAACAGTGTTTTAAGTTTTTATGGTAGCAGAGCCTTTCCTCAAGTGAACTGTGACCCCAAAACATGCAAGAGCCCAAAGTGCCATGAGGCATCAGACTGTAGCTAGTAAGAGCGTCTCTCTGGAGCCTGATCGCTGCTTCACACCGGCTCTGCATTTACTAGTTATGTGACCTTGAACAAGCCACCTGCCTGCCCTGTGCCTCAGTTTCCCCAAGGGATAACAATCCTAAATGGGGATAGAATTAATTTGTGTAAAAAGCTTAGAACAGCGCCTGTTATACAGTAGGTGCTAGCTACATGCGTGTTAGTATTATTACTCTCACAGCCAAGCGTGCAGACTCAGAGCCCCATGCATTCATCCTCTCTCACCTCACAGTGGCCCTAAATCACGTCCAGAGAACCCTGGAGCTCTGGAACAAAGCTTGCAGACTCTACTCTGTAAAGCCAAGAAACATACTTATTCAGGGGCCTCCTAGAACAGCGTCAATGATCAATTTTAGGTTTAGCATTAAAAACAAGGGTAAGTTGAACTAATAGGTCTCCTAGGTCTGCTCAAAAACAGCATTGAATCAGAGGCAGCCGGGCTGCTAAGGGTTTCATGGGGCATCATCCAATCAGTAAGCTAAGACTTTCAAAGCATATACCAGGTTTGGGCAGTGCGTAGGGTCCTGGGGACACACTGCAAAAAAGACAAATTCCCCCAAGCATGGGGCTTGCAGTCTAGTGCCAAGATAGATACAGAACAAATAAAACCTTGGGGTGTGTTTTTGGAAAGGAGACGCATAAAGTGCTGCGAAGCAAACAGCGCAGGGATTTCGCCTTTGCAGGGAACTACGAAGGGCTTCCCTGGAGAAATGACATTCCATCTGACATGGCAAAAGCAGGAGGAACTAGCTAAGGAATGGCATTCTTTCCCGGAAAGTGTCCAGGGGTGAGGGGCAGAGGGGGCAGCACAGCAAGGGAGAAGCTTCCAGCGCCAGAGCCCTGAGGCCTCCAGCTGGGCTGCAGGTCGGCTTGCTAGCTCCTGGTCTCTGTGACCCTGGGCTGCCTCATCTCTAGATTTATTTCCATGCCCTGGCCAATATTCCCTTTATGGATAGAAAAATGGGCCTCATGATATATTTCCAGGAAAAATTTAAAACATGATTTATAAGTAACACAAGACCATAAAGTCTTTAATCTGTATACAGCACGCTAACAAACCCGGGCTGCCCTCCCTTATGCTTCATGGCACTCTTTTATAGAGAAGTTAATTTCTACAGTTTCCCCCAAAAAAGCCCCCCAGTCTATTACACCATTTCACTTTTTGAAAATGCGTTAAAATTTTCCAGAATTGCTGAGGTTTTTCTTTTTTTGTAACCTGTCTTTTCAATAAAGACTGTTTTAAAAAACTAATTCAGTCATCCTTGGTGATGAATGAAGATTTTCATTTTTTAAAAAATAGATTTTCATTCAAGATCTGGAAAATATGATAAAAGTATATAAAGCAAATATTTTTTTTAGTTATAGTCAGCTCATAGATTGATTGAACTAATAAAAGAACATCAATAGAAAAGACTCTACACTTCAGATAGTCCTTTATTTTACTCATGTGTTATAAGCCCAGACCTTAGGGGTAAGTCCAGCACCTGCCTTGGGGTGTGGTAGGGAGGTCAGAGAGAGTGTTTCAGGCTATTTGTCACCAACTAGCTGAGTGACCAGAGTGAGTTGACTGTTGTGTATGATTTTAAAAGACCTACTCTCAAAGTAAAAAGTCTAAAAACGAACAAACAAACAAAACAAAACAAACAAAATCCCTAATAATTAGGCTTGATTCAATACAAAAATCATTCACTGGCTTCATGCCCTGTGCCCACAAGGATCCCGTACCCTTTGAGGAGATCACTCTCCTCCTGGAGCAAGACTCACCCCAGTTCTCTGAAATGTCTCTGATCTTAAGAAAAGAAGAAAATACACTCACTTATTCTACCTTCCCACCCCAGCCCCCACCAACACTTCAAACTCTGCACAGAAAAAAAGAATTCATGCATTAGTAGTAGTCAATTCATAAGCCTTACTTCCTTGTATTGTCAGGGTTGATACTTGGCTGATGTCTACTCATGTGTTTGCCTTCATCATAACTGTAGAGGGGAAAATGGGGGACAGGGGAAGAGGGGAGAGGAAAATTGGAAGGGTGTCTACATGGAGCTGCTGGATTCTGGGACACACTGTGGAACCACAGGTGAGCTCAGCCCCGGGACACTTGGGGCTGGCATGACCAGTGGCAAGCCTGCATTCAGCCACGCGTAGACCTGGCGTTCTGCCACCTGCATTTGTGTCCCAGGACTACCTCTAACAGGAAGGAATTGGTGGTAAAGGGCAGAAGGCAACTTCATCCCTCCCACTAAATATTTGGAGGAAGGACATTAGGAACTAGTAAAATTATTTTTACTCACCATAAAATGAATGATGTGTTTTTTAAAGAACCACTTTAATGATAGGTTTAACATTTTTATCTGGATTACAAACATTCATGCACCTGCACACTTCAATACATTCATAAAAACCCAAGAGCAATACAAAGCTTTGAATAATAGCGGCAGCTGGCATACAGGTTTTTTTTTTTTTACTATTCTTCTCTCAAAAACATATTCTTGATTATTTATAGATAATAATGTATGTTATTCACCTTCCTACCAGAAAATTAACAGTTAATTAAAATACATGATTTATAGAGCCATTCCTAAATAGAAAATAATAGAAGCATTCACATTTCTAAAACATAGAGCCTTTAATATAGAATAAGGTACAGATATTTCTCATTTGAAAGAACATTTTAAAACATGATATCAGCATAATATTGTATTGTCTTTGAAGAGAAGTTTTACATCTGATTTATCCTTGTAAAGTCATAGAAAGTAGCAACATTACTTGGTGAATATTGACTAAGTAAATGAATAAATTACAAAAAAAAAAAAGCCCCACCCACAAGATAGTGAAGGCCATTAAACACTGGAATCAGGAACTGAAAGAAGCAGAGTTAGATGAACTTTACTGATAGTTTGGATAGCGGTCCCCTCCAAACCCCAAGTTAAAATTTGGTCCCCAGTGTTGGAGGTGGAGCCTCGTGGGAAGTGTTTGGGTCCTGGGGGCGGATCCCTCAAGAACGGCTTGCTGCTGCCCTCACTGTAGTGAGTAAGTTCCAGCTCTATTAGTTCTGATGACATGTGCTTGTAAGCCAATCGTAAAAGAGCCAGGCACCTCCTCCTTTCTTTCTCTAGCGCCCTGCCTTCACCATGTGACACGCCTTCCCCCATTCCACCTCCCACCTTGATCGGAAGCTCCCGCAAGCCCTTATCAGAAGCAGATGCTGGCATCATGGTACTTGTACACCCTGCAGAACCATACGCCAAATAAACCTCTTTTCTTTATAAATTACCCAGTCTCGGGTATTTTCTTTATAGCATTGCAAATCTTAACCGAAGGGCTGAAAAGCGACACAAAAATAGTAATCCTCCGATTTTCATGAGCATAAAGGTCCCTGGAGGGTTTCTGTTAAAGATATAGATTACTCCGGCTCACACCCCACTCGCAATAGATTTTGATTTGGTAAATCTGGTGCTGAGCCTAGGAATTTGCATTTTAACAAGCCCTGCCCCCTCCAGCCAAAGATTTTGAGCACATGTGGAGGAGCACCACACTGGGCGATGGGTGTTCTTCTGGCTAAAGTGCCTGCCCGGCTGAACTAGCAGGTTCAGTGCCCAGGGCCACCACCCCCTGACGTCATACCACTGAGCAAGGACTTCACCTCTGTGTGCCTCAGTTTCCATATCTGCAAACTGGGCATCATGATGACACCTGACTAGTAAGAGATTATTAAGGCAGTTAGTGATTGCAAAGTCCTGAACATATGATAGGCAAAGGCATGAAGCCATCCTAAAACCAATGGGAAGACAGTGTAATTTGCTTATACATCATGTTTTAATAGCAAGATACTTCATATGTCTGTGTTATAGCCTGAATTGTGTTACCCCAAAATTCATATGGTGAAGTTCTCTCCCTCCGAGTGTGACTATATTTAGAGACAGGGTCTATACAGAGGTAATTAAGTTATAATGAGGTCATTAAAGTGAGCCCTAATCCATTGTGACTAGTATCCTTGTAAGAGGAGAAAGTTTGGACACACACAGACATGTACTGAGGAAATGCTGCCCAACATCAACCCCTCCCTGGTCTCCAGCCTGCCTCGCAGACCTCAGGCCTGCCAGCCCCGCAATCCGTGCGCCGATTCCTTAACATCGGGCTAGACAGACAGATAGTGAATGACAGAGACGGAGACAGGGCGACACATCCCATTGGTTCTGTTCTCTGAAGAACCCTGACTAATTAATACAGTTCGTGAAGATAATAAAAGTGACACTTCTTGGATACTTCTAATTCTTTCCAAAAGTAACTGTGCTCGGAGAAGCCTCCAAAAGGGTGGAGGGTGGGAGCGCTGGGGGTCCCCGGCCCGCGGCCTCAGTCCTCCTCGCCCGGCACTCGGATCCACCCAACTCCTGGTCGCTCTTCTGCGTAGAGTTTTGCTTTACAGGGGATTCCTCGGCCCTCTGAGTCCGTTTACATGTAGGGTCCTGCAAGCGAATCCTCTGAAAGTGTTGAGACGGGTTCTTCTGCCTCTTGAGAATGATCTGGGTAGAGCTGAGCTTCTTTCTCAAATGGGGTCTCGAAGTCCCCAGCCCCGCCCTGTGGCCACACCCACCCCGCAGGCCTGCTGGCCACAGGCCGTCTCACAGACCTGGGCACTGTTTCTCTACCATGAAAACCACCGTCTTTTCCATTTAGAGCAGCAGCCGGGTTATCTGCAACCTGTTTGATTTAGAAGAAACTTGGGCCAGCAGGTCTGCCCCTGGTGTTTGGGGAGGTCTCCCAGTCCCGAAAACTCTCCAGTGTGCAGATGCCCCTTACTTCTGAGCTTGCCTAGCCCGAGCTACAGAGGACGTGCTTGATCGCCAAAGCAAATACTCTGGACAAAAATATTTGGATGCTGAAATAGTACATGAAAATGTTGAAATACTTCATGAGATAGCTTTTTTGTGATTATTCATTGCAAACAATGACTGTGACTTATTCATCTAAATATCTTCAGCATCTAGCTTGCAGTGGGTGGGGACGCAGGAGAGGCCTAAGGAAAGTGGAATGAATGAAGGAAGGAAGGAGACACACCTGCATAATTGTAAGGCAGCATAACCATCCATGAGTAAACTGAGCTTTTGTGTCTATCCTCTGAAGTCCAGGGAGCTTCAGGATTTCCCAATTTATGCTGTGGCAATTAATATGTAAATTGCCTGTCCATTTATTTAGTATAAGAACATATATTTGAAGAGCTATGCTTTATAAAAACTTTTCTTAAGTGAATATAATCATATAGAATGAACATCTATCTGAAAACCATAAGAAAAAATGAAAGTCTCCAAATCTCTTGCTCTAACATTCAAGTAAGCAAACTCCAGATCGGCGTGTTAGCTTTATCTTTTTTAGATGATATTCTTTTTTCTGGATTGTAGTACATATTCCCTTGAAAGAGTCCAAGTTTTACTGTATTTTTAAAAGAATAATGATTTGCATCACTAGAGGGAGACACAGTTTGCCAGAAAAGCTATAATCAGGCAGAACTGAAAACTTCCCAGTTCTTAAGAATAAAACAAGAAGTAAAGCTACTATGTATGGTTTTAAATATCCACATTATTTTGGGAATTTAAGAAGTTAATACATAAAATTTTGAACCAACAGGTTAATTTTTCCTTTCTGAAATAATATTGAAACTGTGAATCAAAAGTTAGAAATAGAAATTATCGAACTCCAGTAAAAAACTAAGATTCAAATATGATAATATTGAAATACTAGAATGTTTCAGCTATCTCAGGACAATAAAAATCAGTATACAAAGAGTGCATCTATGTGCTTAAGTATCTGCCCTCGTGAACAGCTGCTTTCCCAACATAAGAGTGCATGGGTGCAAATCTCCCTCCCAGTTAAGGAGTCGAGGCTGAGCTCTGCATGGACTTGCGTCACTGAATGGCATGCCCTGCGGAGTGGGAGATCTGACCTTGAGGTCTTGGTACCTTAAGTAAAAGTAAAAAGTACCAATCTCTAGTTCTTAACTGAAGGAAAAGAAATATGGTGTGTTGTTGCTGTATGGTCTGTATGTGCTTGTGTTTAAACCAAAGTTCAGTGAAATAAAGAAAATGTGATTAGGTTTCTAGCAGTGGGTTTGTTTTGTTTTTGTTTTGTTTTTTGTTTTCTACATACAGACAGCTTTACTCATTTACATTTCCTGCCTGGTCTCTGAAGACAGTTGAATTTTAACACCTATTCTAAAAGTTGAGGTGTGGGAGCAGCTCAAGGTTAACCTGAAAAAGGCAAAAAGCTTTACTTAAGAAGGGGTAGGGGTCAGAAGCCCACAAGTGAACAGTGAGGTCTAACATTCAACTTAAAAATAAAATTCACCTAACACTTGGGATGCACCACTCAGGCCTCTCCTGATTCATGACTTCCGCCCTGAGTCTCCACTTTTTGTGTCTTTCTACTTTCCCTAGGCCCCTTCTGTCCTCTTTCTGCAAATCTGTCTGTTCGTCACTGCCCTTCTGTATTTACTGAAATATGTTGGTTATCTTGATGTTTGTTCTGCTTATTGAATACCACATCATATTCCCTGGTGTTCATTTTTAAATTATGTTGGTTAGACATTTCCTATGTCTCTTTCAAAAACTGATAAGCAAGATGGCAGATGAGAAACACCGCCAGACAGAGTGTCTCTGCAGAAAAGACAGATTCTAGCAGAAATTAGAAGAAGCAAGAAGATGAGCAAACATTGTTCGAGGGTTGGAAGGAGGGGTACCTGAGACCACGGGAGACTCCAGAGGAGGAGGTTTTGGAGGAGAACTAGAAGCAGAGACCTCTGGAGCAGCCTGGAGACCAGAGGCAAGAGTAGGTGAAGTCATTAACTTTCCCCTCCCCTGCATCTCGGACTGCTGGTGGGCTCCCCAGCGGGTGGAGAGACCTGCGGACACCAGACCAGAGATGGCCATGGTCAGTGAGTGATAAGCCTGCGGCACCAGGCTCCCAACTCCTGCAGGCATTTCCCTGTGCACAGACCTGAGCCGCAAGGCAGGTACCATATTGTCTCATTCTCCCCTCCCCCATCCCTATCAGCAGCTGCAAAAAGAGAAAATATAGCCACCAGCCAGAGGTACCTCCAGAAAATGGGACCTTCCCTTTTGGGGAAGGAGACTGAGGGGAACTCAAACGGTGAGCTCCCTACATGCCAGCACTCCCAGGTGCTGTAGGCCCGGTGATCCAAGGAGAATGGGGCAGACCCTGAGGCTGAGAAACATAGACCTAGCTTGGGCTCCCGGTGGGTGAATTGGGACTGGCACTCTTCTCCCTGGTGGGGATACAGTTTGAACTCCGGGGCCCAGACGTCGGACCTGCAGACCAGATCCCGTGCACCGAGGTCTCGCATTGCCCGGGACATAGAAAGGATATACTCGAACCGCCTACTGAGGTGTGCATTCCTTCATGGGCAGATCAGCGTCCTAGAGGGCAACCCTGCTCCCAAAGGGAGGCCATTAGCCCAGCCCAGGTGGCTTTCTTGTGCAGGCAACCTCCCTGCAGCATCACAGCCAGGGGAGGCTCCAGAGCATGAGGTCTGGCCTGCTGGCAGAGGCCCAGGAGTAGCTGTGGAGTTTGGGAGGGTGGAAAGAAGCAAGGCCTGATCCAGACTGCAGGTCTCAGACAGCCCCACCCCCACACGTAGACTTTCTGACTGAGTGAAACCATTCCAGCCCCTTCCTGACAGCTTTTCCTGGAGGCAGAGAACAGAACTTTGACCCCTGCTAACAACATAGGTGGTGCCTGAGGGCAGGCTTACCCAACCCAGCTCCACCCAGACTCACTCCCAGACCACCCTTCACTGAGAGGGAGAAAAGGACACACCTGGAAGTCCCAGGGACCCACCCAACACGTGAGGCACTAGAGTGCCTCTCTAGAGGAACAACAGCTGGTTACATGACACAAAAACAACAGCATAGCCTGTTCCTCCAAGCAAGCGCCACCTACTGACAGGGAGGACATTCTACACACCTGTTTCACGGCACCTACTGATTCATCATACAGGGAGTGGTTGAATCTCACCCACAGACACCACCTACAGGCTCAGAAACAAAATAATGCGTGTGAATACCCATATGAAAACCTAAAGGAAAGAAGCATGAACTGATGGACATGAGAAGAAATCAGCGAAGGAACTCCAGAAATATGAAGAACCAAAAGGAAACCACACCACCAAAGAGGAGCACCAGCCACTTCAAAACGGACACCAACCAAAATCAGGCAACCAAAATGACAGAAGAGGAATTCTGAATGTGGATCATAAGAAAATTCAAAGACCTGCAAGAACAACTCAATAACCAACACAAAGAAACCACAAAAAGCCTCCAGGACATGGAACAAATATTCACTAAAGAAATCGATACAATGAAGAAAAGTTTATCCGAACTCTGGAAAATGAAGAATCAATTCACAGAACTACACAATACAGTGGAAAACCTGAAGAACACGGTAGATAAAACAGAAGAAAGAATCTCAGACATTGAAGATAACACCTTCCAATTAAATAAATCAGTCACAGAGATAGAGCAGAGAAACAAGAGAAAAGAGCAAAGCCTACAAGAGATGAGGGATTATGTGAAGAAACCTAATGTGAGGGTCATAGGGTTAACAGAATAGGAAGAAGAAAACACTCAAGGGTGGGACAAGCTATTTGAAGATATAATAGAGGAAAATTTCCAAGGCCTTGCTAAAAATCTTGATATACAAGTTCAGGAAGCTCAGAAGATCCCTGGGAGATTCAATGCAAACAGGAAGCTGTAACAACATGCAGTCATCAGACTGACCAAAATATCCAATAATGAGGCCCTTCTAAGAGTTGTAAGATGAAAGAAGCAAGTAACATACAAGGGAAAGTCAATTCGAATAACACCAGACTTCTCTACTGAGACTTTACAAGAAGGAGACACTGGGGCCCCATTCTCACTCTTCTGAAACAAAACAATGCCCAGCCTAGAATCTTATTCCCTGCAAAACTAAGTATTGTATATGAAGGAGAAATCAAGACATTCTCAGATAAGCAAAGACTGAGGGAATTCACCAAGATAAGACCAGCCATTCAAGAAGTATTCAAAACAGTGATACCCATGGATAGGACAATAAACACTTACAAATGTAAATCTAATCAAAGCAGAAGATCAAAGCCCAGATACTACAATGGCTCAAGAGAGAACATAAAGCAGCAAAGTTCAACCCAACATAATGAACAGAAATCTGCCCCACCTAATAGTTTTTTCAATAAATGTGAATGGCTTGAACTCCCCACTCAAGAGACATAGGCTGGCCGAATGGATAAAAAAACACAATCCAAGTATCTGCTGCCTTCAGGAAACACATGTAACCTGCAAGGATGCAATTAGACTAAAGGTAAAGGGGTGGAGAACAATATTTCAAACAAACGGAAGCCAAAAGAAAGCTGGCATGGTGGTGCTGATTACAGATAACTTAGTTTTTAAATCAACAAAAGTAATAAAAGACAAAGAAAGTTACTATATAATGGTGAAGGGTACAGTTCAACAAGAGGACATAAAAATTCTAAATATATATGTACCCAACCTTGGTTCACCCAGATTGATAAATCAAACTCTACTGGAGCTTAACAAATGGATAAACAACAATACCATAATAGTTGGAGACTTTAAAACACCACTGACAGCTCAGGACATATCCTTCAAACAGAAAATCAACAAAGAAATAATGGACTTAAACAGAACCCTAGAACAAATGGGCCTCACTGACATTTACAGGACATTCTAGCACAAAACCACTGAATATACATTCTTCTCATCAGCTCATGGGGCATTCTCTAAGATTTACCATATCCTAGGACACAAAGCACGTCTCAAACAATTTTAAAAGATAGAAATTATACCATGTATCTTTTCAGACCACAATGGAATAAATGTAGAAATCGATCCTAATAGGAGTCCTCATTTCTACACAAAGTCATGGAATATAAACAACCTTCTGCTGAATGATCACTTCATAAATGTGGAAATCAAGATGGAAATCCAAAGATTCCTTGAACTAAACAACAAAGGTGACACAAGTTACCAAAACCTGTGGGATACAGCTAAAGCAGTCCTGAGAGGAAAGTTTATCTCCAAAAATGCCTATATCCAAATGTCAAAAATATGACAAATAGACAACCTAATGAATCATCTCAAAGAGCTGGAAAAAGAAGAACAGACCAACCTCAAACTAAGCAGAAGAAGTCAAATCATTAAGATCAAATCAGAACTAAACGAAATTGACAACAGGGAAACTATACGAAAGAGTAATAAAACAAAAGGTTGCTTCTTTTAAAAAATAAACAAAATTGACACACCATTGGCTAGAATAAAACAGCAGAAAAGAAAAATCTCCAATAAGCTCCATCAGGGACAATAAAGGAGAAATTAAAACTGATGCCACGGAGATACAAGATATAATTTATGAATACTACAAAAACCTCTACGCACACAAACTGGAAAATGTGGAGGAAATGGACAATTTCTTGGAAACACACAGCCTCCCTAGGCTCAACCAGAAAGAGATACAATCCCTGAACAGACCAATATCAAGTACTGAAATTTAAACAGCAATAAAAAACCTTCCTAAAAAGGAAAGTCCTGGACCAGATGGTTTCACACCCGAATTTTGCCACACCTACAAAGAAGAACTGGTGCCTATCCTGCAGAAATTATTCCACAACATCGAGAAGGATGGAATTCTCCCCAACACATTTCATGAAGCAAACATAACCCTGATACCAAAACCAGGAAAGGATGCAACAAAAAAAGAAAACTACAGACCAATATCACTTATGAATATAGATGCAAAAATTCTCAACAAAATCCTAGTCAATCAAATCCAGGTGTTTGTCAAGAAAATAATACATCACAACCAAGTGGGCTTCATCCCAGGGATGCAGGGATGGTTCAACATACACAAATCTATAAATGTAATTCACCATATAAACAGAAGCAAAAACAAAGTCCATATGATCCTCTCAATAGATGCAGAGAAAGCATTTGACAAAATTCAATACTCTTTTATGATAAGAACACTCAACAAAATAGGCATAGATGGGGCTTACCTAAAAATGATACAAGCCATATATGACAAACCCACAGCCAATATACTGAATGGGGAAAAATTGAAAGCATTCCCACTTAGAACTGGAACAAGACAAGGTTGCCCACATTCTCCACTTCTGTTCAACATAGTGCTGGAAGTCCTCGCTACAGCAATCAGACAAGAGTATGAAATTAAGGGCATCCAAATGGGAGCAGAAGTGATCAAACTCTCACTCTTTGCTAGTGACATGATATTATACCTAGAAAACCCCAAGTATTCAACCATGCAACTCCTTGATCTGATAAATGAATTTGGTAAAGTCTCAGGATACAAAATCAATACACGGAAATCAGAGGCATTCATATATGCCAACAACAGTAAAAGTGAGAGCCAAATTATAGACTCAATTCCCTTCAAAATAGCAACAAAGAAAATAAAGTACTTTGGCATATATTTAACTAAGGAGGTTAAAGACCTCTACAGGGAAAACTATGAAACACTGAAGAAGGAAATAGCAGAGGATATAAACGGGTAGAAGAATATACCATGCTCATGGGTTGGCAGAATCAACATTGTTAAAATGTCTATACTACCCAAAGTGACCTACAGAGTCAACGCAATCCCTATCAAAATACCATCATCATTTTTCACATATATAGAAAAATAATTTTACGCTTCATATGGAACCAGAGAATATCCCATAGAGCAAAAGCAATCCTAGGCAATAAAAACAAAATAGGAGGTATCAATTTACCAGACTTCAAACTATACTATAAGGCTATAGTCATTAAAACAGCTGGGGACTGGCACAAGAACAGGGACATTGACCAGTGGAACAGAACAGAGAACCCAGATATAAAACCATCCTCATATAGCCAACTAATCTTCGACAAAGCAGACAAAAACATACACAGGGGAAAAGAATCCTTATTTAATAAACAGTGCTGGGAAAACTGGATAGCCACATGTAGAAGACTGAAACAAGACCCATACCTTTCACCTTTCACAAAAATCAACTCACGCTGGGTAACAGATTTGAACCTTAGGTGTGAAACTATTAGAATTCTAGATGAAAATGTTGGAAATACTCTTCTAGACATTGGTCTAGGCAAAGAATTTATGAAGAAGACCCCAAAGGCAATCGTAACAGCAACAAAAATAAACAAATGGGACCTGTTCAAATTAAAAAGCTTCTGCACAGCCAAAGAAACTGTCAAGAGAGCAAACAGACAACCCACAGAATGGGAGAAAATTTTTGCAAGCTACACATCTGATAAAGGGCTGATAACTAGAATCTATTTAGATCTCAGGAAAATCAGCAAGAAAAAAATCAAACAACCCTATCAAAAAATGGGCAAGGGACATATACAGAAACTTCTCAAAAGAAGACAGAAGAATGGCCAACAAACATGAAAAAATGCTCTACATCTCTAATCATCAGGGAAATGCAAATCAAAACCACAATATCACTTAACTCCAGTGAGAATGGCCTTTATCAAAAAGTCCCCAAACAACAAATGCTGGCATGGATGGGGAGAGAGAGAAACACTCCTACACTGCTGGTGGGACTGCAAACTAGTTTAACCTCTGTGGAAAGCAATATGGAGATACCTCAAAGCGATACAAGTAGATCTACCATTTGATCCGGCAATTCCACTACTGGGCATCTACCCAAAAGATCAAAAGTCACTTTATGAAAAAGACACCTGCAGTCAAATATTTATAGCAGCACAATTCATAATTGCAAAGATGTGGAAACAACCCAAGTGCCCATGAATTCATGAGTGGATTAATAAAATGTGTTATATGTATACCGTGGAGTGCTACTCAGCTTTAAGAAACAACGGTGATCTAGCACCTCTTGTATTTTCCTGTATAGAGCTGGAACCCATTCTACTAAGCAAAGTATCTCAAGAATGGAAAAACCAGCACCACATGTACTCACCAACAAATTGGTATTAACAGATCAACACCTAAGGGGACATATAGGAGTAACATTTTTCAGGTATCAGGAGGGTGGGAGGCGGGAGAAGGGGTAAAAAATAAAAATTTCTTTCCTTTTATGAATGTTACAGCAATTGGTTCTTTTTCCTCCTATGATTCAATGATCATCAATATACACCATGCCACTCCTCCAAGCGTTCCCTCTGAACTCCTGTCGTCGTGACTGACATTAAAGTGCCTGTGTGCTGTTAACAGCACTCACTCTTTCTCAGGCCACCATGTTTCCAGGAAAATCCTAGTGAGAAGTGCAAGAGTGTAAGAATAGGTGGTGGCACAAGTACACCCAATGTCACAGTGATTCCCTGGAGTGATTGTCACTATGTCCTTTCAGATTGTACAAGAGAGGAAGAACTTATGAGGCAAAGCCCTTCCACTCAGAAGCCAGCCCCAAAGAGATGCCATCCTGTACCTGAAACCCTCCCAGATGAACCTGGCAGCCCAGTGGCGAGAGCGTGGGCACTGCGGGTGCCATGCAGCAGGTCCCCCTTGGGAGCAGCTCCTGGTGCAGCAAGTGGCGGGAGGTGTCCACACTGTGATAGCGCTTTCACCGCCCTTGATGCTTCTCAACACCAAAGCTGAAGTTGTCAGGATCACCCCCAAACAAAAATAGACAGCTAATCTTCCCCAAGGCTGTGATGAGAAAGTCAAATTTGTCACCATGTCATTTGTGCAAGGATAATGACATGATATTTCATGTGATTTGCAGTCTATCTTAGTTTACGACTGCATAGCATAGAAGGGAAAAAGAAACCACAAGGTACACTGGGCACTAATTATGACACAGGCTGAGTTCTAGCTGTTGCCTCCTAGGAAACAACGTTCACGGTTCACCACGAGCCACTGCTGCCTGCTTCCTAACACTGCAACGAGGCACTAAATGAGGTAGCACCAGCTCCTTCCCCTCGCTACTACCCGAGCTTTTGCAGCTCACTGCTGTGCCGGCACCTGTAGCCAGCTTGACAGCAGTGTTCTTACGCTCCAGAAAGGGCGCTTCGTAAGGTTTGGCTAAAAAGAAAATTCAGTCAACCAATAAAATTTTTAATCACTAATATTTTAAAAAACACTGAGGGGAAGAAAATGTTACCTGAGTATAAAAACCCAATTTATTTATAAAATCATGGTAGCAGTATATTAAAATATCCACTCCTTTATTGGTTTAATAGTGACAGTGCATTTCAGACAGGGCAAGAGAAGAGGGGACATACATTTGAGGCTATAATTACATCCACTTTAGATGATTTCTTGTCTTCCCTGGGAAGTATTCCAAATCAGATGTCAAAGGACAGCTGTTTTACTCCAGATGTTTTTGGAGAACACCAGCGTACATTTACACTGAGAGTCAAGATACAGACTGGGATTTAAAAAACATAAAATAGCTCTTTTATGATGCATTTAAATTAATTTCTTTTAGCATTTAGAATAAAAGAAAGAACAGATGGTGAAGACTTAGTTTAAATTGAGAGCTATTAAAATAATCTTACTCAGAAAGAGAGTCTTCCATAACAGAAATTCATGTACAATAAGAACTTAAGCAAATTTTTAAATGGTCCAAATAATAAAAGAATCTATAGCATTACAATTATTAATATATTCCATATAATAAGCCAATATGTAATAAATACATTCAGGATTTCCATATGTTATAATACTAAAAATGATTAAATGTCACCAAAAGAGTAACTAAAAAGAAAGATACAACTACATATTATTTTCTTCAAAAATACATCCATATTTTATAATTGTTCAATTTTAGATATCCAGTTTTTAGTCATCATTTTTATATAATTTGCATATTTCTTATATTCATGAATAGAAAATACCTATATGTTAATGTAATAATGTTATTTATGACTTCCAGGCATTAAACTACCTAGTTCTTTTATTTATATAGCATTTTTAACAGAAGATGGTATTAAATCACATAGTATACATTGATAAAGTGATTTCTATCTCCAAATACAGCTGAACAATTCCTTAGAATCCCATGAAAAATTTGCGTCTGTACATAATTTAACATACCCACATTTACATATTATTTCACCTCTCTCTGACACACATACACATTGCATTGTAGAGTCCTGATGATGACATAAACTCTGCAGCTGTTGAACTTCAAGTGCTGAGTCAGTACTTTTTGGCTAACAGACTTTGACAATAGCTATAATCTTATCGATAACTCCCAGTGAGAAAGCGATTGTCAGAGATGTTAATGGAGCCAGAGTTTGATGAAGGTGGCTGGGGTTGGCCCAGTAATAATAGCTGAGGCATAGAGTTTAAACCTTTTTATTGCATAGCTGACCCCAATTACATCGCAAGACAAATAGCACCCTTAACTCAAACACCTGGTACCAAATGTGACCACTTCAAATTGCTCCCTCATGGGAACCTCAAATCATTTCGGGACTATTCAGACAATGGCATTAATTGTCAGTCTTGTATTTGATATGCTGGACATCTCTAAAGTTGAGCGAATTATATTTTAGATGCTTTGGTTTACTGAGAATGACTTTTAAAAGCACTTCCCTTAACTAATCCTTTGTTAAAAGAAAAAACAGAGGAGAAAAAAATGACAGAGTAAAGGTAACCCCCAGGATTCCTGCTCCCAGAGAAGGAGACACAGATCTTGGTCTCCTACACTCGAGTGGGTCTCCCCACTACAAGGACAGCATCAAGGATCCACAGAGGTTCAGCGAGGAACTCTCAAAAAAAGAAAAACAAGGTGATCAGGAGATAAGAGCGTGTTCTCCTGGGAGTGCAAAACAAACAATATGGCATAGAGTGAGGGAGAGCATGGCACCCCCAGGCCAGGGGGTGGAGTGGGATCAGACCCACAGGATAACTCCTTGCTGCCCCATCGACCTCCACATGCACCCTGCCAGAGGCCTGTCTGAAACTGGTGCCAAACTGCAGCAGGAGAGGAGGGTGCGGGAGAGAGCCGTCATTAGTAGAAACTCCCCAGAGCCCCGCGCTAGGATGGCTCCAAGACGGGAGGAAACTGGCTGAGCTGACGGGGACGCAGTTGGATGTCTTGCCTCTGGTAACGAGCGGGGCCAGCCCTGCAGAGCTGTTCACTAAGTCGTGGACTCTAAGCTGGAACTGCCTCAGGGGGGATAAGACTGCACAGGGCGAGTCAGTAAGAGCCAGGGCTGTGGCTGAACAGGCGGGCGGGCAGGCAGCATAGAGGAGGCTACGGGGCGTCCTGATGACCCAGACCCCCAAGCCAGCTCCTGCCACCACCTAAAGTGTTGCCCCGAGTGCTGGTGCCCTGCGAGTGGGCAACTGGTCGCCATTGAGGGGGTCCACAGCCCAGCTATCCTGGTGCAATATGGTGCGGCAGGCAAATCCCCTCCCCCAGCCTAGAGACTCTCCTGACAAATTTTACCCCTATACAATCTGCGATTGGCTCCCCAGGCCTGGCTCGATCAACAAACTACTGAGAAGACTAATGCCAAAGGGGAATTACAGCCACTGGGGCGCCAGGGTGCAGGGCAGACTGGGGAGCTACTTCCTCCCCCTAGCCTGCATCTCTCCTGCCGAGAGTGGTAGGCTCCACCCCTGGAGGCGGGGTGAGACACAAAAAGCCACTCTCCCCCCCGATCTAGGGAGAATCTGCTGGGCCTGTGTGCAGTTCGTAAGTGGGCAGTATAAAAGAACAGTTTAGGCAACCCCAGTTGATCAAAACACTGGGGCTGGATCTCCTCCCCTGGTCAGTGGCCAACAGTCAGGGCCCTGGTCAAAGGAACAAATCCCCCCTAAGTGGCCACGATAAGCTCCACAAGTAACCCCTCCCATCAAGGGTACCTTCCAAGTGTGGTGGAAGAGCTTCCCCCATAGGCTGATCAAGAAACTACAGAAGAGAGGACCCCTGAGCACCATAACCTGATCCACATGGGTAGATCTCAGCGGAAGAATTCTGAAACTTCGAAATATCAATCTAAAAACACTCCCCCTAAGAGATACACCAGCTCTCAAGAAATGGAGACAAAACAAACCCAAAACACTAAAATGACAGAAGAATTCCAAAATTGGATTATAAGAAAACTCAATGATATGCAAGAAAAAATGGATAACCAACACAAAGAAACTACAAAGAAAATTCAGGCCTTGGAACAAAGATTCACTAAGGAAATTAAGATCTTAAAGAAAAATCAATCCGATCTCCTGGAAATGAAGAATTTATTCAGGGAAATACAAAACACAGTGGAAAGCCTCAAAAATAGGGTGGGCAGAGGAAAGAATCTCACATATTAAAAATAACACTTTCTAATTAAATAAATCAGTCACAGACATAAAGCAGAGAAACAAGAGAAAAGAGCAAAGCCTACAAGAGATGTGGGATTATGTGAAGAAACCTAATGTGAGGGTCCTAGGGTTACCAGAAGGGGAAGAAAACAACACTCAAGGGTTGGACAAGTTATTTGAAGATATAATAGAGGAAAATTTCCCAGGCCTTGCTAAAAATCTCCAGATACAAGTTCAAGAAGCTCAAAGGACCCCTGGGAGATTCAGTCCAAACAGGAAGATGTCACGACATGTAGTCTTCAGACTGACCAAAATATAAACTAAAGAGGCCCTTCTATGAGCTGTAAGACAAAAGAAGCAAGTTACATACAAAGGAAAACCCATCAGAATAACACCAGATTTCTCAACTGAAACATTACAAGCAAGGAAAGACTGGGGCCACATTGTCACTGTTTTGAAACAAAATAATGCCCAGCCTAGAATCTTGTACCCTGCAAAACTAAGCTTTATATATGAAGGAGAAATGAAGACATTCTCAGATAAACAAAGTCTAAGGGAATTCACCAAGATAAGACCAGCCCTACAAGAAGTAATAAAAAAAGAACACCACAGAACGTACAGAACACCATAATAAATACTCAGGAACATAAAAACACCCAAATCCTAAAGATTAAAGGCCAGATATCACAATGGCTCAAGAGAGAAATCAAACCAACAATGTCCAACCCAACAGAATGAACAGTAATCTTCCTCACCTATCAGTTCTCTCAATAAATGTGAATGGCTTAAACTCTCCATTCAAGAGCCATAGGCTGGCTGAATGGATAAGAAAATACAAGCCAAGTATCTGCTCTCTTCAGGAAACACATCTAACCTGCAAGGATGCATATAGACTAAAAGTAAAGGGGTGGAGATCAGTATTCCAAGCAAGTGGAAGCCAAAAGAAGGCTGGTGTCACAGGTCTGATCTCAGATGATTTAGTTTTTAAACCAACAAAAGTAGTGAAAGACAAAGATGGTCATTATATAATGGTGAAGAGTACAGTTGAACAAGAAGATATAACAATTTTAAATATATATGCACCCAACTTAGGTGCACCCAGATTCATAAAGCAAACCTTACTAGACCTAAGCAAATTGATTAACAGCAACTCCATAGCAACTGGAGATTTTAATACCCCACTGACACAGGAAAGATCCTCCAAACAGAAAATTTATAAAGAAATAATGGTCTTAAACAAAACTCTAGAACAATTGGGTCTGACTGACATTTACAGGACATTCTACCCAAAATCTACTGAATATACCTTCTTCTCATCAGTTCACAGGACATTCTCTAAGATTGACCATATCCTAGGACACAACATAAGCCTCAAAAAAATTTAAAAAATAGAAATTATACCATGTATCTTCTCAGATCACAGTGGAATAAAAGTAGAAATCAACCATAAGAGAAACCCACATTTCTACACAAAAATGTGGAAATTAAACAACCTTCTTCTAAATGGTTACTTCACAGTAGAAGAAATCAACATTGAAATACAAAAATTCTTTGGACAAAATGACAATGGAGAGACAAGTTATCAAATCCTCTAGGACACAGCTAAAGCAGTACTGAGAGGAAAGTTTATCTCCATAAATGCCTATAACAAAAAGTCAAAAAGATCACAAATAGACAATTTAATGAATCAACTCAAAAGAGCTGGAAAAAGAAGAACAGACCAACTCCAAACCAAGCAGAAGAAGGGAAATTAATACAATCAAATCGGCACTTAATGAAATTGACAACAGGGAAGCGATACAGAAGATTATAAAACAAAAAATTGGTTCTTTGAAAAAATAAACAAAATTGGCATGCCTTTGGCTAGGCTAACCAAAAGCAGAAAAGAGAAATCTCTAATAAGCTCCATCAGGAACAATAAAGGAGATATCACAACTGATCCCAAGAAGATACAACATATAATTTACAAATGCTACAAAAACCTTTATGCACACAAACTAGAAAATGTGAAGGAAATGGACAAATTTCTAGAAACACACAGCCTCCCTAGGCTCAACCAGGAAGAAATAGAATTCCTGAACAGACCAATATCAAGAGCCAAAATAGAAACAGCATTTAAAAATCTTCCTAAAAAGAAAAGTCCCAGCCCAGATGGTTTCACACTGGAGTTTTACCACACTTACAAAGAAGAACTGGTGCCTATCCTGTAGAAATTATTCCACAACATCGAGAAGGATGGAAATCTCCCCAATACCTTTTATGAAGCAAACATAACTCTGATAGCAAAACCAGGAAAGGATGCAACAAAAAAAGAAAACTACAGACCAATATCCTTTATAAATATAGATGCAAAAATTTTCAACAAAATCCTAGCTAACCGAATCCAGACACTTATCAAAAAAATAATCCATCATGACCAAGTGGGTTTCATCCCAGGGATGCAGGGATGGTTCAACATACATAAATCTGCAAATGTAATTCACCACATAAAGAGAAGCAAAAACAAATATCACATGACTCTTTCAATAGATTCAGAAAAAGCTTTTGACAAAATTCAACACCCTTTCATGATAAGAACACTTAACAAAATAGGCATAGAAGGGACATACCTAAAAAATATACAAGCCATATACGACAGACCCATAGCCAATATCATACTGAATGGGGGAAAAACTGAAAGCATTCCCACTTAGAACTGGAACCAGACAAGGCTGCCCACTATCTCCACTTCTGTTCAACATAGTGCTGGAAGTCCTAGAGATAGCAATCAGACAGGAAAGTGGAATTAAAGGTCCTAATTGAGGCAGAAGAGATCAAACTTTCACTGTTTGCTGATGATATGATATTATACCTAGAAAACCCCAAAGATTCAACCAAGGAACTCCTGTAACTGATAAATGAATTTAGTAAAGTCTCAGGATACAAAATCAATACACAGAAATCAGAGGCATTCTTATACACCAACAACAATCAAATTGAGAACCAAATCAAAGACTCAATACTCTTCACAATAGCAACAAAGAAAATAAAATGCCTAGGAATACACTTAACCAAGGAGGTAAAAGACTTCTACAGGGAGAACCATGAAACACTGAGGAAGGAAATAGCAGAGGATGTAAACAGATAGAAATCCATACTATGCTCGTGGGTTGGCACACTCAACATGGTTAAAATGTCTATACTACCCAAACTGATCTACAGATTCAATGCAATACCTATTAAAATCCCAACATCATTCTTCACAGATATGGAAAAAATAATTTTACACTTTGTTTGGAACCAGAGAAGACCCCGCATATCAAAAGCAATTTTAGGCAATAAAAACAAAATGGGAGGTATTAATATGCCAGATATCAAACTATACTACAAAGCTCTAGTAATTAAATCAATCTTGTATTGGCACAAAAATAGAAATATTGACAAATGGAACATATCTGAGAACCCTGATATAAAAGCATCCTCATATAGCCAACTAATCTTTGACAAACCAGACAAAAACATACACTGGGGAAAAGAATCTCTTTTCAATAAATGGTGCTGGGAAAACTGGATAGCCACTTGTAGAAGGCTGAAACAGGATCTATACCTTTCACCTCTCACAAAAATCAACTCACGCTGGATAACAGACTTAAACCTAAGGTATGAAACTATTAGAATTCTAGAGGAAAATGTTGGAAACACTCTCCTAGACATCAGCCTAGGCAAAGAATTTATGAAGAAGACTCCAAAGCCAATCACAGCAGCAACAAAAATAAATAAATGGGATATGATCAAGCTAAAAAGCTTCTGCACAGCCAAAGAAATAGTCATGACAGTAAACAGACAACCTACAGGATGGGAGAAAAGTTTTGCATCCTACACATCTGATAAGAGGCTGATAACTAGAATCTACTTAGAACTCACGAAAATCAGTAAGAAAAAATAAAACAACGCTATCAAAAAGTGGGCAAAGGAAATGAACAGAAACTTTTCTAAAGAAGAAAGAATAATGGCTAAAAAACATATGAAAAAATGCTCCACATCTCTAATCATCAGGGAAATGCAAATCAAAACTACAATGAGATATCACTTATTTCCAGTAAGAATGGCCTTTATCAAAATGTCCCAAAACAACAGATGTTGGCATGGATGCAGAGACACAGGAACACTCCTACACTGCTGGTGGGACTGCAAACTAATTCAACCTCTACGGAAAGCAACATGGACATACCTTAAAGCGATACAAGTGTGTCTACCATTTGATCCGGCAATTCCACTACTGGGCATCTACCCAAAAGATCAAATGACACTCTACAAGAAAGACACCTGCAGTCAAATATTTATAGCAGCACAATTCATAATTGCAAAGCTGTGGAAACAACCCAAGTGCCCATCAATACATGAGTGGATTAATAAAATGTGGTATATGTATACCATGGAGTACTATTCATCTCTAAGAAACAACGGTGATATATCACATCTTGTATTTTCCTGGATAGAGCTGGAACCCATACTACTATTGAAGTATCCCAAGAATGGAAAAACAAGCACCACATATACTCACCAGCAAACTGGTATTAACTGAGCAACACCTAAGTGTACACATAGGAACTACATTAATTAGGTATTGGATGGGTGGCAGAGGAAGGGGGCGGGTATATACATACATAATGAGTGAGACATGCACCGTCTGGGGGATGGTCACGCTTGAAGCTCAGACTTGTGGAGGGGGGGTGCAAGGGCATTATTTGAAACCTTAAAATTTGTACCCACATAATATGCTGAAATAAAAAATTTAAAAAAAGAGCAAAAAGAAGTAAATGATGCCACAAGCCAAGATAAAGACTAGACACATGATGGAGAGTTCATGCAAAATGCAGGAGCTCTCTACTGGTACCTGAGTGCCCTGGTTACCTCAAAATAGATGATGACAATATTTATCTCAAAAATGATAAAATTGCTCAAAACTTGAGAAATTGCCACTTGGAACCAACACAGAGCATTTGAACACTACAAGATTACTTTGAACTGAAGCATAGACAACATTTTTAATTCAGGATTTCTGGAACAAAAGCCCCCAGGCACTTGTATTAGTTGTGCCAGTTTACCCAACTAACAAAGATCTGGAATCAAGCCAACAGAGGCTGCAGTCCTTGGTGAGGTCATTTTGGGCATGTTACTTATCTTTGCTACGCTCAGTTTTCTCATCTACAAAACAGAGCCATAATAGCACCTGTTTCAAATGAGTTCATGTGTGCAAGGAACCTGGCACTACATCTGGCCCATAGGAAGCATCAATCTATATTTTATTATTAGGATTATGAATAGAAAAAATGGCCTAGGTAAGGGTTCTGCATTTCTTTAACATTATTCGTCTTTAATAAAGTGCTGGGACAAACTCTGAAAGGACCACTATATTTATGTTATCTACCTATTTATTTACTTATCCCATTTATTTATCAACCCAAAGTCTTTTTGCCAGACCCTGGACACAGCACATATTCCTGTCCTCCACGTGTATATAGTCCAACGAGGAAAAGACAAGAAACTCAGTGATGGCCGAGTGCTGGCAACTGAGGGTTGTGGAGCTGGAGGTACAGAGGACAGTGTGGGCCCCTGGCAGAGGACAAGAGAGAGCATCCTATCAAAATCCCATACTGCCTGTTAGCAGGGAGGTGTGCTGCTACCCGAAAGAGACACGGTGCCCTTCGTCTTCACGGATGTGAGTATCGCTCCGCCATTCAGTCACTCATTATTTTCTGGATTGGGGTTGGCCTTATTAAACTGGTGTTCCATCTTGCCCCCCAGATCTTTTTCTGTCATTCAATAGCCATTGGATTTTTCTCTTCCTTATAATTATGTTGCTTATTTTGATCCTGCCTTGTGGAAGGCCCAACCTGAAATGTCCGTGAGCCGAAGCACAAAGGTTTAAATTTCAACCTAAGATTTTTGTTTTAAACAAAGAACACTATCAAATAGGATGAGATAACCTAAGAAATCTAGAATGATTTCTTGGTTCTACCTGAAAGCAACATCAAAAGACAGGATGAATTCTCAAGGTGCTTTGTAGTTATATAAAGCTACAACTGTCTTAAAAATTGAAGAAGCTAAAGGGACTGAGTGAGGGAATGCTGAGCCACCACAGGAGCACTGGGGGGTCCGACACACATGGGGGTGCTGGGGTGACCAGCTCATCCCAGTTTGCTGGGACTTTCCCAGTTTTAGCCTGAAAGCCTCATGTCCTGGGAAACCCCCTCAGTCCCCGGCAAATCAGGAAGGTTGGTCACCCTAAAAAAACATACAAGCAGTCACCTGGGCACAGATATGTTCCTGAGGATGTCTTTAGGTCAGATTTGTATGGAACTCAGATCCCTAATGAACAGCACACGCATGAAAATAATAATGACATTATAATGGCCCATATGTGATAAGAATAATACAATATAATACTATAGTAATAATAATGCCCTGGTACTATAATAATAAGTTACAGAAATTATTGTGCTCTTTCAACTCCTAGGCTAATAGGAATCTTATGCCTGTTTTGATCATCTAACCAAATCAATAATCTTTCCATTTCAATAATTAATCTACTACGCTGCCTAGCAGTAGCTGATGCTGTCGTTGGAGCCCTGCCTTCCACGCGTTCCATTGTTCTCGCTTCGTCCTTTGTAATTGTTCCCACAGTCAAGCAACTAAAGCCTAATGTTTTCCCAGTGAATTATGGTGTCTGCCTTACCCCAGTGTTTAATTATTTCTACTTTCATTTCCACTGCAATCACCCTTCTCTTCGCTACAGGCTCACCTGGACTTGCCGTGCATGGACTTGCGCTTTGGAGGCATCAGGGTAAACACAGACTCTCAAAACCGAATAAAAAGGTTAATGCGACAGTGACACTGTGCATAGCCAACCATATAAACAGTGAGACCAGCTGCCAGTGTAAGGATGCGGCCCTAACGAACGGCTCACGCCATGCAGGTTTGTTTACATGTGTGGAAGAAACTAGCTCCTGGATTATTAATTTAATTATTTACTCATAAATTATCCTTATGGGGAGCCTTGGAAGCCCACTCATAAGTACGGAATGCAGTAAGCCAGGTTGTCTGTAACCCAGGGACTGCCTGCATAAGTGTGCTTGTCTCTTTTCCCCAGATAGTTTTTCCTTACAATAGCAGGTTAGTTTGTTCATTCGACTAATGTTTATCAAAGGCTCCAACATTCCAGGCCTCGCCGCCGTGCTGCGGACACAGCAGTCCGTCCCAGAGACCGCGTCCCTGTGTTCATATAGCTTACGTCCCATGAGAGGGGCAGAGGGAACCAGGCAGACACACACCTGAAAGAGATAAGTGTTATGAAGAAAATAAAGTCAGTTCATGAGCTAGAGAGGCGCTACCAGGAGTAGGGAGGTTTGGAGGCAACATCCGAGCTGAGCCCAAATGAGAGGAAGGAGCCGTGGGCACAGCAGCGGCAGCGGGAGCACACAGGCCCCAGGGCAGCCAGGGGCAGCCCTGCCGTGGAACAGACTGGAAGGCAGGCTGGTGGATGGACAGCAGAGGCCAGGCCAGAGCCAAAAGAGGCAAGATTCACGGAGAGGGTAGAGCAGATCATGGAGGACTTCTGCAGGCTGGCTGAGGGCTTTGGACTTTAATTGCATTGGAAGACAGTGGGGAGTTTGAAGCAGGGAGACGGGAGGGATACAGAAGTCCATATGATCCAGTGTACTTTTTCAAAATCTCCCTCCTGCCTCCCTCCACCCCCAACGACACACACACCTTCCTGCCACACCAGTCCTCATTTTCTTAGGTGTTCGTGCTGTGTCCTCCTTATTCCTGCCAGCCTACTTTCTTCATCCTCTAAAACCCGGATACGTTGCTCATACTTCCCTTATGACAAGTGAAACATTCCGCTCCCATTCATTTGGTGCATTGTGAGAAAAATAAGTACAACTCTTGATTCTTCTTTAATTCCTCAGAACACTTAACGTGACACTTGCACTTAGTGTGTGTTCAAACAGCATTTGTTGAATTATTCCCTAGTACACACATCACCTTAATGTGTGAAGCTGATTACCAGACACACAGAAGATACAGTGGTGCCGCCTAATTTGTGCTTTTGCTTTCCAGGGTTTCCGTTGCCAGAGGCCAACTGTGGTCCAAAAATAGGTGAGTACAGTACAGTAAGATATTGTGAGAGACAAAGAGACGACATTCACATAACTTTTACTCAGTATACTGTTATAATTGTTCTATTTGATTATTAGTTATTATTGCTAATCTCTTGCTGTGCCTAATTTATAAATTAATGTCTATCGTAGGTATGTATTTACAGGAAAAACAGTATAGTCACACACTACATAATGGCATTTTGGTCAGTGATGAATCTATTATGGTGGCCTCCATAAGCTTATAAAGAAGCTGAACAATTCCTATTGCTCAGCGAGGTCCCAGCCATCCTAATGCTGTAGCACAAGGCATAGCTCACGTGTCTGTGTTGGTGCTGGTGTAGACATGCCTACTGCACTGCCAGTCATGTCAAAGTCTAGCACAGACAATTATGTGCCGTGCAGAATACTTGATAATGATAAACAACTATGTTACTTGTTACGTATGTGCTATACTTTTTATCATTATTTTAGAGTGTACTGCTTCTACTTATAAAAAAAGCTAGCTGTAAAACAGCCTCAGGTACACCCTTCAGGAGGTATTCCAGAAGGCATTGTTCTCATAGCAGATGATGGCTCCACGCGGGCTATTGTCCCTGAAGACTTTCCAGTGAGACAAGATGTGGAGGTGGAAGACAGTGATATTGACAGTGCCTGGGCTAATGTGTGTGTCTTAGTTTTTAAGAAGAAATTTAAAAACTAAAATAAAAATTAAATTTTAAAAAATAAAAAATCTTACAGAATAAGGATATAAAGAAAAAATATTTTTGTGCAGCTGGATATAATTGTGTTTGAAGCTAAGTTTTATTACAAAAGAGTCAAAAAAATTTACAATTTATAAAGTAAAAAAGTTACTGTAAGCTAAGGTTAATTTATTATTAAATAAATTTTGTATAAATTTAATGTAGCCTAAGTGTCCAGTGTTTATAAAAAGTCTACAGTAGTGCCCAGTAACATCCTAGGCCTTCACATTCACTCACCCACTGACTCACCCAGAGCAACTTCCAGCCCTGCAAGCTCATTCATGGGAAGGGAGGAAAACAGGTAAACCATTTCTTATCTTTTACTGTATGTCTCCTACGTTTAGATATGTTTAGGTACACAAACATTTACCATTGTGTTCCAGCTGCCTGCAGTATTCGGTGCAGTAACATGCTGCACAGGTTTATAGCCTAGGAGCAGAGGTTGCACCTTACAGCCTAGGTGTGCAGTAGGCTGTGCCACCCAGGTTTGCGTAAGTGAACTCTATGGTGTTCGAACAATGACAAAATCACCTAAAGATGCATTTCTCAGAATGCATCCTAGTCCTCAGTGGATGAATGATTGTATATATACATACATATATGTATGTATAAAAAAATAAGAGACTGGTACTCTGTGAGGTTCAGGCATCCACTGGGGCCTTGGAACTATCTGCTGATGATAATGGGGGACTACTGTAACTTCCTCTTCTGGCCATGATTAAGTAACAGGGATCAGTTTTGCCCTCCCACCTTAAACAGCTAGAAAACCACACAAAACACAAGAATTGACAATGTTCAGACAGTGGACGACAGGTATGCAGGGCTACGACCTCTGAGAGAAGGGACACGAGCAGGAGGCACTTTCTGAGCTCTGGGCAGAAGCCCTACAGCTTGGCTTAGTTGAGAAGACAACGATCTGAGTCAGGAAGGACAAGGTGGATGGGATTCACAGAGCAGCATTAAAAAGGACATGTGCATAGAGAGAACCCCTCAGATTTGCAGATTTTAATTAAACTCCCCTCACATCCTCAGCTGAGTACTGATCCTGCATAAGAGGAAACTATCTGAAGCAGGGGAACAAGCACCCAGAAAGCAGGAGGCTAGAAATAATTTGTGTACCCACCATCCAGAAAGGAAAGACTTCTTAAAATCTATGTAAAATCATCAGAAGAGTATTACCTAAAGAATGGCACTAGACAACTAGCCGTAGACAAGAGACTGTTCTAGGCTGTCCCAAACAAAAGCAAGCCTTGAAAGGATTCAACTGCTTATAAGTAACTGCATTCCAGAACTAAGTCCAACACTATTTAAAGAAATTCAACAAAACCCAGCACCAAACATCATTTACAATTGCCAATAATGACCAACATCTAATCAAAATTTACCAGGCACCAAAGCAATAGGGAAATATGATCCATAACTAGGAGATAAATTAATTATAAAGAACAGACTCAGAAATGACAGACATGATAGAATTATTTCCATCATTTAACATCTAGGATATTAAAATAACTATTATAAATATATTTCTTATGCTCAAGAATCTAAAGGAACCCATGAGCACAACTTAATGAGAAAAAGGAAGATATAAAAAGATTCATATAGAACTTCTGGAGATGAGAAATACAACGTCTGAGTGAAAGCACACTGGAGGGCCATAAAGGAGATACTTGCAGCGATTTTCTAGCATTAACTGTAAGTCATCGGATCATCTTTGTTCATAAAGACAAAAGCTCTTTAGTGACTCAACAAACAAAACAAAAAAATCACATTGTTGGTGATATTTTTAAGCTGGAAAGTCCAGGCATCACTGTGCCATGAAAACTTAGCACACTCCAATTTTATGGACATTGATGCTACAGATGATTGAAGCACATTTGACTGTGTGTGTCAGAATCCATGAGTTTAATTAAAGTTATGATGTGAACAAAGAGTGTCCATTAGACAAGAAGAATTTGGTCTTGGCAAGTGATATTTGCATCAATTTGCTTAATTAGATCAGTACTTTTAAAACAATTTGTAAAGCATAGGATTAAAGGGCTGAATTTCAAAGGATTTAGCAGAAGCCACAATCATGGTTTCAAACAAATCATCTGCAAGAAATTGTAGGCTGAAAATAGCAATTAGCAGCCCACAGAAAAAAAATTTAATGGAGACCATTTCTATCAATTGAATAACCATGTATAATATGGCTTGGCTTGAATCACTGATAACTTAACCTTCACCAAATTTTTCAGAAGGGAAGCAAACTGCCCCTCTTGTTTATGTCAGAACTAGACTTCAACTAAAAATTAATCCCAGGTGCAGAAATATTCTGTGTCATTTTGGCTTTGGGCAAAAGCAACAGAGGAGACAGGGTTGTTGGAGCTCAGTCCTCAGCTCATCTCTCCATCCTCATATTTTAAGAAAGTAAACGCAGTCCCTGGACATAAGGAGTCAGTCCATAGCCACCAACTTAGTAAATCTACTTTTAGTTAAGGTTATAATTCAAAAGTCCAGTGAAAATGTTATTTTACTTATTCTGAAATAGCTTCATCAGGAGCCCTGCCTGTTCCTCTTCTTGAAGGATAAAAGAAATACTTGGGAGAAAAATAATTCCAAGGAAAATATAAGTTCTTTTAGTTTAAGATAAAGGATACTTTCTCGTTTATGCCACAACTTGTTTCAGGGGCATTCGGAGCACCGGTGGCCAGCCCTGCCATCATCCGGTAGCCTTGTACCCAAACTTTCTCTTAATTAGTACTTGAGAGTTTTGCTAATTTACTATGACTCATGTTTACAGGACCCAGAGAGTCTCCATAATCCTGATTTCTCTTCTGATTCAGAGTGAAGGTGTTAATTATAGTGCAACTCCACTTCTAAAAATAATGTACATATCCCCATCATCTCCCACGACTCTCTCTGCTCACTGTTCCTCAGGTAAGAGATCCGCATGGTACCAATTCTACACACTGATACAGAAATTCTCTGCCTCCACGTGTAAAGCGTAGAACAGAGTAACCAGCAGCCTAATGAGGACCCTCAAAAATCCAAGCTGAAATCTCAACCCGTGTCTCCCAAAGAGGAGAACTGGATTTAGACCTTGCAGATGAACACCGTTTTCTAAAGCTATGAATTGAATTCTGGGGTTCCTGCTGGTGGTTTCTTTTGGGGGGTGGGGTGGGTTGTCGCGGACGCAAAGTAATCTAGGTCCTCCTGACTTCCGTGGGAAGACCCCACCCGGTTGTTGCTCGGGTGCTGTTGGTTTAAGCAAGGCCTTACGGGATATGTACTATGAGCCATTTTGAATACAATTTTCCAGGCAAATGAATATGAGGTACGATTGCATTTATTAACTGCATCAAAATATCAGATAGTAAAGGGCATTTGAGACCATGTTTTAAAATATGTGTACATTTTATATCTTGTCTGAACATCGCTACTCAAATAATCATCGATAGGCACTTTAAATTTAATCAGCCCAATTCTACCCCCTGATCCACGCACCACTGCCACTCCAAATCTGCTGCTCCGGGTTTCCCTTCCAGGAAATGCAATCCCATCACTCCAAACAGTCGTGCCGTCTTATTCCCGTCCATCAAACCCCCCGTCCTGCGAGCGGGTGGATCCCATGGGCTCTGCCTTCTGAGGATTACTCACCCTGACTCTCGCCGAGTCACTGCACCGGTCTCCAACGCCCGCTCCTCACCCTGCGTCCCTCTCGGTCCGCACACAGCAGCCGGGAAGGCTGCCAGGGGGCCAGCACGTGCCCGCCGGGCCACCTCCGCAGGCGGCGTCGGGTGCTTGCACCCCGCCTCGCCAGACTGCTCCGCGCGGCGTGGCGGCGCCACAGGCTCGCCCCACAGGTCACTGTCGCTGTCATTGTCCTTGAGGGGCTTGATCTTGAACGCCTGCCAGAGTCTACTATACACTCGTTTGTTTCTTTATCCATCTTCCTCCTCCCACCAGCTCGCTGCTCCATGCCAGCATCTAAAAACCCGTCTGGCACATAGCAGCTGCTCAGTACGATTTGTTGAAAGAAAAGTGCTGCGGCGCCGGTGTTAGTTAGGTAGACTGCGTCCTGGACACGCATCCAGGACACGGGGTCCGGGCTCGTTTTCTCACTCCGTGTTCGCACGCCTGCTTTGAACGGACCTCTACCAGATCTATCTGTGTAAGCGGCTAAAACACATTCTGAGTGGGCTGCTTAATAAAGGGATGCCCAAATCTAAATCGACATTCTAGATTCAGACGCTCAGGGCACTTCGCGCAGTAACTAGTAGTTTTCCTGTATTGACTGTGCTCCTGTAGTGCCGAGGCGATTTGATCACAGTGGATTCTCAGAGGACAGAATATTTCTGTTTCCCAAAGCACGTTGCACATGATCTTTGTTCTAGGGGTTTTTAATAGGTCTCTTGTGGTTTGTTTGTTTTTTTTTAAAGCATAATCTATAAATTTGGGAAATGGATGATCAATTATTCTTCATTGCAGACTTCTCAATTTCTTGCTTTAACAACATATCATGGAAATAGATCCATAAGGAGTTTCTCCAATAACCATTGTTCCCTAGAACAGGCATACAAATGCCAAACTGGGGCCCTAGGGCAGAAGACCAGCCTACTGACTAGGAGCAGGATTCCAACCCTCCTATCTAGCACATTCTCCTACTACGTACCCCTGTGATTTCAAACAGAAATTCACTGAGGAACTAGAGAACACTGTCTTGCTCCGTCCATGTCTTTAGTAACTACTGAATGCTGCTATTTAATTTATTTCATAAATAGGTGTTGGTCCAGGCACTGACCAACATATGTAAAAAATCCCTCCCCTCAGGGCGCTTAGATTCTAGTGGGCGTGGCATCCCTGAGCAAGCTCAAAAAGTAAAATATTTAATATGTGAGGCCATGTGCCTGCTAAGGAGAAGGGACAGACGTTTGTGTATGTGTATGTGGTGTGGATGTGTGGGGGGTGTGGTACAAGTCTGTGTGTGGTGTGTGGGGCTGTGTGTAGTCCGAGTGGTCTGCGTGCGGTGCGAGTGTGGCGGGCGACGGCGTGTGGGGAGGTGTGCTGTGCATGTGCGCTGTGTGGGGTATGTATGCGTGTGTGTGTGTGTGTGTGGTGTGTGTGTGTGTGCTGTGCAGCTGCAGATCCCTGTCCAGGGAAGGCCTCAGGGCGAGGGTGACACGGCAAGGCCGCCTGGGGGAGGGGAGGCCGAGGCGCAGGCGGGGACCCGCGGAAGCAGGAACGCGCCGCCTGCGCGACAACTCTCTGGAGGACAGTGCGCGTGCGCGTGCGGCCGGGACGGGAGAGAGAGGCGGAGAGCAGAGAGATGGCAGCCCTGAAAGTCTGGAGCAGAGACTGGCGGGGATGGGGAAGTGACCTGCATTTCCGCAGCCTGGCTGGGTCCGCTGTGCCCCATCGTGGGCGGCGGGCCGGGCTGGGGTCCCGGGGTTGGAGCGCGGGCGGCGGGCCGGGCTGGGGTCCCGGGGTTGGAGCGCGGGCGGCGGGCCCGGCTGGGGTCCCGGGGTTGGAGCGCGGGCGGCGGGCCCGGCTGGGGTCCCGGGGTTGGAGCGCGGGCGGCGGGCCGGGCTGGGGTCCCGGGGTTGGAGCGCGGGCGGAGGGCCGGGCTGGGGTCCCGGGTTGGAGCGCGGGCGGCGGGCCGGGCTGGGGTCCCGGGGTTGGAGCGCGGGCGGCGGGCCCGGCTGGGGTCCCGGGGTTGGAGCGCGGGCGGCGGGCCGGGCTGGGGTCCCGGGGTTGGAGCGCGGGCGGCGGGCCGGGCTGGGGTCCCGGGGTTGGAGCGCGGGCGGCGGGCCGGGCTGGGGTCCCGGGGTTGGAGCGCGGGCGGCCGCGTGAGAGTTACCGCGGATGCCAAAGCGCGACAGCGGGGACCAGGGACCATTAACACCCGGTTCTTGGTCAGAGAAACTTGAAGAATGAAATTAACATTTACTGGTAAAATGAGGAAACAATTTTATAGGGAAAGGCAAGATAGCAGAAGCTCAATTTGGGACATATTAACTTTAAGCTATCTACTGTCACCAGAACAGGCCAGGACAGGACGCGGAAAACCAGAGCAGCTCCGTCTGCGCGGTCGCTAGTTGCAAGGAAAGGGGGGGGGGGTTGGGGAGGGGTGGAAGAGGGGCGGCGGGTCGCACGGACACTCCAACGTCGTGCACAGGCAGGGCTGCCTATGAGTAAGGTTAGAGCAGGAAAATGGCGTGACTGGGATTGCATTTGAGATCAACGATCTGGTGACAACATGGAAGAAGAGTAGGGAACGTTCTATATGGATGGCAAATGTTTATGTGCTAATGATGGGGAGTTCTTGACGTGGAAATACGTTCAGATTAAATTATATAAAATCATTTTAAGAGCTCTGGTTTTATTTCTTTCTTCCCACAAAGATTCCTTCCTGCTTAGAACTTCTTGTCATTCCAGATGATGACAACCTGCCCCAAACTAGCAAAGGAAGGGACATGCCAAGGACTTCAGTGATGCGTCGGGGCATTCGCCTCTTACAGGCACCTGTCCTGTCTGTCCTGCTGCACCTACGTGTCTACCACGCTCCTGAAAATTAACATCGGTCGGAATGAAGAAGGACTTTTTAACAAATAGAATTTGAATTCGACTTGCCAAAATATGATTTATACCCTGCTATTCAGGGATACATGTGTATATACAGGAGAATCCATCTACCAAAAAATTGTCTTCCTTTTTCTTCCTTTATAGAGAAAATGACATACTTTACCAAGCACCCCAAGATAAATCTTGTCCTTAAAATAAAATAAAAAAATCAAAATGCTTAATCCCAGACTAGTTTGTCCCTGCAAATACAACAAACCTTTGTTTGAATCCTAAGTAACATGGTACTGTTTCACTACAGCTCACCTTGGTATTAAGAATTGCTGATAATGAAAATGTATTAAAGAAATTAATAATTATGTATTTTAGGATTATAAAAATGTGACAAAAACTCTATGCCTGGAAGAGTTATGATTTATGACTGAAATAATTAGCTTTTGATAGAACTTTAACAAAAACTTTATAATGTCCTTACTCAACTCACAGAACAGCTTTCAATTTAAATCTGTAGGTTCACAGCATTATTTAATAAAAATTATTTTATTTTGTCTTCAGAATAACTTTGGGAAGAAGTAATTTTTCACCTAATTTATTTTCTGAAAGATTTAATTCCCTGAAAGAGCTCAAAAGAAACTATACTTCATGAATCTCAAAACGTGAAGTACTAAGAGCCACAGCATAGCCAGGGCCACAGCAAATCCGAGTGGGGGAGGAGAGCTATGGAAACACACTAGGATCAACCTGAAACTAGATTGGAACCTGAAACACACTAGAATCAACCTGAAACTCCCTCCCCTCCAAAGGAAATAAAGCCTTTGTTCTCATTGAAGGGCTTTGTTCTGACATTTTGACAACTGTCTCTATTATCCGTTCAGCTTTACCAGGGACCTTCTTCCCCTACTGATATATGCCCAGTTGACCTAAAAAGATAAGGAGATTCTATTTTCTTAAAAAGAAGAGAGAGTCTGGCTTGATCGGCTTGATCCACTGATTAAAGATGACAGCCAAGGGGCCAAAGAGCAGAAATCAAAGGTGCAAGTGGATTCATGATGCAGAGAAAAAAGTCAATTTGTGAAATAGTGAAAAATGCCCACTCTGTCACCATGTATGATAGCTTCATCCCATAGAGGAGATGGAGGCATCAGAATGTGCCCAAGGTCAAACAGGATGATTTCACGTTTATGTAGCACAAATCTCTTTTGTTTCCAGGAAAATAGGTTCCCAAAACATCTGGAAATTTTGATCAGCTTCAGAAAATATTACCTATGTTTCTAAAGGAGGATTCCTTTCTTTTTGTCTCTTCTGGCAACTTCCCATTTATCCCAAATAAGGTTGACATATTTAGCAAATAACACAGGACATCCTCTTAAATATGAATTTCAGCTAAACAACAAATAATTTTTGAGTATATCTTAAAGATCACATGGAACATAAGCTAAAAAAACTGCTCACTTATCTGAAATTCAGATTTCACTGGGCATCATGTATTTCATCTGGCAGCCTTAATCCCAGAGAACTGAAAAAGAATCTCAGGCAGGGATGTAAATCCCCCACTCACTGAAGGTCTGACTGACATTTACAGGACATTCTACCCAAAATCCACTGAATATACATTCTTCTCATCAGCTCACGGGACATTCTCTAAGATTGACCATATCCTAGGACACAAAGTAAATCTCAAGAAATTTAAAAAAACAGAAATCATACCATGTACCTTCTCAGATCACAGTGGAATAAAACTAGAAATCAACCCTAACAGAAACGCACATTTCTACACAAAAACGTGGAAATTAAACAACGTCCTACTAAATGATTACTTCATAAATGAAGAAATCAAGATGGAAATTAAAAAATTCTATGAAGAAAATGACAATGGAGAGACAAGTTATCAAATCCTCTGGGACACAGCTAAAGCAGTTCTGAGAGGAAAGTTTATCTCCATAAATGCCTATAACCAAAAGACAAACAGATCACAAATAGACAATCTAACGAAATGACTCAAAGGGCTGGAAAAAGAAGAACAGACCAAACCCAGCAGAAGAAGTGAAATCAACAAGATCAAATCAGAACTAAACGAAATTGAAAACAGGGAAGCTATTCAGGAAATTAATGAAACAAAAAGTTGGTTCTTTGAAAAAATAAACAAAATTGACACGCCATTGGCTAAGCTAACGAAAAGCAGAAAAGAGAAATCTCTAATAAGCTCCATCAGGAACAAAAAAGGAGATATCACAATTGATTCCAAAGAGATACAAGATATAATTTATGAATACTACAAAAATCTTTATGCACACAAACTGGAAAATGTGGAGGAAATGGACAAATTTCTAGAAACACACAGCCTCCCTAGGCTCAACCAGGAAGAAATAGATTCCCTGAACAGACCAATGTCAAGAACTGAAATAGAAACAGCAATTAAAAATCTCCTTAAAAAGAAAAGTCCCGGTCCAGATGGTTTCACACCCGAATTTTACCACACTTACAAAGAAGAACTAGTACCTATCTTGCAGAAACTATTCCACAACATCAAGAAGAACGGAAACCTCCCTGACACCTTTTATGAAGCGAATATTACTCTGATAGCAAAACCAGGAAAGGATGCAACAAAAAAAGAAAACTACAGACCAATATTCCTTATGAATATAGATGCAAAAATTTTCAACAAAATCTTAGCTAACCAAATCCAGACGCTTATCAAAAAAATAATCCATCACGACGAAGAGGGCTTCATCCCAGGGATGCAGGGATGGTTCAACATACGTAAATCTATAAATGCAATTCACCACATAAGCAGAAGCAAAGACAAAGACCACATGATTCTTTCAATAGATGCACAAAAAGTTTTTGACAAAATTCAACACCCTTTCATGATACGAACACTTAAGAAAATAGGCATAGAAGGGACATACCTAAAAATGATACAAGCCATATATGACAAATCCATATCCAACATCATACTGAATGGGGAAATATTGAAAGCATTCCCACTTAGAACTGGAACCAGACAAGGCTGCCCACTCTCTCCACTTCTGTTCAACATATTGATGTAAGTCCTAGCTATAGCAATCAGACAGGAAAATGGAATCAAAGGTATCCAAATAGGGGCAAAAGAGATCAAACTTTCACTGTTTGCTGATGATATGATATTATATCTAGAAAACCCCAAAGATTCAACCAGGAAACTCCTGGAATTGATCAATGAATTTAGTAAAGTCTCAGGATACAAAGTCAATACACAGAAATCAGAGGCATTCATATATGCCAACAACAATATAATTGAGAACCAAATCAAAGACTCAATTCCCTTCACAATAGCAACAAAGAAATTAAAGTACCTAGGGATATACTTAACCAAGGGGGTAAAAGACCTCTACAGGGAGAACTATGAAACACTGAAGAAGGAAATAGCAAAGGATGTAAACAGATGGAAATCCATACCATGCTCATGGATCGGCAGACTCAACATAGTATAGACTTAAAATGTCTATACTACCCAAACTGATCTACAGATTCAATGTAATACCTATTAAAATCCCATCAGCATTCTTCACAGATACAGAAAAAATAATTTCACGCTTCGTATGGAACCAAAGAAGACCCCGAATATCAAAAGCAATTCTAGGCAACAAAAACAAAATGGGAGGCATTAATATGCCAGATATCAAACTATACTACAAAGCTGTAATAATTAAATCAATATGGTATTGGCACAAAAATAGGAATATGGACCAGTGGAACAGATGTGAGAATCCTGATATAAAACCATCCTCATATAGCCATCTAATCTTTGACAAAGCAGACAAAAACATACGCTGGGGAAAAGAATCCCTTTTCAATAAATGGTGCTGGGAAAACTGGATAGCCACCTGTAGAAGGCTAAAACAGGACCCACACCTTTCACCTCTCACAAAAATCTACTCATGCTGGATAACAGACTTAAACCTAAGGTATGAAACTATTAGAATTCTAGAGGAAAATGTTGGAAACACTCTCCTAGACATCGGCCTAGGCATAGAGTTTATGAAGAAGTCCCCAAAGGCAATCACAGCAGCAACAAAAATAAATAAATGAGACATGATCAAACTACAAAGCTTCTGCACAGCCAAAGAAATAGTCATGAAAGTAAACAGACAACCTACAGAATGGGAGAAAATTTTTGCATCCTTCGTATCCGATAAGGGACTGATAACTAGAATATACTTAGAACTCATGAAAATCAGCAAGAAAAAATCAAATAACCCTATTAAAAAGTGGGCAAAGGACTTGAACAGAAACTTTTCTAAAGAAGACAGAAGAATGGCCAACAAACATATGAAAAAATGCTCGACATCTCTAATCATCAGGGAAATGCAAATCAAAACTACAATGAGACATCGCTTAACTCCAGTGAGAATGGCCTTTACCAAAAAGTCTCCAAACAATAAATGCTGGCGTGGTTGCGGAGAGAGAGGAACACTCCTACACTGCTGGTGGGACTGCAAACTAGTTCAACCTCTGTGGAAAGCAATATGGAGATACCTTAAAGCGATACAAGTGAATCTACCATTTGATCCAGCAATCCCATTGCTGGGCATCTACCCAAAAGATCCAATGACACTAGAAAAGGGACACCTGCACTCGAATGTTTATAGCAGCACAATTCATAATTGCTAGGCTGTGGAAACAGCCCAAGTGCCCATCAATCCAAGAATGGATTAATAAAATGTGGTATATGTATACCATGGAGTACTATTCAGCTCTAAGAAACAACAGTTATATAGCACATCTTATATTTTCCTGGTTAGAGCTGGAACCCATACTATTAAGTGAAGTTTCCCAAGAATGGAAAAATAAGCACCACATATACTCACCAGCAAATTGGTATTAACTGAGCAGCACCTAAGTGGTCACATAGGTACTACAGTAATAGGGTATTGGGCAGGTGGGAGGGGGGAGGGGGCGGGTATATACATACATAATGAGTGAGATGTGCACCTTCTGGGGGATGGTCATGCTGGAGACTCAGACTTGTGGGGGGAGGGGGGAATGGGCATTTATTGAAACTTTAAAATCTGTACCCCCATAATATGCCAAAATAAAAAAAAAAAGAGTTTCCACTAAAGACTTACTTTTCCACTAATAGTAAAATCAATGAAAATGAATCAGAAATACACACACAGACGCGCACACGCACGCACACAACACAACAGAACGCAAAGGGTGCTGGGCAGGGAGCTCTCGGGAAGCAGTGACATCTGATCTTGCCAAGCCCACATTGCTGGAGGCTGCCTGCATTCATGACAAAACAACACTCTCTACACATCTACGTAGGAAAAAATGATTATAGAGAAATACTTACTTACTTTTTGAAAGAAAGAGTTAAAACTCCAAGATATGATAATTGTATTATCTGTGACGTGTGATGCTAACAGTGAATTTCTAAGACAGGACTGAGAACTTAGCAAATTCACTCCCAAATATACTCAAGAGAAATGAAAACGTATGTCCATGAGAAAACTTTTACACAAATGTTCATAGCAGCACTATTCATAATAGCCAAAAAGTGGAAACAACCCAAATATAGCTAGATGTAAGAGGCCATATATTGTCTGATTCCACTTGTGTGAGGTGTTCAAAACAGGTAAATCTATGGGGACAGAAAGTAGATTAGAGGTGTCCAGGGGCTGAGGGAAGAGGGAAATGAAGAGAAACTACAAGTAGGTACAGGGTATCTTTTGGGGGTGTTGGAAATGTTCTGGAATTATCTATGGTATTGGATAGTAGTGATGGTTCACAACTTTGTGAAAATACTAAAAACCACTGAATTGTATACTTTAACAGAATAATTTCATGTCATGTGAATTATATGTCAATTTAAAAGGGGGAAAACTATATAAAATATATAAAACTATATAAAACTATATAAAAACTATAAAACTATATATAAAACTATATAAAATATATCTCTGACACATTCCTGAGAAAACATATTTGGAAATATATTCCAGCCAAGTAAGATACAGATCAAAGAATTTCACAGTATTAAATATTTTATAATATTAGAAATCCATTTATTAAATAGAGTAATAAACAGAACAAGATCTTGGTTCTCCTTTGGAATAAAGCTGTGAGGACGAGACTGTATATACACAATGAGATTTCCGCCTCTGCCCGCCCGCACCAACACCCTCCACAAACCTCATGTGTGATCTGCCCCTACCACCACGACACACATCAAAAAGTGAGAATCACCTATTGTAGATCAGATAACACTGATTTGAGAAAAATAATAATAAATTTTGATACTCCTTCTTAACATAAATGTCAACACTTGATATCTTCATGACAAACAGCATGCGGTAGAGAACAGGGAGACGGGCGAGCAGGAAGACGACTCCCCGTGTGGAAATCTGCGCACAGCAGTGCGGCAGAACGAGCAGGATAGTGCAGCCACAGTCCCCAAAAGAAACAATTCTCAGATGGCCACATTCCTCTAGTGGGATGGAAAGACAAAGAAGCTAGGCAGAGAGGTTAAAAAAAAATGTAAGAAGAATCAAACAAAAATTCTAGGACTGTTTTTAATTCTGATATTAAAAAATCACAGAATAAGTCTAACAGCAGGAATGGAAATACAGAGGAAAAAGTCAATTAATTTGAAAAGAAACCCATAGATATTGTCCAATCTGAAAAAAAAAGAGAAAAAATGTTTTAAATTATAACAGAGGCTCAAAAACTAATGGGATAATATTCAAATATCTAATATACAATAACTATATAGTATACCATTTCAGAAGGAGAGAGCAGGGAATGGGGCAGAACAATCTTTGAAGAAATAATAGCCAAAAAATTTCTCACTTTGGTGAAAGATATGAATTTACAGATTTGAGAAGCTCACTGTATCCTATGTAGGATAAATACAAATAAATCCACACCCAGGTACATATAAACCAAGTGTTGAAAACCAAAGACAGAGAGAAAATCCTGAAAGCTTCCAGAGAAAACTAGCCTATTAATATAATAGTATAATATAATAGCTGTCTGAATGCTCACTGACTTCTCATCAGAAACTAAGGAAGCCGAAAAAACTAGTGCAACAATATCTTTCAAGTAAAAGAAAAAAAAAACTGTCACAACAGTGAAAATATCCTTCAAGAATGAAGGTAAAATATGGCCGGGCGCAGTGGCTCACACCTGTAATCTAGCACTCTGTGAGGCCGAGGCAGGCAGATTGCTCAAGGCCAGGAGTTCAAAACCAGCCTGAGCAAGAGTGAGACCCCGTCTCTACTATAAATAGAAATAAATTAATTGGCCAACTAATATATATAGAAAAAATTAGCCGCACATGGTGGCGCATGCCTGTAGTCCCAGCTACTTGGGAGGCTGAGGCAGAAGGATTGCTTGAGCCCAGGAGTTTGAGGTTGCTGTGAGCTAGACTGATACCACGGTATTCACTCTAGCCTGGGCAACAAAGTGAGACTCTGTCTCAAAAAAAAAAAGAATGATGGTAAAATAAACATTTAAAAAATAATACATAGCAAAGCATTTGTTTACAGAAAATATCTGCTACAAAAAATTCATTAGAAAGTTATCCGGGCTGAAACGAAATGATACTAGAGGGAAACTCAGATTTTCAGGAAGGAATGAAAAGTACCAGAAATGGTAAAAATCTAGGTAAATATAGAGAGACTTTAAAATACATGACTATTTAAAACAAAAATTATAACATGATTTAGTGAGATTTACTAGTACATAACTATAATAACATTCATGCAGCAACTACAGCATAGATCATAGCAGGGGTTATGATAAATAGCCCTGTATGGTTACAAGGTTTTTGCATTTCATAAATATGCAATTCTAGTTCTAAATAGATTATGAAAAGTTAAGAAGATATTGATAACAAAAAAGAACCCAAACTCTGTAAAACAATTTAAAGAGGTTTATTCTGAGCCAACTATGTGTGCCCATGGCCAGGAGAGCCATGCCTTGAAAGCCTTGAGCAAGTGATCTCACCGTGGTTGGGTTACAGTTTGGTTTTAAACATTTCAGGGAGATAGGAATTACACATAAAGTCATAAATCAATACATGGAAGGCGTACATTGGTTTGGCCCAAAAAGATGGAACATATCATGAAGCAGGGAATTACAGGTTACAGGTGGATTTTTAAGATTCTTTTATTTGTGATTGGTTAAAGGAATGAAGTTTTGTCTAGAGGCTTGGAATATTTTAAGTTAAAATAAGGAAGTCTGTTAATCAGAGACAAGTCATCAGACATATATATACTCAGATTCACAAGATCTGTCAAGTAAATTGATAACCTGCAGGCGTAGTTTAAGCTTTGTCTTGCATAGCCTCAGGCCTGTTAATGAGTTACAAAGGAAATCTTCAAGAAGGGAAAGGGCATGATGAGGTGTATTTGACCTCCTCTCCTGACCAGCAACTTGGCTTTAGGGAATTTCTGAGGTCCCCTTGGCCAAGAAGGGGTCTATTCCATCAGCTGGGGGGCTTAAGATTTTATTTTAGTTCACAATACATTCCTAGAACAACCACTTTAAAAATAACACAAATAGAGATCAACAAGTTTCATAGGCAAATTTAAATGGCATTCTAATAAACATTCAAAAGTCCAAAAGAAGGCAAGAAAGGAGAAACAAAGTAATAAAAAATAGATGATAGATAATAAAATATCAATAATGACATCATTAGATTTATTGGATGAAATACTTCAATTAAAAGAAATTATAAGAATAGACAAAAAAGCAAGACACAACAATATTCTGCCTTAAGAAGCACACTATAAAAATAAAGACCCAGATAGGTTAAACATAAGTAGATAGTGTGACCGCTAATTTTATGTGTCAGCTTGACTGGGTTTAGGTATTTCCAGGTATCTCGTTAAACATAATTTCTGGATATGTCTGTGAGGGTGTCTCCAACAGAGATTAGCATTTGATTCAGCACACTGGGTAAGGCAGACTGCCCTCACCAACGTGAGTGGGTATCATCCAATCCCCTAGGGCCTGAAGAGAATAAAAAGGTGGAGGAATGGCAAATTTGCTCTTTCTTCTAGAGCTAGTGCACCCATCTTCTGCACTTGGACATCTGAGCTCCAGGTTCCTGGGCTAAGGAATCCCTCAGGCAGACTCCCTGCCGCCATCCTCAATCCTTCCCTGGGTATCAAATCTTCCGACTGAACTGCACCACCGGCTTCCTGGTCTCCACCTTGCAGACATCACGTCACTGGACTCCTCGGCCTCCATACGCGTGTGAGCCAATTCCCACATTAAATCCCCTCTTATATATTTGTATATCCTGCTGGTTTTGTTTCTCTGAGAAACCTTGACTAATACAGATAGAAAAAGATATACTGTGAATACAGTAACCATATGAAGGCTGAGTGACCATATTAATATCCGATAAAATATACTTCAACACAAAATGTAGTAACAGAGATAAAGAGGGACATTTCATTAGGAAGACATGACAATCATAAATGTGTATGTGCTTATTTCAAAGTTAAAAATGCAAACTTGATAGCAGTAAGAGAAGAAATACAAAATTCTGCAGCAAAAATTAAAGATTGTAACACTTTTCTCCTAACGGCTGGTATAGCAACTAGACAAAATATAATTACATAGATGATCAGAAGATTTTGAACCATCTTTCCCTAACTGATATTTATAGCACAACTGCAGAATATCTACTGTTTTCAAGTGCATACAGTACATTAAAAAAATAAACCATATACAAGGCTGTAAAATAAGTCTAAATAGATTTAAGAGGTTTGAAGTCACAAAGAGAATATTTTCTGACCACAACAGAATTAGAAATCAAACAATTAGGAAATCCTTATATATTTGAAAATTAAATGGTACACTTCTAAATGATCCATAAATCAAAGAAAAAATCATAAAGAGAGAAAATATTTCTAGCTGATTCCAAGTAAAAACATATCAAAACTTGTGAGATGCAGCTAGTGTTTCTAAAGCAATTTATAGCTTTAAATGCTTATTTTAAAAAAAAGAAAGTTCTAAGAATTAATAACTAAGTTTCCACTTGATGAATTAGAAAAATAAAAGTAAACCCAGTGTAAGTAGGAAGAAGGAAATGATGAAAATAACAGCAGATATCAATGAAACTTATTTTGAAAGAAAAATAGAAAAAATTAGCAAGTCAAAAGGTGGTTTTTTGAAAAGATCAACAATAATTGATACACTAGATTGATCAAGCAAAAAGAGAAAGAACACAAATTGCCAACATCAACAATGAAAAAGAAGTTATAAATACAGATCCTACAAACATTAAAGGAAAATTAGATATTACCAAAAATTTATACCACCAAATATGAAAACTTAGATGAAATAGAAAATTTCTTTAAAAAATATATCCTACAAAAATTGACACAGTGAAACAGAAAATGTGAATAACTCTGTAATTATTTAACAAAATGAATTTGTTATCAAGACCCTTTCTATAAAGAACTCCAGGTTCAGATGGTTTCACTGGTAAATTCTAAACCAATCTTATATAAGCCAATCTTATATGAACTCTTTCAGAAAACAGAGGAAAGGGGACACTTCCCAATTCATTATATAAGGTCATTCCACAATCTGACAAAGGTATTACAAAAGAATTAAAGGAAATTTCAGACCATATGGTCCATAAAAATAGATGCAAATATATGTAACAAAATTAGCAAATTAAACCCAGCAGTTATGATGAAACAGGGTTAATCCCAGTATTGCAAGTCTGGTTTAACATTTAAGGATCAATGTAATCCATCACATTAACAGAACAAAATTTAAAACTATATGATCATTATAATAAACATAGAAAAATCATTTAAAAAATCATAACAAAAAATTTATAAACACCCAGAAAACCAAGAATGAAAGGAAACTTTCTAAATCTAATAAAGGGGATCTACAAAAAGCCTACAGCTAATATCACACTTCATAGTAAAATATTAAACACTTTCTTCCTAAGATCATGAACAAGGGAAGAATGCCCATTCTTTTTACCTCTATTTAACATATGGAAGTTCTAGCCATTGCAAAGAGACAAGAAAAAGAAATAAGCAATAAAGAGATCAGCAAGAAAGAAGTAAAACTATCTTTATTTGCATATAGCATGATTGTTTATAGAGAAAAGTCTAACAATTACTACACTAATAATAAATGATATTAACAAAGCTGAAGTATACAAAGTTAATATATACATATATAATGTATTTTATATACTAACAAAACAACTGAAAACTAAAAAATATTTGTTTTGGGGGTGATGAAAAGTTCTGGTATTAGTGATAATGGTTGAACAACATTGTGAATGATACTTAATGCCACAAAAGTATACACTTAAGATGATTAAAAATTTTTTAAAAATCCAATTACAATACTACCAAAAAGTATAAAATACCAGAAATAAACTTAACATAAAATGGAAATAAGACCTCAACATTTAAAACTATATAGAATGCTGTCAAAAGAAATTAGTGCCCTAAAGAAATGAAGAGATGTGCTATGTTCAAAGATTGCAGAACTCCATGTTGTTTTGATATCGGTTCTTCCCCAAATTGATTTCTAGATTAAAAAGAACCATAATCATAATCCCAAAATGGTTTTTAAATAAATTTTGACAAATTATTATAAAGTTTTTACAGAAATAATAGAGGATCTAGACTTTCCAAAGTGATCTTATAAAAGAGTAACCAAGTTGGAGAACTTAAAACTATCTGACTCTAAGACTCACTGTCCAGTTCCAATCAAGATAATATACCAGAGTTCTTAAGGATCAACAAACAGATCAAGGAAAAAGAACGGAGAGCCTAGCAATAGATACACACATTTAATGATAATCTGAATTTTGAAAAGTCACAAAAGGAGTGTGTTGGAGGAAAGATATAGTCATTTTAACAAGTGGAACTGATATAACTGGATATCTTTGTGAAAAAAAATGACAATCAATCCATACAAAAATTAATTCAAGATGGACCATAGACCTAAATGTAAAAGCTAAAACCATAAAACTTTTAGAGGAAAATACAGATTAGCTTTCCTAGTTGGGAGTATGTGTGCAAAGACTTCTCAGGTTACTGAAAGCAATAAGTATGAGGAAAAATTAATGAATTAAACTCCATCAAAATTAAAACCTTAGAAGATGGTGGACGAGAAACACTGCCAGACAGAGTGTCTCTGCAGAAAAGACAGATTCTAGCAGAAATTAGAAGAAAGAAGCAAGCAGGCGAGCATACATGGACGAAGGTCGGAAGGAGGGGTACCTGAGACCACAGGAGACAACACGGGAGGAGGTTGCGGAGGAGAACTGGAAGCAGAGACCGCCAGAGCAGCCTGGAGACCGGCAGCACGGGTAGGTGCAGCGATTAACTCTCCCCTCCCTTGCATCTCGGACTGCTGGTGGGCTCCCCAGCGGTGGAGAGACCTGTGAACACCAGACCGGAGACGGCTACCACCAGTGAGCGGTGAGCCTGTAGCGGATGCGACACCAGGCTCCCAACTCCCGCAGGCACTTCCCAGTGCACAGACCCGAGCCGCGAGGCAGGCGCCATATTGCCTCCTTCTCCCCTCCCCAACACTAACCGCGGCTGCCAAGAGAGACAGTATAGCCACCAGCTGGAGGCACCTCCAGGGAATGGGACCTTCCCTTTTGGGGCCCTACAGCTGACTGAGGGGAACTCACACAGCAATCTCCCTTCCCACCAGCCCTCCCAGGTGCTGCTGGCTCGGTGATCCCAGGAGAACGGGGCAGACCCTGAGGCTGAGAGACATAGACCCAGCTTGGGCTCCCTGTGGGTGAATTGGGACTGGCACTCCTCTCCCTGGTGGGGATATAGTTTGAACTCTGGGATCCAGAGGTCAGACCTGCAGACCAGACTCTGTGCCCCCAGGTCTCACATTGCCTGGGGCACAGAAGGGATATATGTGAACAGCCTACTGAGGTGTGTGTGCATACAGGGGCAGATCAGCGTCCTGGAGGACAACCCTTCTCCCAAAGGGAGGCTATTCACCCAGCCAAGGTAGCCTAACAGCGCAGGGAACCTGCCGGCCGGCATCACAACCAGGGGAGGCCTGGTGGCGGGAGGTCTGGCCTGCTGGCAGAGGCCAGGAGTAGCCACGTAGTTGGGGAGGGAGGGAAGAAGCAAGGCCCGTGCCAGTCTGCGGGTCTTAGCCCCAGCCCCAAATGTAGACTTTCTGACTGAGTGGGGCCATTCCAGCCCCTCCTTGGCAACCTTTCCTGGAAGCAGAAAACAGAACTTTGATGCCTACTGACGGCATTGGTGATGCCAGAGGGCAGGCTTACCCAACCCAGCTCTGCCCAGACTCTCTCCCAGACCAGCCCACACTGAGAGGGAGAAAAGGATACACCTGGAAGTCCCACGGCCCCACCGACCACCTGAGGCACTAGAGTGCCTCTCTACAGGAACAAGAGCTGATAACAGGACACAAAAACAACAGCGTAGCCTGTTCCTCCAAGCAAGCGCCACCTACTGACAGGAAGGACATCCTGCACACCCTTTTCATGGCACCTACTGACTCATTATACAGGGAGTGGTTGAATCTCACCCACAGACACCACCTACCAGATCAGAAACTAAACAAGGTGTGTGAATACCCAAACGAAAACCTAAAGGAAAGAAGCAACAACTGATTGACATGGGAAGAAATCAGCAAAGGAACTCTGGAAATATGAAGAACCAAACAGAAACCACACCCCAAAGAGGAGCACCAGCCCCTTAGAAACGGACACCAACCAAAATCAGGCAACCAAAATGACAGAAGAGGAATTCCGAACGTGGATCATAAGAAAATTCAACTACCTGCAAGAACAACTCCATAACCAACACAAAGAAACCACAAAAAGCCTCTAGGACCTGCAACAAGTGTTCACCAAAGAAATCAATACAATGAAGAAAAGTTTAACCGAACTCCTAGAAATGAAGAATCAATTCATGGAACTACAAAATCCAATGGAAAGCCTCAAGAACAGGGTAGATCAAACAGAAGAAAGAATCTCAGACATTGAAGATAACACCTTCCAATTAAATAAATCAGTCACAGAGATAAAGCAGAGAAACAAGAGAAAAGAGCAAAGCCTATAAGACATGTGGGATTATGTGAAAAAACCTAATATGAGGGTCATAGGGTTACCAGAAGGGGAAGAAGACAACACTCAAGGGTGGGACAAGCTATTTGAAGATATAATAGAGGAAAATTTCCCAGGCCTTGCTCAAAATCTTGATATACAAGTTCAAGAAGCTCAGAAGACCCCTGGGAGATTCAATGCAAACAGGAAGACATCATGACATGCAGTCATCAGACTGACCAAAATATCCAATAATGAGGCCCTTCTAAGAGTTGTAAGATGAAAGAAGCAAGTAACATACAAGGGAAAGCTAATTTGAATAACACCAGACTTCTCTACTGAGACTTTATAAGGAAGGAGACACTGGGGCCCCATTCTCACTCTTCAGAAACACAACAATGCCCAGCCTAGAATCTTATTCCCTGCAAAACTAAGTTTTGTATATGAAGGAGAAATCAAGACATTCTCAGATAAGCAAAGACTGAGGGAATTCACCAAGACAAGACCAGCTCTTCAAGAATTATTCAAAGCAGTGTTACCCATGGATCAGCACAATAAACACTAACAAATGTAACTCTAATCAAAGCTGAAGCTCAAAGCCCAGATACTATAATGGCTCAAGAGAGAACATAAAGGAACAAAATTCAAGCCAACATAATGAACAGAAATCTGCCCCACCTATCAGTTCTCTCAAAAAATGTGAATGGCTTGAACTCCCCACTCAAGACACAAAGGCTGGCCGAATGGATAAAAAACACAAGCCAAGTATCTGCTGCCCTCAGGAAACACATCTAACCTGCAAAGATGCAATTAGACTAAAGGTAAAGCGGTGGAGAACAATATTTCAAGCAAATGGAAGTCAAAAAAAGCTGGCGGAGTGGTGCTGATTACAGATAACTTAGTTTTTAAATCAACAAAAGGAATAAGAGACAAAGAAGGTCACTATATAATGGTGAAGGGTACAGTTCAACACGAAGATATAACAATTCTAAATATATATGCACCCAACTTTTGTGCACCCAGATTCATAAATCAAATTCTACTGGATCTTAACAAATGGATAAACAACAACACCATAATAGTTGGAGACTTTAACACCCCACTGACGGCACACGACAGATCTCCAAACAGAAAATCAACAAAGAAATAATGAACGTAAACAGAACCCTAGAACAAATGGGCCTCACTGACATTTACAGGACATTCTACCCACAAACCACAGAATATACATACTTCTCATCAACTCATGGGTCATTCTCTAAGACTGACCATATCCTAGGACACAAAGCACATCTCAAACAATTTAAAACAATAGAAATTATACCATGTATCTTTTCAGACCACAAGGGAATAATATAGAAATCCATCCTAACAGGAGTCCTCATTTCTACACAAAGTCATGGAATCTAAACAACCTACTGCTCAATGATCACTTCATAAACGAGGAAATCAAGATGGAAATCCAAAGATTCTTTGAACTAAACAACAAAGGTGACACAAGTTACCAAAACCTGTGGGACACAGCTAAAGCAGTCCTGAGAGGAAAGTTTACTTCCATAAATGCCTATATCCAAAAGTCAAAAAGATCACAAATAGACAACCTAATGAATCATCTCAAAGACATTGAAAAAAAAAGAACAGACCAACCCAAAACCAAGCAGAAGAAGTCAAATCATTAAGATCAAATCAGAACTAAACGAAATTGACAATAGGGAAACTATACAGAAAATTAATAAAACAAAAAGTTGGTTCTTTGAAAAAATAAACAAAATTGACACACCCTTGGCTAGACTAACAAAAAGCAGAAAAGAAAAATCTCTAATAAACTCCATCAGGAACAATAAAGGAGAAATTACAACTGATGCCATAGAGATACAAGATATAACTTATAAATACTACAAAAACCTCTATGCACACAAACTGGAAAATGTGGAGGAAATGGACAATTTCTTAGAAACACACAGCCTCCCTAGGCTCAACCAGAAAGAAATAGAATTCCTGAACAGACCAATATCAAGTACTGAAATTGAAACAGCAATATAAAACCTTCCTAAAAAGAAAAGTCCTGGACCAGATGGTTTCACACCTGAATTTTGCCACACCTACAAAGAAGAACTGGTGCCTATCCTGCAAAAATTGTTCCACAACATCAAGAAGGATGGAACTCTCCCCAACACATTTTATGAAGCGAACATAACCCTGATACCAAAACCAGGAAAGGATGCAACAAAAAAAGAAAACTACAGACCAATATCACTTATGAATATAGATGCAAAAATTCTCAACAAAATCCTAGCCAATCAAATCCAGGTGTTTGTCAAGAAAATAATACATCACAACCAAGTGGGCTTCATCCCAGGGATGCAGGGATGGTTCAACATACGCAAATCTATAAATGTAATTCACCATATAAACAGAAGCAAAAACAAAGACCATATGATCCTCTCAATAGACGCAGAGAAAGCATTTGACAAAATTCAACACTCTTTTATGATAAGAACGATCAACAAAATAGGTATAGACGGGGCTTACCTAAAAATGATACAAGCCATATATGACAAACCCACAGCCAATATCATACTGAATGGGGAAAAATTGAAAGTGTTCCCACTTAGAACTGGAGCAAGACAAGGTTGCCCACTATCTCCACTTCTGTTCAACATAGTGCTGGAAGTCCTGGCTACAGCAATCAGTAAAGATAATGGAATCAAGGACATCCAAATGGGAGCAGAACTGATCAAACTCTCACTCTTCACTGATGACATGATATTATACCTAGAAAACCCCAAGGATTCAATCATGCAACTCCTTGATCTTATAAATGAATTTGGTAAAGTCTCAGGATACAAAATCAATACACAGAAAGCAGAGGCATTCATATATGCCAACAACAGTAAAAGTTAGAACCAAATCAAAGACTCAATTCCCTTCAAAATAGCAACAAAGAAAATACCTTGGAATATATTTAACTAAGGAGGTAAAAGACCTCTACAGGGAGAACTATGAAATACTGAAGAAGGAAATAGCAGAGGATGTAAACAAATGGAAGAATATACCATGCTCATGGGTTGGCAGAATCAACATTGTTAAAATGTCTATACTACCCAAAGTGACCTACAGAGTCAACGCAATCCCCATCAAAATACCATCATCATTTTTCACAGATATAGAAAAATAATTTTACGCTTTGTATGGAACCAGAGAAGACCTTGTATAGCAAAAGCAATCCTAGGCAATAAAAACAAAATAGGAGATATCAATCTACCAGACTTCAAACTATACTACAAGGCTATAGTCATTAAAACAGCTTTTTATTGGCACAAGAACAGGGACATTGACCAGTGGAACAGAACAGAGAACCCAGATATAAAACCATCGTCATATAACCAACTAATCTTCAACAAAGCAGACAAAAATATACACGGGGGAAAGGAATCCTTATTCAATAAATGGTGCTGGGAAAACTGGATAGCCACATGTAGAAGACTGAAACAAGATCCACACCTTTCACAAAAATCAACTCACGCTGGGTAACATACTTCAACCTTAGCTGTGAAATTATTAGAATTCTATAGGAAAATGTTGGAAATACTCTTCTAGACATTGGCCTAGGCAAAGAATTTATGAAGATGACCCCAAAGGCAATCACAACAGAAACAAAAATAAACAAATGGGACCTGATAAAATTAAAAAGCTTCTGCACAACCAAAGAAACTGTCAAGAGATCAAACAGACAACCCACAGAATGGGAGAAAATTTTTGCAACCTACACATCTGATAAAGGGCTGATAACTAGAATCTATTTAGAACTCAGGAAAATTAGCAAGAAAAAATCAAACAACCCTATCAAAAAATGGGCAAAGCACATGAACAGAAACTTCTCAAAAGAAGACAGAATAATGGCCAACAAACATAAGAAAAAATGTTCATCTCTAATCATCAGGAGGATGCAAACCAAAACCACAATGAGATATCACTTAACTCCAGTGAGAATGGCCTTTATCAAAAAGTCCCCAAACAGCAAATGCTGGCGTGGATGCGGAGAGAGAAGAACACTCCTACATTGCTGGTGGGACTGCAAACTAGTTCAACTTCTGTGGAAAGCAATATGGAGATACCTGAAAGCAATACGAGTAGATCTACCATTTGATCCAGCAATTCCACTACGGGGCATCTACCCAAAAGATCAAAAGTCATTCTATGAAAAAGACACCTGCATTCGAATGTTTATAGCAGCACAATTCACAATTGCAAAGCTATGGAAACAACCCAAGTGCCCTTCAATTCGTGAGTAGATTAATAAAATGTGGTATATGGATACCATGGAATACTACTCAGCTTTAAAAAACAATGGTGATATAGCACCTCTTGTATATACCTGGATACAGCTGGAACCCATTCTACTAAGTGAAGTATCTCAAGAATGGAAAAACCAGCAGCACATGTACCCACCAGCAAATTGGTATTAACGGATCAACACCTAAGTGGACATATAGGAGTAACATTTATCAGGTGTCGGAAGGGTGGAAGGGGGGAGGAGGGGACGGGTACATAGAACCACAACGAGTAAGATGTGCAAAGTTTGTGGGATGGACATGCTTGAAGCTCTTACTCAAGAGGGAAAATGGGCATGGGCAATATAAATAACTTAACACTTGTACCCCCATAATACACTAAAATAAAAAAAAAATTTAAATTAAAACCTTACGCTCATGAAAAGATATCACTAAGAACATAAATGAAATTTACATGCAGGAAGAAAATATTCAAAACTCTTTATCTGACAAAGGACTTGCATCTAAGATTTATAAAACATACCTGCTACTAAAGAATAAGAGAAATACCCCAATTTTTAAATGGGCTTATTTTAAACAGATACTTCAGAAAAGATGTAAATAACCAAAAAGTACATGAAAAAGTACCCAACATCATTAGTTGTAGAGAAATGCAAATTAAAACCAAATAAGAGAGCACTACATGCCCACAAAAATGGCTAAAATTAAAAATATTGATAACACTAAATGCTGGTGAAGGTAAGGAGCAACTGAAATTCTTGGACAGTGATGACAGGAGTGTTAAATGGCACAACCACCTTGCAAAACTGACTGGCAGGTACTGATAAAATGAAACATACACTCAACCCCACAATTTCACTCTTAGGTATATATCCAAATGAAATGAAAATAGGCTTTTAGCAGTTTTATTCATAATAGCCCAAATCTGGAAACAGCCTACATGTCAACAAATTAACAAATGGTGGTATATTCATACAATAGAACACTGCTCAGTATTTTTTAAAGACAACTGATGCCTACAACAATTTGGATAAATCTCAAAAACATAATGCTGAGTGAAAAAAAAAGCCTATACAAAAGAAAATAATTTCTATGATTCCATTTATATGGACTTTTAGAACTACAAGCCTAATCTATGGTGGAAAAGAATCACAGCAATGATTGCCTCTGGGCATTAAAGATGGAGATTAACTGAGAAGGTGTACGAAAAACTCCCTGAGGTAAAAATAATGTGATATGTGTACATTTTTGGATAAATGGTGTGGATAAATAGGTGTGTACATTTTTCAAAAGTCAACTAATGCATACCTAATATTTATGAATGTATATGAAAATTTTACATGAAATTATAATAAAATATTACATAATAATGATATATTACATTAGATAATACTTTCTATTATCTGCTATAGTTTTGATGTTTGTCTCCACAAACCTCATGCTAAAATTTGATCCCCAAAGTTGAAAGTGGGGCCTAATGGGAGGTGTTTGGGTCTTGAGGGTAGAGCCCTCATGAATGGATTACTCTCCTCCCTTGGTGGGGGGGGGCAAACTCTTTTAGTTCCCAAGAGAACTAGTCGTTAAAAAGAGCCTGGCACCTGCTCTCTGTCTCTCTCCCTCCCTCACCATGTGCTCTCCGCACACGCCAGCTCTCCTTCACCTCCTGCCATTATTGGAAGCAGCCTGCAGTCCTTGCCTGATGCAGATGCTCGATTTTGAACTTTTCCAGATATCACAATCATGAGTCAAATAAACCTTTATTCCTTATAAATTACCCAGCCTCCAGCATTCCTTTATAGCAGCATTAAACAGGCTCAGATAATATTTTGTATCATCTAATATGAATGTTTTATGTATACTTATATAAATTATAATACTTGTTTATAACAAAAATTATAAACAAATATTGAACTCCAATGACTTTTAATCACTATTTGCGGAGCAGTATGTGGATGTCTGCAATGTGGAGAGATAGATGGGTACACATGTGATAAAACAAGTATAATAAAGTGTTAATGGCAGAATTTCAGTTGTGCGTATATGGGTTTTTTTAATAAAGTTCTGTCAATTTTGTCTTATGGTTGAAGTTTTTGAAATAAAAATATTGGATGTTTTTATGAAGCACGTGTATTTTGTGGAAATTTATGTATCTACATATGTATATTTGTACATAGGCATGCGCACATGTATGTGTGCTAAACACAGCCTAAGGACCTCAATGACAAATATAAAACTTCTGTGGCCATGTTTGATGTTATAAATACCTCAGGACATTATATTAGATGCAGAATTGTTTTCTAAAAACACTCTGGTCCTGCCCCAAATGTCTTCGTGAGGCCCCTGCGCAGGGAGGTGCTGGCGCGGGCTGTGTCTACTGAGGCCTCGCTCCGCAAAGAGAAGCCTCGCCTCGCCACCAGGGGGTACTCAGGGCACGCAAGTATCTCACAGACAGAACAGTGAGGTCCCCTGGTGCTGCTAGGGAAAATGACCCATTCATTGAATGATGCATTTGTCCTTTGATCAAGGCAGACTATGGTGGATTTAAAGACATTTGTATCAAAACAGTAGGTACATATTGTTAGATTCCTTCCTAGAACTGGCATGATGCTCTACATAGGACGTAGAAATGTGTGAGAAATTCCATATTGTACATATCAGAAGGACATTGTTGATGCATAGTCCAGTATCACTCAGTGCCCTCATTATAAAAACTATAAATAGCCATTTCATTGTTTTCAGTATCAGCAAAATCTTTACTTATGTTGAGTGACTGGTATATTTTTATATGGATGATGTGAAAATTACAACTATCTGTTTGCTGCAGGAAGTACAGAGCCAAATTGGTAGGGTACCTCTAGAAGTGACCTTAAATAAGGATACTAGAGTCATAAAACTCCCTCACTCTTATTTTCCCTTCCCTGTATTTTCCACCTGTACCTTTTATTCTAATGTTACATGCTTCATTGCGATGATTCATTTCCCTTTTTTAAAAAATCAGTTATTTTTTTTGTGTGTGTGTTTTCCATTTTGTTTTGTTTTGCTTGTTTGTTTGTTTGTTTTTTGACACAGAGTCTCGGTTTGTTGCCTGGGCTAGAGTGCGATGGCGTCAGCCTAACTTACAGCAACCTCAAACTCCTGAGCTCAAGCGATCCTCCTGCCTCAGCCTCCCAAGTAGCTGGGACTATAGGAATGTGCCACCATGCCCAGCTAATTTTCTATATATATATTAATTGACCAATTAATTTCTTTCTATTTTTAGTAGAGACAGAGTCTTGCTCTTGCTCAGGCTGGTTTACAACTCCTGACTTTGAGTGATCCTCCCGCCTCGGCTAGGATTACAGGCGTGAGCCACTGCGCCCGGCAAAGATCAGTTATTTTTTTTTAACTCAAATTAGCTCCTATGATAGTTTTTGTCATTAGGGTAATAATTAGTGATCAAGATCTATTTTTTATCACCAGCATCCCTCTGTTCAACTAGTTATTGACATTTTATGTTTTAAGAGCCATAAAAATAACTTTATATAGCCCGTTTAAGTAACTAAAATAAATCAAATAGAGGGCTTATTTTAAGGAAGGAAGAAAGGTGGGGAGAAAATCAGCAAAGGACATTCCAAAACCCCTGCCCAATAAGGAAAAATGCAAAATATTAATAGAATGTCACTTTTTGCTGACTTTCTGAAATCCAGTCAAATATAAATGTATGAACACACCTGCAATCAGCAATCCGTTAACATACTATCTCCAAAACAAATGAAGAAAAAGCAGATTTAAAGCTTACCAATAATGACTGTTAGTGATTATACAACATATGGTCCTTATCCACTAGTTTTGTGATTGTTATTTTAAGGGGAAAAAAAGTAATCACCTCATGCTTTTTCTTCTCCACAACAAATAGGAGAGGATATTTTTGTCACAAACTCTACATGTATTATGGGATAAATATTACACCATAAGAATCAAGAAATTAAACAGAAATCATAGCAGAAGAGATTTTTTATGATACTAAAAAATAGCAATCACTCTCTATAAATAGACATTTAATTTCACTTGTTTAGCAATAATGCTTTGAATGCCTATTATTCATGCAACACTATCTTGTTTCAAGATAGTTGGAAAAGGAGAAAAATCTGCAAGACAGACAACACAATATTTTTGTCCTATGAGGTTCTTAAGTTTAGGTGAACATATAAAGCCCAGATCCACGAGATGCTGGAGGACGTGTGCAGAAGGGGGGTAGTGAGCAGGGTCACCAAGAGCTGTTGTTTCACACACAAGTGCAAAAGGGAAGTGGGCGAAGAGGACTAGCAGCTGTGAGGGTGCCCAGGGACGCCCCAGGAGACATGGCTCAGGCCGAGGCTGTGTTCTGGGGTTTTTAAACCCTTGCAGCAGATGTGCTAGTAACACAGAGCAGCTCCAGCAGGACAGACTGGCTCACTGGGATTTGGAAAAAATATATATTTTTCAGAACTTAATAAGAGTAGCAAAAGCTGTGGCCGTGCTCTCCTGTCCCCAGTACTGAATGCATGCTCTCATGTACACATCGAGCAATTTTCATCTAGCTTTAGTCACCAGCTGTAACCAATACTGAGGCTTTGACAAGGTAATGTATATTAAGTTCCCTTTCAAAATAAGCACAGATTAGTCAAAAATAACAAGGAAGAAAAAGCATCCCAAACCAAAAGTTTTACTGTCTTACACAGTAAAACTTACACTGTCTTACACAGTAAAACTTACACTGTCTTACACAGGCAGTAAAACTTTAAAATGTCTCAATCAATTTGTGTCAGAAAGAAAATGAAAGGCAGAAAGAGAAGAATTCTCAGCAATGAAACCACAGCAATAATTCCACCTGAATTTTGAATTAAAAAGCCACCTTATAATTTCTTTAAAATTGTTTAAAATCTTACTTGTACAAGCAGTTGGAAAATGAGCTCCAAATCAGCGGAAGGGAAACGTGGTCTGACAACTTTGAAGAACTCACGTCTAAAACCTGGACACACACACAGAACATTAAAAAAAGGAAAAAAACTTTCCACAAACTTTGAAGCCACGTGATTCCAACTTTAGTCCCTGTAGCAACTTCTCCTTTTTCCCTGTTAGTTCATATTCAAAACTCTCATGCTAATGTACACAGATTTATTATAAGCAGGTGGTTTGCATTTAGTTCTTCTCTGTGTAAGACTGAATCAGAAATTATCTCTTTTCATGAAAAATTGAACTTCTTTCCTATGATTTTCTTAATTACTGTAAAGACTATACAAACTTTTTAATTGCTTTGCCATTGTTTACCATTAGCTTCACTTAGTTCATCAGAGGTTGTCATGGTTCCATGGTATAAACAGCAAACAAAAATCCAAGAGGGGATACGCAAGAAAGAAACCCTGACACCATCACGCCAGCAGCCTCAGAGCAGTACCCCCTGCGGGGGCCACCAGAGTCCATCAGAAAAAAAAATACCAAAGGTTCTTTTGCAAAGCACTATATGATGTGGCGTTTGACATTTTGCATTGCCTTTAGTTATTAATCTATTATTAGAACAGCAATATATCTACACATATATTACTGCTTTAAATATTTGGGATCCATATGAGCTAGGTAGAATAAATATTTTTTGAGAAGACAATATTCATGGAAAAGCAAAAAAAATAAAATAAAACAAAAATCAAAACAAACAAAAAACCCATACCTAAGTTATAATGTTTCTATTAACAGGTTCAATATTTCTCAAATTACTTTAACTTTGCCTCACTTGGATTAATTTAGAAATTTTTTTCTCTCTCATCTTAAAAAGGACCAATGTTGTTGTTGTATAATTAAGTAAATAACTGAGAGAGAGAGAAAAAATCATGAGATATTTGTTTTGTTGTAGAAAAGCTTCAGGCTTATGCCAGCCAATAAATTTGACTATGTAAATAACGATTATTAGCCACAATCCAAATTGATCAAAATGTGCAAAGAGTTTCTTGGGACAAAAAGTTAAAGGCAAATTTCCCTTAGGTTTTGGTTTAAAGCACAGAAAATTTTTTTAATCCAGCCCCAACTTTCAATGAAAATGATGGTGCTAAATGGCAAATATTTATTGACATCTCTAGTGACATTTACTGATCATTTACTTTTTAAAAAGCCAAGACTGCTTTTCCAGAATGATTATGTAAACTACATCAAATTTGCTTTTCAAAAATACTTCTTATAAATCCTTATTTCTGTACTACAACAATAGAAAAACACACTGGAAGTTACTAAAAATGCTAAACCAAAAGATTTAGTCTGGGATCATCTCATTAGATTCCATGCTGTTCAAGATAGTCATCAGTGTTGAACAAACACAAACTATGTAGTTCCCAAGAAATGGCAATAGAAAAATATCCAGCACCAACTTCAATCATTTGGTGATGGAACTTTCATCCAGAAGCAAGATTTTTTTGGCCAAAAATAGAATCAAAATTTCAATATTGTCCTGTTATGAAGTCTAGAAAATAACAATACAAAGTTATTATTAAAGTTTAAGACAGGTGCTTACGATTAGCTTTAGCATTAAACAGTTTGGTACTAGCTCTAGATAGTATTAATACCTGTAACCAAATATATTTGAAAGGCAAATACCCAGCACTCTGTTGCTATAGAAATGAACTGAACAATAATAAAAGATGGGGTTCTCTTTCAGAATATCTTAGTTATGCTCCTTCTTAAAAATGTGTTACTTCTGCTTCAAGCAACAATCAAAAAGAGTAGAAAAGTAACTGAAAGTAACTGAACATTTGTAAAACTTTGAAGTTCAACTTTCATAGCACTTCTGGCAAGATTCCAATCAGCTCAAAGACAATTATAAATTCTAAATGTGGCTTGAAATTGATGTTGAAATACCCTTTGAAACATTTATCAAATTAGAATTTGTCAGTGGATAACTTAAGTGTTATTTTAGAATCAAGGAACAATACTTTGAGGTGTATCAAACCTTGGAAATTTACTTGGAACCCAACTTCATCAATAACACAGAACAGGAAAAAAATCTAAATAGCAGTCAAATTAGCCAGAGCAATACTCCAGCAGTTTCAGAAACATTTTGCATGAGCAGCTTTGCATTGGTTTACATGCAGGGTCGTCCTTCCAGCCATGTGGTTAGCAATGAGAATTCCATCATAAGCACGAAAAAAAATATTGAATCCTATAGTCAAAATGAACCTTCATTATATATATTATTTTTACTTAGTTATGGAGAATTCTAGACAATGACTGCTTTGATAGAGACATTTTGAAATGGTCCAGCCTTTAAGGAAGTATGAAAATTAACGTAAAACACTCAAATAAATTTAAACAATTAAACATGAAACAACATACCTAATCATCTAGTATACTGCTGATGATTTTTAACATTTATAAAATTGCTACTAACTCACTTAGCTAACAGACTTTAACCTATGTGACGCTCTCCCCAAGTTGCTAAAATGCTATGGATGATAAGTATTGTCACACTTTAGAGGCAGAGCAAACTTCCACCAAAGGGAAGGCCTGCTGAAAGTGCTCGCACACACTGTGGGAGAAGAGATTGTGTGAACGCGGCGGCGTGACCTGCACCCACGCCAGGAAGCGGCAGGCACAGCATCTCGTGATTATGTCCCAGGGCAATGCAGACCCTTTGGCGTTCTCCCCTGAAGGCTCCATGTCATCAAATCCAGAAACAACCTCTGAGCACAGCACTCTTAGCATGATTTAAATGGCATGAATACCAAAAAAATCAATAAATTCTACCCAGTGATGGACAAGGTAAAGATTATGCACATTTCTCCAACTGGCTGGTTGGGCCAATGAGCTGCTGGTTAGGCTCCTTACTCCAGCAGGACTTGAACTCTCCATGAGGTAGGTAGATCTCTGAGATTTCAAAATTGCTTAATCTAGATGAAGAAGTGAAATACGATTGAGGAAGTGGTTCAGTGTTAACTATAATTTAAACAGCATTGTTAAACCTCATTGCTTGTGGCTGTAGCATTTAAAACTCTTATTCTTGGTACAGTAGTACCTTGCAGTTTTGGTAATTTTCACATTAATATGCTACTCTCATCCCAGGTCTCCCCTTGCCTGTTGTAGTTAACATCATCACGTCCCCAGGATCAACCTCCCAGAAGTTTCAACCCTTCTTTTTCCTTTTACTCAATGTTGAGCTAGCCAGAAATCCTGCAAATTTCACCCACGAAATAAATTTCTCTCAAATTTGCTTTCTCCCTTTCAGCTGCCTTGATTCAAGCTTTATAGCATCTTGCCAAGACTTTGTAAAAACCTCCTAAATTATCTGCTGACCTGTTCACATTTCAGCCATCCTCCTACTGGAGCTAACAATGATGTGGGCATGTCACTTACCCAGAGAATAAGATCCACATTTTTTAAATTTTGGGTAAATCTCTTCATAATCCGGGTGCTCTTCCTAGGCTCCTGCTCACTATACATCACCTACTCTGGCTTTGGGCACGATGGACCAACAGCTCACTGATCCCAAACTCTAAACGGTTTCTCTCTCTGCCATTTGAGGGCCGCACCAAAAAAAAATTGCTTAATACATATTCAAGACATTTGTTTCTGCTTTAAAATAATGAATTAAATTAAGTGAAAGTTACATAAATCACCAAGTATAAGACATATTAATTCTAAATAGCTTATAAAATTTTGAGTGGAGAGAGAGGAATAGACTGGGTGATTTTTTAGGATTTTTTCTTTCATTATTTTGGTCCTTGAGGCCCACTCTTTATCTGCCCTACACAGATATTTTCAGAGCAAAGAACAAAATAAAACAAGTTTAAGTTGTACTGAAAAATGCAGTTGGGCAGAAAGAAGAATGTTCCAGAATCAACATCCAGTAGTGAGTTCTTCAATATTCGATAGCAAAATCAATAAAGATGCAAAGCATAATTTACCAACACTCATAAGTAATATATTATTATTAAACCAGGAGAATACCATTTTGTCCAAACAATTATGTATCAAATGTGGGATACAAAATTACCAACAAACCTTAGAATGAAGATTTCTAGGTGGATTTGAAAACCCTCACTGAAAAATTGTTTCCTCAATATTTTTCTTTTTAATTAAATATTCTTTCTCTTAGGAAACTTACATAATTTAAATAATTTTAGGCAAGTTAACAAATTATCTCTTTGTCACTTTCATTTGACAAAGAAATTAGACACCCGAAATCAATAATGAACAAACTGAACCTGAATCTGTTGAAAAGTAATTTTGGTATAATAATTTTTTTGCCATTTTATTATCATATCATCAACATGAGCAAATAGTATCAGCTTGAATTTGCTCATATTAGCTCATATATTCAGCATGAGCTAATTTCCAAAGGGAATTAAGTTCTAGTAACAACTTTGAAGCTTGAAGTTCCCTGGGTTTTCTTCTAATATAGTTTAATTTTAAATCAAAATTAAGCATAGGCTAATTTCAATCTGAAGATAAAAACTGTCTTGCTTTTCATTTTGACTAGCTTGCCGCAGCTTCCCCCAGTTGATTTATGGCCTAAGTCTGTGATGACACACACCCTCCGTGGAGATGACTGGGTCAAGCTCACAGTCATTTTATTATGACTTTGGAAATTCTTAAATGTATTATTCCAGGGAGGGGAATTTTAAATTTGCAATGCAGAATACAGCTAATGATTACTTACATGTCTAATTGTAGCTATACTGGTTTTTGACGTTAGAGGCAGATAAATTATGTATAGCATGACTATTCTGTAGACACATGATTTTTAAAAAAGGTTTATCTTAGTTACTTTAGGTTGTACCACAGTTTAAAAACTTGACACAAAAATTCTCAAACTATCCTGCATTTTTAAAAAATAATAACTTATACTCTGCTCAACTTGAATCTATATATTTTCTTTACTCTTCCATTTTAAAGTGATTAATTCTTAAAGATAAGAAAAAAGAAAGCAGCATTTGTTTCTCCTGAAACAGCTGAACGTTTAATCATTTTCCAAAGAAGCCACTTCTCTATGGAACAAAAGAAAACTTTGGACTAGACAGATGGCTTTATTTACTTAGGCAAAGTTCACATCTGAAGACCTTGCCTGACTTGTAAAACCACATTGTCTATGTGAGATTGCCAAGCAGTGAGGAGGGGCACACAAACAGTGCTGCTGCCTGAGGAGGCGGCACCCATGCCCCAGCCTCCTGCCCTCCCCCATCCTCCGCAGGCCCTGCCTGGTCTCCCCTGAGTGGAAGCACTGCCCGCCACTGTGCCAGGAGAGAGGTCGTGTGGGCAGAGCACACCACCTCCTTCACTCGCGACAAACGTGAAACTCTACCTCACAAAGGTCCTCCAGTTTACTCCTCTCCCAACGGTGCCATTGTTTTTGCAAGGAGGGGCTTTCTGCTCTGCAGCAAAGGCTTTTGAATTACTTCAGGCTGAGGGCACCTGGCCACAACTGCTTCCACGGTTTTCTAAAGAGCGAACTCCAGCACTGCATTCAGGAATTGGAACAAAAGATTAATTATGCACACCTGGTGCTGCCCATTGCTCAAAAACCAACAAGTCTCACTGGATGTGTGTTCCCAAAGATGTATTTCCCACCATTTGCTCTCAGCTTCTGTGTGTACTTGCTCTTCTGTTCACATAGCAGAATAAACTCACATTTAAGGATCCAACTTCTTCCCTTCCTCAATAGCCATTCCTTTAATTGTATTTACTTAATTGGCATATGTGTTTTTAAATTGTGGTCATTTTCATTGCTAAATATACCTCCTATCGATGATGTAAATTATGGTATATTTCCCTTATGGTTACTTTTTTTTAAGACATCATTTTTTAAGGCCGTTTTAGCAGCAAAACTGGGCAGAAAGTAAAGAGATTTCTCATATACCTCCTGCCTCACCCTTGCACAACCTCCCTGATTCTCAACACCCCCCAAGAGTGGTGCGTTTGTTCCAACTGAGGAAGCTACACTGGCACATCATTGTCACCCACAGTCTACAGTTTCCATTAGGGTCCACTGTTGGTGGCATATATTCTATAGGTTTGGATGAATGTATAATGATCTGGCTTCGCTGCCCTGAAAATCCTCTGTGCTCTACCTATTCATCCCTCCTCCCCCCAATGCCTGGGAACCCCTGATCTTTTACTGTCTCCATAGTTTTGCCTTTTCCAGAATGTCATATAGTTGGAATCACACAATTCGTAGACTTTTCAGACACGTTTATTTCCCTTAGTAATATGCATGTAAGTTTCCTCCACGTATTTTTGTGCCTTGATATTTTTTTTAGTTGCTGAATCATATCCCAATGCCTAAGTGTATCACAGTTTATTTATTCATATTCCTACTGAAGACTATCTTGGTTGCTTCTAAGGGTGGACAATTATAAATAAAGCTGCTATAAACATCCATGTACAGGATTTTGTGCAGACGTAATTTCTAATTCCTTTGGGTAAATAACAAGGAAAACGATTTCTAGATCACATGATAAAAGTATGTTTAATTTATTAAGAAACTGCCAAACTGCCTTCCAAAGTAGCTATACCATTTTGCGTTCCTGTCAGCCATAAGTGAGAGTTCCTGTTGCTCATCAACACAACCTCATCAACAGTTGGTGGTGTCAGTGTTCTGGATTCTGGCCATTCTAATAGGTGAGTAGCATTAAGTTATTGTTCCTTTAATTTTCATTTCCCTGATGACATATGATGTGAATCTCCTTACAGGGACTTGGCTTCTATTGTTTCAGCTCATCCTGTGGGTAGGTATTTTGAACTTTGTTGCACAGTTGGAGGAGGTGCATGCCCTGCTCCAGGTCACACAGCTGGTTAGTAGTATAGCCTGAGTGACCTAGAGTGGTCCCTGGAGACCAGCTGGTTTACATCATCTATTTGCTCATCAAACCGCCATGATCCTCACTTGATTCTACACCTAACACATAAGCAAACTCTGCTGTAACTTAGAAATATCTACATAATTCAACTCCTTTTCGTCATCTCCACTGCCACCAGCCTGGGCCCAGCCATTAAGGCCTCTTGCCTAGGATACATCAGAAGCCTCCTAACTATCACTGCTGCACCCCTGCCTCTGTGCGGTTGACCCTGCACACACCTGCCCCAGTAACCCATTAAAACAAGACCCGGCCTGACATCCCTCTGCTCAGGACTCTTTCTGGGTCCATATGCCCTTTAGGACCTAGTCATGAGTCCCTGCCATGGCCTGAGGGCTCTGTCCATCTGCCTTGCCTCAGCACCCTTGCTGACCTCTCCCTCGTTCCATCAGTTCTGGTCGCTCCCCTCCCAGCTGTTCCTCAAGTAGCTCTGGCAGCTTCTGCCCCAGGGGCTATGCAGTGACTGCCCTCTCCGCCTGGAAGACTTTCCCAGGTATCCTGGTTTCTCACTCCTGCTCCTCATCAGAACTCTGCTCAACTGTCACCTTAGCCCAGCCACCTTCCTCCAGCACCTGGTGGAAAGGAGCACCCTCACTGACTGGGCTTCACGTCTCTTCCCAGCTGGGACTCCGCGCGCACACCACCCATCTGCGTGTTTAACGTGGCTTCGATGGAGTGCAAGCTCCAAGGGGCCAGAGATTTTGTCTCCTCAGTTCATTTCCATGTTCCCCATGCCCAGAATGTGCTTGGCACAGGATAGGTCCTCAATACTTATTGACTGAGTGAGTGAGTGAATCAATATTTCTGACCTCAGGGCAATTCCAAGGATTTAGTACCTACTTGCTATGGCTTAGCTATGGTTTGAGTTCGTCCCCACCAAAACTCATGTTGAAATGTGGTCCCTGGTGTGGCAGTGTTGGAAGGTGGGAACTAGTGGGAGGTGTTTGAATCACTGGGCAGATCCCTCATGAATGGTCCGTTCCCATGGTGGTGAGTGGGTACTCACTCTGGCAAGACTGGATTAGTTCTCTCAGGAGTGGATGAGTTCCTGATGGAACAGATTGTTATAAGGTGAGCTTCCTCCTGTTTGGTCTCTCTTCACATGTGTCTACTTGTGCTTTGACCTTCACCACAGTATTTTCACTTTGCTTGTGGCCCTTACAGAAGCTGAGCAGATACTGACACCATGCTTTTCTTACTTCCCAGCCCACAGAAGTATGAGCTAAATAAGCTTTTTTCTTTATAAAGTACCCAGTCTGAAGTATTCTGTTATAGCAACATGAAATGGACTAAGACATTACTCTAGGCTATGTGATGCACAATAGTGGAACCCACAATTTGTCACCATGAGATCAGCCTCATTCAGAGATCCATGTTTCTCAGATTCTGTGGGACCTGAATAAGTGGCCTGTGATCAAATAAATTTGAGAAACACTGGCTTAAATGCAGCCAAGCAGATGTGTTTACAGCAGGACTTCTCAGCACTATTAATGCACTAATACATGTTGCTCTTACATGAGAGAAGAACAATACATGCAGCAAGTCCCAAAATGAATTGACCATGGGACCCTTTTGACATAGGCAGCCAATACTCCCATGCACTCTGCAGATGCTGCATTAGTTCTTCCAGTGTCCTAATGGTTAAGGAGGGTTAATCAGGCTACTTCTTTTTAAAGTAATTTTTTCTTTTGTTTTTTATTTTGATAAGAATTTATCATCACTGAAGATGAGGTACAATTTCATTAGTAATGATCGTCCCACAGAAAGAGCTACCTGAGAAGTGCCTGCCATCTGACGGGCCTGCTGCACCCCAGACAGCGCTCCACTGTGGAGCCCTCCCCAGTCTGCTCTCCATCCAGGGCCTTGGCACCTGCCCGGGGCCTGGGCCGGGCTTCCCAGCATGACCTTCCCTTCAGGTCCTCGTGGCACCTTCAGAATCCCCTTCCCTCATCTCTCAGTATCTGGGCTCTGGCATCTGCTGCACCCATCTCCTTTGTTTACATAACTACCACCTGATCAAAATCCTTCCCCTAACAGATCATTTTAGTACTTTTTCCAGCATGTTTTGGTGCCTTAACAGAAAGGACACAATAGTAAGGTCAGGGGAAAATGTTTGGTTAGAGAAAAGGGACATTTCACATTCCTCCCAAACAATCTGATATTTTTCCTGCTGGTGGCTGCACTAAGCCTTTATTCTTACATTATCTCTAATGCCCACAAGAACTCTTTGTAAATATTATGACACCTATTTTTAAAAGACATATACCAAAGAACAAATTGAACTCGTTTGAAGTCACACGGTCAGTATGAAACTCTGAAAGAGTCACCACCTGATTCAAAGTTCACTCCTTCTCTCCAAAAATCCCTGGTCCTTGCACAGTGGGTCCCACTGGCAGGAGGCCTCACTACATGCCAGGCCCTGAACCGGGCTCTCTGGTCACGCTATTGTGCAACGCAATTCTTCAGGGTAAACATTACAGTGAGGGCAGCACCCTGTTGACATAATTATTCCCATTTTACACATGAGGAGACTGAGGCTACAGACAGTTTAGGAACAGTCACAGGGCACGTGACAATATCCTCACGTCCTCAAAGGTGTGACCTCTGGGAAACACATAGTGCATATTTGTTGAATTAATGGATAGACAGATAGATGGATGGATGAATATATATATATATATATATATGTGTGTGTGTGTGTGTATATATATATGACTAGCTCTGCATTCTGGTCTCTAAATGTGAAGATATACTGGCTTGATGACAAACTGAAATTAAAAACTAATGGGAACATTTAATGAGGGCAATAGAAGCTATTCATAAATCAGCCTTAATGTTCTTAATGAATGTTCATATAATTATCCTCATTTCTTCTTCTTATACACACCTTATCTATTTTCCTCCCTCCATGAGTGTATAAGAAGAATTTCTCTCTCCATTCCTGTTTCCTGCTCTGTTGTATCTATGGTATTTTCAGCTATCAGAGAATTTTGTCAAAGAGTGTCAAATCGCATCTTAGGAGATGTGACAAAAATAAAACCCATCGAAAGGAGTGTGTAGAGAAATGTTTGTCCTCATACAGTCAGATTGCTGCGAGTAGAACACTGGAGGCAACACTGTATTTGCCAGGATGCCCTTTGGTTCACGCCTGGGGTTCTGATAGGCTTGCTGCATTACCGAGTGACAGTTCTGAAATGGGGGTGACGTGGCACACAGCAGAAAGGGGAGGGGGGGACACCAGGTTGTGATACAGTCTCTGCTCGTTTCTTGCTGATGGTTTGCTGCTGTGCCACACAATCTTTCCTAGAAATAAAATTCTGTTTTAAGAAAAAACAAGTCAGACAGCAAAAGAAAATTAAATTCTTCTGTCAAGAACAGCTGGAAGTAGTCTGAGGCTGCTTCCACCTGGCATACCCATGAAGCGTCCCCTTGCCACGATGGCTAGTCCAGTTCAAAGTCAGCTGCTGCCCCCCAGCCAGACAACTCTCCTCTGTCTAGGCGCAAACACCACGTAGAGCCCAGAGCAGACCGCGCTCCGGCCTGCGGCTGTGCTGTGTACCCGCCCTGCTCCGCCCGCAGTCGGGACACTCGATTCATGCTTCTCACAGACACCGGCGGATGCCACCTACATATCTAAGCTTCGCCATCTACCTTAGCAAAGCAACGCGGGGAGGCCTTTAACATGATAAGCTGCAGCAAAGCCCCCAAACAGCCCTCTTCACAGAGCCAGGTCTGATGTCTGAACAGCCTATCAACGGTACAGGATGAAGGTGCGGCATGAAGCCAATGACACGGAAAGTAACAAAACAATCTCTAAAGCGAAATAAATCTTAACAACAGCATGTCAGGAGAAGACATCTGTTGACAAGGTCTGAAGGTCAAAGGTAAGGCAGCTTCCAGTGCTGAGTTGGGCATTCAAGGCAGAGCCGTGGACCCTGACTTAAGCAGCCAGCTCTCCTACGCCACTCTGTGCCCGGGCTCCCCGGTCATCTCGAGCCCAGGGCATTAGCACATGCCACACGTGCCAGCGCCTATGTACGTGTTAGCACAAATCCCCAGCCAGAGCCTGCCGGCACTCCTGGGGAAGTTCTATCCTTAGAAATAAGTGAGTTGGATGGCGCTTAGTACAAGGTCTGGCATGTGGTGAGATTTCAAAAAATGGTAGCTAATAGTATGCTCTAACCATTTTCTTATCATCAAGTAAATATTAAAATGTTAATAATAGTATGAGACCCCAGTTTGACTTTTATGTTAAAACTGATTGTGGATCTGGGTAAAGAACATACAAATATTAGAGGAATTCAAGCCATTCAGAAGCCATCACCAAAAATTTCCTACACATAGAGGATGTTGCTTATAGGAAATAAAACTATTATCTGAACATGTGTATCATGTAACACTGCTATAGCCCTAGTGCCTGCAAAACTGCCTGGCACATACTGGGTGTGCAATAAATATTTGTTAAATGAATATTCCCTTGATCACACTACATATAAAAACATCTAAGAATTGTTACAACAAAGGATTAGCATGCCTGGTGGCCTCAAAGTGGTTCTGATATTGACAAGACTAGCATATGGCAAGCTATTCCACACAGTTTACTGGAGGTATTTACTTTTCCATAGGATGTAACAAAATGCTATGAACCAAGAATTCACACTGGTCTTCTGTAATTCCCAAGATTTAGAGATGGAAAATCTCTTTTGCTCTGTTGTTTTCATGGTATTTTCAGCTATTGGGGAATTTGAGTAAAGTGTCAAGTCACATTTGTGTGTGCTTAAATTCTACTTTTAGGTTCACAATGGCATTCCTAAATTTGCTGTCATCATTCTCCCTTCACAAATCAGTAAATGGAAGCTCAAGGGTTTAAGTAATTTGCCAAACATTATGTTGCTTGAAGTAGAAAAACAGGTTCAAGCCCAGGCCTGTCTTGTCTTGAGTTGGTTGTTTTTTCTGGGAGACTATAACCCCTGTCACCAAGTAATCACTCTGAGTAGTGATCGTTTTATGCACACAGATCTGTCTTGGAGTTCATGCCACTGTAGATGAAGTGAAATGTCAATTGAGATGTGCCAAAATTAAGAATTCTCTGTGGGTCTTCCTCTCCCCCTCATCCTGAGATCTGTTCTAACCACTCCCTAGAGTCCATGTGACTCCATGAAACCAAATCTATCCCCACATACAGCAGTGGACCCTGGTTAGTCTAATCAGGTTTGAGTAGGTCCATTTATCTCATCAGTGATCTGTTAAGGATTGGGATTAGGATTCAGTTAGAGCCAATCAGACATGACGAGGGGCTTCCAGGAAGGATCCATATTCATTCTTCTATGGAGGCTTCAGGGGCAACTCTCCTTTGGACACAACAGGGAAGCATGGAGCCCTAGCAAGCAGCCTGCATAAGATCCTGGGAGTCTCAGCAACGTGACACTGGGAACAGCACGGCAGAGAGTCAGGGGAACCTGGCCTTCAGCACGGCGGTGAACTGCTGAGTGAATCAGTGAATCAGTTCTGGAGTCACTCCCTTACCCTGGGATTCATCGCATGAGCCAACGAATAGCTTTAATGTTTAAGCCATTTGAGTGGAGTTCTGTTACTTCAAACAAAAGCACCCTAACTAGGATTCTATACAGAATTTTTAAATTCTACAATCTGACTCCTACAGTGAATATTAATTGGCTAATTAAAATTTGGGAATATGAAACTATAAGAATTTTAGAAGAAAATGTTGGAAAAACTCTTATAGATATCAGCATAGGCAAAGATGTTACGAACAAGACCCTCAAAGCAATCACAGCAACAACAAAAATAAATAAATGGGACCTGATCACATTTAAAAGCTTCTGCACAGCCAAAGACATAACAGAGCAAATAGACAACCTACTGAATGGGAAAAAATATTTGCATGTTATACATCTGATAAAGGGCTAATAAGAAGAATTTACAAAGAACTCAAGCAAATCAGTGAAAAAAATCAAACAACTCATTAAAAAGTGGGCAAAAGACATGAATAGAAACTTTTCAAAAGAAGATAGACTAATGGCCAACAAACACATGAAAAAATGCTGCACATCTCTAATCATCAAGGAAATGCAAATCAAAACCACAATGAGATATCCCCTAACTCCAGTGACAGTGGCTTTTATCAAAAAGTCCCAAAATAACAGATATTAGTGAGGATGTGGAGAGAAAGGAACACTCTTACACTGCTGGTGGAACTGCAAATTAGTACAACCCCTGCAGAAAATAATTTGGAGATACCTCAAAGAGCTAAAAATAGAAATACCATTTGATCCAGAAATCCCACTACTGGGTATTGCCCAAAGGAAAAAAAGACATTGTATAAAAAAGATACTTGTACTCAAATGTTTATTGTGGCATAATTCACAATTGCAAAGGTGTGTAATCAACCCAAATGCCCATCAATACATGAGTGGATTAATAAAATGTGGTGTATGTATATCATGGAATACTACTCAGCTATTTAAAAAAAATGGTGATCTAGTATCTTTTGTAACATCCTGGATGGAACTTGAGGTCATACTTCTTAGTGAAGTATCACAAGAATGGAAAAACAAATACCACATATACTCAATACTAAATTAGAACTAATCAACACTTACGTGCACCTGTGGAAGTAAAACTCAAGGGAAATCAAGTAGGTGAGAGACGGGAGGAGGGAATGGGTAAATTCACACCTAACGGGTATAATGCACCCTACCTGGGTGAATGACACCCTTACAACTTTGACTCAAACTGTACAAAAGCAAGTTATGTAACCAAAATGTGTGTACCCCCATAAAATTCTGAAATAAAATAAGTAAATAAATAAATAAAATTTGGAAATTATTGTGTTATCCTGGAAAAAATATGCCAAGTAAATAAAAGGTATAATTCTACCTTAAGAGCATTAAAATTTTATCAGTAACAAAATACTTTGTTCTTATTTACAAAGGTGAATCTGTAGGTGAACTTAAGAATTAAAGTAGCTGAAACTCTATTTGGCAAAGCAGGTAGAATCTAAGACTCATCTGTTTTGTTTTCGTAAAATTTTGGATTATTACATATACAAATAGAAATAGAAATGGGAAAGTTCTGAGACTCTTGGCATCTCACCACATCTCTCTGAAGTTCCAGCTGGATGTGCTGATGAAGCTGCTTACTGGGTAGACCAGCAGTCTTGCCGCCCATGTCCTGGCCTCGCCACTGACCAGCTGACCTTGAGTTTTCCTGCCCTGAGCAGTGGGCTAACAACACCTGTGCAGTCCCTGATTGACTGAGCTGAGGGTCACCAGGGAGAATATCTCTAAAAATGGCTGTAACTGAAAGGGTTTTAGAAATATGGAGCCTTAATATGCCAGATTCTCAGTAGTGCTCCCAAATCCAAAATTCTACCCTATTTTGTATTAAGCTTTTATTTTTTTTATTTTTCTTGGAGCAAAGATCTGAAGCCCAGAGGCTCAAAAACTACATACTCTCAAGACAGAACCCCTTCTCCCACTCCCTGAAAATAGCAGCCCATGGAATCAGCTGGCAGCAACAAGGCCGGCTGTGAGTTCTGCCCCTTTCTCTTTCCTTCTTCTCACTGTTATGCAACTCCTAATGCAACACAAGCAAATGGCGAGGGCTTGAGGTTCGCGCAGAGCCAGGCACGAGGTGATAGGCTGTAGCTTTGAGAAAATAACATATTTTAGTTAACTGTGTTTCTACTGGCACCAGCTTCACTGGACGAGAATAAGTCACAAATCAGAACAAACATGCTGAGCGACTGCCTCAGGAACAGTGACATGACCCAAACCTGAAGCTTCTGATTCTGAAAAAATGCCAAATAAATGTTTTATGTTTAAAGCACGCACCCTGAGTCCTCCGCAGTGCAAAGGGACTCCTTAGCACACTTGGGGCCACAAGCAATGGGTCCTCTGCTGCTTCAGATCCAGCCTCCCGAGTCAGGAAGGGGCCTGGGAGTGAGCCAGCTGCCAGGAGGGCAGGTTTGATGACACCTGTTCGTCTAAGCCTTTTCTGCTTGAATTTTGATGGGGCAAGTGCAGAAAAGTTCTCCTGAACGAAACTGGGCAGTGAGAAACTTGTAGCAAGGCCTCCAAAAGGTTAATTCTCTGATCAGGGACAAAGCAATTATCCCTGGCAAAAGAAACAGCAAACTCTGCAGTAGGAGAATGCTCAGCTTTACCCAAACAAAATCTAAGGATTTTCTCGGGGACAGCAGTGGACAAGGGACCCGCCTTCTTATCTGGAAGGCAGCGATCTTCCTTGAGATCATGATGCAACTTTGCTGTTTTATGTTGTCTTATTTTTTGCCATGTTTAAGGAGTGTTTAAGTCTCATTCTTCTTTAGATACCTCAGCTAAACAAATGTGCCTGGGACAATTAGTGCGGCACTTCACAGAAACATTTCTTTTTCTAAGAATACAAAAACCCCAACGTTGCTGTAACTCAGTGATTGGTATTCTCTTATCAGATCTTGTTTGGTACTTCCATCATCCTTGGGAGAAGAAACTAGAGCTTGGAAGGGATATACTTTCTTAGGGTGGGAATTTTCTTGACTCAATACATTTTTAAACAATTTTGTTCTCCATCCCATTTCTGTCCCAAATTTGAAAAGAGATTCCAATTAAAAGTACCTCCTGACCCATTTTAGAGGTGAGGAAACTGAGCACCTGGGAATTTAAGAAGCCTGTTCCAGATCACACAGGCTGGTTCTGGAGCTCCTCAGCCCCCAAGCCCTTCGCCTTCCTCAGCCCCCAAGCCCTTCGCCTTCCTCTGCCCCCAAGCCCTTTGCCTTCCTCTGCCCCCAAGCCCTTCGCCTTCCTCTGCCCCCAAGCCCTTCGCCTTCCTCAGCCCCCAAGCCCTTCGCCTTCCTCAGCCCCCAAGCCCTTCGCCTTCCTCTGCCCCCAAGCCCTTCGCCTTCCTCAGCCCCCAAGCCCTTCGCCTTCCTCAGCCCCCAAGCCCTTCGCCTTCCTCTGCCCCCAAGCCCTTCGCCTTCCTCTGCCAGCCAGGCGACCTCTCGTCTCAAGGGCCGGAGAAAGAGCTCCGCGCACACCAGACTCTCCACCTCCGTCAAGGTGGAGAATGGCTTAGCAAGGGTCTTGCATCTTCTGTTCTTTCTATCATATTTGAATATTTTACAAGTAGAATACATTCATTCATTACTTGTTTTAAAAAAGGATAAAAAATACATGTGTTCCAGCTTTATTGAGGTATAATTGACAAAAATTGTATACATTCAAGGTGTAAGATACGATAATTTGATATATGTATACACTGTGAAATGATTTCCACAATCAAGTTAATTAACAGATGCGTCGCCTCACATAGTGACTGTTCTGAGGATGGGGAGGACACTTAAGATCTACTGTCTTAGCCAATTTCAAGTGTACAGTAAAGGATTATTAACTACAGTCACCATTGGGCACCTTAGAGCCCCAGAAATTCTTCATCTTTTAACTGAAAGTCTGAAAAAGGATAAAAACATTTTGATAATCTTGGAGAACTGTAAAATGCTAAGTAGCTATGAAGTGTCCTTGCTCATTTGATCATGTATGTGTGTTATTGCATTTAATATTTTTCGTATGTTCTATATGTATGACTTAATTTGGATCACAAAGTAGTTAGACATAAAATTCTACACCCAGGAAGTGGAAGGAGAGAAAGAGGACAACTGTCCAATTCAATACTGAATAATTCCACGCAAGGACCAACGGCAGCTCCTTACCCGGTGTACGGTGTACAGATGGTCGAGCTAAACAAGCTCCCTTTCCGCTCTGCCTTTCCTGTCCTTTCTGGACCCCGTAACTGACTGCCAGAACTGCTCGCTCACAAGCATCTTTAATTCCTTCATGCCTTTTCTTCTTCCCATCCCTGCCCAGCGCTGACGGAGGATTCGGGAAGTCATGCAGGACGGCACCAGCTCAGCTGGACACTCACCACCACTGCTCAGTCCTTTTCCTTATCCTAGATTCATTCTTCCCTTGTCTAAATATTCCAAATCTTGGCTGCTTTCCTCAAGATGCCAGCACAGTCCCTAACTTCTTCATGTTAGAAGATGAACTTGCCTATGATCCTATCAACAACAGAGGCCGGTCCACCTTCCGCCACTCACCCTCACCCCTGCCCGGCTGCTCTGAGGTCCCCGCCTCCACCCTCAGAGTATGAGGCGACCCTCAGACCCGGCCTCCCCACTCTCCCCCACCCGCCTCCAAAACAGCGCCTGGCCGCCTGTGCCTGTGCCCCTTTCGCCCCTAGCGCCTTCTCCCCGCCCCTCCACGCGCGTTTTCTCTCCCATCCTGACCGAGACTTTTCTGCAGGCTACGGCCTAACTAATCTCCTCCCTTTTTTATTCAAACTTCCAAAGAATAGTGTCCCCCCTTCTCTTTCTCTCCTTCAAGCCTCAGCTCACAGCCTTCTCTCCATCTCCACAGCTCCACTGCAGCAGTATACGCACCCTAAGTTCAGTGAGGCCCTCGGGAACATCAGAGCGACCTTCAGTGGACCTCGCTCCACGTCTCTGCCGCTGCCGCAGTCCTTTCCTGAGGAGCTTCAGGCAGCAGCCCGCTTGGCTTCTGGGGGGACAGCTTCCCCTTCCTGTCTCTTGGGAACCAGCCGCCGGGCCAGTCACCGAGAGACCACCATGCCACGAGAAGCTGAGCCAGACAGAGAGGTCCTAGAAGATGCAACGCCACCTGTAGGGAGAGAAAAGGGCAAAAGGCAGAGAGGTACCAGCCATGACAGTGAGGAAGCCAACTGGGAAGATGTCCATCTCCCGCTGCACTGAGTACGTCCTTTTCTTAACTTCATCCCTAGTAGGCCTGTCTAGCAAAGCAGAGTGGCCCACAGACCAGCTGATGTCAACAGTCTGGTGGTGACTAAGAAGGCTCGCAAAATTCAAACATAGGGCATTCCTGTATTTTCTGTGTTTCCTTTAGAGATCGGCTCTGATCACGGAGCCTGTTCTCCTCTGGGAGATGATCTGATTGTGACCATCCTGTGACCTGGCGTGGCAAGTGTGGCTAGTGAGGCTAAGGTGTCCTTCCTCGCTCCCCAGTCCCTGGTGCACCTCCCGTGGCAGTGGCTGCAGAATGGGCCTTCTCAGCTCAGGGGGAGTGGAAGGAGTGGCCCCACCTCCACTCTGGCCCACTTAGGGGAGCCCCAAGCTTGGGCCTGAGCACTCGGCTTCCTCCACTGGACGCCACTTCAGGAGCACTGTGCCAGCCTGTGAGGGAGCATCGTGTCCCTCCAACATGCGAGATGCTGTTTCCAGGAAGCCGTGCGCCATTTTCAGTGTGCAGAGAAATAATCTAGAGAGTTGTCAATTACAAATTTTGGAGCCACATTCCTCAAAGCCTCTTTTCTGGGGTGCAGCCCAGGAACAAGCTTTTTAGCAAATTCCCCAGGGGTTATTGATAAAGGTATTTGGTGAACGGCACTTTTGAAATACACTGTTCTAATGTTCTTTGTTTTCAAGGGGTTTACAGTCAAACCAAACATATATGAAATGACACAATCTAGTATATGCCAAATACCAAGAGAGAGAAATGAATGTTGATAGAAAGTGAAGAAAATGAGATGCGTGGGGACAGTGTGGGATTTGTCTTAGGCACTACATGTGCATCCAATATGTTACACGGACAGAATGATGTATCATGATTAAAGAGAAGTTGTAGCTAGTAATAAAAAAATACCAAAATGTGTTCACTAAATTGCAGGATAGAGGTACATTAATCCCAAAAAGCTTTATTTCATTCAGAAAGCCGTTTGCACTGTTGGAACCACTAATAAATAATTCAAGTCAAGAATGTGGCTTACAACTTCTCTTATTACAGGGATAAGAGATATGGGATAATGTCATGTACTATAATTAATCTGTTGTCAGAATGAAAACAAGGAAGTTCTGTGTTCCAGTAAGAGGCCTTTTTCATTTTAATGACCTGTAGGAATGTGGCTTTTTAAAATAATTATCTCCTCTCATCATTTGTAACATAGAGCAGATTGTTAGACAAAGTCCGTGGTCGTGCCCCTTGCAGTAACGTCAAGTGCTGGGTGTTTCGCTGCAGGAGTCACTTCGGACACGGCGCGAGGAAGAAGTTCCTGCAGCCGCGTTGCAGCGCACGTGGCGAAAACAAACACTGTACTCAGGCCCACGGCCTGTCTGGGACTTGACTCCGCGTGTGCACTCGGGAAGCAGGACCTCGGAGACACTACCCGGCGCGGAGTTCGGGGAAGAAGCCGAACAGCATCCAAGCAGAAGAGCTGAGACGAGCGCGTCGTGCTGGTCACGACCGTCTCGTTGCCTTCCTCCACCAAGCTTTCCGTCGCTTCCAGAATAAGCGCACTGGACATTGTCCCATACATAGTGCTTTCTTACATTATAAGCTTTAGTTTTCTTCTGTTAAACTTCTATAATTTGACACAAATTGTTAAAAAAAAAAAATTTTCACTATCTGTTCCTTTTCATTAAGGAAGTGTTCAGAGTGTAAGTTTTTGACGGAATAAGAATTAACAGTCACTATGTTTGTGCTCTTTTTTAAAAATTGGATATTTAGCATTCATCTTGTTCTATAACTGTAAAAAAATAAATTTTTAAAGCAATTTCACAAATGTGAGAATACACCTAGAAGATGCTCACATATTCAGGGGAGGGAGAAGCGGAGGGGAGAGGTTGGCCAATGGGGACAAAGTTACAAGGAGACAGGAGAGGTAAGTTCTGGTGTCCTGTTGCACAGCAGGGTGACAGATGATCAACAGTAAATATTGTATGTTACCAAATAGCTACAAGACAGGCTTTTGAATCTTCTTACCACAAAGAAATGATAGATGGGCCAGGCGCGATGGCTCACACCTGTAATCCTAGCACTTTGGGGGGCCAAGGCAGGCGGATCGCTCTAGGTCAGGAGTTCGAAACCAGCCTGAGCAAGAGCGAGACCCCGTCTCTACTCTAAATAGAAAGAAATTAATTGGCCAACTAAATATATAAATGCAAAATAATTAGCCAGGCATGGTGGTGCATGCCTGTAGTCCTAGCTACTCGGGAGGCTGAGGCAGGAGGATCGCTTGAGCCCAGGAGTTTGAGGTTACTGTGAGCTAGGCTGACGCCATGGCACTCACCCTAGCCTGGGCAACAAAGTGAGACTGTCTCAAAAAAAAAAAAGAAATGATAGATGCATAAAGTGATGGATATGCTAAATGCCCTATTTGGATACAACATATATACGCATCAAAACATCAAATTGTACCTCGTAAATATGTACAATTATAATGGGTCTATTAAAAAATAAATTTTGGAAAAGTTTTAATGTATAATTCTATAATTAAAATTATGTTTCTTTCCTACATAAAAGAACACAATATAAGGTAAACAATAACCAGAGGTTCAATCTAGGTTGTCTTGTTGCTCAATACTTGCTTTATGTATGCTGTAAGTTCTTTCAATTTATTCCATAATGGCAGAAAAATATGTTCTGCACCACTGGAAAAGAGATCAGCTATTATGCTGTATTGATTTTATGCCATTACTGTGCCTCATGCCTTTTTCTGCAAATGTAGTAAATAATTCTGAGAAAGTCCACTAGGAGGAGTTCTTGCTACAACTATAAAACAAAAGATAGCTCTCGCTGTTTGCTGATTGAGGCCTTTGATATTTTTTCTTAATTTTTCTGTATACTTGTATTGGTAAACAAAAAATGCATGCTTCATAGGCAGCAGATGCAAATATGAAAATATTCAAGTAAGAGTTTATTAAATAAAAGAAGCAAGGATGGTAATCTAGGCTAATTATAAAAACTTGTACTACCATTTAAATTAAGGCAAAAAGCAATATGTACATTTGCAAACAGTTTAACATGACTTACTATTCTTCAAAAAAAGTTATATTTTATTTTTCTTCTTTCATCATATTACAGGGGTACAAATGTTTGGGTAATATATATTGCTTTTGCCCCACCCAAGTCAGAGCTTCAAGCACGTCCATCCCCCAGACGGTTCGCACCCGACCCCCTCCTCCCCCTCCCATTTGCCCAACACCCAATGAATGTTATTACTATATGTGCACTTCAGTGTTGATCGATTAATACCAATTTAATGGTGAGTACATGTGGTGCTTGTTTTTCCAAGGAATGTCATATTTTAACAAGAAGATAAAGGCTGAGATTTTCTTAAACCTTTTATTAAATATTATCTATTTCAAAAACATTCCATTTCTATTTGCTGACAGTTTTTAAATTATAATGGTAAAATGAATTTCTGGTCAAATGTTTCTACAGAATTCAAAAGCTTACTTGAAAACCCATGTCATTTTCACTGAAATGACCTTGACAATCCATGTTTTGAATGTATTGATTCTCTCCATCTCTTGAATGAGAATGATTTTTATTATGAATATTACCTTTAGCATTTATTTTTAAAATAAAGTTTACACATTGGCACCTCACATACAGAGTTTTAGCAAAACACAACTATGGAAGAGTTATTTGAGCCACAGTGCATGTGTGTGCACGCGTGTGCATGTGCACGTGTGTTAGCACTGTCATAGTGGCCCGCTGAGATTACTGGGGAGATGGCCTGTATGTTTTCTTTTTTTTAATTTGAGAATTAGCAACAGACTTGGCTTCGTTCAAAGGTAAGATTGCACTGAGTCACCTACGGAAGGATGGATGCAAAGACAGTAAAAAACCACATGATAGAAGGAGGAGAGCCACATTTTTAACCTTTCCTGGCACCGTGCGCCGAGCCAGGCCCCCAGGAGTGAGGAGCAGATGGAACAGGCAGTAGTAAGACATTATAAACACTTTTGAAAACGGCTCTACAAAGCCAAGTGGCCTGCGGAGTGCGTGGCGGCGGGGAGGCTGGGGCGCGAACGCAAGCTGACTCGAGACGTTCCAGCAGGCGGAGCCGGGCCAGGCGCGCGTGGCGAGAGCCGGCGCGTGCGCTGCGACACCGTTAGTTCGGCTCAGGCTCCCGGCAAGAGCGGCTCCACCCTCGCCAAGGCAGGACGCTCCATGGCAGCACACAAGACGCCGTTCAGAACGGCACTGAAGTCCCATTACCTGCAGGATAAAGTCCAGCTCCCCCCGGACGTTCGGGGTCTCCGCGATCCCACCTCCCGGCGCCCTCCCGGCCCCTCCTTTTCCTCAAAGCCACCCTGGGCGGAAGCCACGTCCTGTGAAAGCCCCTCTCGTCCCTCACCAGCCCCGTCTCTCTCGTGCGCCGAGAGCACGTGGACGACGTCTTCGTTACACGTCCCCGCGCTCGCGACCTTCCCCGTCCGTGTGCGGGAGCTTCAACCGCAGGCGCTCGGCCTCGGTCACGGGCGTCTGCACCCCGGTCTCCTTCCACTGCCTCCACTGTGCTCGCTGTGCCTACTACTCGTCATGTATTGGACACTTACTGCGGGCGTCACCTCGCCTTAATCCGCCCGAGTTCGCGTCCGCTGGGTGCGTTCACTGCTTGCCGGCTGTGCAGCCCTGGGCACGTGGCTTAGACTGTTGGTGCCTCAGTGACCTTATTTGTAATATGGAGTAATAACAGTGCTGCCTCACTGGATAGCTGAGGGTCAAGGGCGTTATCCCACACCCAGTGTGTGACAGGCTCCTGGCCTCGAGAAGGGCCTCAAAACCATCACCTGTTATTTTTATTGTTATTGCCATCGCTGTTGCTTGCTCCGTGCGGCGACGCTCTGCCGCAGGTGCTACCTCAGCCTTCGCGAGTCAGGCCTGACTCCGGAGCCAGTGCTCTGGCCTCCCAGGCCTGACCGCAACATTTAACATTGTCTCTTAAACAACAGAAGAAGAACTGTGGTGATTTTGTTGAATATGGAACAAAGGAATTAAAACAACTGGCTTAAAATGCTTTAGAATAGAATGTTAGGCCCTGAGAGGACCTCCACGATGACCAAATCTAAGCGCTGTCCTTTACAGATGAGGGTGTTCAGGCCTGTCCACGCATTTATAAGGTTGCTGAGCAGCTACTAGGTGTGACCGTTGGCCTAGGCGTGTGGGTTGGGGCGACGTCAAGAGAGCCTTGCTCATCCCTTAAGAGGTTCTGGACAGCAGGAAATCTCCAGGTCACCTCGCCCTGAGAGTCCCTGGGGGACTTCCAACTCGCAAAGATGTAAAGGAACACGTTCGTGCCGTTTGAAGCCCCTAAGTGTTTGATAGCCTTTTATGTGCGGTAGCAGTACGATACATACTACAATGACGCAAAACTTCAAACACCGCAACAGGGACATCGCACTTAACGGGTTACACTGTCAACAATTCAAGCAGCATTTAAGCTTAGTCCTCGCACCGTAAAACTTGAAATGCCCTGAAATCAGACAGCTCATTTATGACAGAAAGATAATAGAAGTTTTCCCTAATTTGGTAACATTTCTAATACTTTATATATTATCTTTTGTGAAGCTGAAAAAAAAATTTCTTAAGCTATTAAGAATAAAATACAAATCTTGAGACTTTCTAATTTTGTTATATAAAGTCATAGTATATAATAATTGTCATTTGAAGAGGCAATTAAAAAGAATGAAGGCAAAAATGCAGAAAAACAATAACTATTAGGGAGATGTGTCAGACAATTAATAAAAATATGATGCTATTTTGCTGGGGTTTATGACAATTATGACATTGATCTACTTTTTTAATATTTGGATTTGCTTCTATTTGCTCATTCTAGGTAAATGTGTATTTGTTTACCTAATTTTCAAATCTTTTTCAAAATTGTATACGCTTCGGGCTCCACAAAATCCAGCTTGTCTGTAGCAGAGACCAGGCTGCTTGCTAAACCGCCGCACGGACCGTCGCAACCCGGCAACGTCAGCGCCGGCGTCTAAACGCCAGGCGGCGGGCTCCACCGCGGGCGGCGCCGGGCTGCCCTCCGCGACCAGGCCGCTCTCGGTCACAGGGCGGCCTTCTCAAGTGCGGTCCCTGGGCTCGGGTCAGCCCTGCCCAACGGAACCTGCGGGTTGGATCCCCACAGCCCTAGCAGCGCAGGCTCCCGGGCGACTCCGGTGCGCACGAGTTCGAGCCCGCCCCGGGAAAAGCCTGGCGCCGGCGCTGCGCGCTCCCCGCGGCCTCCGGCCCGTATCGGAGCGCAGCGCTGGGGCGCTCGGGCCGCTCTCACGGGCCCCGCGCTCCCCGGGACGCGCGCCTCCCAGCGCTCGCAGGGGACAGAGCACCGCGCCCAGCCGCAACCGTCGGCGCGCGGCGGAGGACCGTCGCTCCGCTCCGAGCCCGTCGCCGCAGTGGCGTGTGGGGCGCAGCCAGCCCCGCCGGCGAGCCCCGGATCGCCAGTCTTCCCAGCGGCAACTTTGACGGCAAGACGCCATCTTGTGGACGAGTTGGGCACTGCATGAGATGACAAGTGTAGTGGACAAGGTTTGCTTTTTTGCTTTATTTTTCCTACGCTCTGTCACAAACTAAAAATATTTTTATGAAAGACAATGACTTCTTTGAAAATTAAAATGAAGAAAACATTAAAAATGCATAAAATATTTGTTTAGATTCGAATTGCTATAAAAGCCCCAATGCTTCCTGTCACCTGTCCTCATGTCGGGCAGTAACAGGGCACAGACTAGTTCATGTCCACAGTTTGAGCGGCAGTGCGCCGCTCATCGCGCAGGCTGTACTCATGGGAACCTTCATTTTGTACAAAGAGTTTTCTTTATTAGAATGAAAGAACAAACACACATGCCTAAATGCAAATGTAGATTCTGCACTGGTTCTGAATCAATTCTAAGAGAGACCTCTCAACCCAATCAACATGCACTCATAACATTTCTAGTATTTATTTAAAATTTTTAGTTGTTGTATTTTCTTTTGCTTTCTTCTTATTAAGAGAAAGACTTCATATTCCTAAAACAATCTGTTGCTGTGAGTTAATACGAGGCTGTCTATATTGGTTTTTCCTTTTCATTGTTTACTTTGCATTTGACATTGTGGTACCCTTTACACAGTGCCACCACAGTGGTTAAGTGGAGAAGATTTAAAAACACAATACAATGGCTAAAGTTAAAATACGTGTTTTGAGCTTTACTTTTTAAAATCTAATTGACCAATGAGCTGGCTGATTAGAGATAAATCAACCAGAAAGTATGAATTCAGTTAACATTACAAAAGGCAGATACAAATATCAATTGGTATCACGAAATGATGTCCAGAAGAATGAAAAATTAAAACTTGAAATGAAGATCAACAATTTAGCAGTTGCCTAAAAATGTATTTGAAAAATTTAACAAAAGCAAATTTTAAGTCATACGTGTAATGCTTATCTAAGCAGAAAATACATTGTGATTCCACTAGAAGTTATTTTTAAATAAATTTTCTTCCTTCTCATCATATCTAAAGCAGAGCATTTTACAACTGTTAAAGTTTGTATCTTTGGAAGATGACTGAAAGCTTCCAAGCTTGAAATTATAATTCAGTATTGATTAAACAGGTAGGCTTTTTAAGGTTGTTTTTTCATTTGCATATTTAACAAATTTTCATCAAAGAGCTATTCCTTCTAGTTTCTAACTGTAAACTTTAAAGAATATCTAATCTATCTTAATTAAATGATTTCTAGGGAAGGGTACTTATTTCCCCATTATCTGCTGTGAACCATTAACTGTGAAAGGAAAAATTATTGAGTGACACTTGTTAAGGACCATCTCAGCAGGTTTAGACTACTGCAAGGGGATTTTGCCGTAGGGGAGAAATTGGGCTCAACTCCAAATACAGCATAGGCAAGTGGAAATTGATAGCCAAGGAGCAGGGTTGGGGGTCAGTGGATGGAAAATTACTAAGAAAAATGTCAGAGATGAGAGGGATTCTGGCTAAACCAATCTAGCAAGACTCTCAAACTCAGGCCCGGCTGACTAGACAACACCTGGGGTTGAGGGAGGACAGGAAACCTAATTCTGCATTGAGGGTGATCAGATACAGATTCTGGCTACCCTAGTTTAGCAGCATTCTTATTAGACTGGAACCACATTTTACATGGAAGTGCATAGGTGGGCCTAGGGAAAGGTTTAGGAGTCTGACTAAAGTTTGGTCAAGCAAAGAATCTTTGTCAGTGCCCTCTCTTGTTCAAGAAAAGAAGAAATAGTCTTCTTTCCTTTGTATAATATAAACCCATTTTCTTGTTGGATCACCTTTTTTCATTAAAGATCTGCTGAACCATCTGTTGGAACGTGATCATTGAGGGTACCACTGGACAGGGCCATCAGACATTTAAGGAGAGGAGTTTCCATGAGAATATAGGAAAAGCAAAGTATAACAGTTGGAAACTCAGTTTCAGAGTTCAAAGAGCAGCCAGTCAAGACTTTTAGACTAAAGCTTGAAGCATCTTCAGATGGTGAAGTGAGGATGGCTGTGGCCATCTGACAAATTTCCTGGTTTGCAGCTTGAACATCTCCAGTGGTGACACTAGGTTTCCTAGTGAACTTTCTAAATGGCCCACACAGCAACGGGCAGGAAGGTTGTCTGTGCTTGATCGGTTGTGGTTATTTCTCTGGAGTTTATATAAGTCATCTACCTTCAGCTTGCAAGGCTCTGGGAAAAGAGAAGTTTTAGTTTCCAGTGATGCCAGGTCAGGAAGGTGGAAGAAAGTTGGAAATGTTAACTTAGCAGTTACAGCCAGATGTTGGAGGAAGCTAGAGGAATTGAGCAGGACCAGGCCAGTCCATAGGGAGATTAAAAAACAAAAAATTTCAAAAGCAATGAACAGGCTGGGCATGGTGGCTCATGCATGTAATCCTAGCACTCTGGGAGGCCAAGGCAGAAGGATCCCTCAAGGTCAGGAGTTCAAGACCAGCCTGAGAAAGAGGGAGACCCCGTCTCTACTAAAAATAAAAAGAAATTAATTGGCCAACTAAAAATATATAGATAAAAAATTAGCTGAGCATGGTGGCGCATGCCTGTAGTCCCAGCTACTCGGGAGGCTGAGGCAGAAGGATCGCTTGAGCCCAGGAGTTTGAGGTTGCTGTGAGCTAGGCTGACGCCACCGCACTCTAGCCAGGGCAACAAAGTGAGACTCTGCCTCAAAAAAAAAAAAAAAAAAAAAAAAAAACAATGAACAGGGATAAAACCTAATAATCCATAGGGTGTGCCGTAGTTTTCCTGTGAAACATAATTTTTCTCTCTACAGCCACACCCATTTCTATCAAAGTAAAACTACTTTGTTTGCAAAATAATTGTTATCTCATTACGCTTGGCCTGATTATTTTCATAAGCATAGTAAAAGTGGCAGTTGATTAGAAGGCCTTTGCTTAGTTTGCCGTGCTAGAGCTTTTTATAAAGAATCTTATGTTAGACTTTTAAAAGCCTTTTGAGGCTGGAAGTCAAGCCAAGAACTCACCACCAGACTTTACCTTCAGTATCTATAGATTTGGGTAAATTCCACTACTCAGGGTCCCTACGATATTTAAAGGTTCCTGGGCCAGGACAAGACCTTTCTTACTCAACTGTAAAGCAAGAAGCCCTGTAAGCCAAGTATTGAAACTTTTTTCCCCCAAAAGGGCCTTGTAAGCATTGGCTCCCTAAAGTCAATTTTAGTTCCTTAAACCTGTCTGGTCATATCTGATTCTGTGCACATCATTCAAATAGGACATTCCAGCCACCCTTGGTAATATAACACATGTTTCCAATTCAATAATGTCTTGTTATAAGGAGAATAGATTATTATTAAACTTATGCAAATAACTGTATTTGCCATGATAATAGGAATACTCAGTCTGGGGGGATCAAGCTGTTAGAAAAAAATAAATGTTTCATTTTTGTTTATAAAGGCATACTTGCCAAATAGCTGTTAGCTATAAATAGTTTTAGAGGAAAGGGAAAAGTATTCTTTAAATCTTGAAAATAGAATATTACAGAACAAGCAATGTTCCAAAATAGAAACCATAACCATCCTTTATCAGTTCGTTCATTCCCATGTAATTCATCTCGTTCTGTCCGATCTTGGGTTAGCAGTTGTATGAACCAAGGTTTATTCATTAGAGTTCTGGAAATTCTTACTGGGTCCAATGGTGTGATCTTAAAGTTCTCGGAAACCTGTACTTGTTGAAGTCTTTGCCATGAATCTCTTTAAAGATGAAGCACTTTTGCATTATAACCGCTTGCAAAGCTTTTAGGAAAGCATCGGAGTGAAACAAGAACTGTCTGGTAATGACAAAAGATTTAAAGTGGCCATGGTTAAAGATCTGATGAGAATTCATTTAATTAGTTATTTCTGTGGCATATGACATTTTAACATAATAACTGGAATTATGACTGATAACATTATGCCAGATATATCATGAACAGGGGAGCCATTGACAGATTTCTATGAACTTCATATAATTTCTCAAATATTTACATTAATAATATGTACTTGTACAAATATAATATAGGGAAGATTAAGCATCACTTTTCATTTGACAATGCTTCCCATGTAATTTAGCGTATCAAATAGACTTAATTAGTTTAATGTCTCTCTTTTACTGCCCTTTACAAAGTCTATGAGATTTTCCAAGAGCCTTCTGCTGGCAAATTCTATGAAAGTTAAACGGGAAGAACTTCACATTGCTAAGACAAAAAATTGGAAAATAGTTTATCTATATGGCTCCCACAATCAGTTTGAATACTTTCACTTTCCCACTGAATGTAATGGGTGTTTTCAAGCCGTGTGAGAACATGAGTGTGTTCAGCATAGTCCCTGGAACACAGCAGGTAGTTCTGTGATTGCCATAAAAAGAAGTAGCAAGTGTGGAGGAAATGCCGCTGATCCGGCAGGTCTGCAGTGAGGCTGAGGATTTCGCGTCCGGCCGCCTCCCAGGTGGTGCTGGAGCTGCCTGTTCGCGGAGCGTCACTGAACGCCCATTGCTCCCCGGAGCCACAGGTGTGGAGCGAACCCTTCGCCCGCTCTCCGAGCTCCACGGGCTCTGCCTCCCGCGCCCGCTCCACCAGCCCCACCAGGCCAGACAGTCCCAGATCTCAGCGCAGGTCCAAGGGGTGGGAAATCCAAGAAGCTAGGTAGGTCTCTCCCAAGAAAGTCATAGAGATAGAGTCCCAAGTGTCACAGAGACAGAACTTGGCGTGGTGGCTGCCAGGGGCTGGGTGAGGAGGGAATGGACGGCTAGAGTTGCCTGGGTACAGAGTTTCCGTTTGGCCAGATGAAGAGTTCCAGATGGGGGTGGTGACATTTGCACGATGTGAATGGACTTAACATCACTGAGCTGTATGCTTAATGGTTAAAGAGGTAAATTTTATATTATGTATATTTTACAGTTAAAAATTGTAAACGATTTTGAAAAATGAAATGCTTTGCAGGGGATGCTGCCGCTCTGCTTCATTTAATTCCCCATATGAAGTTCCTGGCTTATGTGGCAAACACACTCAGCAGGGCTTCTTTTTTACAAATTCCAGGGACCACCACTCTTTATAGTGACATTATTTTGCACGAAAATCAACTTTGATTTGATCCCCATAGCGAGGCTGACATAATGTAAGAATATTCCATTGATTATTTTCCCTTGAAGAAAACTTGAAAGAAAATTGATCTAGTACTGGCTTTTCCCTGCCTCTCACACTCGCATTTAAAAAGTCAAGCCGTCCACCCCGTTGGCACAACCGACCTAAGAGCACCCACAGCCTTTTCCACTAAATCCATCCCGCGAAAGAGGAATACAAGCTCGATTCCACAATGCAGGTGAAGATGCTTACACTATTGGGATTTTGCAAGGCACTCATTACATCTGACTGCTCCAGAGGCTAAAAACAATTGCAGAGAAATTCTTACATGGGCCACCATTCGTCACTAAAATTGTCACTAAGAATTTGCTCATTTGAGTGAAGGTGCCATTACAGATGTGCTTTTACGAAATCTAAAGACGAAATAACACAGAAGCAAGGAGCTTCTACTGGCAAATCCAATTCTAAATTAAATCTACACATGGTTGGAGGAGACATTTGCACGTGAAGCCTGGAGTCCCCGGGCTGTCTGCACACGCTCGTCGGGGACCCTGGACCCTGGACCCTCCTCTGGTCGGCACCGTGGCCTCCCCACGCCGGCTTCCCCTGCCTCCCTCCCCTGCGAAGCTGCAAGAAGCCCTCAGAATTCCACCTGCTTCACACACACGGAGGGCCTGCGTTACCCGGTTCTGGCCCGGGATGTCCAAGAGGAAGTGCCAGCAGCTTGTAAAAGTGACCGTTCTTGATGGTTTTTTATTTGATTTGCTTGATTGCTTGGCATTGTGCCTCCCTGCTGCTCACTCCAGTCACCTTCTTTCTCCCTGGAGCACACACGTGGCGCCTGGAAGCGCAGGGGCTCCATCCGCGGGCGCGCCCAGAGTGGAGAGGCTGAGACCGCCGAAGGACGGCCCCTCCCGACCCTGGGCGCCCGCCCGGCAGACGCCGCCCGCGGCCCGCTGTGGTCCGCAACTGTGCTCAGACTGCCAGAGTGCCCTGGAGGTCACGCCGTCCCCGAGGGTGGCCCAAAGCTCAGGGAGGGATCGGAAAGGCCGGTCCCTGGGCCCCGAGGGACCTCGAGGGACTCTGTGACGCCGTCCCCGCTCCAGAACCCCCAAGGGTCAGGCCGAGGCCAGACCCCGCTGGGCCCACGTGGTGAACTCAGTTCTGTCCCTGCCTTGTCCTGTTTCCCTCCGTCCCCGCAGAGCTCCCCGAAGCCCTCCCGCGACACGCCCTTTACGCAAGAGCCCCAGGCACGGGCCCTGCCTCTGGGGAAGCAGATCGACACAAGCCGCTTACCTGCGCGGTCCTGTGTGACTTTTCAGTAGCCTGATGTACCCTTTACCGTTCGGGTTTTGCGGAAGGTGGAGCTGAACGCCGGCCTGGCTGTGCGCTCTCTGGGTGCCGGCCTCGGCGGGGCGGGACCCAACATGCGCCCACTGTTACTCCGGCAGCTGGACTCTGCCAAGTCTGACCGCTTGAATGTCCCCAGTTGTGTTTCCTAGTCTGGTTCTCCAATCTTCCGTCTCTAAACGAGCTCTCCCATGTCCCCCAAACAAAGTTGTCTCCCCATAGGCCTGTCACTGAGCCGGCTGTTCACACCATTCCTCAGTAACTTTCTGGAAACGTGGGTATTTTAAGCAAATACAGAAGTTGCATACATGTAATACCAGTCCCGGTAAACGTATCAAAGCGCATGACTACGTTGTTCATTTGAAAGCCAGCAGCTGACGCAATTTGGGAGCAGGTTTGCACCCTGCCTGCTGAAACGGATGAGGCCGAGCGAAACCACAGCAAATGAAATCACAGTGCGCTTAACGTCTCACTTTTACGTCAAATAGTCTCTTCTTTGTGTTCTGTCTTAGCTGTGACGCTTCCTGATACAGTTTAAGACTCTATTTTTGTTTCGTTAAGTCCTGTGTTGTGGTCCGGAGTGCAAGAAAAGACCACCTTAGCAACCGAATTGGCTCAAATTGCGAGTCTTTATTAGCTGGCCAGGACTCCTTCTGCCCTGCAGAGTGGCAGGCACAGAAAGGAGCGGTGAGCTAGGAAAAACAGCCCCTTCTTAAAGGCAGAAACGGCAGTCTAAGAATCTAATGAGCAAGCACTTTTACAAAAGCAAGAGAAAGCCTTAATCCTACAATTTTGTCTTGTTTTAGCACAATGTGAGGAGGGAGTTCGGAGCCTTGAGATGGGTTTTGTAGGAGTTACCGGCTGCAGCTAAGATTCAGCCGAGAGGACGCCTCTGAAGTACCCTAATTACGACTTTAATCTTAGTTGAAATACATCCTGCATCCTGTGATCTAAGTCCCAGCGCATTTCACTAGGTACATGAAGCAAGTCGGGCGCCTCAGGGGTCCAAGGGTCCCTGGACTAGCAGCTATATCCTGTGGGCTGCTGTGCCATGCACCACCGCCCTTCTCCTTAGTTTCTAAACTGAATCAGACTAGCAGAGGCGGATGGCAGGTGCGGAGTCAGATAAGGGTCAGCTGAAAATTGCCACTCTCCTAAGCGGGCAAGCAAAACACAGAAGCTAATGGCGAGCTGTTTGCCACCTGTGGGCCCTAGCCCCTAACATCCTGCACAGGTGGAAAACTGCTGATCACTGAAGAAATGTTGACATTGGTGAAATTATGGACTGATGTTTACTTTTTAGAGGTGATAATAAAATTAGGGTCATGTCATGTTTTTTATAAAGAGTCTTTGTCTTCTAGAAATATATACTGAAATATTTGTTGATTAACTAAATGACTGAAACTTTTCTCAAACAACCCAGAAGCAGAGGGCAGTAAGGAAGGAGCAAAGGCAACGGCCAATAACTACTGACTCTGGATGGTGACGACATTGGCATTCTTTTATACTCTGCTATTTCCCTACTTCGGTATGTTTGTAGTTTTCCATAATTTAAATATATGATAAAACAATGGCGGATCATATGTCAATTATATATTATTTTTATAGTTACTGTTAATAACTATTAAAGCTCAGTCTGAGCTTTATTTGCCGAGTAACTGAGACGTGATTAACTGAACCGTATCCAGAATTTCAGCTCTCCCACGTCCTCTGCCACCATCTCTGATCATCGACAGCCTACAGAGAACACTAAGTGTTCTGAGGGAGACAGAGAAAACTCTACATGACTTTCCCATTCTCCTCCTAAGGAATCTATTTTTAACTTTTTGCTGACCATGATACTCCAAATCTGAGTCTAAATCTCTAATTTTATTATATGACATAAGGGTTAGGAAATAAACCTGCTTATGAGAGAAAGAACCAAGAACTCAAATTTTGCAAAACACCTTTTGGTCCTAAATTAATTTGTACAAACAGTACCTTTTAAGAAGTAAGTTTGACAGAACCACTTACATTTCAATAACTTCAATTTAGAAGAGAATAAGATACTTGGGAGCTCATATGGGTGTTTTGTTTTGATCTTTGATTTCTGAACGTGTTTTCAGGCTCTTCCTGGATATATAGAGAAGCGAGATTGGGAGGGCACAAAAGAGGCAGCCTGCAGCATCTATGGCAGTGGACTTGCATTGACCAGACCCTTCAAAACCTGCACTCCCTGAAGATTAGAACCTTAATACCTTCCACAGGTATTAGCACGGAGATCACAGAAAGTTCGTCCCAGCCATATCTTGCCACTTTTTGCCCAAATTTGGAACCTTGTTTTGATGTTTGCTATGTTTTCCCTTTCAGTCTACACTCAATGTTTTAAGATTTCAGGGTTGTAAACAATGAGTTAGGTAAGAGCATTGGAATAATTTCCCACCTTGCTGGACCCAAGGCTTCCTCTGGCACTACGCCCCCAGGCAAGGAGATCAGTAAATCTCAAACGCAGGGAAGCACAGCATCAGCTCGTGTGCTTATCTTTTTAATTTTTAGTTCTTTCTTCACTTTCATCATCTGGGAATTTCCTTTTCTTTCTGAAAAACTCCACTCTGAATTTTAAAGTATTTTTGTTATTCTTTCTCCAGAATTTCTAGCTATGACACGAGGTTTGTACTTTATGCACCATCTTGCTAGAAATCTCCACCTAGACTAGGAGCTCTGTGAAGACAAGGACCACTTCTCATTACACTCACAGCAGAGAGCCAGCACAGGGAGTCACTCTGCAGTGAATAATATATTGAATGAAGCAGTGAATTGATTTTCTTTTTGGCGATATGTGAAATGCCAATCGTTTTTTCTTTTCTAATCTATTGTGAATAATAATCACACAAAAAAAAGAGAGCTTGAATTGATCAAACCATTCTAAAAGATCCACTCTTCAACAATTACATCTCCCATAAATTCCAAATTATCAGCATTGGAATCACAAAATGCTCAGCAAAGTTAGTCTCTGCTATATTTAGCCTCTTTTTTTGCCCCAAATTTAAATTATTTAATAATTGTTTGAAGAATGAGAAACACGCATTTGCAGGCTTCCCACTTCAAATAAAAATATAACAAAACCTTAAAAGGCTGCTGTGGTCCTTCTCCAACTGGGTCTCCCTCCTTTCCCCCAGAGGTACCCACTATTCAAACGTTTTTAATTAAATATTTTCTTTATGGTTTTTGCCACTGTGTGATTGCATCCCTATATAAAATATTACTTTTGGTTGGAAAATAGCATACAGAAAACTGAACTTACTTACATAAAGAAAAGCCAACACTTCCTGTACCATATAAATTTTCCCTACGAATAAAAATTTAGGATCTCTGGATCAGAATCTGAACCGAGCCACCCTGTGTTCTTATAAAACCGCTTCTTGAGAAACTGGTGGGCAGGCTATGGACAGGATTACAGGAACCTCATCAACACATGGTCAAGACAAGCCAAAGATCGAGAAGACTCTCGTCTAACCACGCATTGTGTCCTCTGGTTAAAAAGAGGATACAATTGCTGCTGAGATCTCAGTGATAACAATTCACTTTGTGTCTGTCTCTTGGGTCACATTGCCCTCATCTAGACTGGCCACCCTCTTTTGCGGGGCACGGCTGTAATCCGGGGTCTCCATCTGCTCTCATGCTGGGGAACGGCATGTCCCCTCTTCTGCGATGGATCCTCTGTTCCCTGTTTGAGCTGTTTTCCCCTTCTACTCTTGCTGTCAGGCGGAGCACATCCTCTCGCAGCTTTCTGAGAAAAGGAGCATGGCAGTGTACTTTGGAAGTCTTCAATGCCTGGGAATATGTTTGTTTTACCCTCACAAATGATTAATTGTTTCGCTGGGAGTGGAATTTGAGGGAGAATATAATTTCCTTCAGAATTTTGAAGATATTTTTCTATTGTCCCCCTCTTTCAAATATTCTGTTGAGAAATCCAGAATCATCCTGATCCTTTGTAGATGACATAAATCATTTTTTTCTCTCCAGAAAGTGAGGGAAACTTTGTCCCTGTGCTCAGTGTTCTTAAATTCCATGACGTGTCCCTGGCCACTCAGTGAGACCTTCCAATCGGAAACGCGCATCCTTCAGTTCATACGTTTTCTGTCATTTTATTTGTGATTTTATGACCCACGTTTTCCTGTCCTCTTTCTGGAAATGCTGGTGTGCAGATGTAAGACATCGTAAATTGATCTCAGATTTTCTTGTGTATGTTTCCTGTATTTCCACCTCCTTCCCCCACCCCCACTCTTTTTGTCTTGTTTTATATTTGACATTATTTTGGGTTTTGCAGTAATATCTCATATTCTTTTTTATTTTAAAGTGTAAAGTAATTCTGAGAGTGTGGGCTGTATAAAAATAAGCCATGGGCGAGATTTAGCCTGCAGGCTGTATTTTTCTTGCCCCCATCTAAACAGCATCTTTAATATGAAAGATAGAGATCAAAAAATATGATAATAGAGAGAATCATGGAGAGTAATAAAGATTTTGCAATCAGCATAAAAAAATTAAAATAAATAATACCCTTAGATCAGTGTTACTTGACCTCAGCACAATTGGCAATTTGAGACGAATACTTCTTTGTTGAGGGAGTGGTCCTGTGCTTTGTTGGGTATTTAACAGCATGTCTGGTCTGTATACAAGACACCAGCAGCACCCCTCCAGTGGTGTGAAATCTAGACTCGAGGTTCAATATTATATACTGCTTTGACATCTAGAAATTTGGTATGGCCTTGAATGGCCTAATCAAAACTCCCCTCCTTACTCTGCCCCCACAGATAAGGGCCCTTAGCCAAATCACCCTCCCTATCAAACAGACCAGGTGCAGGTCCTGCTCATTCCTGAGTAGCAGGTTCAGTTTCCTGCTAGTCCCTGGAATTATTCAAATAAGCCAATCACGTCTTCCCGTGGGAACCAGACAGAGGTCACCCCATCCTCTTGATAATACAAAGCCTGCCTCCTGCGATCTCTGCTGTGTATCTCCCTAACCCTAGGGTGGAAAGGAGATGAGCCAAACACCTTCCCACATGTAGCAACCAAACATATCTCCAGGCATTGCCAAACATCTTTGTGTGACAGCAGAGATGCAAAACCACCCCACCTGAAGATCACTGCCTTGGAATGAGAAGAACTCTAAAAACAAAACATAGAAAGAATGAAGAATAGACTATAAGGTGTGGTGGCTGAGGGTTTTCAAAAATGGAAGAAAGGTTATAGTTCAATTCCTATAGAAGCACTCAACGTCTCACAAAATCATAGAAACTAAACAATCTATTATTAAAAAATTACTAGGTCAAGGAGGAAATTCAGAGAGAAATAAAGAGTTTCTTCAAACAAAATGATAATGGAGATAATTGTTACCAAAACCTGTGGGACACAGCAAAAGCTTACCTGAGAGGAAAGCTAATAGCGATAAATGCTCAGATGCAAAAAAACAGAAAGCTTAGATACTGACAACCTAATGAAAAGGCTCAAGGAATTAGAAAAAGAAGAGCAAACAAATTCCAATCCTAGTAGAAGAAAATAAATAACAAAGATCAAAGCAGAACTAAATGAAATGGGGAACAAAAGAACTATACTAAAGATCAACAAAACCAGAAGCTGGTTTTTCGAAAAGATTAACAAAATTGATGGCCCTCTTGCTAGATTGACAAGGACTCAAAGCGAAAGGACTCTAATAAACTCAATAAGAAATGAAAAAGGAGAGATCACAACAGACACCACAGAAATACAAAACATTATGTTTGACTACTATAAAAAAAACTATATGTGCAAAAACTACATAACAAAGAGGAAATGGACAAATTCCTGGATTCATACAAACCTCCCTAAGTTCACCCAAGAGGTAACAGAATTCCTGAATAGACCAATCTCAAGCTCAGAAATTGGAGCAGTAATTAATAACCTCCCCAAATGGAAAAGTCCTGGACTAGATGGCTACACTTCAGAGTTCTACCAAACATACAAAAATGAACTCATACCTATACTACAGAAACTATTCCACGCCATTGAGAAGGATAGTCTCCTTCCTAACTCATTCTACGAAGCCAATATCACCTTGATACCAAAGCCAGGAAAGGACACAACAAAAAAAAAAAATTCCAGACCAATATCCCTCATGAATACAGATGCAAAAATCCTAAACAAAATTTTAGCAAATAGAATTCAGCAGCACATCAAAAAATAATTCACCATGACCAGGTGGGCTTTATTCCAGGGATGCACGGCTGGTTCAACATACACAAGTCTATAAATGCGATTCACCTCATAAATAAAAACAAGAACAAAGACCACATGATTCTGTCAATAGATGCAGAAAAAGCATTTGACAAAGTCCAACACACCTCTACAATAAAAATTCTTAACAAAATAGTCATAGATGGCTCATACCTTAAATTTATCAAATCCATTTATGACAAACCCACTGCAAATATCATTCTGAATGGGGAAGGATGCCCACTATTTCCTCTTCTGTTCAACACAGTGCTTGAAGTCCTAGCTGTAGCAATCAGACATCCAAATGGGGGCAGATGAGATCAAACTCTCACTCTTCTCTGATGATATGATATGATATTATACCTAGAAAATTCCATGGATTCATCCAAGAGACTCCTAGATTTGATAAATGAATTTGGTAAAGTTTCAGGTTACAAAATCAATATACACAAATCAGAAGCATTCATATATGCCTAGAACCATCAAGCAGAAACTCAAATCAAAAATGCAATACCTTTTACTATAGCCCCAAAGAAAATTAAATATCTAGGAGTATATTTAACAAAAGATATGAAAGATTTATACAAGAAGAACCACAAAACACTAAAAAAAAAAATTGTAGATGATGTAAACAGATGGAAAAATCTACCTTGTTCATGGATTGGTAGAATCAATATTGTTAAAATGTCAATATTACCTAAAGTGATCTACAGAATTAATGCAATCCCCATCAAAGTACTGCCATCATTCTTTACAGATCTAGAAAAAATAATTCTTCACTTTGTATGGAACCAGAATAAACCTCATATAGCCAAAGCAATCTTAAGTAAAAAGAACAAACTGAGAGGCATCAGTCTTCCTGACTTCAAGTTGCACTATAAAGCAATAATAATTAAATCAGCATGGTATTAGCACAAGAATAGAAGCATCGATATTTGGAATAGAACTGAGTTTCCAGAGATGAAACCATCTGCATATGGTAACCTAATCTTTGATAAAGCAGACAAAAATATACAATGGGGAAAAGAATCTCTCTTCAATAAATAGTGCTGGGAAAACTGGATAGCTACATGCAGAAGATTGAATCAGGATCCCTACCTCTCACCTCTCACAAAAATCCATTCAAGATGGATAACAGATTTAAACCAAAGGCATGAAACCTTAAGAATTCTAGAAGAAGATGTTGGTAAAACCCTATCAGACATGGGCCTAGGCAAAGAATTTTTGAGGAAGACCCTCAAGGCAATCACTGCAGCATCAAAAATAAACAAATGGAATCTGATCAAATTAAAAAGTGTCTGCACAGCCAATGAAACTATCATTAGAGAAAATGGACAATCCACAGAATTGGAGAAAATATTTGCTCTCTACACTTCTGATAAAGGTCTAATAACAAGAATCTATCTAGAACTCAAAAGAATTAACAAGAAAAAATCAAACAACCCCATCAAGAAATGGTTAACAGAAATGAACAGAAACTTCTCAAAAGAAAACAGAATAATGGCCTGCAAACATATAAAAAAAAAATGCTTAACATCTCTAATCATCAGAGAAATGCAAATTAAAACCACAATGAGATACCACCTAACCTCAGTGAGAGGCCTGTATCAAGAAATCCCGAAACAACAAAAGCTGGCAGGAATGTGGACAGACAGGAACACTCTTATACTGCTGGTGGGACTGCAAATTAGTGCAACTTTGTGGAAAAGAATTTGGAGATACCTCAAACAGCTAGAAATAGAAATACCATTAGACCCAGCAATAGCATTGTTAGACATCTACCCAAAAGAGCATATGACATTCTATTATAAAGACATCTGCACCCGAATGTTTATGGCAGCACAATTCACTATCACAAGGACATGGAAACAACCCAAGTGCCCATCAACTCATGAATGGATAATTAAAATTTGGTATATGTTCACAATGGAATATTACTCAATTCTAAGAAACAGACAGGGAGCTAGCACCACTTATACTATCCTGGATTAAGCTTAAGCCTTAAGCCCATTATCCAAAGTGAGGTGACAAAAGATCAGGAAATGGGGCTCCACATGTACTCACCATCAAATTGGTACTGACTGATTAAAACTGTGGTGCTCAAATGGTGGTAGTGTTCACCAGGAATTGGGGGGGGGTGGTAGACCCACATCTGAGGATGTGGTGAGCATTGTGGAGGGGAAGGGCATACCTCTAACCCTCTTAGGGAGAGGCAAAGATATAAAATGTAAACAAAATGTCAAAAAAATACCCAAAACTTTTATTGGGTGTCAGACAGGTGGGAGGGGGAGGAGGGGATGGGTGTATACTTACATAATGGGTGCGATGTGCACCACCTGGAGGATGGACATGCTTGAAGCTCGGGGGGGAGGGGTGGTAAGGGCAATATATGTAACTTTAACTATATTTGTACCCCCATAATATGATGAAATTTTAAAGAAATGGAAGAAAAGCATGAATCCTCAGATTCTAGAAATATAATGAGTCTCAAGTAAGATAAATAAAATAATAATAATAGTAGTATTGGCTGGGCATGGTGGGTTATGCCTGTAATCCTAGCACTCTGAGAGGCCTGAGGTGGTGGATCATTTGAGCTCAGGATTTCTAGACCAGCCTGAGCAATAGTAAGACCCCCATCTCTACTAAAAAAATAGAAAGAAATTAGCTGGACAATTAAAAAATATATATATATATATATCAAATTAGTGGGCATGGTGGTGCATGTCTGTAGTCCCAGCTACTTGAGAGGCTGAGGCTGTAGGATTGCTGAAGCCCAGGAGTTTGAGGTTGCTGTGAGCTAGGCTGATGCCACAGCACTCTAGTCCGGGCAACAGAGTGAGACTCTGTCTCAAATAAATAAATAAATAAATAAATAAATAAATAAATAAATAAATAAAATAGTAGTAGTAATAACACAGTGAAGCTACACAGCACCAAAGAGAAAATCTTAAAAGTAATCCATGAGAAAAAAAATAGATCACAAGACACAATAATTAGATTGACAAAAGACTTTTCAAAGACCAGAAGTAGAGGGAAAATGTCTTAAATGCTGAAGGAAAATGACTCTCAACCAAGTTTGTACAAGTCTATAATCATCTGTTTGTCAAGGATGAGAGCAAAATAAAGATGTTATTGAACTCACAAAGACTAAGAGGATTAATTACTCACAGATTCTCACTAGAAAAACAGCAAAGGATACAAACTATCAACAATCATAGTGACATTTGGGGATATAAATAGGTGAAATTAAGGCACTAAACCAAAAATGACATGCCATCATGAAAAAAGTGATTAGAGTTAAAAAGTATTCTAAGGCTCTTGCATCATTTAGACGAGAGGTAGCAACATTGATTGACATTATCTATGTCTAAGGTGAGCACTTATAGCCAGCAAGTGTGGGGTGTCCCCTGTCCATTCTGTTAGTGTTCCAACAGCTGGGCCCACACGAGGTTTGCACAGGTCATCAGGCGACATGCAGAGAACACAATGGGTGGCCTGGGGACATGCACGGCCCCAGGATCCATCTTTGCATCCTCTTTGCTATTGGAAGTGGTAGCCTTGAGGCTTATTGCACTGCATGGTTCCTGTTTCCATGGTTATAGGCAGAATTTAAATAATCCAGCATTGGTAGCATTCATTTTTTTTTAGAACAGTCAGCACAAGATGCAAATAAGATATAAATATCTTCATAAATCATTGTAGAGATAAAGAGGAATGCATATTTGCGCACACACACACAACAAATGCTGGCTTGACTATTTTGTGAACAATTATAGATATAAATGTTGATTTCATGTTTTATATGTCATTCCCAAATTTGAAGGAGCTAGCTAAAATATTATGTGACACACTAGAAATCTATTTTTCCCTCAGGTCTACTCTTGATCCTGGTCTCCCATGATCTTTGTCCCAGTAGGTTGGCTATACAACTTTGTCAACAGCCCATGCAGTCTGGTTCAACAATGAGGAGCCCAGCAGGGATCACAGGAGGGAGGAAAGCAAGATCAGTTTCTTACCCTTAGGCTTCCTCTATGCTAACAGTGTATCTTTTCCAAAGGCAACCAGTCCATACATCACTCTTCCTCAGGGTTCCTGTAGATGTTCTCTCCTTATTTTGTTAGCAAAGAGGTTGTTGCCGTCCAAGAGGTACTAGCTCCCTAATTACTGCACTATCATTTGTTGTTCTTCTACAAGTACACCTTTCAATGAAAAGTCCATTTGTCCCTCAAATTATCTTGGTTTGAGTATGCCTTCTACTTCCTGTTAGCATCCTGATAAATACAGTCATTTGCACTGGAAGCAGTATCCCACTTCTGGTACTAAAATCTGTATTTGTTTCCTCTTGCTGCTATAACAAATGACCTCTTAGTGGCTTAAAGCAACACAAACTTATTATATTAAAGTTTCAAAGATCAGAAGTCTAAAATCAAGGTGCCAACAAGGCTACATTCCCTCTGGAGGCTTCAGGGGAGAATTCATTCCCTTGCCCTTTTGGCTCCTGGAGGCCACCTGCATTCTTTGGCTTATGGGCCCTTCCTTGCATCATTCTAGCCTCTTACTTCCATTGTCTCCTCTCCTACTACTTACTCTGTTCTTCCTGCCTCCCTTTCATAAGGATCTTTATGATTACATTGAACCCATTCAGATAATCCAGAATGACCTCCCCATCTCAAGATTCTTAACTTAATCACATCTACAAAATAATTTCACACCAACACCAAGATTAGCACTTGATTGAATAGCTGGGGACTCTAGCCTAGCCCCATTTACATCTGACCATAGCATAGCTCCAGGAAAAGACTCTCAAAACCAGAGTCTGGAATGTAGAAATGTATACCTTCTAGGAGGCAAGGTGTCCAGTGGATGGCAGTTTTATTTCCCAGTTTCTCATGTTAGTTAATTTCATAAGATTCTCTAATATCAACAAAGAACCTTTAACGACCCAATGTGAGTCGGTCGGATTTTCCCCACCAAGGACCTTGACGTTGGAACGGACAAACACAGAGTGAGCATTCTAAGAGTTAGGTCTCACTGTGGCAACGCCCCACAGAGTCTCACAGTCAAGGTCCCAGGCACTTCTCAACACCTGTCCTTCCCAAGGCCAAAGTTTGAACCCAAGAGTTACCCTAGCAACTCATGCCCATGAATTATCTCTTTTTGCTTAGTCTAAATCAGATTGTTTCTGTATTTGGAATCTAGGTAATCTTGAACGTGTATACATACATATTTGATAAAATTTAAAACTAACATTTGTTTATTTTTATATTTCAAGCTAACAAAAGAGCTTTTCTATTAAACTTATTTTTTATTTTATTTTTAAATTGACATAATAATTGTAAATATTTATGGGGTACATAGTGATGTTGCAATACATACAATGTATACTGATCAGATAAGGGTAATTAGCATATCCATCATTTCAAACATTTTTCATTTCCTTGTGTTGGAAACATTCAATATCTTCCTCCTAGTTATTTGAAACTACGTGTTAATAATATATGATTGTTAACTAAAGTCATTGTACAGTGATGTAGAACACTAGAACATATTCCTCCTGTCTAGCTATAATTTTGTATTCTTTAACAAATCTCTCCCTATTCCCCACCCTCTACACTTCCCAGTCTCTAGTATCCTCTACTCTACCTTTTACTTCTATGATACCAACTTTCTTTTTAGCTTCTACATATAAATGAGAATATGTAGTGTTTAACTTTCTGTTCCTGGCTTATTCCACTTAACATAATGTCCTCCTGTTCCATCCACATTGCCTCAAATGACAGAATTTAATTCTTTTTTATGGCTGAATAGTATTCTTGTGTATATATACCACATTTTCTTTATCTATTCATCTGTTGTTGGACACCTAGCTTGATTCCATATTTTAGCTATTGTGGATAGTGCTGCAATAAACATGGGGGTGCAGATGTCTCTTTGATATGCTGATTTCCTTTCCTTTGGATAAATGCCCAATGTGGCATTTATGGGATTGCTGGAGAGATAATATGGTAGCTCTGTTTTTGACTTTTTTGAGAAACCTCCATACTATTCTCCATAGTGAGTGTACTAGTGTATGTTCCCACCAGTGTATGAGGTTCCCTTTTCTCTGCATCCTCACCAGCATTTGTTATTTTTGGTCTTTTTGATAACAGCCCTCCTAACTTGGGTGAAATGGTACCTTATTGTTGTTTTGATTTGCATTTCCCTGATGGTTAGTGATGTTGAGAATTCTTTTCATATATCTGTTGGCCATTTGTATGTCTTCTTTTCAGAAATGTCTATTCAGATCATTTACATTTGTTAAATCAATTTGTTTGTTTTTTTTGCTGTTGATATGTCTGGATTCCTGATATATTTTGGATAGTTATCCCCTATTGAATGAATAGCAGATATTTCCTCCCATTCTGTAGGTTGTCTGTTCACTGTTGTTTCCTCTGTTGTGTAGAACTTTGTAGTTTGATACAATCCCATTTGTTTATTTTTGTTTTTTGTTGCCTGTACTTTTGTGATCTTCTTCATAAAATCTTTTACTAGACCAATATCTAGAAGCATTTCCCCCCTTTTCTAGTAGTTTTATAGTTTTAAGTCTTACATGTAGGCCCTTGATTCATTTTGAGTTGATTTTTGTATAGGGTGAGATGTGGGAGTCTAGTTTTATTCTTCTGCATATTCAGTTTCCCCAGCATGATTTACTGAAGAAATTTTCCTTTCCCCAGTGAGTGTTCTTAGCACCTTTGTCAAAACTCAGTTGGCCGTAGGTATGCAGATTAATTACTTGTCTCTCTATTCTGTTCCATTGGTCTATTTGTTTGTATGAAAGGACAATGCCGTTTGGGTTACCACAGCTTTGTAGTATAGTTTGAAGTCTGGTGCTGTGATGCCTCCAGATTTGTTCTTTTTGCTCAGAATTGCTTTGGCTATTCAGGGTCATTTGTGGTTCCATACAAATTTTAAGATTTTTCTTTCCATTTCTGTAAATAATGTCACTGTTACTTTGATACAGATTGCATTGAATCTAAGATTGCTTTGGTTAGTATAGACATTTTAATAATATTCATTCTTCTAATACATGAGCATGAAATATCTTTCCATTTGTTTGTATCCTCAATTTCTTTCACCAATATTTTATAGTTTTCTTGTAGAGGTCTTTCACCTCCTTGGTTTATTTATTCCTAGGTATTTTATCTTTTTCGATACCTATTATAAACAGCATTGACTTAATTTCTTTTTCAGCTAGCTCACTGTGTTTTTAAAAGCTAGCAATTTTTGTCCATTGATTTTGTATGATGCAACCTTAGTGAATTTGTTTATCAGTTCTCAGAGGGTTTTTTGGTAGAGTCTTTGTGTTTTTGTATTTATAAGATCATATCTTCTGCAAACAAAGACTATTTGACTTCCTCCTTTCCAATTTGGATGTCCCTTATTTCTTTCTCTTGCCTGTTTTCTTTGGCTAGGACTTCCAGTACTATGTAGAATAAGAATAGTAACAGTGGACATCCTTGTTTTGTTCTAGTTTATACAACTGTTCAGTATAATATTAGCTGTGGGTTTGTTATATTACTGTGTTGGGGCACTTTTCTTCTATACCTAATTTATTAAAGTTTTTTATCATGAAGTGATGTTCAATTTATCAAATGCTTTTTCTGCTTTTATTGAGACGATCTTATGGTTTTTGTCCTTTATTTTCTTGACGTGATATATCACATCTACTGATTTGCCTGTGTTAAATTATCCTTGCATTCCTGGGATAAATCCCACTCGATCGTGATGCCTTATTACCTGTTAGGTGTATTGTTGGATTCAGTTTTCTAGCAGTTAGTTGAGGATTTTTACATCTCTGTTCATGTGGGATATTGGCCTGTAGTTCCCTTTTTATGTTGCATCCTTGTCTGGTTTTAAAACCAGGGTTATGCTGGCCTTGTAGAATGAGTTAAGAAGAGTTCCTTCTGCTTCAATTTTTGGAATACTTAGAGAAGAATTCATATTAATTCTTCTTTAAAGGTTTGGTAGAATTCAGTGGTGAATCCATCCAATCTGGATTTCCTTTATTGGGAGACTTTTTATTACTGATTCAATCTTGTTACTTGTTATCAGTGTGATTATTGGCTTTTTATTTCTTCTTGGTTCTACTTTGGTAGGTTGCATAATTTCAGAAATTTATCCATTTCCTCTAGGTTTTTTAATTTATTGGTGTATAACTATTTATAGTAGTATCTAATAATCCTTTGTATTTCTGTGGTATCCCTTGTGGAGATGTGTTTTTGTTTGTTTCTGATTTTATGTATTTGGGTCTTCTCTTTTCTTAGTTAGTCTAGTGAACTGTGTGTCAGTTTTGTTTGCCATTTCACAAAACCAACATTTCATTTTGTTGATCTTTTGTAATTTTTTTTAGTATTTCCTTCCTGATCTTTAGTATTTCCTTCCTTCTACTACTTTTGGATTTGGTTTGTTCTTGCTTTTCTAGTTCTTAGGGGTGCATTGTTAGACTTTTTATCTTTCTGCTTTTTTTCTTTTATATGTGTGTATACAAGGGCTGTCTGGAAAGTAACCAGCCAAATAGAGACATTTATTATATTAACAACAACTGCATACTTTCTGGATAGCCCTTGTATATACACACATATACTACACATGTATGTGTGTGTGTGTTTTAGAGATAAAGTCTCACTCTGTTGCCCAGACTGGAGTGCACTGGCATGATCATAGCTCACTGTAACCTCAAACTCACGGCTCAAGCAATCCTCCTGCCTCAGCCTCATGAGTAGTCTATGTTTTTGATGTAGGCATTTATTTCTGTAAACTTGCCTCTTAATACTGTTTTTGCTATGTGCCATAGGTTTTGGTATCTTGTGTTTCCATTTTCATTTGTTTCAATGAATTTTTTTTCCTTCACCTCTTGATTCTTCAGAAGCATGTTATTTAATTTTCATGTAATTTATATAGTTTTGAATGTTCCTCTTGTTACTGATGTCTACTTTTACCTCATTGTTGTCAGACAAGTTATTCCATATGATTTCAATTTAAAAAAATTTTTTGAAACTTATTTTGTATTCTAACATATAGTCAATCCTGGAGAATATTTCGACTCTAATGAAAATAATGTGTATTTTTAAGCTATTGGGTGAAGTGTCCTGTAAATATCTGTTAGGTCTATTTGGTTTATGGTGCAGTGTAAATCCAATGGTTTTTTGTTCATTTTCTGTCTAGATGATTTGTCCAATGCTGAAGTCCCCAACTATTATTGTACTGAGATCTATCTCTTCCTTTAAGTTTAATAATATTTGCATTATATATTTTGGTACTCCAGTGTTGGGTAAATATATATGTATAATTATATTTTCTTATAGAATTGATCCCTTTATTATTATATAATATGCTTCTTTGTCTCTTTTTACTGTTTTAGACTTGAAGTCTATATTATCTAATATAAGCATAGCTACTCATACTTGCTTTTGGTTTTCATTGCATGGAATATCTTTCCATCCCTTCAATTTCAGTCTGTGTGTGTCTTTACAAGTGAGGTTAAGTTTTTTAGGCAGCATATAGTTGGGTCTTTTTTTAAAATCCATTTAGTCAGTCTATATATTTTTAATGGGGAATTTAACCTGTTTACATTCAACGTTATTATTAATAGGTGAGGACTTACTCCTATTATTTTACTGCTTGTCTTCTAGTTGTTTTATACATCCTTTGTTTCTTACTTCCTCTCTAGTTGGGTGGTTTTCTATTGTGATAAAATTTGATTCCTTTCTCTTTTTCCCTATGCTTTCACAATGGTGCTTATTATAAGACTTTCTTAAGCATTTCTTGTAAAGCTGGACTAATGGTGATGAATTTCCTAGTTTTTGGTTATCTGTGATTTTATTTCTCCTTCATTCTGAAGGATAACTTTGCTGGGTATAATATTCTTGCTGGCAGTTTTTTTAACTGGAGTACTTTGAATATATCATCCCATTCTCTCCTGGCCTATAAGGTTTCTGCTGAAAAGTCCACTTTTACTCTAGTGGAGATTCTCTTGCATATGACTTGACATTTTTTCTTGCTGTTTTTAGAATTCTTTCTTTGCCTCTGACTTTGGACAATTTGACTATAAATGTACCTTGAAGAGGACTTTTTTGGTTGAATCTAGTTTGGGTTCCTTGAGCTTCCTGGATCTAGATGTCCATCCCTCTCCCAAGACTTGGGAAGGTTTTAGCTATTGTTTCATTAAATATGTTTTCTACACCTTTTCCCTTCTCTTCTCCTTCTGAAATGCCTATAATGCAAATAATTGTTCTCTTAATGATGTTCCATAAATCCTGTCTAGGCTTGTTTTCTTCCTTCCTTTCTTTCTTTCTTTTTTTCTTTCTTTCTTTCTTTCGTTTTCTTTCTCTACCATGCTATTTCAAAAAATCTGTCTTCAAGTTCAGAGATTCTTTCTTCTATGTGGTCTAGTCCATTATTGATTCTTTCAATTGTATTTTTTATTTCTCATTCATTGAATTCTTAAGCTCTAGGATTTCTGTTTAGTGTTTTTTTTTTTTTAGATATCTATCTCTTTGTTGAATTTTGCATCAAATCATGAATTGTTTTCCTAATTTCTTTGAACTGTCTATCTGTATTATTTCATATCTCACTGAGTTTCCTTAAGATTGTTTTGTGAATTCTTTTTCTGGCATTTTGTATATTTTCTTATGATTGGTGTCTTTTACTGGAGAATTATTGTGTTCCTTTAGAGGTGTCATGTTTTCTTGCTTTTGGATGTTTGATGTGTCCCTATGTTGATTTTTGTGCATCTCGTGGAGCAGTCACCTCTCCCATTTCATAGAGTAGCTTTGTAGGGAATATTTGTACAGATGTATCTCAGGGTGTCATTTCAGTGGGGTGCATTGGCTTTGGTTCTAGGTGGATATAATAGTGCAATCTCTATGTAGTTACTTCAGCTACAATCTGTGCTAGTGATGTTTCTGAGTATCTCAGTGGCCTAGGTTGAAAGAGTTTGTGGCGGTGTTGGTGTGGTTTTATCACACCATTTGTGTGGCTGTTTCTCAGGTCAGAGAAACATGGGTGCACACAATATCAGCCAATTTGGGGTCTGGCTTGCTGGAGTTGGGGCCACAAGGCTGTTACCTGGGCTGGGGGCAAAGGGTGCACAGTTGCTGGGCCAGCCTGGGGGTATGGCTGCTGGGGTGTGTTTCTCAGGCCTGGGGGGCAGGCATAAGGTTGTTCGGAAGGCGTTGGGGGGAGCATGTCTGTTGGGGGTAGTAAACATTTATTATGTGAGTTAATTTGCTACAAAACTAGAAATTTCTTTATGTGTTTTGGCATTAGCATCCACTATGGGGCAGAAACGTTTTCAGCTGAATTTTCTCCAATCCATGAAAAGCAAACCACACCACTCTTAAGTTTATGCTTAATTTTAAATGGACAGCTAGCTCTATTTAATAAAAACGAGTATTCTCTATTATAGTTTTAGGAGTAAAAGGCATAAACTAATTATTAAAATGAGTTTGAGCTGATTTGGACACTCTTTCAAGTTTGTTTTTAGCAGTGAGTGAGCCCATGACATCATAATGAGAGCCGCTGTCTGTGGATGCTCACATGTGCCCATGCCCAGCACTGGCCTAAGTAGTTTACAGACATGAGTTAAAGGTTACTATTCCATTTACAGACTGTAAAACTGGAGCCTAGGGAGGATAAATAGGCTGCTTAGGTACCTAGCTGGAAAGTGGCATAACTCAGATCTAACTTCACAAGCCACTAGTGTTAACCACTGTTCCATACTGCTTCCTTTGGGCTACTTCCAGGTATCCAGATACCAATCTTTTCCATAAAAAATATCTGTAACATCAGTGTATAACCTCCCTAAAAAGTGCATAAAAAGAGAACTGGCAAAAGATATAAGTGGGGAAATGTTCAATCTAAGAACATCCTCCTTTTCATCCATCTAAGTCAGCAACTTGTAAATGGTAATGACAACATGCAATGCAGGAGATAGAGCCCATAAGCATACTGATGAGCAAAGGAAGGGACACAAAACAGGATATTCAGTGTGATTCCATATACATGAAGTTCAAAAGGAGACAAAGCTAATCTATGGTGTTAGAAGTCAGGAGGGAGGTTGCTCTGGGCCTGAGGCCATGACTGGTTTGGAGGACAAGGTGGCTTCTGGGATTCTGATCACATCCTGTTCCTGGTTGGAGTGGTGACAACCCAGGGGTGCTCACAGTGCAGAAAGTAAAATCGTGCCACGTGTGCTTTCCTGTCAGTATGTTGTACTTCCATAGATTAAAAATGAAGATACTATCTGGTCCTGGAAAGCACAGATGACATTTTGAAATTACACAAGTAATAATTGATTCTTTCTCAAATTTTCAATTAATACAAGTAAATCAAATGAGTTATTTGGTCTCTACCAAATGTCCCTTCTTTTCCCAAAGGTCACTGCCAGTGTGTGAAGCTAATGTCTCTTCCGTCCAATGTGAATGTGTTATAACTGAAACAACACCTTTTAAATTCTGAAGGTGTTCATCACAGAATTCTTAAGTAAAATTTTGGAAAAAACTTACATAGACAAAAAATATTTTAAAGTAAAATAGGGCACAATTCTAATGTGGCTAGAAAAGCTATATTATAATCAAATAAAATGTTCTGGTATAATAAAGTAAAACAGAATACAATTATATGAAAAATGAAGAAAAAATACAAATCAGTTCTCAGAATGATTGTGTTGGGCAAAAGAATTATACATCACTTGTCTTGGTTTTTAGTTTTAAAGTATAGGATCTATAGAGAGGTTCCTAAATTTTATTAATAAGATTAGACAAAATAAAATATAGGTTGTTCCATAATAGAATATATTACCAATGGGAAATTCATAATGATAAAATGTTCCTTCACATCTTCAAATTAATTCTCAAGGATTTTTATTCTTGTTATCTACTTATTTAGGCTATAATTATTTTTGTTGAAAAATAGGCAATATACTTACACCAGATTTATCTGCCACATAAGCTTCAATCTATGGCGGAGACTAACAAGAGGAGAGAAAGAATCAGAAAACTTCCCAGAGAAGGTAAATGTCTGTCCTAGGAAACATGGATCAGACTCATGTAGAGTGGTGGGTTACCTAAAACACTCTGAAGTTATGAAGAAAAATCAATAAATGTTTGTTAAGATTAAACTGATTTTTAAAGACAAGCCTCTAATGGATTCTAAGGGAAGTTTACTTTTATTTTCTGGAGTGGAACATTTAATTATCAAGCCGAACACAACTTTTAGAAGCAGTCCTCCAAACATCTGGAGCTTTCGGTTCAACGTTGGCTTAGGAAATGCACAGATCTGCCCCTTCTCTGCTGAGTCTGACAGCACCAAGCATGACAGTAACTCGTTCTGCTGATCTATGTGTTCTGTGAAAAGCCTATTTGGGTTTCCTAACTGGTCTTTTTTGGTCTAGACAACCATTTGAAACAAAGTATATTATTTGCTTTTTCCAAAGAGAAATGGCAGAGCTGCTCCACCTATCCGTTGTTTGCATATTGCTTTCTACGTAAAGTTATCCATAACAGCAGCAAATTCAAAAGCAAGTTCATAGCTCAGTCTTCAGCAGATAATTAAGGGGCACAAAGGTCTTGCAACAAGAGTGCAGCCAACTATAGTCATGCAGCATTCCAGCGCTGTGCCCACACTCTGGTGGAGGCACCTGTGTGGGCAGTGCAGTCCTGGGGAAGGGCAAATCTGGGACCTAGATCACTGAGGACAAGCCTCACTTGAGGCTGTATGGCAGGTGTCATGCGCACTGGACATCAGGCCTGTCGTCTCACCGATTTATTTAACAATTTGTGAACTCACTGTGTCCTGGCACCTTTCCAAGCACTTTAATATTAATGGTCTATTTCTCTGTGAGGCAAGAACTGCTTTCACCCCCATACTGAGAAACTGAAGGCACAGCGGTTTGGTAACTTGCCCAAGGTCATATAATTTGTGATCATTTATTATTTCAAATAACTTACCTGATAAAATTCATATGACAAATGTGTTAACTTTTTGCTTTACTCAAACACCTACAATAAGCCTGCCCTGCTAATGTGCACTTCTCTCATTAATGTTTAATCAGGACCAAAAGTCTTACCAAAAACTCCCCTGGGCTTGCACTCTACTCCGACTCTGCCTTCTCTCTCACCATGTCCAGGCAGTTCCAACTTCAACAGCCATCTACAGTCATCGCCTCTGCTTTCATACCCCCATTTATTCCACAACCCACTAACCTATGACCTTTGCCCAAATTCACTGCAGTTGCGGCACCATCAACATCTGCACCCTCCAAAGGCTCCTCAGGACCCTCCTTGAGGTCGTTTTGCATCTCTCATTATACATTGGCTCTCAGGCTCCAGTCAGTTACATCAGTGGGTCTTCACCTGCCAAGGGTCATGGACATTTCTACACATTTAATGGAAGCCATAGATTCTTTCCTGAGAAAAATGAAGCATGGATAATATAAAATAATATATTATATTATATATAGATTATATATTATATTATATAGAGATTATATATCTACAAATATATATATACACACACACACATATACATGCGTACATATGTGTGTGTGTGTGTGTTCCATTCACTCTCAGCGGGGAATCATTCCATTTCTGGTCTTTGCTGCCAGAGCCGGAAAACTGCCATCCCACCCCCACGCTGAGAGTACAGTCCCTGCAGCCCATTCAAATTGTTTGTGTTAATCGCCTGGCCCCACGGGCATTGAGTTTCCACCTCCAAGGTTAAATGGCTCCGGCAGTTTTACTACAGGTTTATCCTTTGCGTCTATGAGCTGGATAAATTGAAGCAGTTACAGGGGGAAAATTGAAGGGAACAGTCTTGTCCTAATAGGTAAACAGTGTTTTTATAAAACACAAAAGAGCTTTAATGAGTAAGGAGGCAACTATGCAACAGTGTTTCATAAGTCATTGTCTGCTTTTTCTTATGAGTTAAAATGTATTCTTTAATCTCATTAATTGGATTATGAGATAATTGTTTATTCTTTTATTGCATAAAGCACCTACTATGAGCCAGGCACTGTTCTAGGCTCAAGAAATACTTCAGAAGACAGTCACTCCTCTTGTAGGCTTTACCTACTGTGAATAAGAATGAATCAAATATTATTATTGCATAAACTGATAAATGATATGAAGCAAAGTAAGCAAGGAAATGTGGAAGAAGACTACTTTAGATAGGGTTAGATTTTCCAATCAATTATTTTTTTTAACATGTAGAAAGTGATGTCACATACACCTCCTGTCTCCACCGCCAAAAAATTCAGGCACACTTCCTGTCTTCTATGAGTTCTGAAGTGCTAAATTTAGTAACCGCATCTTGCCTTTCAAAGGAAAAGATGTACAATAAAAAGTGAAGTTGGAAGGTTAGTTAATTATACAAGCAGTTCCGAGACTGGGTTGTCTTCCTAAATCCCTTAAGTGCCTCGTTGAGAACAGCTCGCTCAGTTGACGTAGCTCTAAATATTCTGGAGAAAACACTGCTAACCTCCTGACTTGCTGCTTAGACAATGAGATCACTTCTCTGATGTGCGGGTGTTACTGTGAATATTCATGAATATTTCACCCTACTCACCTTTCAATCACTTATTTTCCCATGGGAGAAAATCTTTATAGAAACAAATAAAAAATCCCTCTGTTCTTACACTCTCAACCTCTCTAAATTGATGTTAATACAATGAGAAAATGAGTATCATGTAGTAAAATAAACTTATTCTAATTGGAGAAACTTTTAATCAATCCTTGTGGATTTTTTAAAAAATATATATCATAGACACATTTCTGAGGCACATTATTCATCTACAAAATGTTTAAAATCTAGTTTCATAGAATTGCATCTGAAATAATTTATCTTATTGAAACCATACTAACCATGAAGGCTATTTTCTGTGTTTCAGCCAAATATGTCTCACCAATAAATTATTTTTATATTTTGTTTTGTTTTGTTTTGTTTTGAGACAGAGTCTCACTCTATCACCTGGGCTAGAGCACTGTGGCATCAGCCTAGCTCACAACAATCTCAAACTCCTGGGCTTAAGTGATCCTCCTGCCTCAGCCTCCCAAGTAGCTGGGACTACAGGCGAACACCACTACACCTGGCTAATTTTTTCTGTTTTTAGTAGAGACAGGGTATTGCTCTTACTCGGGCTGGTCTCAAACTTCTGACCTCCAACTATCCTCCTGCCTCAGCCTCCCAGAGTGCTGGGATTACAGGTGTGAGCCACCACACCTTCCACCAATAAGTTCCTACTTGTCATCATTCAATAGCCTCTTCACTTTTATATAAATAACTGCCAACTCTCTACATAGTTATAATCAAAAACTACTTGATTTTTCCAGATGTAGTAAAGTATTATAATTATTATGACAATTATATCTAAATAAAAACATAGTTTTTTCATTCTTTATTATATATCATTATTGCAGAATTTTCCTTTCTTCCCATATTTTTAAACATAATTATTTGTAAATCTTTGCCTATAGATTAAAGAAACTAAAACCAAAAATTAAGAATATATCTTCATAATATCCCTGAAGCCAAAGGGCATTTTTGAGGGTTTTTTTATGATGAATATGTTTACATACACAAATAGACACAATACACTTAGTTATGGAAGAGACCAAAAGTGCTGAGAAATTGATGTCTTCCATATGGTACAGAGATATTATTAATAATAAATATGTCTTCATGACCCCAACACAAACAGTTGAAAAGTGATAAAAAGTCAACAATGGTTCTGTGTATGCATTTTTGAGCAACTCACGCTTTGTCTACTCTTTAAAAGGATAGGCATTTTCCACTTTTCCATTTTATTGTAGGTTTCTGATTTTTTTCATTATTGTATTTAAATGACACTACTTGAATGTATCAGAGTGTTTTGTTATAGTCTAAACAGAGCATCCAGGCAAACTGTACATTCTTCTCACTCCCTGACTTACAGCTCTCCAGTCTGAGAACTGGACATCCCTTTATTTAAGACAGCAATACAGTATGTTCTAACTTCAAAATACAGAAATTGTCCCAGGATCCTAGTTATCAATTCAAAAGGTACATATTTATACACATCTATACACACAGCAATCATACTTCAATACTACTACAAATATCTTTAATTTAAAAAAACACATTTTTTCATATTTCAGTTTTAATAAAATTCACATTTCAAATTAATGCAAGTAAAGACAACACATTCCAAATAAATGTATTTAAATATTATAAATAAGAACTATAAAATTTACCTTCATATATGACTATTTGACAAACATGTTACTAAAACTCATATGTAAAACAATCATTTCTCACTAGCACTCTAAGGTATAACTTACATGATTAAATCTTTAGTACAGAATGTTAACAATATAAGAAAATAATATATCTAGCAAAAATAAAGTAGAATAGCATTTTTAATATTCAATTTGCAATATGTGATTTAAACTCTGTTTTAAAAAATTATATATTACTATATACACAAAGATAAACCAAAAGACTCCATTCTATGATAGGATACAGCTAATTAGTTATTTCTGGGAAGTCTTTCATTTTACTCATTATAATATCTATAAAATTACAAATTTCATCTCTTTTTACATTTAGTATAATTCCAGGTACTTTCTTCTTCAAATTAAATTAATACATTCTTAAGAAATGCCTGTGGGGGGAAAAGAAGAAATACATCATTTATGACCTGGTTGTTAGCATACTTTAAAATGCATACAGTTGTAACAGTTATATTTTATTTTAGTTTTCTACTTAAAGAATCTGTGGACCCTTAATTTACAGTCTAATCCTAAGAATGCTGGCTATTGTGTGTGGAAAAGGAGGACGGCTGATCCATACTTTTAAAGATTTTAAATGATGATTTTCCCCTTTAAAGTTTTATGACATCTAGACACACTCCAGAAAATGAACTTGATATCACCTAAATAACTAATAAAATATCCCTACGATTTATCTGTAATATTGTTATTGTAATGTTTTGTTAAATAAACAGAAACAGATACTGGCCAGGTGCCGTGGCTCATGCCTGTAATCATAGCACTCTGGGAGGCCGAGGCAGGAGGATCACCCAAGGTCAGGAGTTCAAGACCAGCCTGAGCAAGAGTAAGACCTTGTTTCTACTAAAGATAGAAAGAAATTAATTGGCTAACTAAAAATATGTATAAAAAAAATTAGCCATGGTGGTGTATGCCTGTAGTCCCAGCTACTCAGGAGGCTGAGACAGAAGGATTGCTTGAGCCCAGGAGTTTGAGGTTGCTATGAGCTAGGCTGATGCCAATAGCACTCTAGCCTGGGCAACAGAGCAAGACTCTGTCTCGTAAAAACAAAAAAAAAAGAAAGAGAGAAAGAAATAGATGAAACAGATACTGTCACAGATAACTCATACAGGGGAAATCACAACTTTCTAAAGTCTACAGTTTTAAAGAGTTATATTGATTAGCTTTGTCTTCTATGGAGTCAGTCTCAGAAGAATCTGTACATTGTTAAATGTATGTATATTATTTTAAATTATAATACAGTACTTGTTTGGGGAGAACTTTCCTAGTATTATGTTATTTTTGAACTTTATGTAAATTCACTCATTTACGTAGAATATGTTAAAAACAAAGCAAGAGATAAATATGACTTGATGCAAGTCATTTCAATAGCCAAATGAATTTTCTTGATTTATTCATGTTTTGCATTATTCAAAAACTTTGAGACAAGTTGAGAGTAATTGATTCAGGTATCTTGCAACAGAAATGATTTAGTCCATTTTCTTTATCAAAGAAAGAAAATTTTTAATTTAGCAACTGTAGGCTGGGCGCGGTGGCTCACGCCTGTAATCCTAGCTCTCTGGGAGGCCAAGGCAGGCGGATTGCTCGAGGTCAGGAGTTCAAAACCAGCCTGAGCAAGAACAAGACCCCGTCTCTACTATAAATAGAAAGAAATTAATTGTCCAACTAATATATGTAGAAAAAGTTAGCTGGGCATGGTGGCGCATGCCTGTAGTCCCAGCTACTTGGGAGGCTGAAGCAGAAGGATTGCTTGAGCCAGGAGTTTGAGGTTGCTGTGAGCTAGGCTGACGCCACGGCACTCACTCTAGCCTAGGCAACAAAGTGAGACTCTGTCTCAAAAAAAAAAACAACAAAAACAACAACAACAACAACAAAAAAAAAAATTTAGCAACTGTAGATATGCAGAATTAATAGTCCTAATTATTATCATTAATTTGTAATAATAGCTTTGAAAATAAGAATAAAATTAGTAACAGCAATAAGGTCAGGATTGTCTCAGGAACTATCACAACAAACCTGGGAGATGGTTTAAGTAAACATCCATGCAGTTATGTGGGATAGGTTGAGTTCTACTGGCCAGTTCAAAATATTTATGGGTACTTCTAGACTACAGGTACCCCATGACTTTCATTCCCACCTTCATAACCTGAGGAACTATTTTCCTTGTAGGTACTTGTCCAGGGTACTGAAATGCCGGCCCCAAAAAATATTGACTTTGTACTACAGTGGGAAAGAACTATTCATCAGAAAAATATTTGCAAAGAAATGGATATCTTTCAATATGTTGTATAGATTCTACCTTTGTAAATAAATGTTACAATTTACATTAAATTTACTTAGGATTGTACAAATACATTATTGCCCTAGAGCTCCAAGGGGAATTTAGCCAGAATGAAAATTCTGATCATTTAAATGTAAAGTAATAGGCTAGAGCAGATGATGATTTCATGTTTATTCTATACTTTTATTCTTTGCTTTTTCTTCTATGTTTCTAGTACTTTCTCTGTGTTCTTCCCTACATTGTGTAAAGCAAAGTTTTAAGACCAGTTTCACTTTTATTACATTGTTTGGCCAGTTAAAAAAAGATAGACTTGTAAATAGTTTTGTTCATCTAATGTCTATCTGCATAATGTTTCTGCACAATCATAAAATAACACCAAATGTTGAAAGATTTTTTTTAAATCACTCTGGGCTGGTAAGGTTGCCAAAAAAGCTGTTTATCTTATTTAATTCAATCACTGCTGAGGACATTTTAAATTAATTCAATAAAGCAGTCTGTGTATTTAGACCAAGTTTTAACAGTGAAAAACCCACAGATTAAATTTACTAGGTATTGCTAAGATTAGCTTCCTGGTTTCTTACATTGTTCGTTTTCTTAGGTAAGTTAGACTATTGACAGAGTTGAAGAGACAACCTATAGAATGAGAGAAAATATTTACAAACTATTCATCTGACAGGAATTAATGTCTAGAACAGGGGTCCTCAAACTTTTTAAACAGGGGGCCAGTTCACTGTCCCTCAGACTGTTGGAGGGCCGTTGGAGAGTGCGGCGCACATTCCACACATGCGCACTGTGGGCCAGGAACAAGTCGGCTCCTAAGCACGATAGGCAGCGGTGGCAAAAACACTCGGTGGGCCAGGTAAATGTCCTCGGCGGGCCACATGTGGCCCTCGGGCTGTAGTTTGAGGACACCTGGCCTAGAATATACAAGGAACTAAAACAACTCAACAGCAAAAAAAAAAAAAAGAAAAAAAAATCTGATTTCAGAGTGGACAAACGATCTAAATAGACATTTCTCAACAGAAGACCTACAAATGGCCAACAGATATATGAAAAAAAAATGCTCAACATCACCAATCATCAGGGAAATCCAAATCATAACCACCATGAGACATCATCTCATTCCAGTGAGAATGGCTACTTGCAAAAAGACAAAAATAACAAATGCTGGTGAGGATGCTAAGAAAAGCAAACCCTCTGGGAACGCTCACACATTGTTGGTGGGAATGTAAATGAATACAGCCACTTTGAATAATAGTATGGAGGTTCCTCATAAAACTAAAAATAGAACTACCATATGACCCCCAAATCCCACTACTGGGTATTTATCCAAAGAAAGGAAATCAGTATATCAAAGGGATACCTGCACCCTCATGTTTATTACAACACTATTCACAAAAGCCAAGACACAGAACAACCTAAATGTTTATCAACAGGTGAATGGATAAAGAAAATGTGGTATATATATATATATATATATATATATATATATATATATATAATGTAATACTATTCAGTCATAGAAAAAAATGAAATTCTGTCACTCAAGGCAACATGGGTGAGTCTGGAGAACATTATGTTAAGTGAAATAAGTTAAGCACAGAAAGATAACTACAACATATCATCACCCATACGTGGAGGCTTAAAAAATTTGAGCTCATGGAAGTAGGCAGTAGAATTGTGGGTATTAGAAGCTGGGAAGGGAAGGAGGGAGGAAAGGGGAAGGATGAGGAGAAGTTGGTTAACAGATACAAATTACAGCTAGATAGGAGGAATAAGTTATGGTAGAGTGAGTTCAACACTGTAGGGCGAATATGGTTAACTATAACTTATTGTATATTTTCATAAAGCTCAAAGAGGATTTTTAATATTTACAACACAAAGAAATAATAAATGTTTAAGATATACAAGTATTGCAAAGTCACACCCCCATAAATATGTACAATTATTCTATGTCAACTAAAAAGAAAAAGAAAAGTGTAAAAAAAATTAAATTAAACTATTAAGTAGGATAAGAAAAATAAGTACTCACAGGAGAGGTTTTCTAGCTAGGTCTGTGAGCAGAGTGGACTCACCGATAATCTTGTTAGCAATCTAGCACATCTTTTGTAATCTAGAAAAAACATTTAAAGGTAAATTGTGTAGATAGTGCCTACAAATGTGAAAAGAATCATGTTAATTATTGTCCCTAACACATATAATGATAGCTACATTTTAATAAGCATCTAATATATCAAGTGCTTAACATGTTTTTTATCAATCAATTCTAATAATACAGTCAGGAAGGGAGTATTATAATATTCACTTTAAAGATGAGAAAAGAGTCTCACAATGTTAATTATCTTATAATTAGAAAACAGTTTGATCCCAAAACTTGCACTTTCTCCACCATTCTGTGCTACAGTTAGTCATTTTGCCTTGAACCCAATGTGACTACTTTTCCCTAGTCATTAAATGCAAGTTGTTTAAAAAAGTATAACAAATCTGACTCAACATCCTGAATAAAATTAAATATTCCTCAAGATGAGCAATCTAGTTAAAAGGAAAGAAAATTCTTAGCATTGATTTTCTTTAAAAGGAAAGTTGGAGCTTAGAAAAGAATTTAAAAACAACAAACTGAGTTACCACACATAATCATAATTTGAGCACTTTCAATGATGGCACTTAAATATTATGTTCTGAATTATTATTAACTCAGAAACTTAAGTATCCAAAAGAATTCACTAGAGCAACCTTCAGAATACATGCTATCATTACTCAGAGACATCCAGCACGCATTGTATATATTATGTGATACAAAAACTATTTACTTTAAAATAACTTTTGACTTGTACTTCATAGTCCTCTTATTTTTTTTTTCATTTACATGAGAGAGCACTTTATTTATGCTAAGGAATGCTAATAATAAAAAGTTTAAATCCTGACAAACATTTTGGTCTTTAAAGAAATCTGGCTATTTTCGGATTTGGGTATTTTCCCAACTAGAACATGGGTTCACTCCTTAGAGTCTCAACAACATGCACAAGCCTCAGGTGCTGTCAATGTCATTAATAACATCTTATACAATGTTTAGTCTATTACTTCCCACCTGCAGACAACTGAAGTTTAAAATACATGCATTTATTGTTAAATACATTTTAAAAAAAAAAACTGCCAAAGCTACTTACAGGCGGGTGTTGAGCAATCCCTGGTATTGTAATAGAGTCGATGGAAATGTTTGCTACATTCAGCTGAAAATGTGACTGGCCCTAGTGGACAGGAAAAGAATGCTTACTATAAACATGGGCATGTTTTCCAAACTAATTTGCTAGCACGTTATGGACAGAGATAATATAACTGTGGCTTACACCCTTCCACACCCTTAAAAGAACTTGCCTGAGAGCGTTTCCTTCACTCAGCTGTGTGGGAGGTAATGAAAATTATTGTGGTCTGTGAAAAATTATCTAAATTCATTCCACATTCTCAACATCTCACATAATGGAATCTTCACTGTCAGTAGAACTCTCTAGAATAATTAGGGGGGGAAAAACTCTAGACAGAAAAAAAATCTGCTGAGAGCAAAATGGATGTGAAAAATAAAAAATGAGTACCCTTCGTTTCTACTTTTTGTTTCCTAGTTTTTTATTTAATAGGAATTAATGTTTATGTTCGAAGACATTTATTCCATTTTCTATTGATAGTAATTTATGTCTTATTAGTGTCAAGGACTATTATAAAGTGTGCAGGGCCTGAGAGTTCCTTCTTTCTCTCCATAAATCCAGGGGGCCCCATCCAAGCCATCACCCCTCCCTTCTGAGTCTGCCTTTCGCGACAGTGACCGAGGTAGGGAGTCCACAGTCCTGCTGCTCACAGCTGCCTGGAGTCACTCAACAGCCCGCCGCGCCCTCCCCCGGTCTCTGCTTCACCCACAGGGCCGTCATTCTGAAGTTGATGAACAGACATGGCCCTTGGATTTAATTAAGTGGGAAAACCACATCTTTACCACGTGAGGAGCTGAGATGCAACAGAGTAAAAGGTAGCCGCAGTGATGAGGAACAGAGGGACAATAACAATAGTAAATGGGGGTGGGTGGGGACTGTTCGAAATAATGTAGTGATTTGCTAGAACTTGGGGCACAGGGTGATGCGTAAATCATTCACAAATTTGATACGAAGAACCAGAGAGTGTCCTAAGAACATTTCATCTGTGCTTAGATGTGGCATATGAAAGTCTGTCTCTTCCATGTTCAAAAACTTCTATTGCTCCCATGAGCAATACAAGTGCCATTTAAGATTGCATGCCATTTAAGACTCCACACCGCCCCTCCGGGCTGGTGGCAGAGACGCAGCCCGGCGCCCGGAACCCTCGGTACCCTGGGGACACGGCGCTGGGGCGGCCCTGGTGGCGGGGAGGACCCGCCCTGCTCTCAGCGCGTGAACTCAGGGAAGCACGAACGGATAACAACGGAAAAGGTGCAGGAACCGTGGGAAGCAGCAATTTGCACAGGAAGCCGTGGGAGATGTTGTTTACTGTAGTCGGCCTGAAGCTGGGACAAAATCAAACAAACAAGGTGAGTTTGGTGCTTTGGAAAGTGTGCAAGCTGCTCGCGAGCTCCATTCTCCCTTATCAGGAGAAGTAACTGGAATTAATGAAGCTCTGTAGAAAATCCGGGACTTGTCAACAAATCTTGTTAGGAAGATGGAACTGATGAGCTGATGAGCTGATGGAACTGATGGAACTGATGAAGAAGCATCTGAGAAATACATAAATTCTATTGAGGAGTGAAAGTAGAACCCCTAAATACACTAGTGTGAAGAATTTTTTTTTAAAAAAGTATCTTTTAAAAAAAGATTTCCACAGTACGACTCCTTCCTACCTTTCCAGCCATGTATGTGCCCAGTGGTCACATATATCCCTACCTAAACCCACCACCGCCCGTACACACCACCCTCCTGTCCTTCCCCAAACCACACCGTGAGCCTTTATGCCTTGCTCAATGGGCTTCTGGCCTGAATGCCTTGAGGAGAAACCCTTATTTATCCCTTAAAGCCCAACTTATCCCTTAAAGCCCAATCGTATCCCATAAAGCCAAACTTAAATTTGTGTCCACTACAAGCCCTTCCTGGTGGTTCTTGGCCACATTATTCACTTCCTGTGTATTCCTAAAACTTTATACTTTATTACTAATCAAGATCTGGAGTGGGCGCAATGGTTCACATCTGCAATCCTAGCACTTTGGGAGGCTAAGGCAGGAGGATTGCTTGAGCCCAGTTCAGGATCAGCCTGGACAACATAGCAAGATCTCATTTCTACAAAAAATTTAAAAATTAGTCAGGGATGGTGACATAAGCCTGTATTTCCTGCTACTCTGGAGGCTGAGGCAGGAGGATGGCTTTAGCCCAGCAATGGGAGGCTGCAATGAGCTATGATGACACCACTGTACTCCAGCCTGGGCAACAGAGTGAGACCCTGTCTCTTAAAAAAATATATGGTTTACATTAGCGTTAATACAAGTTAATAGCATTTGTCCAGCTCCCCCACCAGATTGTGAGTTTCCTACAGACATTATCATTGTATCCTCAGTGTCTAACATAGTAATCTGCACACAATCTTTTTATTTAATGGAATCAGTGATAAATTTTATACTTGCCTGTGAAATGCTTTATGAATTTGTCTTTGTCTTTTAACTTCAAATCTCTTGGGAATATTTCTGAAAAGGAAAAGAACTTCAGAATTTCTTGAATACATTTCCATCATTAACAATTTGCATCATAACAATATTATGCACTTAATAAAGCACTAAACACATGAATCCAGGGCAGTTTATATAGCTGATCCCAAATCTGTATCTCCAGCCCTGACCAGCTCCTGGGGCCCCAGAACTCCAGTAGAGCTAACTTCTTGCTCTACTTCTCTCTCAAGGCAACTTGCAGGCCTTCCAGAAGTGCCCACACTGAGTAGGACATCTGGTTTTCCCCTCTGCCTGTACCTATTTCTCTTCCATGTTCTCAGTCTCAGTGAATGGCATCCATCACTCTATATTCCTTGCTCAGGCCCCAAATCAAGAAGTTCCTCTTTGCCTCACCACTACATCCAACCCCCCAAAATTATCCAGACCTATGCACTTCTTTCTCCACCCATTAACACAAGGCTGGTCCAAGCCATCGAACTTTCGTGACCACTTCAGCAGCAGCTTTCTAACCTGTCTTCTCCCCATAATCCTTTTTCTCTGCAGTAGCCAAGAGTAAGCAGATTGCAACGTACTTCAGCTCATGATACTCTTCCACTTAAAAGGCTCTGTGCTTAAAATAAAATAAAATTTAAAAATCAAACTGCATCTCAGACTTTATCTTGTACTCACTAAAAATGCATCATCCAGAAAAAGCAATTTGTAAAAAACAGTCAGGAGTATATTCAACTCTTTTAAAGGGAGAGAAAACTTAAATAAAACACTTAGGCCTCAATATTTGCGAGCAGTTACATGTTTAAACTTACAATGTTTCTATTATAAAATGGCTCATCTGTACCTCAAACATCATATGAGCATAACGGGTGAGTGAGCAGTGGTCGTCTCCCGGCAGGTGAGTCTGGGGCCCGCGAGGGCCTGTGTGGGCTCAGGGCGCTCCAGCGGCCCCAGGGCGCGGCACGGTGGAGGCTCCCTGCCCATCTGACGATGAACAGCTGCATTTTACAATTAAAACTAATCCAGGCCGGCGCTGTGGCTCACGCCTGTAATCCTAGCACTCTGGGAGGCCAAGGCAGGCGGATTGCTCGAGGTCAGGAGTTCGAAGCCAGCCTGAGCAAGAGCGAGACCCCTGTCTCTACTATAAATAGAAAGAAATTAATTGACCAACTAATATATATAAAAAAAATTAGCCGGGCATGGTGGCGCATGCCTGTAGTCCCAGCTACTTGGGAGGCTGAGGCAGGAGGATCTCTTGAGCCCAGGAGTTTGAGGTTGCTGTGAGCGAGGCTGACGCCACGGCACTCACTCTAGCCTGGGCAACAAAGTGAGACTGTGTCTCAAAAAAAACCTAATCCAGGAAAACAAAAGAGCAGTGAATATGAAAGTGTTTCCTCATGTAAATCTTTCGGTGTTCTCGTCAATAACATTCCAACCTGAACACAGGTCTTTCCCCACTTCTTCTCGGAAACCAAATGTAGCAAATTGGCTTCTTTGGCATTGATTCTCTGTGTGGCCTTGGGGCCAGGGGCTTTCTGGAAGGTGAGCCAGCCGAGTGCACTGGCAGTACCTACTATGGCTAAAGCACATTCAAAGACTTTGTAAATAATTCTATGTCTGAAAGCACTTAGACTATAATTCTAATCTGTAGCCCCTAGGACAGTGATAACACTCAGGTTTGTAGGTAACTACATATTTTAAGAAAATTGTCCCTTTTTCTCCACCGTGGTAACACATTTTGTGACTTCTACCAAAGCAGTTGTCACATTCTGATTAGCATGACAGTGCACTGTGCACATCTGGGGGGGTTTGAGGCAAGGGATGCTGTCCTGTTCACCTGTGATCAGCAGTGCTTTGCTGACGGAGGACACAGAGGGCTGTTAACCTTTAAATGGAAACAATCAATGTCTCATTTGCACCCCATATAGGCCACCAAGGAAACCACAATTTTAATACACTTGAATTTTAATTTCAAGGTACAACCATCAGATAGGAATACAGGAATACAAAACAGATTGATTTAACTGAAACAAGGAAGTGACGTTTAAGATGACAACCAAAGTAACGAGCCAGAGATTTCTAGGTAAGAAGAGATGGAAGAGGGGACTGCAGTGTGTTAAAGTATTTGAGGAATATCCAAGTGGCTGAAAGAGAGAGACAGGTTAGAGCTGTTTACAAACTTTGTGCTTAGTTTTATGGGTGATGAAGTCAAAGAGTTTTAGGCTAGGGAATGGCATAGCTGAGCTTCATTTTTTTTCTTTTCTTTTCTTTTTTTTTTTTATGAGGAGGCCTTGCTGTGTCACTCAGTCTGGAATGCAGTGGCCTGATCACAGCTCACTGCAGCCTCAAACTCCTGGGCTTATGCAGTTCTCCCACCTCAGCCATTCAAGTAGTTGGGACTACAGGCTCCCACCACCATGCCTGGCTAATTTGTTTGTTTGTTTGGAGAGATGAATGGCATGATCACAGCTCACTGCACCCTCCAATTCCTGGGCTCAAGAGAGTCTCCTGCCTTCCGCCTCCTGAGTAGCTGGGTCTACAGGCAGACTCCATCATATCCGGCTAATTTTTAAATTTTTAAATTTTTGTAGATATGGGCCCTCGCTACATTGCCCAGGCTTGTCTCAAACTCCTGGCCTCAAGCAATCCTCCCTCCTCAGCCTCTCAGAGTGAGCCACTGTGCCCAGCCTTATGATAGTTTATAGTCCCCAAAACATTACATGAATAACTGGTAAGAGAACTGCTGCAAACAACAAAATTAGTTGATAAATGTCTGATGGAAAATGGTCTAAGAAAGTAATGTCTATAATGATAGAAATGTGAACCACATACATAATTTTAAATGTTTTATTAGGCACATTAAAAAAGTAAAAGGAAATGTGAATTAATTTAATAATTTACTTTATCTAACCCAATGCATCCAAACTATTACCATTTCAACATGTATTCAATATTTTAAAATTACTAATGAGATATTTTTACATTTTTTATACTAAGTTTTCAAAATCCAGGGTGTATTTTATACTCATAGCACATCTCAGTTTGGTCCAGCCACATTTCAACTGCTCAAGAGCCACGGGTAGTTTGTGGCTGCCGTGCTGGACAGCAGTCTAAAACGTACGTTTCACTCCTGCGTAATACATGGTCATTATCCTGGAACAACTTGAGTAAACTGGTATCTCAGTCATCCAATCTGTAAAACTTTCCAGTTTTTATTTAACCCAAACAGTTGCTATCTGGCGCCCTCATCGATTTTAAATTTATAATATCTTTTAAAATAATAGATTTGCATATGCGTGTGTGTATATGTTGGCGTGTTTGTCTCTCGCTCCTATATTCTTGTTAACAAATGAGTAGAGATATGTGAAACAATAAAAAAACATAACAGTACAATTAAAAACTAAAATAATAGAAAATGTTTATTGTATGCTTCTATTTGCATGTAATTTTACTATTTTACCATAAAGATAATTTGTTCTGATATGATTGACTCTTGAAAAGCCATGTTAATTGATCCTCAGTCTTTTGTAGGTACTGTGGGACATTATTTTATGTTTTAATCTGTTATTATATTAGGTGCTTAAAATGCTTACTGCATAGTTCTTTGAGTTATCATTTATTTTAGTTAAACAGATGGCACTATTAATCTCTTTTTCAATATATAAAAACAGTACTATTTTCAAAAATAAGAACAATTACCTTTATTATCTCACTGCTAAGAGAATTGCTGGTGGAAAATATAAGTATTTACAGAAAATTGCAAATTTATTAAGTATATGGTAGAAAAAGATGTTGACTTTTAAACATATTGAAGCAATACTTTTAAAATACAAAATTAGGCCGGGCGCTGTGGCTCACGCCTGTAATCCTAGCTCTTGGGAGGCCGAGGCGGGCAGATTGCTCAAGGTCAGGAGTTCAAAACCAGCCTGAGCAAGAGCGAGACCCCGTCTCTACTATAAATAGAAAGAAATTAATTGGCCAACTGATATATATATAAAAAATTAGCCGGGCATGGTGGCGCATGCCTGTAGTCCCAGCTACCCGGGAGGCTGAGGCAGAAGGATCACTCGAGCCCAGGAGTTTGAGGTTGCTGTGAGCTAGGCTGACGCCACGGCACTCACTCTAGCCTGGGCAACAAAGTGAGACTCTGTCTCAAAAAAAAAAAATAAATAAATAAAAAAAATAAAATAAAATAAAATACAAAATTAAAAGTATTTAAAATTAAACTGACATAAAATGTGTATCTTTTTTCCTTATGTAGTAATATTGGCATATATGCCAATAAATACTTGTAAATGTATAAATATTTATAAAAATATATTTTATATCATGCTTCTATTAGAGATGAAGATGTTTAAACAGAGGGATGTATGTGTATAACTTTCTTTTTTATGTAACTTTTTATGAGGTCTAATGTTATTAATATTTAGGCTGCAAATTACACACAAGATAAAAAAGTAAATCTGAACTGACTACTTATTATCTTCTAATTTTTTTGCTATTTAAAATATGTTCCACAGACCAGCAGCATCAGCATGTCCCAGGAGCTTGTTAGAAACGCAGACCAGGCCAACGCCCACGGAGTCCGCCTTTTTCACCTGGAACACAGTGCCTCGGGTTCACGCCCGTTTGTGTGCACACTGTCTGCGACTGCTTCTGAGCCACGGAGACAGGCGAGTGCTGTGAGTGCTTTCTCATACTTTGCATACAGAGAAGTACAGATAGGTTCCGCATTAGGAAAAGGCACTATTGTGTATTCATTTCCTATAGCTGCCATAACAGAGTTCCACAAATTGGATGGCTTTCACCAACAGAAACTTACTGCCTCACAGTAAGGAGGCTAGAAGTCTAAAGTCAAGGTGAGGGCAGGGCCATGCTCTCTCTGCAGGCGCAGGAGAAGCTTGCCTCCCTGCGTTTTCCAGCTTCTCGTGGGTGCTGGCAATCCTTGCCGTTCTCTGGCTTGTCCATGTGTCGGTCCAACCTCTGCCTTTGCCATCACACGGAGCTCGGTGTCCAGGTGTCTTCGCATGGCCGTCATCTCATTAAGGACACCAGTCACACTGAATTAAGGGCCCAGCCACTGTGCTCCAGTATAACCTTCCTCATTTTAACTAATTGCGTCTGCAATGACTGTATTTCCTAATAAGGTCACATTCTGAGACACTAGGAGACTAGAAACTTAACATATTTTTGGGGGGAACACAACTCAATTCCTAACATAAGGAAGTCTGAGTTTACTAAACAAACAAATTGAAATTGATTATTTGCATTATAAAAGTTATTTATTTTCACAATAATTTGTTCAAAATTATTTTTAAATGGTTTAACCAAGATATCAAAAGCATGACATTTACAAAACTTCAATGGGTGCACAACTTTTAAATAAATAAATATATTCTGTAATATGAGGTTCCATTGCTATCCCTCGTAAAAGAAATCGCCAATTTGGCCAATACAAGTTGCACAGACCCACCTACAAAGAGTATTCTGACTGAAAAACTTCTCAAAATAGAAAATATTTTTAAAACACCACTCACTATAGGTTATTTGTAATAGAATGCTTAAAATTATTGTAGTACTATTATTTAGATTTTTTTCTGAGATTCTAAATAGCTTTTGAAAAAATGAATTATTTAATTCTCCTCTTTCTCACAAATAGCTTCAAAAGACAGAATTTACACCCCAAAACTAAAAAACAGAATGTTCTGGAAGATCTCAACTGCGTATAAGAGTGATATAATATTTTTTAAATGAGCTTTTTGTCACTGGGCAGTTTCAGGCGTACAGAAGCATTGTGCACCCAACCACAGAGCATTCCCAGCTTCTCCGATTACTAGCATCGGACACTGCAGGGCATTTCCTGCAGCTAATGAACCAACGCTGACATGTTACTTCACTCGGATTTCCTCAGGTTTCACTCGATGTCCTTTTCCTGTCTCGGGAGCCCACATCACACTTAGTCGTCATCTCTCCTTAGGCTTCTCTTGGCTGTGACAGTTTCTCAGTCGTTTCTTGTGTTTGATAACTGACAACTTTGAAGAGTCCTGGTCAGGTATTTTGTAGAATGTCCCTCATTTGAGATTTTTCTGATATTTCTCTCATGATTAAACTGGGGTTAAGAACACTAATGTAAAGTGCCATTTTTGTCACCTCCTGTCAAGGGTGCATGTTATCCACTTGTTTATGACTGTTGGTGTTGACCTTGACTGAGGGAGTGTCTGCCAGCTCTCTGCTCTGCGAAGTTGCTGTCTCCCCCTCTCCACATTGTTCTCCTGGGAAGGAGGCCACCGTGCTCCGCCCACTCGTGCAAACCCGGAGTCGTGCTCCCCGCCTTGAGGGCACAGTGTCCACGTGTGTTATTTAGAATTCCTCTCATGGGAGGCTTGTCTCTCCTCCCTCCGTTGTTTATTTATTTAGTCAATCACTTATTAATATTTATACCAGCAGGGACTCATGGTGCATATTTTACACTTTGGGTTATAATCTCATACTGCTTTCTTTGATTGTTCAGATGGTTCCAGCTTTGGCCATTGGGAACTGGTTTTGTTGGTTCCTGCTTCCCTCCAAAATCTCCCTGTCATTGTGGGGGGTTTTGTCATTTTTATGGCTTTACATTTTTATCACTTTTTTTTACTTTCTGGCACTACCAGATGCTCCAGATTCATCTTGTATTATTTCCTGTCCTGATCCTAGCATCAGGGATTTCTCCAAGGAGCCCTGGAGCCTTTTACAGGAGAATAGTCTTAGAAACTAAGATCTGGGCCCTTGGTGTGCTCCTTGCACTGGGGTGTCGTGACTTCCAGGCCCTTTCAGCTGATGGAGCAAGCAAATATGTGTGTGGTGGAAATGAGGAATTTGATTTTAATACATCCAGTGTTTAAATTATTTCTAAAATTATACTATGGCACGTAATATTTAATGGAACATATTTTTGGAATGTACAGTATTTGTAATATTTCACTGATGATATCACAAGGAGCACATAAAAGTCATTTTAAATGATCTAGGCTCAAACATGTAGTTGTATTAACTCATACTCTGCACCCAACTTCGCCTTGTGTCCTGTCCTAAGACCAGACAGCCATGCCTTGCTTTCCCAACCAAAGCAAAACTCTGTGTCAGGCCACACACCTCCAAAGATTCCTCGGGTTTCTTTTATAAACTGAGGTAGACAAACTAAATCATCTCCAAAGTCCTTCCTAAGTCCTCAGTTATAAAATACTATGACAAGTTTCCAACATTATATTGCTTATTTACCAAAGGACAAAATATTAAATTAGTCCAAAGGACTGGAAAAAAATACAAAATCATGTTGCAAAGTAGATTTCCTTCTGGTTTTAAACCACAGGCCAATTCATGTTTAATTTAAACTTTAGTCATTTCATTCAAAGACTGCTGTCAAGAAAATGATCTATTCAGCCACTGTTCCCCATCCCAACTACACAGGGCCAGGTGCCAGACAACCGGGGACGGACCTCGGCACCAGGGCCCACTGAGATGATTCAGACCACCCAGTCCTGAACCTGCTTCCCCTCACTTGCCTCAGCCTGCTCTTGCCACAGCTCCCGTCCCTTCTTCCTCTAAGTGGCCCTGGTTCCACGTGGCCCTGTGTGGTGTGCTGTGTCCCTGTTTTTAGGAACTTGTCAAAATAAACTTCTTCCTTCAAATATCACTTCCTCGTCTATGGTCTCATCATCCCTGATTAAACAAATCCCAGGTATATTTTAAGGCAGGTGATGACAGATACTGGGAGGAACAGTGACCTAATCATATTAGTTTCGCATCTTCTGGCAACAATGCAGAAAATGGTTACAAGAAAGCTTATCTGTCTCACTGTAAACTTCTATAACAACTTTAAACTAACTTTCTCTAAATATGCTATGTTGCTTTTGTAGATGAAACAATGAAATTCTTTGTGCAGCAAGAGTTTTTGAGTATGTTTCAAAATGCCTTACCATGAACATTTCTGAAATGTTCAATTACTACCTGATTACCACAGGCTAAAAATTTACCAAAGTAATTTTAAGTATCTAATTAGATAGTAAAACAGAGTAAGTACTCATAGGAAATATTTTCCTAAGAATGGATACATATGGTTTAGAAGATCAATGAATAAAGGTCACAAACAGTAATAATACAGTAATACAACTGAACCAAAATTTAAGTCATCGACATGTGGGATAAGCACGTTTAATTCTCATTGTCCACATACCTTAGCCTATGTATTAGGTTTCTTTTCTTCCTTCTGAAGTATCTTTTATTTTCACTTCATCAATGAAGAATTTTTTAAGAAATGGCTATTTTAACACTTCACCAATTAATTAAGTAGCAATGAATAATTATTTAATACAGCAATTCATTTCTATTCTTGCAACCTAAAATTCAGACTATAAATACTGTCCTATGTAAACAAGACTTTGTTTTTAAATCTATTAGGGAACACAGGAGATAGTCACAGGAAAGAGTTACACAAACGGACAGTGTTTTGAATCCAGTGGGTAAATGGTATTTTTCCTTTCTTACCAATAGGTATATACATCTACTGACAACAGAAAAATCTCTTATAGGCCCAGTGAGGTGGCTCACACCTGTAATCCCAGCACTATGGGAGGTGGAGGCAGGAGGATCGCTTGAGGCCAGGAGTTCAAAATCATCCTGAGCAATATCGAGACCCTTGTCTCTACAAAAAATTTAAAAGTTAGCCTGGCATGGTGGTGCATGCCTGTAGTCCCAGCTACATAAGAGGCTGAGGCCAGAGAATTGTCTGGGCCCAGGAATTTGAGATTGCTGTGAGCTATGATTGGGCCACTGCACTCTAGCCTGGGTGATGAAGCAAGACCCTGCCCTAAAAAAAAGAAAAGAAGAGAAGAGAAGAGAAGAGAAAAGAAAGGAAAGGAAAGGAAAGGAAAGGAAAGGAAAGGAAAGGAAAGGAAAGGAAAGGAAAGGAAAGGAAAGGAAAGGAAAGGAAAAAGGAAAGGAAAGGAAAGGAAAGGAAAGGGGAAAGGAAAGAAAAAAGAAAGGAAAACAAAAGAAAACAAAAGAAAAGAAAACAAAAGAAAAGAAAAGAAAAGAAAAGAAAAGAAAAGAAAAGAAAAGAAAAGAAAAGAAAAGATCTCCTATAAATAAGCATAACCAGGTCTTGAGGCGGTCATGACGACATCGCTCTGTCCAGATTCACCATGGCTGGCACTTGTGCAGTACTTTAAGAGAGTGGGAATGCTGCCGGCCCTAGACCAGGAGCCCTGCCAGGTGCTCACACACCTCCGCTGCTCGGTCTTCACCAGAAGCCCCTCATGTGCTCTTCCCTGTGGCACAAACGCCACACCCGGAACTCAGAGAAGCGCCCTGCGCAGGGTCCACAGCTCTGTGGCTAAGGCAAACGTAGAACCCGTGCTTTCTGCCTCATGGAAACGATCACCAGCACATCTGATACCATCAATAAACTCCTTAAAAAACTGTCAGCCAGAAATGATTGTCTTTCAGGGTTTAAATTTTTTAGTGTTTTTGTTTTCTCATTTTCTCATAAGTAACTACCACTTGTGCTCGCTTCGGCAGCACGTATACAGGTAACTACCACTTAATAAAGACAAGACGTTTTCTTTAATAATTGGCTCACATGATTTGCTGTGTGTCCACAGGGAAAACATAGTTTGCCAAGTGTGAACTAGACATGTAGACTGATTAAATTACGGACATAATTAAGTAATTATAGATTCTGTAGAATTTAAGCAAAGTTGAATGCACATATATTAAAATTGCTAAAGATCAATCTTACGAAATAAAAATATAAACAATCAAGAGATTAAAAAGTAATAAAAAAATCAAAAATAAAAATAGGAAAAGAAAAGTAAATTTTTTAAAAAAAGGAAAAAGAAGAAAGAAAACAAAAGAATAAAAAAAAATAAATAAAATAAAATTGTAAAATATTAGAAGTACAAAATATGCACAATGGGCACACTCTTCAAGAACAGCATTTAAATTTTAGATGAGTAACTTCAGATGAGAATTTTAGATGAGTAATTTTAGATGAGAATTTTAGATAAGTTCATTTTACTGAACTCATCTCTAGATAATTTATTTTCCCATTGAACAACGGTGTGCCTTTTTCACTAGCAGCTGGCGTGTGATCACGTTGCAGTGACTCTCCTGGGCAGCCCCGCCTGGCCCCCAGCCTCCTGGGTTCCCCTTCCTTCTCTCCTTCATTGCCTATGGCCGGCCGGGCAGTGCTCCTTCCTGGTGACCCCCAGGTGCTCAAGTAGGGCTGGCCTGTGCCCAGTGTCGCAAACAACATTTTAAAAAGTGGGCTCTTTGAAAACCTAGTTCTATGAGATGCAAATAATGCTAAACTTTTTAGAAATTTAGATAATGCTAATTTACATAAAAGTTTCCTTTACTACAGGACTTCGCAGTGCCTTGTCTTAGTCTGTTGCATGTTGCTATAAAGAAATACCCGAGGCTGGGTAATTTGTAAAGAAAAAAGGTTTATTTGACTCATGGTTCTGGTGGCTGAAAAGTGAGAGATTGGGCAGCTGCATGTGCTGAGGGCTCAGTCGCTGCCACTCACTGAGGAGAAGGGCAGAGATCACGTGGCCAGAGAGGAGGCAAGAGAGACAGAGAGGGGCCAAGCTTTTTTTAAAAAACCAGCTCTCACAAGCAACTAGTGATAACTCACTCGCCTCCCTCACTCACCCAGGAATGGCACTGATCTGTTCTTGAGGGATCCACCCCCAGGACCCAAACACCTCCCATCAGGCTCCACCTCCAACACTGGGATCAAATTTCAACATGAGGTTTGGAGGCAGCAAACTTGGGAGCACAGCATGCATGTAAATATTTGCAGAAATCTCTTGAAAAGGCAGAGGCAGCAAAGAGGACATGACATGCACTAACACTCTCTGAAGTCCCTCACACTTCTGTCTCCCACATTCCACACCAACTTCTTTTCTGCCACAAACTCCTCCTAACCTCTTCCCTACTCCCACTGTGGCCTGTTCCTCAGCCAGAGGATCTTGCCTGTCTTTCAGTGGGTGAGAACTCCATGCCCCCTTCTGCCCCCTTCTTACCGTAGTGTCAGGTGGGATTCCTCCTTCTGTTCCCTTCTGCTGTGTGATGATCAGAGACAGCAGGGGGCAGCACAGGACAAGAGGGCAGGGGTGAAGCTGGTGACAACATGCACTTTCAATCCTCCCCCTAGTGAGACAGAGGGCAGGGGTGTAAAGGAGCTGGGGGGTGCAGAAAGTCACTGTAATGCTCGCAGGGCTGCACTAGGGTGGTGGGAGGATGACAGAAAGGAGGAAACGGCCGGGTGTGGTGGGCACCTGCAGTCCCAGCTAATCAGGAGGCCAACGTGGGAGAATGCTAGAGCCCAGGCGGTGGAGGCTGTAGTGAGCTATGCTAATGCCACTGCACTGACATTTGAGGCAGGATTTATTAACAGAACTGAGCTCTTCAAGAACAACGGTCAACAGCGTTGGTTAACTTCGTATCCCAAGCCCATCAGAGTGACCTCAAATGTGTGTTGAGCGGCTACACGAATGGATGCACACGTGCATGAACAATGGTGGGCTGTGAGGAGGAAGGAGAGCCAAGGACGGTGAATCGTGAGTGTTTCTGGGCCCCTAACACACGTGTCTTCCCCTTCCCCACCCCAATCCTACGGGAGTTCTCGCTGGCCCCTCCTGCCTCCGGGTTCCCCATTTACTGCACCCTCTGCCTGGCAATGGTTCCCCACCTCCGCCTCACATCTGTGTTTAGGGAAGTTGCCTAACCTACTGAAAAGGGAGAGCGCACAACTGCAGGTGCTGCAAAGATTCCAGAACCCAGAACAGGTACCTTAGGCGTGGGGAGCAGTGCTTACTATATTGCCACAGAGTCACGGGGCGGAACTCCTGGCACGTCCCGCAGGGATGCGAGTCCTCGACCTCTAGAGCATGGGAGATGTTTCCTCCTCAATGAACTATAACCCCTGCCACTCCCTGAGGGTGTCCCCTGAGAATATCCAGGTAGGTCCTTGTCCCCTCTATTCTCATGTTCCCATGTTCATGTTTGTCGCCAATCCGTGTCCGTGTGTCCCGTTCACAGGCTCAGATACGGATGTAATGAGCCACCTTTCTTCCCCGTGTGAACAGGTGCAGCAATCAAAAGACGAGACCACGAACTGCTCAGAAAACAGTGGGCTTCCAGGGCAACCACAGGTCGCTTTCTGTCAGGCTATGTTGTTTTTAAAACTTCAGATTGTTGTCTCTTTTATTTTAACTTCTAATAAAATGTTCTGCTCTGTTCTTGTAACTCACTTCAGTGAGTCTCCACTGTCTTTGAACCAAAGAGAAAATATCTGCTCAACTTAAGTGAAACCGAGGGACTGAATTAACGCACTGCCATAAATGTTTCTGTAGTTTGAGATTTTCTCCCGCTCCTTCCACATTACAAAGTGACATTTCACTTTCTGAAATAAGTATTTGGGCTAACAGTAATTGTGAGTCAAGCTGCATGATCATTGTGGCACCATCACTGCATCCACCGCTGTGGTCACCGTCCGGCGCCCACCCCACCCCAGGCTCCGCACTGGCCTGCGGGTGGACGGAAAGATCTGCCCACTTCCTCTCTGCACCTCCCGCACCGCACCGCACCGCACCTCCCCTCCCCGCACCGCACCGCACCTCCCCGCACCGCACCGCACCTCCCCGCACCTCCCCGCACCGCACCGCACCTCCCCGCACCGCACCGCACCTCCCCGCACCTCCCCGCAACGCACCGCACCTCCCCGCAACGCACCGCACCGCACCTCCCCTCCCGGCACCGCACCGCACCGCACCTCCCCGCACCGCACGGCAACGCAACGCACTGAGCTAGGCAGCCGGCACGGGTCGCGGCGCCCTCCCCGCCTGCCTGGGCGCTCCGCAGGGCAGGCCAGCTGCCCACTGGCGCAGGCGCGCTCCCTCCTCGCACACTCTCGCCTGCTCCTCCGGGCGCCCTGGCCCTGGGTAGCGCCATGACTAGCACCCTCCAGACAAGTAGTATATTTTTATGTCATGACTATTACGCAAGAAAAATGATAGTAAGAAATCCCTCTTTTCTTTCTGAGAAGTGAGGCACGCAGCAGAAGAGGCCTTCTAAGCCTTGGCGACAGCAGGTGGGAGCTGCGGGCATTCTGAGGCGCCCCAGGGTTTGTCCTCTCACCAGGTCCGGGAAGGCCACCACGTAGCCCTGAACAGGGCCCTTCTGCTCCCCGCCTGAGCCGGCAGCTCCACCTCTCTCTGTTTTTGCAGGGTCTGAGCACACACGTCCGAGTCGCTTCTCTCTCTGCCCTCGCTGCCCTCCTGCCGCCCGTGTCGCCCCTGTCGCCCCTGCCGCCCCTGCCGCCCCTGTTGCCCCTGCCGCCCCTGTCGCCCCTGCCGCCCCTGCCGCCCCTGTCGCCCCTGTCGCCCCTGTCGGCCCTGCCGCCCCTGCCGTCCCTGTCGCCCCTGTCGCCCCTGCCGCCCCTGCCGCCCCTGCCGCCCCTGTCGCCCCGCCGCCACTCCGAGCTCCTCTTCCCTGAGCGCGTCGCTCCCGCGCTCGCGCGACTTCTCTACCGTGGGCGCCTCGCGGCCCTCCACAGTGGTACATTTTCTCCTTCTTCGTTCCCCCCACTTCCCTCGGGCGTCTAAGCAGCAGAACCTGAGAGCGGCAGCGGTGTGGCCCTCCTGACCTGACCAAGGGCAGGTCCGAGTTAACCTGAGCCACCGCAGCCTGCGAGCTCTGCTGCTGGTCGCCACTCCCTGCGGCCAGCGGCAAGGCGGAGGGAAGGGGCCCCCGCGCGAGTGCGGCGTCAGAGGGCAGTAATCCTAGCTGATTCTCAAAATCCCGGACGGCGCAGAGACGAGGCTCGGACAGGTACATCGCCTGTCCGCCAGCCCTGGCGGGTGGGGCTGAAACCGCGTCTTTCGGCTGCTCTACCAGTTTATTTCCAGAAAGAATTCCCACACCTGGGAGGGGGCATATAAAGCTGGTTCCTTTGCCAGCCAGACTTTGTTATTTAAGTCTCAACCATGGCAAATCTCATAAACTCATCACTTCTTGCCCTGAGAGCCCGGAGTCTGCAGAGGTGTCCGGTCTCCGCTGCGCTTAACTGCGGCTCCCAAAGCGAGCGCCGCGCGGGCTCCGAGGGTCACCCGCCACGACCCGGGCCCGCGCCGAGGACGGACGGGCTGCGACGGACGCGTTACCTGCGCTTCGGAAGGCGCTGGGAGCCGGGCCGGCCCCGGCTGCGGGCAGAAAATGCAAAGGCTTCGACTCCTTGTCTGCGACTCGGGCTCCCCTGCGCCCCCGGGGCCTTCCGTGGATCCCACGAGGGGACAAAGCCAGGGCCAGCAGGAGGAGCGCGCGCAGCGGGGCGCCTGGTTTGGCCGGCCGCATGTCCGCGCGCCTGGGGGAGAGCGGGAGGCTCAGGGCGGATCCCGGGCGGGTCCCGAGGGCCTGCAGCCCAGGACACGGACAGCCGGGTCGGTGGCAGTTGCGGGCCGGCGGGAGTCCTCACAGCCCGCCTGTCCTGTCTGCGTCCTGGGGACGTGGGCTGGAGCGGCACTGAGACTCAGCCCCGCGCGCTCTTAAGCCCGTGCGCCTCGGGTGTGGGGCGGGCCCGGGAGGCGGGGCGGTGTCTGGGGACCCCGAGGTCGTCCCACCGGCCGAGGGCGTGTCTCCGCGCTCAGGACCCTTGGAAGTCCGCGCTGGCTCCTTCCTCTGCGGACACCAGCCTCGGGCTCCGCACAGAACGCCTCCCCGGGGTCCCGGACACTGGGCTCCATTAAGGCACCTCGCTGCGTCGCACCCGCCCGCCCCAGGTTTACGGGTCTCCCGGTCGCCGCTTCCCCTGGCCAGCGGCCCAGCTTCTAGGTCCGACTGAAGAAAGAAGCGCCGGGTTCGGCGTGGGCGGGCGGAGGCCGCGTTTACCGAGGCGGACAGGTGCGGAGTTCGCCCTCTCCTGCCCAGACGCCCTGCTCCTCTCGGGGCGCGGGCCGGCCCGTCGCACCCGCCGCCCCTGCCGCCGCCTGGGAGCCCGATCCGCCCCGCCGCCGCTGCTCCCGCGCCGCGCCGCTTCCCCACGGGCGGCCGGGCGCGGGACCGAGAGATCTGGGGCCTGCCTGGTGCTCGCCGAGCTCCCGGCCTCCCTGGGCCTCCTCCCGGGAGTCACCCGTGAGCTCTTCTGCAGGGAGATCGCGGGTCGACCGGGACGCCCACGGACGCACGCAGACGGCTGGGGCCTTTTAAGTTAGGGGATTCTCCGAAAGTCTTATCGGTGCCAACAATTAAAAAATGAAATTAGGCCATTTGTCCTGATTAAAATGAAGTGAGCATCTGTGATCAAACCGTGCTCTGTAAGTTATTGTGGTACAGTATCTGCCTGCTTTACTGCTCCATATAAAGTACATTGAAAAGTGCTGCGATTGCTCGCTCATCAATTGATCGCTATCTTCTCGAGGCAAAGGGGCAAACAGTTGAAAGAAAGAGGGAAGGAATAACCAGGCCCCATTATTCATCCGGCACTGGACAATACTAAGTTACTCTACAAAAGACATGTTGTCTGTCACAGACCCTGAAAAATAATCCCGACTCGTTCAATTGGTTTATTTAGGTTTGGCCTGTCCAACAAGCCCAGGAAATTGGAGACATAAAACAAGCTTTACAGGAGCCCTATAAAATCATGCCTTGGGATGAAACTCTTTTGAGGAAGTCATACAGGTGACCACTGCCTCTTCCAATCACTTCATTGTTTTGTTTGTTTGTTTAATCTTCTCCACAGAGTAGATTAGTAGCATCTGCTTCAGGGATCCAGTTCCCCAACGCAATGATTTTTATCACAAATAAGCAGGTTGGTTATAACTAAGTTACTCTTTGCTTTTTTCTTTGTTGTGTTCATTGTACATCCTTGACTAGTTCTTACTGCCCCACTTTGCTGTTGCAGAAGCACAAAGTCTGGTATTTCCTAAGCAAACGCACTGGCCTGAGAGAACGGCTTCCACCGTGGGGGCCCCGGCCAGCCTTCTCGGAAAAGTGACTTAAGAGTCTGTGAAGGCCCTGGTTAGGTGTAACAAACCCTTTCCAAGAGCTCTTTCCAAGAGTAAAGTGGAATAAGGAAACGTTAGAAGTTCACAGACACTGACAAGCATTTCAAAAATTAACCTTAACTAGAAAACAAGTTAGTGGCCATGAAAAACAGTGGGGAAAGCTGTGTGAGTGACACTGCAGAAGGAGGGGTGCGGACACCGCAATGAGAAATGAGAATGAGAATCAACTATCAGGGAAAAGCGAACGCAGCCCAGAGATGGGATTATTTCCCTGCTTTCTACACGCTGAAAGTCAGAGGAAGCAAGCAAACCAATGAACTTTCCGGAGCCTGACCGTTTGGCCTCTGCTTGTCACTGGTCATCAGCCATGTGACCCTGAGCAAATCATACAGTCTCAGTGTTCCCTCTGACAACATGATGGGGTTGAGCTTCAGGGGTTCTCAGACTATGTAGCACATGGCGAAAAAGAGGCGAGAGGTGTGTGTGAAGAATGCAGATTCCCACACCTCTGGGGACCCATTTTAAGGCACTCTGGGTAGTTCTGCAGCAAGTGATCCTTGAAACCCACTTTTTTTTTTTTTATTAAATGATCTTTTTTTTTTTTTTTTTTTTTTTTTTGAGACAGAGTCTCACTTTGTTGCCCAGGCTAGAGTGAGTGCTGTGGCATCAGCCTAGCTCACAGCAACCTCAAACTCCCGGGCTCAAGCGATCCTACTGCCTCAGCCTCCCGAGTAGCTGGGACTACAGGCATGTGCCACCATGCCCGGCTAATTTTTTATATATATATATCAGTTGGCCAATTAATTTCTTTCTATTTATAGTAGAGACAGGGTCTTGCTCAGGCTGGTTTTGAACTCCTGACCTCGAGTAATCCGCCCGCCTCGGCCTCCCAGAGAGCTAGGATTACAGGCGTGAGCCACCGCGCCCGGCCTTGAAACCCACTTTTATTGATTCAACAAAAATTATTTGAATAAAACTATGGGCCAAGTAGTGCAAACACAGTGGAGCCATATCTGTGGGTAAAAGGATAAAATCCTTGTCTTTGTGAAGCATCTAGCTTCAGGGATCTAGTTGCCCAATGCAATGATTTTTATCATAAATAAGCAGGTTGCCTATAACTAACTTACTTTTTGCTGTTGTTCTTTGTTGTATTCATTGTATATCCTTGACTAGTTCTTACTGCCCCAACTAAATGCTACTTGCCCTACCTCCTGCTAGTTAGTTCAGGGGCAACTTGAAGTTGATGGATGTTCATTTTCATGTTGATACAATCTCAGTAACACTTGCTAACTTATTATTTAATGTTTAAAGAAGGGATTATCTATGTAGGAATAGATACTTAGACATCAACTAATGTTTTAAATAATTCAGTTTTTTTAAAGTGTACATGTTAAATGCTATTTTGTAAGCCTTGAAACTCATGACATGTATTTTCTTTATAAATTAGCCAATAAATGGAACAGATAAAGTTCCCTATTTAACTATTTAACACCAGCAAACCCTATTAAACATTTCAAATTGCAATCACAAATTTAATATAGTTAATTTTACAGCAAGAGCATCATAGACGTTCTATTCATATTTTTGAGCTAAGATACTCAGATACAAAAATTTAAAAAGTTATATTCTTAGGGAATTGTTTCAATAATTACAAACTTTCAAAAAGCTTTTTCTATGCTGAAGGCACATAAAATTTCCAAGTGATTGGGAGTAATTCAAAAAATTAAAAGGTAGGAATTTTTAAAATCTGCATAATTGCATTTTTTATATTTTAGCATATTATGGGGGTACAAGTGTTAAGGTTACCTATATTGCCCATGTCCCCCTCCCCCCTTGAGTCAGAGACTCAAGCATGACTATCCCCCATACATTGCATATCTCACTCATTTTGTATAAATGATGTGTTTGTATATACCTATCCTCTCCTCCCCCCTCCCACCTGCCTGACACCCAATAAATGTTATTCCTATATGTCCACTGAGGTACTGATAATACCAATTTGCTGGTGAGTACATGTGGTGCTTGTTTCTCCATTCTTGAGATACTTCACTTAGTAGAATGGGTTCCAGCTCTATCCAGGAAAATATAAGAGGTGCTGTATCACCATTGTTTCTTATGGCTGAATAGTACTCCATGGTATATATATACCACATTTTATTAATCCACTCATGTATTTATGGGCACTTGGGTTGTCTCCACAACTTTGCAATTGTGAATTGTGCTGATGTAAACATTTGAGTGCAGGTGTCCCTTTTGTAGAGTGTCATTTGATCTTTTGGGTAGATGCCCAGTAGTGGAATTGCTGGATCAAATGGTAGATCTACTTGTATCGCTTTAAGGTATCTCCATATTGCTTTCCACAGAGGTTGAACTAGTTTGCTGTCCCACCAGCAGTGTAGGAGTGTTCCTATCTCTCCACATCCATGCCAGAATTTATTGTTTGGGGAATTTTTGATAAAGGCCATTCTCACTGGAGCTAAATGATATCTCATTTTGATTTGCATTTCCCTGATGATTAGAGATGTTGAGTATTTTTTCATATGTTTGTTGGCCATTATTCTGTCTTCTTTTGAGAAGTTTCTTTTCATGTCCTTTGCCCATTTTTTGATAGGGTTGTTTGGTTTTTTTCTTGCTGATTTTCCTGAGTCCTAAATAGGTTCTAATTCTCAGCTCTTTATCGGATGTGTAGCTTGCGAAAATTTTCTCCCATTCTGTGGGTTGTCTGTTTGCTCTTTTGACAGTTTCTTTGACTGTGCAGAGGCTTTTTAATTTGATGAGATCCCATTTATTTATTTTTGCTGCTGCTGTGATTGCCTTTGGGGTCTTCTTCATAAATTATTTGCCTAGGCCATTGGCTAGAAGAGTATTTCCAACGTTTTCCTCTAGAATTCTAATAGTTTCTCACCTAAGGTTCAAGTCTGTTATCCAGCGTGAGTTGATTTTTGTGAGAGGTGAAAGGTGTGGGTCTTGTTTCAGTCTTCTATATGTGGTTATCCAGTTTTCCCAGCACCATTTATTGAATAAGGATTCTTTTCCCAGTGTATGTTTTTGTCTGCTTTGTCGAAGATTAGTTGGCTATATGAGGATGGTTTTATATCTGAGTTCTCTGTTCTGTTCCACTGGTCAATGTCCCTGTTCTTGTGCCAGTAAAAAGCTGTTTTAATGACTATAGCCTTGTAGTATAGTTTGAAGTCTGGTAAATTGATACCTCCTATTTTGTTTTTATTGCCTAGGAATGATTTTGCTATACGGAGCCTTCTCTGGTTCCATACAAAGCATAAAATTATTTTTTCTATATCTGTGAATGCTGGCATTTTGATAGGGATTGGATTGACTCTGTAGGTCACTTTGGGTAGTATAGACATTTTAACAATGTTGATTCTGCTGACCCATGAGCATGGTATATTCTTCCACCTGTTTACATCCTCTGATATTTCCTTATTCAGTGTTTCATAGTTCTCTCTGTAGAGGCCTTTTACCTCCTTAGTTAAATATATTCCTAGGTACTTTATTTTCTTTGTTGCTATTTTGAAGGGAATTGAGTCTTTGATTTGGTTCTCACTTTCACTGTTGTTGGCATATATGAATGCCTCTGATTTCTGTGTATTGATTTTGTATCCTGAGACTTTACCAAATTCATTTATCAGATCAAGGAGTCTCTTGATTGAATCCTTGGGGTTTTCTAGGTATAATATCATGTCATCAGGAAAGAGTGAGAGTTTCATCTCTTCTGCTCCCATTTTGATGCCCTTAATTCTGCTCTCTTGTCTGATTGCTGTAGCAAGGACATCCAGCACTATGTTGAATAGAAGTGGAGATAGTGGGCAACCTTGTCTGGTTCCAGTTCTAAGTGGGAATGCTTTCAATTTTTCCCCATTCAGTATGATATTGGCTGTGGGTTCATCATATATGGCTTGTATCATTTTTAGGTAAGCCCCATCTATGCCTATTTCGTTGAGAGTTCTTATCATAAAAGAGTGTTGAATTTTGTCAAATGCTTTTTCTGCGTCTATTGAGAGGATCATATGGTCTTTGTTTTTGCTTCTGTTTATATGGTGAATTACATTTATAGATTTGCATATGTTGAACCATCCCTCCATCCCTGGGATGAAGCCCACTTGGTTGTGATGGATTATTTTCCTGACAAACACCTGGATTTGATTGGCTAGGATTTTGTTGAGAATTTTTGCATCTATATTCATTAGGGATATTGGTCTGTAGTTTTCTTTTTTTGTTGCATCCTTTCCTGGTTTTGGTATCAGGGTTATGTTTGCTTCATAAAATTTGTTGGGGAGAATTCCATCCTTCTCGATGTTGTGGAATAATTTCTGCAGGATAGGCACCAGTTCTTCTTTGTAGGTGTGGCAAAATTCGGGTGTGAAACCATCTAGTCTAGGACTTTTCTTTTTAGGAAGGTTTTATATTGCTGTTTCAATTTCAGTACTTGATATTGGTCTGTTTAGGAATTCTATTTCTTCCTGGTTGAGCCTAGGAAGGCTGTGTGTTTCTAAAAAATTGTCCATTCCCTCCACATTTTCTAATTTGTGTGCATAGAGGTTTTTGTAGTGTTCATGAATTATATCTTGTATCTCTGTGGCATCAGTTGTAATTTCTCCTTTATCGTTCCTGATGGAGCTTATTAGAGATTTTTCTTTTCTGCTTTTCATTAGTCTAGCCAAAGGTGTGTCAATTTTGTTTATTTTTTCAAAGAACCAACTTTTTGTTTTGTTAATCTTCTGTATGGTTTCCCCTATTGTCAATTTCGTTTAGTTCTAATTTGATCTTAATGATTTCACTTCTTCTTCTGGGTTTGGGGTTGGACTGTTCTTCTTTTTCCAGCTCTTTCAGACAATTCATTACATTGTCTATTTGTGATCTTTTTGACTTTTGGATAGAGGCACCTATGGAAATGAACTTTCCTCTCAGGACTGCTTTAGCTGTGTCCCATCGGTTTTGATAACTTGTGTCTCCTTTGTATACAAAACTTAGTTTTGCAGGGAATAGGATTCTAGGCTGGGCATTATTCTGTTTCAGAGGAGTGAAAATGGGGCCCCAGTCTCTCCTTGCTTATAAAGTTTCAGTAAAGAAGTCTAGCATAATTCGGATTGGCTTTCCTTTGTATGTTACTTGCTTCTTTCATCTTGGAGCTTATTGAAGGGCCTCTTTGGTTGATGTATTCATCAGTCTGATGACTGCATGTCATGACGTCGTCCTGTTTGCAATGAATCTCTCAGGGGTCCTTTGATCTTCTTGAACTTGTATATCAAGATTTTTACCAAGGCTTGGGAAATTTTCCTCTATTATATTTTCAAGTAGCTTATCCAACACTTGAGTGTTCTTCTTCCCCTTCAGGTAACCCTATAACCCTCACATTAGGTTTCTTCACATAATCCCACATCTCTTGTAGGCTTTGCTCTTTTCTCTTGTTTCTCTGCTCTATCTCTGTGACTGATTTATTTAATTGGAAGGTGTTATCTTCAATCTCTGAGATTATTTCTTTTGTTTGATCTACCCTGTTATTGAGACTTTCCACTGTGTTTTGTAGTTCCCTGAATTGATTCTTCATTTCCAGGAGTTCTGTTAGATTTTGCTTCATTGTTTTAATTTCTTTAGTGAATTTTTGTTCTAGGTCTTGGAATCTTTTTGTGTTTTCTTTATGTTGGTTATCCAGTTTTTCTTGCAAATTGTTGAATTTTCTTATGATCTATGCTCAAAATTCTTCTGTCATTTTAGTGGTCTGATTTTGGTTGATGTCCATTTCTGAGGAGCTGGTGTTCCTCTTTGGGGGTGTGCTTTCCATTTGGGTTTTCATATTTCCAGAGTTCCTTTGCTGATTTCTTCCCATCTGGATCAGTTGTTGCTTCTTACCTTTAGGTTTTGTTTGGGTAATAACATGCCCTCTTTAGTCTCTGAGCCAGTAGATGGTGTTTGTGGGTGAGACTCAACCACACCCTGTAAGATAAGTCAGTAGATGCCATAAAAGGGTGTGCAGAATGTCCTCCCTGTCAGTAGGTGGTGCTTGCTGGGAGGAGGAGGCTACACTGTTGTCTTTGTGTCCTGTAACCAGCTCTTGTTCCTCTGAAAAGGCACTCTAGTGCCTCAGGTGGTGGGTGGGGTCCTGGGACTTCCAGGTGTGTCCTTATTCTCTACCTCAGTGAGGGCTAGTCTGGGAGTTAGTCTGGACAGAGCTGGGTTGTGTAAGCCTGCCCTCAGGAACCACAAATACTGTTAGCAGGGGTCAAAGTTCTGTTCTCTGCTTCAGGGAAAAGCTGTCAGGGAGGGGCTGGAATGGCCCTGCTCAGTCAGAGAGTCTGCGTGTGCGGGTGGGGCTGTCCAAGACCGGCAGTCTGGAGCGGCCCCGCTCCTTTCCGCCTTCTTCAACTCCTCGGCTTCTCCTGGGCCTCTGCCAGCAGGCCAGACCTCATGCCAAGGGGTCTCCCCTGGCTGCGATGCTGGCCGGGAAGCTCCCTGCACTTCCTTGGGAGGAGTTGCCCTCAAGCACACTGATCCACCTTTAAGGCAAACACACTCTGGCAGGCTCGTTCATGAATATCCCCTCTGTGCCCCGGGCAATGCGAGACCTGGGTGCATGGGAGCTGGTCTGCAGGTCTGACCTCTGGGCCCGGGAATTCACTCCCTGACCCCACCAGGGAGAGGAGTGCCAGTCCCAATCACACATGGGAGCCCAAGCTGGGTCAATGTCTCTCAGCTTCAGGGTCTGCCCCGTTCTCCTGGAATCACCAGACCAGCAGCACCTGGGAGGGCTGGTGGGTAGGGAGCTTATAGTCTGAGTTCCCCTCAGTCAGCTGAAGGGCCCCAAAAGGGAAGGTCCCGTTCCCTGAAGATGCCTGCAGCTGGTGGCTGTACTGTCTCTATAGGCAGCCGTGGACAGGGAAGGGAGAGGGGAGAATGAGGTAATATGGCACCTGCTGTGTGGCCCAGGTCTGTGCACATGGAGGTGCCCCAAGGGGTTTGGGAGCCTGGTGCCATGTCCACTACTAGCTTACTGCTCACTGGCGGTGGCTGTCTCTGGGCTGGTGTCCACAGGTCTCTCCACCCACTGGGGAGCCCACCAGCAGTCGGAGATGCAAGGGAGGGGAGAGTTAACTGCTCCACTTACCCTTACCGCTTGTCTCCAAGCCTCTTGGGAGGTCTCTGCTTCCAGTTCTCCTTCACAACCTCCTCCAGTGGAGTCTTCCATAGTCTCCGTAGTCTCCGGTACCCCTCCTTCCAACCCTTGTCCAATGTATGCTCGTCTGCTTGCTTCATTTTTCTAATTTCTTCTAGAAACTGTCTTTTTTGCAGAGACACTCTGTCTGGCGGTGTTTCTCATCCGCCATCTTGCTCCACCCCTCCAAAAGGTTGGAATTTAATTTAAAAGTATTTCATAAACTCTGATATGTAAAATGCTATACACAGTAAAAAGGCACCACCCTGATCATGAAGGGGAAATAAGATAGCACATGTTAAAATGCCAAAATGTAAGGCAATGACAGCAAAATTGTAAGAGACCCTAAATAGAGAGTCACAGAACACATTTCAATAATTCATGTATTGAGGTGAAAGAAGGATTGGATAAATATGCCATCAAAATAATAAATAGGCCGGGCGCTGTGGCTCACGCCTGTAATCCTAGCTCTTGGGAGGCCGAGGCGGGCGGATTGCTCAAGGTCAGGAGTTCAAAACCAGCCTGAGCGAGACCCCGTCTCTACTATAAATAGAAATTAATTGGCCAACTGATATATATATATAAAAAATTAGCCGGGCATGGTGGCGCATGCCTGTAGTCCCAGCTACCCGGGAGGCTGAGGCAGAAGGATCACTCGAGCCCAGGAGTTTGAGGTTGCTGTGAGCTAGGCTGACGCCACGGCACTCACTCTAGCCCGGGCAACAAAGCGAGACTCTGTCTCAAAAAAAAAAAAAAAAAATAATAATAATAATAATAAATAAAATACAATGCTTTTAAAATGTCCAATTGACATAAATAAAATGTACCATTGAAAATGCTCTTGGCAGGGCGCGGTGGCTCACGCCTGTAATCCTAGCACTCTGGGAGACTGAGGTGGGTGGATCGCTAGAGGTCAGGAGTTGAAACCAGCCTGAGCGAGACCCTGTCTCTACCAAAAATAGAAAAAAAGTAATTGACCAACTAAAAATATATATACAAAAGATTAGCCGGGCATGGTGGCACAGCCTGTAGTCCCAGCTACTCGGGAGGCTGAGGCGGTAGGATAGCTTGAGCCCAGGAGTTTGAGGTTGCTGTGAGCTAGGCTGTTGCCACGGCACTCACTCTAGCAACAAAGTGAGACGCTGTCGAAAGGAAGGAAAGGAAAGGAAAGGAAAGGAAAGGAAAGGAAAGGAAAGGAAAGGAAAGGAAAGGAAAGGAAAGGAAAGGAAAGGAAAGGAAAGGAAAGGAAAGGAAAGGAAAGGAAAGGAAAAAAGGAAAGGAAAAAAGGAAAGGGAAAGGGAAGGAAAGGGCAAGGGCAAGGGCAAGGGCAAGGGCAAGGCAAGGCAAGGCTCTTGAATAACAACTATTGGACTGTGCTTAAAATAATAAAAATTAGTCACAATACATGGTACCAGCAATTTACTAATGCTATATTGTTGCGCTGATGTTAACTCAAGTTAGAATGGAATATAGGAAGTAGTGTATGTGGCAGTTCATAAAACAGGCCCTGAAATGAGTCTACCTGGATTCAAATCCCAGCTCCACCACTTAATAGCTGCATGACCTTAAGGGGGTATTGAACTCCAAGCCTCCCTCCAAGCCTCAGTTTCCACAGTGTAAGGCAGGGATAATAATCCACCCCCTTTAGATGACTGCCATCTCTGGGTTCGGCTTAATTTTAGGCTCCTTTGTAGTAAGTACCATAGCAGAGACTTCAGGACACCCAAAAAGTGTCTCCTCCTGTGTATGTAGGGCAACATTGGATGGGAAGCTTATTCACCAATAGGTGGCAGTAGCGATTTACTTTCTGGACCAATTATTATAACAAAATCAGTACATTGCTAAAAATGCCTGACTTCATTTTTCATCTCTGCAATACATTTTCTACCAACTTCCAATGCCCTTGCTACCCCTCTCAGCTCTACCCACCTCTGCCCTGCGTAACTGCTGCCTGAACAGTTTGGGTAGCTTAACTAACTCAACCCTCTTCCAAACCACTCTTGACATTTCTACCAAATCACATTCATAGAAGCTGATCTGATCATGTCAGTCTCCTGTTCAAACCTCAAGGGTGCTCCTCTGGTTCACAGCGTCAAGTCCAAACAAACTGGTTTTTAAAACTGTCATTTGGAACCTTTGTAATTTTTACTCTTACTTTGTTATCCAGCTGCACGGGTCTTCTCAGTTGTTTGTTCTTCCAAGCAAGGGTATTCCATTTCTCTGAGCCTGATATATCCTTAGAATATATGTTATTCAGATATATACATATTATGCATGTATATGTATATGTAGAAATGCATACCTATATGCATACCACATACATATCCAACCTTACACTTCTACCCATTCCCTGCAGCCTGCTCAGTTGAAATTAATCTCTCCATTCCTTATTCCCAAAGTATTTTATTCCTTTGAGGCTTTCTAACCCACAAGGACTGTTTTTCAAGATGAGATGAGAGACATGTCCTCTCTTTCAAAATATTGTAAACCCCCAGAGAGAGGGAGGGATATGCATGTGTTCATGGACAGAGAAAGAGAAGACACATAAAACATTAGTGAAAAGTTTAACAAACTGTCATTGTGTCTTGATTACAAAATGCTTGTCAATACCATCACAAAGAAGCAAAGACAATTCCATGTAAGAAGGATAGTCTTTTCAAAAAATAGTGCTGGAGGCCGGGCGCTGTGGCTCACGCCTGTAATCCTAGCTCTTGGGAGGCCGAGGCGGGCGGATTGCTCAAGGTCAGGAGTTCAAAACCAGCCTGAGCAAGAGCGAGACCCCGTCTCTACTATAAACAGAAAGAAATTAATTGGCCAACTGATATATATATATAAAAAAAATTAGCCGGGCATAGTGGCGCATGCCTGTAGTCCCAGCTACTTGGGAGGCTGAGGCAGAAGGATCGCTCGAGCCCAGGAGTTTGAGGTTGCTGTGAGCTAGGCTGACGCCACGGCACTCACTCTAGCCTGGACAACAAAGTGAGACTCTGTCTCAAAAAAAAAAAAAAATAGTGCTGGAGAAATTGGACACTCATATCCAAACACACACACACACAGACACACACACACACACACACACACACACACACAGACCATACACCTTTCACAAATACTAACTTAAAATGGAAAACAGACCTAAACATAAAATGCAAAACTATAACTTCTAGAAGAAAACCTAGGTTAGGAGAAAATCCAGATGACCCTGGGTTTAGTGATGAATGTTTAAATACATTATCAAAGGTATGTATAATCCATGAAAAAGTTGATATTTGATTTTATTAAAATTAAAAAGTCTGCTATGTGAAAGATGCTGTTAAGAGAATACATAGACAAGCCACGCGCTAGAGAAATATTTTTAAAATATATAACTGATAAAGAACTTGTATCCAAGATACAAAAAGAACTCTTAAAACTCATCAATAACAAAACAAACAACTCAATTTAAAAATAAACCGAGGTTCTAAACAGATATCTCACCAAATAAAATAATAAGATGGCAAATAAGCATGTAAAAAGGTGCTCAACATCATTTGTAATTAAGGAATTGCAAATTAAAACAATAATGAGATGCCAATACAAACCTAGTATTTAATAGAATAGTTAAGAACAAAAAACTGACCTATCAATTGCTTGAACAACAGCAATTCTCATTAGTTGCTGGTGGAAATACAAGATGGTTCAGCTACTTTAAAGGACAGTTTGGTTAGTTTCCTACAAAGCTAAACATAATCTTAGCATACAATACCAGCAATCACACTCCTGAGTATTTACCTAACTGATTACAAAACTTACTGCACAAAAATGTTTATGGCAGCTTTATTCATAATTGCGCAAAACTGGAAGCAGTTAAGATGTGTTTCAACAGGTGAATACATAAATCAACTGTGGTATATCCAGTCATGAAATATTATTCAGCAATAAAAACAAATTAGCTATCAAGCCAACTCCAGTGGATAGTGTTGCTTCTCTGAGGTGACAAGTTTACAATTTGTTGCCACTGTACATGGATAGTAGAATTGAACTGTTAAGTAAATGGATGTGGATGGTGAGAGCCAGGTATTCACTGTTGGAGAGGAATTTATAGGTAAACGGGAAGAAGCTAGAATGATCCACATGATAATGGATTAGAGTTGGAAACTTAAATATGAACTCCTGTTTAGTTTTATATGGATACAAATGGTTACATATAGAAATAGCTATAGACATATGTATATACACTGGTTAGCATACACACATATTACCTTGCTCTGTCAACTCGCGGGGTCTAGGGGCAATCATACCCCAGTGGCAAGGAGCACACCGAACATCCAGATCTTGGTTTCCAGTAGCATAAAAGGAACTGGGGCTCCTTGGACAAATAGCTGATTCTAAGACTGGGCCAGGAAATATACAGGATAAGCCCAAAGCATCTTATAGTGCCAAAAATCAGGAAGTACTAAAAAATAAGAAATACACATACATGAAATGATGGGGAGGTGGGGTTTGTCAAGGGGATACAGGAGCCAATAAAGAGCTTCCAATGGCCAGAACTGGAATAATTTAAGCAACAAAATAAAACAGTGCTAGATGATAATCCAAGGTGTAAAATAAATATGCATAAGTCCGTACTGGTATAAGTAATTCAATAAATAGAAAGGAAGAGACAAACCTCCCATGCAGAAAAATCCTAAATAATTAATGTAGACACTATACCCCAAGGAAGGGAAGCACAACTCCCTGATCCTCAAACGTGGGCCGAAGACAGTGGCCTCCTTCCGAGCAGTGCGGTCTGGAGAGCAGGGCAGACGGTCATTGGCAGTGGAGAGACCTGGCAAACTCCCTGAGCCGGGTGATGAAGGTCGGCATGAACAGTGATAGCATGTTCATAGCATGTATCTTTGATATGATGAGATAAAAAAATTGCACTTTACCTTTCGGTCTTACTCCCTGAAACTCATAATCCCAGTCTAATTATCATAAAAATATCAGACAAACCTCAATTTAGGGACATTCTATAAAATGCCTGAACAAAACCGCCAAGGTCATCAAAAACAAGGAAAGCCTGAGAAACTCTCACAGCCAAGAGGAGCCCAAGAAGACACGTTAGGCTGGGCACGATGGCGCATGCCTGTGATGCCAGAACTTTGGGAGGCCGAGGCAGAAGGATTGCTTGAGTCCTGGAATTTAAGCCCAGCCTGGGAAACATAGCAAGACCCTATCTCTACAAAAAGCAGAAAAATTAGCTGGGCATGGTGGCATGAGCCTGCCGTCCCAGCTACTTGGGAAGCTGAGGCACTTGAGTCCAGACGTGGGAGGCTGCAGCGCACTGCGAGCCCCTCTGTGAGTAGTCACTGCTCTCCAGCCTGGCAACACAGTGAGTCTCTGGCTCTTAAAAAATTTAAATTCAGGCCGGGCGCGGTGGCTCACGCCTGTAATCCTAGCTCTTGGGAGGCCGAGGCGGGCGGATTGCTCAAGGTCAGGAGTTCAAAACCAGCCTGAGCAAGAGCGAGACCCCGTCTCTACTATAAATACAAAGAAATTAATTGGCCAACTGATATATATAGAAAAAATTAGCCGGGCATGGTGGCGCATGCCTGTAATCCCAGCTACTCGGGAGGCTGAGGCAGAAGGATCACTCAAGCCCAGGAGTTTGAGGTTGCTGTGAGCTAGGCTGACGCCACGGCACTCACTCTAGCCTGGACAACAAAGCGAGACTCTGTCTCAAAAAAAAAAAAAAAAAAATTTAAATTCAAAAATTCTGCACATCAAAGGACAGTTCCACACAGTGAAAAATTTTCCTGCCCCAAATACCAATAGGCACTTCATTGACAAACACTTGAGGTGGAATTAAGTATTATTTCCATTTTCCAAGTATATTAAACTATCCAATCATGGGGCTAAATTGTACTATCTTTCCATCATCTTGGTTTGGCACCCCTTTTTACATATTGAGATTACTTTTTCTTATATTATTGCATTTTCTTCAATAAAGTTTTGTGAAATAACTAGAACAGTCACTTCGTACGACAAATCAGTAACTTGAAACGTACAGAGGTTTGTGGCTCCTTCACATGAGTCAGAAGCCATTCCTCTCACAGTTCTCGGCTTGTCTCTTCCTGTGTGACTGCAAGTGCGCCTAAGTTCCTTAGTTTGGAGAAACATCTGAAATGAGGAGCTGAGTTTCTCACACTGACGACTCTTTGTAATCAGCAGGCAGGCGCAAGAGAAGTTGGGCACTAATCACTCACATAAATTACATTGTTCTTCCTCTTGCTCACCAAAAACAATGTGCAGTTTTATTGTCACAGGACAGATTTTCATTGATTTAAAGTTAATTATATTTTAAGGGAAATTGTAGTTAAGTTTTCAACTTTATAATTAATTCTAACACCCTACAGTCTATCCTGTATGGGCTGCAATCTTCTGCAAGCATGAGGTGATAACTGAGATATATACTTTGAATTTTTTTAAATTTTCTTCGGTAAGTTTTATTTAGGAAACTTCGGAAGTTATTTTGCAAAGTAATAGCATCAACAATAAAAGTGAAAACAGAGTTGACTTCACAATGAATGAGTTATATTTTCGTGACTATTTCAGGAAAGAGACTGCTGGTTAACTTAATTTTGTGGCTAACTCAAGGTTCACCATCCACCACATTTACTCTCATATCTTACTCGAGAAGTGCAATCTAAGCCATGGAGATATATCCAGCAGGGTAAAAAAGGTAGAACATATGGCCCAAGACACTCCCTGTTGGCAATAGAAGCACACAAAAGGCCAAATTAGTTACAAAACTCACATGACAAACATGGGCTTTAGAAGAAAAAAGCTAAATAGTTTTAAGGACTATTTCCTTGAAGCGTTTTCCTCCACTCAGGGGATTTTTCTCTCCAGGTTAACTAGCCAATGATTAAAACAAGAGAATCTACCTACTAACAGATAAATGTGGTTTCACCATAATTTTTTTAAAAATCTGTCACCAGAAGCATCATGGCTTAATGAAAGAGAATATAAATTATAGCGTGAGTGAATATTACAGTTCTTTATATCATTCTATGATTAATTTGTATGACCTGTGACTAAATCATTACATATTGGTTTTTACCATCTTCAGTCCAGAATATAAACTTCTTCTGACCTGCTCAAATGTTCTTTTTGCAGTTTGAGATAGGAGTTTCTACTCTTCTCAAACTCTAGTGATCCTAAGAACCACACAGGGATTGTGTGAAAACAGTTTCTCAGGTCCCATCTTTGAAAATTCTGATGTGCACGTACGAGTGTGGGGTCCAGGGGTCTGTGTTGTTAACACGTAGCTGCCTGCCCCGACCAAACAAAATTCTGTGCCGAGAGTCTGTGAGCCACTCTTTAAACATGTTTAATTTTTTAAACACTTCATATTGAAATCCTTTTAGACTTACAAAGAAGTTGCAAGAATAGTACAAAGAGTTCCTTTATACCATTTACCTAACTACCCTAAGTTTTAACATCTTACATAATCATAGTACAGTCATTAAACTCAGAAAATGAAAATCAGTCCAATATTATTAACTACTCTCCACACTGGAGTTCCGCCTCATCGATTTTCTACTTTTCCCGGTCCAAGATGCAATCCAGAATGCTGGGTTGCATTTAGGAGTCATGTCTCCTTGGTCTCCTCCAATCCAGGAAAGTTCCTTAGTCTTTTGTCTCTCATGACCTTGACACTTTTCAAAAGCACTGATCGTTTATTTTGTCAAATGTCTCTCGGCTTGTATTTTCTGATGTCTCTTTGTGATCAAACTTTGCTCATGCATTTTGCCAAGAACATCACAGAGGAGATGATGTGTCCATCTCAGGGCACCTTCTCAGAAGGCACATGATCCGCTCTGTCTCCTTAATACTAATATTAGATATACCCTTGGCTAGTGTAGCTGCCAGATATCTCCACAGTAAATTTACTAGCTTTGTAATTAATAGATATCCTGTGGGGTGATACTTCTCCACCAAATATCTTGTTTGTCATCATACCTTTTTAAAATTTTAAAATATTAAGGGTGTACAAATGTTTTTGATTTAATGGATCGCTTTTGCAATGCTTGAGTCACAGCTATAAGTGTGCCATCATCCAAACAGTGTTCATTTTACCCATTAAGTAGGTTTTCCCCAAACCCTTCCTTCCTCCTTCCCCCTGCTTGATTTCCAATGATTTTTACTTCCCTCTGTGCACATGTGTGCTCATGGGTTAGTTCCAATTTAATAGCAAATACATGCAGTGTTTGGTTTTCCACTCTTTAGATACTATTTGTAGGATAATTGTCTCCAGTTGCATCCAAATTGCTGCAAAAGGCATTAACTCATCCTTTTTATGACTGAGTAGTACTCCATGGTATACATATACCACATTTTGTTAAATTTCAGATTATTATGGGGGTACAAATGTTCTGGTTACATGAATTGCTTTTGTACAGTTTGAATCAAAATTATAAGTGTATCCATCACTCAAGTGGGCATTCTATCCATTATGTGTGAATTCACCAATCTCCTCCTTCCTCTTCCCCCTCCCACCTGCTTGATTTCCATTGAGTTTTACTACCATATATGCACATGACTGTTGATTGATTAATTCCAGCTTAACAGTGAGTACATGTGGTGTTTGTTTTTCTATTCTTGCAATACTTCACTTAGAAGAATGGTCTCCAGTTCCATCCAGGTTTTTACAAAAGGTATTAGTTCAGCACTTTTTTTTTGGCTGAGTAGAATTCCATGGTATAAATATACCACATTTTATTAATTCACTCATGTATTGATGGGCACTTGGGTTGATTCCACATCTTTGCACTTGTGACTTGCACTGCAATAAACATTCCAGTGGAAGTGTCATTTTTATAAAATGTCTTTTTCTCCTTTGGGTAAATACCCAATAATGAAAAGTGCCAGGTAAAATAGGAGGTTCTACTTTTAGTTCTTTGAGGTATCTCCAGACTACCTTCCATAGAGGTTATGCTAGTTTGCAGTCCTACCAACAGCATATTTTTAAGTGTTCCTTTCTCTCTGCATCTACACCAGCATCTGTTGTTTGGAGATTTTTTGATAAAGGCCATTTGTTCTCCCTGGCTTTAAGTGTTATCTCATTGTGGCATTTTTTCATTTGTTTGTTTGTTTGTTTTGTGTTTTTTTGTTTTTTGTTGTTTTTTTTTTTTGAGACAGAGTCTGGCTTTATTGCCCAGGCTAGAGTGCCATAGCATTAGGCTACCTCACAGCAACTTCAAACTCCCGGGCTTAAGCAATCCTTCTGCCCAGCCTCCAGAGGATCTGGGACTACAGGCATGTGCCACCATGGCTGGCTAATTTTTTTCTATATATATATTTTTAGTTGTCCAGATAATTCCTTTCCATTTTTTAGTAGAGACAGGGTCTCACTCTTGCTCAGGCTGGTCAAGAACTCCTGACCTTGAGCAATCCACCCACCTTGGCCTCCCAGAGGGCTAGGATTACAGGTGTGAGCCACCATGCCTGGCCTTCTCATCGTGGTTTTGATTTGCATTTCCCTGATGATTAGAGATGTTGAGAATGTTTCATATGTATTGGTCATTAGTCTATCTTCTTTGCAAAGTTTCTGTTCATGTTTTTTGCCCACTTTTTAATGTTTTTTTTTTTGAGATTTGCTTGAGTTCTTTGTAGATTCTTATTATTAGCCCTTTACCAGATACATAGCATGCAAACATTTTCTTTCATTCTGTAGGTTGTCTATTGGCTCTCTTGATTGTTTTCTTGGTTGTGCATAAACTTTTAAATTTAATCAGGTCCCATTTATTTATTTTTGTTGTTGCTGGGAATGCCTTTGGGTCTTATTCCTAAATTCTTTACATAGGGCAATATCTATAAGAGTTTTTCCAACATTTTATTCTAGAATTCTTATAGTTTCATGCCTTAGGCTTAAGTCTGTTATCCACCGGGAGTGGATTTTTGTGTGTGGCAAGAGGTATGGATCCTGTTTCAGTCTTCTACATGTTGCTACCCATTTTTTTCAGCACCATTTATTGAATAGGGATTCTTTTCCCCAGTGTACATTCTTTTCTGCTTTGTGTAAGATCAAATGGCAATACAAGGCTGGTTTTATATCTAGGTTCTCTTTTCTGATCTATTGGCCTATGTCTCTGTTCTTGTGACAGTACTATACTGTTTTGGTTACTATAGCCTTGTATTATAGTCTAGCTTAAAGTCTGGTAAAGTGATGCCTTCTGATTTGTTGCTTTTGCTTAAGGTTGCTTGGCTATATAGGGTCTTTTCTCATTCCATACGAAGTGTAGAATTAGACTTTAGGTCTGCAAAAAATGACATGGATATTTTACTGGGGATTGCATTGAATCTATAAATCACTTTGGGTAGTATAGATATTTTACCAATATTGATTCTGCCAATCCATGAGCATGATATGTTTTTCCATTTGTTCACATCCTCTGCAATGTTATTCCTCAGTGTTTTATAGTTCTCCCTGTAGAGGCCTTTCAATTCCTTGGTTAAATATATTCCCAGCTATTTTATCTTCTTTGTTGCTATGATGAAAGGTATTGAGTCTTTGATTTGATTATCAACTTGACTATTATTGGCATACAGGAATGCTACTGATTTGTGTATATTGATTTTGTAACCTGAGACTTCAATGAATTTATTTATCAATTCCAGGAGTCTCCTGGCAAATTTTTTGGGTTTTCTAGCTTTAAGATCATATCATCAACAAAGAGAAATAATGTGACCTCTTCTTTCTCCATTTAATACCCTTGATTTCCTTCTCTTGCCTGATCGCTCTGGCTAGGACTTCCAGCACTATGTTGAATAGAAGTGGTGATATAGGGAAACCTTGTCTGATTCCAGTTGTAAGCAGGAATGCTTTCAATTTTTCCCCATTCAGTATGATGTTGGCTGTGGGTTTGTCGTATATGGTTTTTTATTATTTTTGGTAAGTTCCATCTATGTCTATTTTGTTAAGCGTTCTTATAAAAGGGTGCTGAATTTCGTCAAAGGCTTTTTCAGTGTCTATTGAGAAGATCATATGATCTTTGTTTTTATTTCTTTTTATGTGCCAAATCACAATTATAGATTTGCATATGTTGAACCATCCTTACATCTCTGGGAGGAAGCCCATGGTGTTGTGGTGGATTTTTTTTTTTTTTTTTTTTGATGTGCAGCTGAATTGAATTAGCTAGGATTTTATTAAGAATTTTTGCATCTATATTCATAACAGATATTGGTCTATAGTGTTCTCTTTTTGTTGTGTCCTTTTCTGTCTTTCGTATCAAGGTGATATTGACCTCATAGAATGAGCTGGGGAGGTTTCCTTCCTTCTCAAAATTATGAAATAATTTTTGCACTATAGGTACCAGTTCTTCTTTTTAGGTCTGGTAAAATTTGGCTGTGAAACCATCTGGTCTGGAATTTTTTTTGGAGGGGAGAGATTTTTTATTGCTGCTTCAATTTCATTACTTGATATTGGTCTGTTCAGGAATTCTATTTCTTCCTGATCAAGCCTAGGGAGGTTGAATGTTTCCAAGAATTTGTCCATTTTCTCAACATTTTCAAGTTTATGTGCACAGAGATTTTTATAGCAGTCAGAGGTGATATTTTATACTTCCATGATATCAGTCGTAATATCTTCTTTTTCATTTTTGATTGAGCTTATTAGAGTGATTTCTTTTCTCTTTCTGGTTAATATAGTGAGAGGCCTGTCAATTTTGTTTACCTTTTCAAAGAACCAGCTTTCTATTTGATTAATCTTCTGTATAATTCTTCTGTTATCAATTTCTTTCTTTATTTTTGTTGATTTGGTGTCTATTTTATGTGCTATGAGAATGGCTACACCAGCTTTCTTTTGGTTTCCATTTACATGGGATATTGTTTTTCATTCCTTCACCTTGATTCTGAATGAGTCTTTATGGGTTAGATATGTTTCTTGGAGACAGCCAATACTTGGCTTGTATTTTCTTTTGTCCATTCAGCCAGCTTATGTCTCTTGAATGGGGAGTTCAAGCCATTTACATTTATTGAAAAAGTTGATAAATGTTGTGGATTTCTATTCATTCTGTTGAGTAGAACTTTATGGCTCTGTTTTAGCTCTTGAGCCATTGTGATATCTGGGATCTGACCTTTAGCTTTTGGGTGATTTTACACTGGTGGATGTCTATTGTGCTGATCCATGTATAATGCAGTTCTGAGTACTTCATGGAGGACAGGTCTGGTCTTGAAAAACTCCTTCAGTGTTTTCTTGTATGATAAAGTCTTTATTTTTCCCTCATGTAAGAAATAAAACTTCCAGGCTGACCATTGTTCTGTTTGAGAAAACTGAGGCCCCAATATCTTCTGGCTTGTAAGATCTTAACTGAGAGGTCTGCCATTAGTCTGATAGGTTTACCTTTGTAAGTTACCTGACACTTTTGCCTTATGGCTCACAGAAGTGCCTCTTTTGTGCTTATGTTGGCCAGTCTGATGACTATGTGTCATGGTGATTGCCACTTCACAATGAATCTCTTAGGACTCCTTTGAGCTTCTTATACCTGGATATCTAGATTCTAGCAAAGCCAAGGAAATTTTCCCCAATTATTCCCTTAAATAGGTTTTCCTACCCTTGTGTATTTTCTTCGTCACCCTCAGGGATGCCTATTATTTTTATGTTAGGCCTATTTACATAATCCCATATTTCTTGTAACTTTGTTCATTCCTCTTATTTCTTAGTTCTTTCTCTTTGACTGACTTGTTTAACTGCAAGGTGTTTCTTCGAGCTCTGAGATTCTTTCTTCTGGCTAATCTAGCCTATTCTTAAGGCTTTCCACTATGTTTTGGTATTTCTTTGAACAAATTTTTCATTTCCAGAAGTTCTGTGTGATTTTTTTTGAATAATTTGGTTTCTTTAATGAATTTTTCATTCATTTTCTGCATTGTTTTTGTGGTTTCTTTGTGTTGGGTTTCTATTTTCTCTTATATTTCATTGAGCTTCCTTACAATTCATATTCAAAATTCATCTGTCATTTCAATCTTTTCATTTTCATTGGTATCCATTGGTAAGGAGTTATTGGGGTTTTTTTTTTGAGGGGGTGACATTTTGCTCTAAGTTTTAGTATTTCCAAAGTTATTTTGCCAGTTCCTTCTCTTCTGGCCTCTCAGTCAAGACCTGGAGATACTAAGCCTGGCTTATGGGCCTGTCTCTGGATCCCCAAAGAGCATGCCATGGAGAGGAATGCTGGTTCTAAAATGCCTGTGAGTTGTTCTAGCAGGTTGCAGAACCTCTCAGGTTACCTTTGATCTGCTATATTCACCTCTTCCCAACAGTGTGTAGTGAGTTAGATCCCCTAGCTTAATCCCCAAGATAGTGGGAGGTGCCTATGAGTACAAATCAGCCATTCCCTGTTTGCTTGAGTTGGAAAGTGCTATGCTTAGCTATGGCATTGTTCACCTTGTCATTGATTAAAGTCTGCATGGAAGAGCCAGCTAAGATGACCTTTTGTACCCACAGTAAGCTCTGGTCCTCCAGGTGGGGCACACGAATGCCCCAAGTTTTAGGAGGGACCCTATATCTCCCTGAGGGTTCTTTGATCTGTACTCCCCTTGAGTTCAGGGAGAAGCAAGACAATTTGTGGCTGGGTTGTGAGAGACTGAGAGGCTTTGCAAAGCCTTGGCAGGGCTCAGAGCTTGCTTATCCAGCCACTAAGGAGAGCCACTGGTATGAAGTTCAAGACAATCTCTCCAAAACAGTAAGGCTGTTCCCAAGCAAGGGGCCTAATCCTTGGGAGTTAAGGCCCAGGGTCAGGGTCTTTCTGCCCTTGTCCACTGGTGCAGTTTCTCTGTTGAGGGAGGGGCATGAGTGCCCTCCCTATTCGCTCCCAGGAATTCCACAGCATTCTCCCATCAGATCAGTCTGCATGAATTCTCTCACCACCCAAAACTTGTTCTTGAACTACCACTTAGTCCATGTTTACAACCCACCAGCATGCATCTGCGTGGGATGCTGGCAGTAGGGGGATCCCCAATTGTGTATGCCTCTTCCACCACAAGACCCCAAGGGGAGAGAGGTGGCCTCTCTGTTTACAAGGGCCTTTGCCAGGGGCACACTCCCACTGGGGGAAGCAGCCACTTGCAGGTTTCTTGGCTCAAGCTACGCTCCCTGTTGTAATGAGTGGGGGGAGGGGCTGCTGCTCCCATTCAGCTGGCACACCCAAGGCATTTGGTTGTCATGGGAACCATGGGCTAGGCTAATTTACTCCAAGTACCACACCCCTATCCAATACGGCAATTCTCCTGCAGGGGGATGGGCACACTCACAGATCCCTGTCTTTCAATGGCCCTCCACACTGCTGGATATCCAATATATTTGATGTCCCACTGTTCACTGAAGGTACCTGGGTGGGAGAGGGGAAGCCCTCCTTACCCTGTCACTGGGCTTTGATCCTCTCTAGGTTTGGTCTATGCCACAGTCTTCTATCTTCTTTCTCAGCTTTGCAGTTTTTCGTGGTTGGGTCCCCAGATGTCTCTGTTGTCTCTGTGCGTGATCCATACCTGAGCTGCAACTACTGTCTACTCTCCACAGTCCAATATTCCACCTTCCAGCCAGGACGATCTGACAAGTGATGTCTCTAGTCAGCCATATTGGCTCACCTCTCATATACCACATTTTGTTAATCCACTCATGAATCAATGGGCACTTGGGTTGATCCCACATCTTTGCAATTGTAAGTTGTGCTATAATAAACATTCAAATGTAGGTTTTTTTTGATAAAATGACTTCTTTTCCTTTGGATAGATACCTACTAGTGGGATTGTTGGATAGAATGGTAGCTCTACTTTTAGTTCTTTGAGTAATCTACTTGTTGGTTTCCATAGAGGTCATACTAATTTGCAGTCCCACCAACAGTGCATAAGTATTCCTTTCTCTCTACATCCATGTGTCTATCCTTTTTGGAATTTTTAATAAAAGCTACTATAACAGGCATAAGGTGATATCTCATTGTGGTTTTAATTTGCATTTCCCTGAGGATTAGTGATGTTGAGCATTTTTTCATATGTTTGTTGGCCATTAGTCTATCTTCTTTTGGAAAGCTCTGTTCTTTTCTTTTGCCTACTTTTTAATAGGTTTATTTTTTTCTAGCTCATTTGAGTTCTGTGTAGATTCTGGATAGTTCTGGATAGATTCTGTGTAGTTCTGGATATTTAGCTTTTTATTGGATGTATAGTTTGCTGGGAAAATTGGATATCCATATGCAGAAAAATGAAACAGGATCAATATCTCATATCTCTTACCACTCACAAAAATTAATCCAAGATGGATAAAAGACTTAAATGTAAGGCATGAAACCATAGAATTCTAGAAGAAAATGTAGAAAAAACTCTTCTAGATACTACCCGAGGCAAAGAATTTATGACTAAGACCCCAAAGGCAATTATAGCAACAACAAAAATAAATAAATGAGACTTGATTAAATTAAAAAGCTTTGTCATAGCTAAGGAAATAATCAATAGAGCAAATAGACGACCTATAGGATGGGAAAAGATCCTCATTATACTTCAATCCACTAATTTTGGCATTCATTGATGACTGATGGCTATAATAATTACTGTGTTTTTGCTAAATACTGATTTTCCATCATTATCAATACTTTCACATTTATTAATTGGAAGTCTACTGCAAGGTAGAACCACCCCATCTCACTCAGTTATTTATTTACTTATTTATATTTATTCAATTCCTTGTTTATATTTGAGTAACTCTGTGTATTCAACCAACACTTTTTGAATTTCTGTGATAAATTTGGCTTTGCTCTACCTCTGGGACAGGTAAGTGAGTAATAATTGTTCTTGCTCTTAAAAACATTCTAGTTTATTGATTAGATCCAAGTGAGTTTGATTAGCATAATTTATTTTCCCCAAGCCTCCTTTATGAGACTGAGTTGATAATTGAACTTCTAAAATAGTATTGACCTCCCAAATTTTAGTGAGCATAAAATCACTTAGGAAACTTGTGAAACATGCAGATACTCTTAAAAACTGAGCCAGAAAGAGACCAGGTCATCTGCATTTGTTGCCAGGGGTCCTTAATGATTAAGATGCCGATGTGGTCAAGGACCACAGTTGAGAAACTGCTATAGACAGAGAACTAAGACAGAGACTTAAACTCTTTACAAGGTCCCCTAAATTAGCAAGTTAGTCTCTTCCTGTTTGGTGTGTTTTTAATTACAAGATGCATTTTCAGTTCTTTAGAAGAATGCCTCTTCTTTTCTAAAGCATAGGAACAATTCTTTTATTTTGGGCCATCACCCTATCCCAGGATCCATCAGCTTCTCCGACCAATGGAGAAAAACACTTGTGGAAGATGAAAAAGCACTGGTTTTCCAGTCATTCAAGGTTGTATGGTCATAGTAGTTGTCATCAGTATTGAAAAGGGGTGGTCTTGACTAATCCTGTTCTTTTGATGAGGGCTCTGGGTGACCCAAGGCTTGTTGTGTAGACCACCACAGGAAAAGCAGTAAAACATATACTGTAGCTCAAATGTTTTAAAGTGTTACTATGTTTAAGTATACTCAGTAGCAGTTTTGTGTATGTTTGTACAGTTTTTACTTCTTTCCTAAGGAGGACCTGGAGCACAGTAGACTCAGGAGAGTCTATTTGAGGTTTTGGTTGTCAAAAGCCGGGATTTAGAAGCCACTTCTCCACTTCCCAGTGCGTGCATTTGGGAAAATCACGGAAGAGCTCTGAGTCCACTTGCTCTTCAGCAGAACAGGGTAATCCTCATCCAAAGAGTGAATGAGGTTCCAGTGAGCTCATCATGCAGGGAAGCTTTTTTGTTTCAACCTCAGCAACTCATACACATACCCTTTATTACAGGCCATAAACAAATTTTGTTGGTTTTCATTTTTAGAAATAAAGAGAATTAACCCTCATTTCTTAGGATTCTCTAAGGAAAGTACTACATTCTACTCAGGTTGTAAAAACATTTAAATATGATTAAAATAATGAGGGAGATGACTTTTTCCACCTCAACAGGCTATCAATTTACATGCTATTTCTTGTTTGATTTGATCTATTTGGCAGCAAAAAGAATGTTCATTTATAATAAATTCCGAGAAATATAATTTGAGCTATATAGGTAGAGATATTATTTACTGCTTTTAAAATAAACCACTCATGTGATGAGTCAACTCTTATGAATGGGCTCTTTCAAGTTCAATCAGTGAATTTTTCCTGAGTGAGGTCAGTGGCGAAGGGGAGACCTCGCTGTCAGAGGGGAAGACTGCAGGCTCCCTCCGCGCTGCTGATCCTGCTCAGCCCACCATAAAGTTGTTTAAATTTCTCTCTTCTACCTCCTCAAACAGTCTTAAACATATACATATAAAAAAACCTTCAAACCCTTTAAGGGTTCAGCCCCATGGGTGACAGAAACACATGCTGCTGAGGGACTCTGGCGGTGCTGCAATGGGGCGGGGCGGGGGGGGGGGTTGTCAACCATCCCAGTTTGCCTGGGAAGGAGGGTTTCCCAGGACAGGGAATTTCAGTACCAGAAGGCAAGAGAGTACAGAAAGTAACATGTCAGCGGGGATGTTGAAGACACAGAGAATAAAATCTCTGTGCATTGCTATTAGGCATGTAGAATGGTGCAGCCGCTAAGGAAAAGTCTGGCAGCTCCTAGAAATGTTAGACATAGCACTACCATACGATCCAGCAGTTGCACTTCTGAGTACATATGCCCCAAAGAATTGAAAACAGAGACTCAAACAGATACTCCCACACCTAGGCTCAAGGCAGCTTCCTGTCAGAAACAGGAAGGCTACAGACCATGCACCAGAGGCAGATGCTGATGTCAGCGAGGGAGGAGACTGGGCCCTTCAGCTAGGAAAATGTGACCATTTCCTCGGGAAGATTAAAATAGGAAGCAATCTGGAAAGAATTAACAGGAAGAAAAATTCTCATTCTTAGAAGAAAAATTCTTAGCAAAGGAGAGGAAAGATGAAAAAAATTATAAACATTTGTGCCAGCAAGGGCTTTGAATGGGCCCATTGAATGCTCCCAGCCCATTTGCAGAAAAATAACGGCTTTTCTTTTATTTTATTTCTTTAAAAAAAATTCAAGCCAAGTACACATACTTTCATATACTTGGAAGGCTGAGATGAGAGGATTATTATATGAGCCCAGGAGTTGCAGGCCAGCCTGGGCAACATAGTAAGGCCCTCATCTCTTAAAAGAAAAAAATCAATTGTGATGTTTTTAAGCATTACTTTCCCTTTGCTCTTACAACCCCAATAAAAATCATTGACATTATTCAATGGATTGACTACTTTGTTTCTCTTTTGCTTATTTACTTTTTACTGGAAATTTGTTATAAATGTGAAGCAGTAAGACATTAAAACACTGTCGAAACTTTCATTTTAATTAAATACTGGCAAGTAGAATTAGTAATCAAAATTGTACACAAACTTCTTTGAAAACCATTGCTTTTTTTCCTACCTGCATTTAAACATTATTAAAAAAAACCAAACATCATACTGAATGGGGAAAAATTGAAAGCATTCCCACTTAGAACTGGAACCAGACAAGGCTGCCCACTATCTCCACTTCTATTCAACATAGTGATGGAAGTCCTGGCTATAGCAATCAGACAGGAAAATGGAATTAAAGGTATCTAAATAAGGGCAAAAGAGATCAAACTTTCACTGTTTGCTGATGACATGATATTATATCTAGAAAACCCCAAGGATTCAACGAAGAGACTCCTTGAACTGATAAATGAATTTGGTAAAGTCTCAGGATACAAAATCAATACACAGAAATCAGAGGCATTCATATACGCCAACAACAATCTAATTGAGAACCAAATCAAAGACTCAATTCCCTTCACAATAGCAACAAAGAAATTAAAGTACCTAGGAATATACTTAACCAAGGAGGTAAAAGACCTCTACAGGGAGAACTATGAAACACTGAGTAAGGAAATAGCAGAGGATGTAAACAGATGGAAATCCATACCATGCTCATGGATTGACAGACTCAACATCATTAAAATGTCTATACTACCCAAACTGATCTACAGATTCAATGCAACACCTATTAAAATCCCATCAGCAATCTTCACAGATATAGAAAAATAATTTTACGCTTCATATGGAACCAAAGAAGACCCCGAATATCAAAAGCAATTCTAGGCAACAAAAACAAAATGGGAGGCATTAATATGCCAGATATCAAACTATACTACAAAGCTGTAGTAATTAAAACAATCTGGTATTGGCACAAAAATAGGAATATTGACCAGTGGAACAGATGTGAGAATCCTGATATAAAACCATCCTCATATAGCCATCTAATCTTTGACAAAGCAGACAAAAACATACACTGGGGAAAAAATCCCTTTTCAATAAATGGTGCTGGGAAAACTGGATAGCCACCTGTAGAAGGCTAAAGCAGGACCCACACCTTTCACCTCTCACAAAAATCAACACACGCTGGATAACAGACTTAAACCTAAGGTATGAAACTATTAGAATTCTAGAGGAAAATGTTGGAAAGACTCTCCTAGACATCGGCCTAGGCAAAGAGTTTATGAAGAAGACCCCAAAGGCAATCACAGCAGCAACAAAAATAGATAAAGGGGACATGATCAAGCTAAAAAGCTTCTGCACAGCCAAAGAAATAGTCATGAAAGTAAACAGACAACCTACAGAATGGGAGAAAATTTTTGCATCCTATGCATCTGATAAGGGGCTGATAACTAGAATAAACTTAGAACTCACGAAAATCAGCAAGAAAAAATCAAATAACCCTATTAAAAAGTGGGCAAAGGACTTGAACAGAAACTTTTCTAAAGAAGACAGAAGAATGGCCAACAAACATATGAAAAAATGCTCAACATCTCTAATCATCAGGGAAATGCAAATCAAAACCACAATGAGATATCACTTAACCCCAGTGAGAATGGCCTTTATCAAAAAGTCTCCAAACAATAAATGCTGGCATGGATGCAGAGAGAGAGGAACACTCCTACACTGCTGGTGGGACTGCAAACTAGTTCAACCTCTGTGGAAAGCAATATGGAGATACCTTAAAGCAATACAAGTGGATCTACCATTTGATCCAGCAATCCCATTACTGGGCATCTACCCCAAAGATCCAATGACACTCTACAAAAAAGACACCTGCACTCAAATGTTTATAGCAGCACAATTCATAATTGCAAGGCTGTGGAAACAGCCCAGGTGCCCATCAATCCAAGAAAGGATAAATAAAATGTGGTATATGTATACCATGGAGTACTATTCAGCTCTAAGAAACAACAGTGATATAGCACATCTTATATTTTCCTGGTTAGTACTGGAACCCATACTACTAAGTGAAGTATCCCAAGAATGGAAAAACAAGCACCACATATACTCACCAACAAACTGGTATTAACTGAGCAGCACCTAAGTGGACACATAGGTACTACAGTAATAGGGTATTGGGCAGGTGGGAGTGGGGGAGGGTATATACATACATAATGAGTGAGATGTGCACCATCTGGGGGATGGTCATGCTGGAAACTCAGACTTGTGGGGGGAGGGGGGAAAGGGCATTTATTAAAACCTTAAAATTTGTACCCCCATAATATGCCGAAATAAAAAAAAAAGGAAAAATAAGTAAATAAATAAAATAAAATATATGTATAAAAAAAACCCAAAACCAATGGCCAGGCACAGTGGCATGCACCTGTAATCCCAGCAACTCAGGAGTCTAAGGTGGGAGGATCGCTTGAGTTCAGGAGTTCAAGGCTGCAGTGAACTATGATTGCACCACTGCACTCCAGTCTGGGCACAGAGCAAGACTCCACCCCTAAAAAAGGGAGAACATTTTCATGAGAACTCGAGATGGTGAATTAAAAAAAAATCATTGTCCACTAAACAAATACATACTCATATTACATAATAATACATCTATTATTTACAAGTCATAACTCTAAATATCCACTGATTCGGAAAGTACAATATAAATGGCATTTCTGAACTGTACTAAAACTATGTCATGTATACATATTCTTTGAGAGTTTTTTCAATCCTTTTTATAGAAGAAATGAGATTGATTGTTTTTGTGTTTTATTATATTTTACAGATACTTCTTTTTTTTTAGAGCTGCGTTCTTGCTATGATTTCCAGGCTAGTCTTGAACCCCTGGCCTGAGGGGATCCTCCCACGTTGGCCTTTCAAAGTGCTGGAATTACAGGCATGAGCCACCATGCCCAGCCATTGCAGATGTTTGAATCAACTTATCCTTCTAATCGGCTAAAATCTTTAGAGCTGGTGCTCAATATACATAAATTTATTTATCTTAAGTGAAATTTTTTACCAAGAGCCAAAAATAATTTACAAATTGAATTTGAAATTAAAATGGCAAGATTGTTCTACCACATTGCAATAGATTTCTTCTCTAACTGACAATGTTTTAAGCAACATTAAAAAGTACAAATTGGCCGGGCGCGGTGGCTCACGCCTGTAATCCTAGCTCTCTGGGAGGCCGAGGCGGGCGGATTGCTCGAGGTCAGGAGTTCAAAACCAGCCTGAGTAAGAGCGAGACCCCGTCTCTACTATAAATAGAAAGAAACTAATTGGCCAACTAATATATATAGAAAAAATTAGCCGGGCATGGTGGCACATGCCTGTAGTCCCAGCTACTTGGGAGGCTGAGACAGAAGGATCGCTTGAGCCCAGGAGTTTGAGGTTGCTGTGAGCTAGGCTGACGCCACGGCACTCACTCTAGCCTGAGCAACAAAGCGAGACTCTGTCTCAAAAAAAAAAAAAAAAAAAAAAACAATTTAAAAAGTACAAATTAATGTGGAACACGAAAAAAAGAGAAATGTTGAAGTATCCATGTATAAGTTTGAATTTGTCTATTTCTTCTCTTAGTTCTATCTGTTTTGGTTCACATATTTTGAAGCTCTGTTTTTATGTATATGCATACTGAGGAATGTTATGTATTTCTAGTAAATTGACTCTTAATTATTATATTATGCTATGTTCTTTTTTATCTTTGGTAATTATCCTTCTTCTAAAGTCAGTTTTGTCTGATATTAATATAATCACTCAGTTTTCTCCTTTCACTGTGTATTTTCTTTTCTTTCTTTTTTTTTTTTTTTGAGACAGAGTCTCACTTTGTTGCCCAGGCTAGAGTGAGTTCCGTGGCGTTAGCCTTGCTCACAGCAACCTCAAACTCCTGGGCTCAGGCGATCCTACTGCCTCAGCCTCCCAAGCGGCTGGGACTACAGGCATGCGCCACCATGCCCGGCTAATTTTTTCTATATATATTAGTTGGCCAATTAATTTCTTTCTATTTATAGTAGAGAAGGGGTCTCACTCTTGCTCAGGCTGGTTTTGAACTCCTGACCTCAAGCAATCCGCCCACCTCGGCCTCCCAGAGAGCTAGGATTACAGGCGTGAGCCACGTCTCTCGGCCTTCACTGTGTATTTTCAGATAACCAGTCTTCAAGGTTCACTGATTCTTTCCTCTGCTTGGTTCATTCTGTTTAGACCCTCTAGCTGTGGTCCCCAACCTTTTGGCACCAGGGATCATTTTCATGGAATACAGTTTTTCTACGGACCAGGGATTGGTGGGGTTGGGGGTGGGTTGGGATGATTCAAGCACATTACATTTATTGAGTACTTTATTTCTATTATTATTGCATTGTAATATATAATGAAGTAATCATACAACTTGCAGTAGGTTGGAGACCCCTGCTCTACAGTGTTTCTCAGTTTAGCCAATATACTTCTCAGGTCCAAGATTTCTGTTTGATTTATTTTAATTATTTCAATCCCTTTATTAAATCTCTCTGATAAATTTCTGAATTGCTTTCCTGTGTTATCTTGGAGATCACTGAGTTTCCTTAAAACTGCTATTTTGAATTCTTGGTCAGAGAGCTCACAAATCGCCATTTTGTTAGGATCTGTGACTGGATTTTTGCTTTGCCCTTTTGGGGACGTCATGGTTCCTTGTTTTCTGCCATTTCTTGTGGGTGTATGTCTATGTCTTTGCATTGAAGGATTATTTATTCCACTCTTCTCTGTCCAGCTTGTTTGGGTTTTTATTGAATATATTTGCTTAGTGAATCTCCACTGCTAGGTCGCCGCCTCCTTTTGGGCTCTAGGTTGCACCTGAAGCCCAGGTTCACCTTGGCACTAGTCAGTGGTCAGAGCACTGCCTGTTCCCGGTGGGGGAGGTCCCAAAAGGATCATCTCAACAGCGTGGGATAACCCGGCAGTTCGTGCCCTGGGGAACGTACTACAGCTACTCTTAATGTGGTGTCTCCTTTGGCCAAGATGCAGAGCAAGTTTCCAGTTTGGAGATGGTAGCCCCTCCTCCCCCGTCTTTGTCTTTGCCTGTCCTCCAGGCTGTTTCTCGCTTCAGGCAGTCAAGATGCGACCTGTGGGTTAAGGCAAGGATAAGTCTCCTGCTGTTGAGCCCAAGAAGATTGGAAAGCTGACTGACCACTTCCAGTATAGGAAGCATACGAATGGAGGGGAGATTTCTAGCATGGCTGTGCCTGGCAGAATGGGGGGAGGGATTGTGGATGTGGAAGTCCAGGTCTCCTGCCGTCCGCTTGAAGTTTTCCCAGTTCCCTGTGGCGCTGGGAACTGCCCATCCTCATGCCTGAGCTCTGGGTTGTTGCTGGTGAAGATCTTGGTTCCCTATATTTGTTTTTGGTTTTTTGTGGGAGAGAGAAGCCAGTTTGCCTCTATACTAGCATTTTGAAACAGGAATCCTCTCACTCAATTTTTTTTGATTAATTTTTGCATGGCATATTCTTTCCATCTTTTTCATTTAACTTCTCTAATTATTATATTTAAAGTGAGTATCTTATAGAGAACATCTAGTTGGGAATTGTTTTATTCTATTTTTAAAATCTTATCTGACAATCTCTTTTAATTGGTATATTTAGATTATTTACAATAAATGTAATTATTAATATAGTTGGATTAGGTCTACCATTTTATTGAGTTTTTTTCTGTTTTGTTTTGGAGATGGGTTCTCACTGTGTCGCCCAGGCTAGAGTGCAGAGCTGTGCACAGGCATGAGTGCAGCACACTGCAGCCTCGGACTCCTGCACTCCGACCGCCCTCCCACTTCACCTCTGGGACTACAGGCTGCACTGCCATGCTGCCACTTTATTGTTTGTTTAATTCCTCTGATTTTTGTCTCTCTACTTCTCCTTTCTGGCCTTCTTTTGAGCAATTAGAATAATTTTAGCATTCCTCTTTATCATTGTTATTATATAAATTAATTTTATTAGTGACCTTTTTTTTTTGAGACAAAGTGTCAGTTTGTTGCCTGGGCTAGAGTTCTGTGGTGTCAGCCTGGCTCACAGCAACCTCAAACTCCTGAGCTCAAGCGATCCTCCTGCCTCAGCCTCCCAAGTAGCTGGGACTACAGGCATATGCCACCATAGCCAGCTACATTTTTCTAAATATTTTTGGTTGTCCAGCTAATTTCTTTCTATTTTTAGTAGAGATGGGGTCTTACTCTTCCTCAGGCTGGTCTTGTACTCCTGAGCTCAAATGATCCTCCTGCCTCAGCCTCCCAAGTAGCTGGGACTACAGGCATGCGCCACTATGGCCGGCTACATTTTTCTATATATTTTTAGTTGTCCAGCTAATTTCTTTCTATTTTTAGTAGAGATAGGGTCTCACTCTTGCTCAGGCTGGTCTTGAACTCCTGAGCTCAAATGATCCACCTGCTTCAGCCTCTCAGAATGCTAGGATTACAGGCGTGAGCCACCTTGCCAGGCCTATTAGTGACTTTTTTACTAATTTGACTTTGTGATATTTTTTCAGAGGTTGTTTTAGGGATTACAATACACATTACCTGATCTATGGCAGTCTGCTTATAGTTAGTATGTTACCATTGAAGCCTTACACCAATATGTCTGTTTATTCTTCCTCCTTTATGTTATAGTTATCATAGATATTACACCTATATATCTGAAATACTCAATTGATAGTTCTATAACTTTTTTATTTCAATAGTCATGCATCATTAACAGAACTTAGAAGAAAAACAAACCATGTGATCTATTTTCCCAGACATTTACCACTTCTGGTGTTCCTCTCTCATTTCTGAAGTTCCAGGTTTCCCTCTGGCATTTTTTTCTGTAAACTCAAATAATTTCCTTTAGCATTTTTTTACAGTGGGTCTGATGGTGACAAATTTTTTAAGTTTTCCATGATCTGAGAATATCTTTATTTTGCCTTCCTGAAGGATATTTTTTCTGAATATAGAATCCAGAGTTGATTGTACTTTTCTTTCTGCATTTTAAAAAATGTGTGTTACTTCCTTCTGGCCTTCATGGTTTCTGATAAGAAATTCACTGTCATTTGAATTGTATCATGAGTCATTTTTCTCTGGTTGCAAACAAGACTTTATCTTTGGTTTTTAGGTGTTTGATTATAGGTGTCTGTGTATGGTTTTATTGAGGTTATCTTGTTTGGAGTTTGCTAAAATTCTTGGAACTGTAAATGTATGTCTTTTGCCAAATTTGGGAAGTTTTCAATCATTATTTTTTCAAATAATTTTCTGTATCACCCTCTTTTTCCTATTCTTCTGGGAAGCCAGTGATATGAATGTTAGGCCTTTTGGTATCATTCTACAAGGTCTCTAGTATCTGTTTATTTTTTTCCCAATATTTTTTCCCTGTGTTATTCAAATTAGATAATTTCTATGGATTTTTATTAGTCATCTCCATTCTTTTATTGAAATAATTCAGCTAAAATCTAATTTCATATAATTTTAATTTCTAAATTTTTGTTTTTAAAAAATAAGGTCTATTTTTCTGCTGAGAACTTCTATTTTTCCATTCATTTCAAAAGTGCGCAACCATTATGTCACAAAGAATGGTTATAAAAACTGCTTTAATATCTTTGATAATTTTACCATCTGAATCATCTCAGAGCTGACATCTGCTGATTGTTTTTTCCTTTAATAATTGGTCACATTTTCATGGTTATTTATATGTCAAGTAATTTTGGATTAGACTAAAGGTGGACATTTTGAATATTATATGTGAAACTGAGTCTCAGGAAAATATTTATATATATATGTTCACATGTATACACACATACACATATATTTTATTTGTTTTAGCCAGCAATAAACTCTATAAAGATTCCAAGTTCTGAGCTGTTTTCTGTGGGCAGTGTTTCCAATGTTTATTCCCTTTTCAAAGCTTTTGCTTTGAAATAATAGCATAAAACCCAGAAAATTAACATTGGTACAAGGTATGTGTATAATTCTGTGGCATTTTTTTAGTAGAGATGGGGTCTCGCTCTTGCTCAGGCTGGTTTTGAACTCCTGACCTCGAGCAATCTGCCCGCCCCGGCCGCCCAGAGTGCTAGGATTACAGGCGTCAGGCACCTTGCCCGGCTTCTGTGGCATTTGTCACCCACAGAGTCTTCTGTTTGTTTCCACCCCTCAAGTGTGAGTCTGGGAGATGGGTGGTGTTTATGTCATGGTTTGGTTTTCACAGGCTTTGCTCACCTTCTTTGGTGTGATTTCAGTAGGAACGCTTTGGGTGTGAGCCCAGGGTGTGTGTGGGTTCATACACAGAACTGAGGATCCCCTTCTCTCTTCTTTCAGGTTTCTTCCATACAGACTGGTCCCTTTCCCCAGCTGCTCTGGGAAAGAAAAAGAAGCTTCTTAAGAGTATGAGGCTCCATGCTGCTGCATATTTTCATGCAGCTGAGGCCACCGTCAGTGTGAAGCAGAGGAGAAGAGAACAGGGACAGACTAACAAGGACAAAGCAACGGGGTTTCCTCCACACTCAGCTCACAGCAACCTTTGTTTCCCTCCAGTCTTCAAGCCAGAAAGAGGGTTTCCTCCCAGTTATTGTTCTCTGTCCTCACTATAGCTCTGAGACTCAGGCCACCCTCAGGTAAAAGAAAAAGACAAACATCACTCTGCTTTCAGGACGTTTACCTTCAGTTTGCAATGTCGTTCATTGCTTCGTCACCTTCTGACGCATCCATGCATGGTTCGCTCAGAGCCCAGTCGTCCAGTGACCTCACATTTTATCCAGGTTTTCTTCAATTTAATGAAGCACTTAAATAATTAGTTTTAAAATCGCCTGCTTCCAAACCACTTACATAACTAATTTTTGAGTTGCACTTTATGGTTGCCCAATATGCATTTTTTCAATTTTTCTTCAGTCCAGGAATTAAATTTTACAGAAGTTAAATTATTTATCCAAATTAACAGTAGAACAGAAAGGCTTAGGATAGTTTATTGCCCATATTTGAAGGTTTCCTCTGTGGAAAATGGATCAGAATTGTTCTGTGTGCCTTCAAAAAAAACCAACGAGTGAGAGTTAAGAGAGAACATTTTAAGAATCAGAGAATATTTTAAGAATGAGATTGTACAAAGATGAAATGAATTGCCCTGAGTGGTGGTAACCATCTCTGGAGCAAACATTGGTTAGCAATCCCTAGGGAATTCAGACCTATGGCAGACAAGATTTAAGTATTGTTTGTTATTGATAATGATGGCCTCTGTGGTCTCTGATATTTTATGACTTTATACAACTCTATTGATGTTTAATTTTAGAATACAGGGGCTAACGTGAATGTCTGAATTCATGCTTTGTATCTAAACACCTGAAAAGATCATATATCATTCAAAGAAATCATCTATTAAACTTTTATTTCACTGGCAAATTGTCTACTAATTAAAAGAATAGATTTCAAGGCATTAATTACAGAAAGAATCCACTAAATATTTATTGTATGCATAAAATCTGCAAAATGAAAAAATTACATGTTCACATTGGATTTTTCATCCGTTATTCCTTGGTTCAAAAGAGATTTGAGGCCGGGCACAGTGGCTCACACCTGTAATCCTAGCAATCCTGTAATCTGGGAGGCCGAGGCAGGCGGATTGCTCAAGGTCAGGAGTTCGAAACCAGCCTGAGCAAGAGCAAGATCCTGTCTCTACTGTAAATAGAAAGAAATTAATTGGCCAACTAATATACATAGAAACAATTAGCCAGGCATGGTGGTGCATGCCTGTAGTCCCAGCTACTCGGGAGGCTGAGGCAGGAGGATTGCTTGAGCCCAGGAGTTTGAGGTTGCTGTGGGCTAGGCTGACACCATAGCACTCACTCCAGCCTGGCCAACAACGTGAGACTCTGTCTCAGAAAAAAAAAAAAAGAGAGAGATTTGAGGTAGATGTGTGATAAAGAGGCTGGTGTGCTGCGCTCTGCATGTCAATATTGGTCAATTTCAAGGAAACAAGGTTAATTTCATATACTCTTCTGATGCCCTAATTATTAAAGCAATTGTCTCTTTTATAACCAGTATTCCTAGATGTCGAATTGAAGAGAGAAAATAGAATCTCATAAACTTGATTACCAATAATTAAAACACCACACTTACTTTAGCAAGATAATTATTGTTGTCTTCAATGGGACCATACTCTGACAATTGTGAGATTTTGCCTAGGCTCACCTTCTGCCACTAGGAAACATGTCCAGGCATATTTGAGAGGAGCAGATGGGCAGTCATAATACATGTTTCCTAAGTGTATCACCCGAAATCTAAATGCTCTTTTACTTATTTATCTCCTTATTATGCTATTAGTGGAGTTCAGATGACTTGGATATTGGTGTCTGTATACATTCCTTTTATCTGAGGCATCTCTTAGTCACAGGATATTTTTTCAGGTATTAAAATCTCAACTATTTTTTTGACACCATCAGCAACTGGCACTGAGGCTTTAGTTATACCTCTCTGGCGACATAGTTTGGAATGTTTTTTTAAGGCCTTTTTGTAAGTTGGTCCTCCAGACTTTTATGAGAAATTAGAATGGAAAGACAAACATCTTAGTAGGACTAAGTATTGTCTCATTGTATGAAAGTATCTTTCAATTGTGATTTATCCCTGTAAACAAGAGATTTTGTCTTCATTACCAGTAAAATAATTTTAAGCACCATTTCTAAATTAAAAGAAAATTGTAATAGAACCATTAGGCTATGTCTGTGAATACTAGTTTGAGAATCATTGGCTGATAACTTATGTTTTAGAACATCTTTAGGATCATAAATTATACAATTTAAATAAAGTATAATAATTTTAATCAATAAATGGCTGCTGTGTAGACCATTTTCAATTCAAACTGTTGTCAATATTAAGTTTGATGAACAAAACTGAGAGTATCTAAGGCTATTTTCCATTGGTTTAAAGTTACAACTTCTAATAGATCATGCTCTTAAAATAATACTTACCAGTAAAATATTATTAACATATGATTTTGAAGTTGTTATTAATGCTATGTATGAATACAGAATAATTTTACCAAAATATTTTCTAATTTAATCCTTCTATTGTTAGTAAATATGAATTTGGGGGCAATACAGTAATTATGAGAAAGATAAAGACATACTACACTTGTGCCCTGGGCTTACAGAGCAGAGAAGCTGCAGAGCTCTGCAGAGATGGTGGCTCACCGTCTAACACATAGACTATGCTAGCATCATTCAAAATACATTACAAATGCTAACAATTTTAATTTTCACAACTGCCCTTCCAGTTGTTAACATCAATACTATAGCCATTTTCACTGGACAGATGAAGAACTGAATTGGAGAGTGGGTTAGTGGTTCAAGGTCAGAGCTGATCCATGGCAGAGTCAGAATTTGAACTGGGCAGTCTGCTCTGGACTTCATATTCTTAACTCTCATCTGGTAACTCATTAGTTTCCTCATTCTGCATTTGTTTATTCACTGAACATAATCACCTAAACCAAATCAAAATTTCACCAGTTTTGCATGTCAGGTGGCTTCTTTTTTCTGACCTGTTTTAGGATGGTACTTGAGAGGTTTTTATTAATTTGGCTTTCCTTGTCTACAGACAGAACATTTGCATCTCTGCAAAATTAGCAATTAGGTCCTTGGCTTGGCTGCAAGCATTTTCACATAACTGCTAAGATAATAAACAACTCCTACTTTTCAACCAGCATAGTTATCTGTTAGAATGCAGTAGCCACGAAATGGCCACAATTTTAAATGAACCAGTGCTTGCCTGCCATAGCACTCTCAGTGGTCATTGTGCCTGGTCCCCTGTGCCACCCAGGATGCTGGTCTACCCTTCTACCCTAAGTCATCTGACTTCCCTGGCTGGTGAACAATCACAGTCACACTGCATGACAAAGCATTTGTTAAGGAGAACATTAGATTTGTTCCCGCTCTGAAACTCTTATAAGCTTACCAGGCTTTTTTTTTTGGTCTCCTGTCACATGGGCCAGCGTGCAAGGCTAGAGTGCAGTGGTGTCAACATAGCTCACTGCAACCTTGAACTCCCCAGCTCAAACAATTCTCCAGCCTATCAAAGCGCTAGGATTATGGGTGTGAATAACTGAACCCAGCCTGAGGCAATATTTATTTATGGAACGATTTATTAATTTAAGGCAATTTTTAAAATGTCATGTCTTATGGCCAGGCGCTGTGGCTCACGCCTGTAATCCTAGCTCTTGGGAGGCCGAGGCGGGCGGATTGCTCAAGGTCAGGAGTTCAAAACCAGCCTGAGCAAGAGCGAGACCCCGTCTCTACTATAAATAGAAATTAATTGGCCAACTGATATATATATAAAAAAAAAATTAGCCGGGCATGGTGGCGCATGCCTGTAGTCCCAGCTACCCGGGAGGCTGAGGCAGAAGGATCACTCGAGCCCAGGAGTTTGAGGTTGCTGTGAGCTAGGCTGACGCCACGGCACTCACTCTAGCCTGGGCAACAAAGCGAGACTCTGTCTCAAAAAAAAAAAAAAAAAAAAAATGTCATGTCTTAATATATATTAATTTTATAATTCTTCATATGCGATGTAGGACACATATAAAACAAACAGTCCTTTGATGTGTTCATTGTTAGCACTTTCACAGGCAGCCCTCTTACGGAGGCAGGAGGAACGGCTTTCCTGGCATCCAATCCAAGGACTAACCTGGACTTCCTAAGACCCCTTTCTGGGTCACTACCGATGGCTGTTGCATGCTGGAATCAGCAGGGAGGGACAGAAGGCCATTTGGTTTCCAGGCCCTCTCTTCTGGGAGGTGCAGTGAGTTAGAAGGTGTATTCAATGAGCCACACTGAGAAGGAAAGCTCTAGGATAAAATGTCTAGAGACAGTAAACAAGCGAGGCAGCTGGGGACAGTCTCACTGAAGATGCTGCTCAGCCACTGCCTGGTGCTGGGAATGGAAATCACTGGAGTTGGAGGAAAATGCCAGTTAATTGGGGATACTTTAAGTTTTAAAGAACTTGGTGCTTGCTAAAAGTCATTTCCCCAAAATTCTTCAACATCTATGGCCTACCAATTTGTACAAATCCAAATTCGATGAGACAGCCAAAACATTGTTGAATTTGATGTGATGGCTGATTACATTTCTTCAATCCAAATTAAGATTCAGAGTTCTGAGATTTCTCACCAGCAGTGGCACACGATGGAACTGTAGTGCTTGTCTACCAGGCAGCTCAGAAACACTGTAAGTGCAAAGCAGAGGTGAACAGATTCGAAGGGGAAAGAAAGAAGTAAAATAATGACTGGTGAAGGACAAATTTGAATCTATTTGTTGTATTAAGGTATACCAATTACCAAAGGTTTTAAAGTCACAAACAGAAAGAAGACTAAACATTTTGATACAACAATTTTGAAGCTACTTCAAAGTAGAATTTTTCCCAGAAGAGAAATTGAAACCTACGAAGACGTAGATGGGATTAAACTAAGATAAACTTTAAACAGTGTATGATTTAGACCACTGAGAAACAAAATTTTCAGTTTCAACTTTCTCTTTTAATACATTCTCTTCTTAAGTTAACAATAAAACAGGATCCAGGTTTTTTTAGAGAATTTCTTGGCATCTTTTGAAAAAAAATGTGACCCATTCATCTATTGATCTTGTAACTGAAAGCTCAGTGCTTGTCCCAAGGCCTCATCAGAAGAACGAGGACAACTGGTTTGAAGAGAAAGAAAGAGTTTATTAATTTGCCAGCAAATGAGGAGGTTGGCAGGCTGCTGTCTTAAAAGTTATCAATGTCCTGCCTCTGAGCAGGAACACAGAGCTTTTAAAGGGGAGGTTTTCAGCTTCAGGCTATTGCTGTTCAGCCCATCTTTGGCTAAGACAATCTTGTGACCTCTGCCCAGACAATTCCCTGAGCCCTCTCCCATGGCACAAAGAACAAAGGACGCTCCTTTACCCCTCCTGACCACTGGCCTAGGGCAGGGATGCAGGTTTTAATTCCCAAAATGACTGAGGTAGGTTTTAGAGAGACAGAAAGCATCTTTACCTCTTTTCAGGCCATTCCTCTGTTACAATTTTAGTGATTTTCATTTTGTCAAGATAAAAGGAAGTTTAGGCAAAAATAATATAAGTAGAGAGTTTATTTGGGTCAAACTTGAGAACTGCAACCCAGAGCATACACTCAAGTTGTCCCAGACATACACTTCAATTAGCAGCAGTTACAAGTAGATTTTGAAAGTCAAAAAAGGGGAACAGGAAATAGGCTGCTACAAAGTTGTTTGTCAGGAATATTCATTGGTTTAAAGAAATATTGATCAGTGATTGACTATACATTGTTAAGCTATATGGTGTGGGTTTAGTGTCTGGTGCAGCATTATTAGGTTAATTTGTAGCTACTTGTGGCAAAAGCAAGCAGTTTCAAAAGATGAATACAGGTCAGGTGCAGTTGCTCATGCCTGTAATCTTAGCACTCTGGGAGGCCAAGGAGGGAGGATTGCTTGAGATCAGGAGTTCTAGACCAGTCTGAACAAGAGCGAGACCCCATCTCCACAAAAAAATAGAAAAATTAGCTGGGTGTGGTAGCACACGCCCATAGTCCCAGCTACTCAGGAGGCTGAGGCAGGAGGATTGTCTGAGCTTAGAAGTGTAAGGTTGCAGTGAGCTCTCATGATGCCATTGCACTCTAGCCTGGGTGACAGAGTGAGACTATTTCCAGAAAAGAAGAGAATTTTTCATTTGTGTGAGGACAAATCTAGTTTTTTTTTGGAACAGAGTCTCAACTCTGTCACCTGGCTAGAGTGTAGTGGTGTCAGCCTAGCTCACAGCAACCTCAAACTTCTTGGGCTCAAGCAATCCTCTTGCCTCAGCCTCCTGAGTAGCTGGGGCTACAGGCATGCACCACCATGCCTGGCTAATATATATATACATATATATGTCCCGGCCCGTGGGACCTTCTGTTACTCGCGGGGGTCAAGGGGGACCTTGCCTGAAAGAGATGGGCGAGAGAAAGGAACGAGACCAAGCAAAGGGTTGTCAAGGTCTACTTTACTTAGATTCTTTGTAGGTTTTATAAGCATACAGAAACAAGGAAGTAGAAACAGAAAAATAGAGTGGGGTGACCATGAGTCTTGGGTTGGGCTAATCAGCCCCAATCAGCGTCTTATGGGTATCAAAGCTGTTTGTGACTGATTACCCAACCCTAACCTGGCAGGTGGTCGGGAACGATTGCAGTTAGCACTCCCTGGAGCATTTCACAGTCAGCACGTCATGGAACGCATTCTTTTCTTTTCGGAGCTATGAGGGTGGGGTGCTGTTTTTGTCCTAGGAATTTTCCAGGGCGAAGCCCGTGCATAGGACAAGTCATAGGGGTGTTGAGGGTCTTTGGGGGTCCTTGCCTCCAACATATATATATATATATATATACATATATATATATATATATATATTAGTTGTCTAGCTAATTTCTTTCTACTTTTTTAGTAGAGAAGGGGTCTCGTTCCTGAGCTCCAACGATCCACCTACCTTAGCCTCCCAGAGTGCTAGGATTACAGGCATGAGCCACCTAGCCACCTAGCCTGGCCAAATCCACTGTTTTTAATATTAATAGTATTTAATCCTATGACTGTTCTTGTTTTTTAATATTGTCCACAATTCTGATCCTCAGTTCATCTGGATATTATTTAGAGGTATTGATGGGACAATGAGCTAAGATGGTTTTTTTGTTGTTGTTGTTTCTTTTTCATTTTTTTTAGAAGCAATGCAGTTGTCTCCATTGCCTAAATATATAAGGTGGGTTTGATTTGGCTAAATTGGCTGCTGTCCTCTGGTGCTTTATGAAAGGGACTCAGTGGACTAGGGATCCCCTCTTCTGCCAGTGTTGCAGTCTTAAGTGATGGCTTTAGCCCCAGGGCAAGGGTGGCTGCCGGTGCTCCAGCAGAGAGGGTGGGGGTGGGGGTGGGGATGAGGGTGGGGGTGGGGGGGAGGGTAAGTCGGGGCTGGCTGCACTAAATGGGCTTCCTAGGAGCTACCAGGCAGACGGGAGGAGGGGCTGGTTTTAAAAATACAAAATATGGGGGGAAGGGCAATATATGTAATCTTAACATTTGTACCCCCATAATATGCTGAAATAAAAAAAGAGACTAGAAAAGAAATCCAAAATAAATCATCCTATGATTATCCTTCTACCATAAACAAATATGAAACTGCCCTACTCTTTTTCATGTGCATACCTCCTTAGGCTACATTATTTTATTTGAATTTCAAAAAAGTGAAAATCATTTATTCTAAACAGTGAATCTTTTCTAGGGATGTTGCAGCAAGGCACTCTTTTAAAGTGATCTTCCCCATTTTCTTTCTTGAATTCCTCTTTTTACCATATTTATACTTCGAGCACACAAGGACAAAGGAGTCTGTTGTCTGAAATTGCATTAGAATAGATGTAGGTTAGACACGAAACATCTCTCTAAAATAAAACAAACTTCCTTTGGGCACCTTTGCCAGCCACACCGTTCCTGCCTTTCTGGACCTTACAGTCTACCGTGACAGACACAGAGGCAGGCGGCTACATGCGAGGTGCACGTGCGAAGGCCACAGAGAGGAGAGAGGTGCAAGGCAGCTCCGGATTTATTAACTCCCTTAGAGAAGAGATCCGGTATGATGCTCAAACTGTTTGGAGGCTAAAGGGGAGGTAGTAGCCACTTTGGAACGAGAAGTGTCAGATTGAACCGGGGCGGAGGGTTGGGACCACGTCCTCTCGAGTGTCCGTCCCTCCGCTGTTCTGGGACCCCAGGCTGGCGCCAGACCACCCGCCGACGCGCGGGCCAGAGCCGGAGGCCGCAGTGTCCTAATCGAGGAGCGGCAGCCCGGGAGCGGGAGGGAGCCTCGGACCGCCTCGCAGGCAGCTTGCCTGGGCTGCTCAGGGCACTTTGGTGGCGACAGCGGTGCGACCGGCCGAGCAGTAGGTAAGTCCGGGGCGGGTGTAGACACCCCACTCCTGTGCTGGGTCGGGTCGAGGAGTCAGGAATCGCCGGCGTGGGGAGCCCATGGGCGCGGGGCCTGGAGCGCGGCAGGACTGGGGACCCCGGCGGGCGGGGCGACAGAGGAGAGGACCCGGCCCCGCAGGACTGGGGACCCCGGCGGGCGGGGCGACAGAGGAGAGGACCCGGCCCCGCAGGACTAGGGACCCCGGAGGGCGGGGCGACAGAGGCGAGGACCCGGCCCCGCAGGACTAGGGACCCCGGGGGGCGGGGCGACAGAGGAGAGGACCTGGCCCCGCAGGACTAGGGACCCCGGGGGGCGGGGCGACAGAGGCGAGGACCCGGCCCCGCAGGACTAGGGACCCCGGGGGGCGGGGCGACAGAGGAGAGGACCCGGCCCCGCAGGACTAGGGACCCCGGGGGGCGGGGCGACAGAGGCGAGGACCCGGCCCCGCAGGACTAGGGACCCCGGGGGGCGGGGCGACAGAGGAGAGGACCTGGCCCCGCAGGACTAGGGACCCCGGGGGGCGGGGCGACAGAGGAGAGGACCCGGCCCCGCAGGACTAGGGACCCCGGGGGGCGGGGCGACAGAGGCGAGGACCCGGCCCCGCAGGACTAGGGACCCCGGGGGGCGGGGCGACAGAGGAGAGGACCTGGCCCCGCAGGACTAGGGACCCCGGGGGGCGGGGCGACAGAGGCGAGGACCGGGCCCCGCAGGACTGGGGACCCCGGCGGGCGGGGCGACAGAGGAGAGGACCCGGCCCCGCAGGACTAGGGACCCCGGAGGGCGGGGCGACAGAGGCGAGGACCCGGCCCCGCAGGACTAGGGACCCCGGGGGGCGGGGCGACAGAGGCGAGGACCCGGCCCCGCAGGACTGGGGACCCCGGCGGGCAGGGTGACAGAGGAGAGGACCTGGCCCCGCAGGACTGGGGACCCCGGCGGGCGGGGCGACAGAGGCGAGGACCCGGCCCCGCGGGCGACAGGGGCGGGGACCCGGCCCCGGGGTGGCGGAGCGGGGAGCAGCCGTGGGACTGGGGGCCCGGGCGGGCGGAGCGACAGAGGCGGGGACCCGGCCCCGGGGGCGGCGGAGCGGGGAGCAGCCGCGGGACTGGGGGCCCGGGCGGGCGGGGAGCGCCGGCTGCGCTTCCCCTCAAAGCTCACGCTTCCGTCAACGACCTAGAAGTCACCTTTTACTGATTTCAGGAGGACGGTGCCGTCGCCCTCACGCAGACTCGGAGCAGCGGACCGGCGGGCCGGAGGAAGACCCCGTCCTGGTTGCACGGAGAGCGCTGCCGGGGAGGGGGGGGGAGCGAGCTTTTATGTCTAGATTGAAAAAGATGGCGAACTTGGGTCAATCCTTGAAATTCTAGGAAAGAAATAAGTGATCAAAATAATTTGGAGCTGAAACCCCGAACAACACAAATTAGAAGTGTCAAGAGAAACAAAAGGGACTCGAGCTTGGTAAGACTTCACTTGGGGGAAGCATGGATAGAAATAAATACAGCCATAGACACTTACGAAAGAATGAAGGATATGTATGGGTCTCAATGCGTTAGAGACAGACACCTGAAAGATTTTTTAAGTGTACAGCTAGCCTTACAGCTCTTGTCACAGCCCGTGACAGGAGGAGAACTGTCATTCTACAGCAGGCTCAGCACACCTACTGTTACAGCTCTCTTCCTGTCTTCCAACCTTCTGCCCCCTTCCTTGGTCTCCTCCTGCTTTTATACGCTTGGTAGGGCTCAAAAAGCATCCAATCAACATCAAGCTTTAACATCCAATCAAAAACAGAGGGATTCAAAAATTACCCAATCAGGGTCATGCAAGCAGCATGGGGGAAACAGGCAGGGGCAGGTGGGGGGGCCTTCCGACACCTGGGGCCCTGGCGACTCTCTGCCTCGCCTGGCCCCAGCAGTGTGCCCTTCCACTGGCCCGCACACGGCTGGCACGCAGAGATGCGGAGTGAAGGGGAGGCGGCAAGTGGCTGCATCCCAGTGCCCGACATTTTTTTCCGTGTCAAGTGTATAACTTCTACATAAATAGAAATAATAAAGAAGGGTAAAATTCTGCCAATATCAGTCAGGAGAATTAAATTCTAAAATAACAATATTTAAGGTAAATGTTTGGCCGGGCGCGGTGGCTCACGCCTGTAATCCTAGCACTCTGGGAGGCCACGGCGGGCAGATTGCTCCAGGTCAGGAGTTCGAAACCAGCCTGAGCAAGAGTGAGACCCCATCTCTACTATAAACAGAAAGAAATTAATTGGCCAACTAATATATATAGAAAAAATTAGCCGGGCATGGTGGCGCATGCCTGTAATCCCAGCTACTCGGGAGGCTGAGGCAGCAGGACTGCTTGAGCCCAGGAGTCTGAGGTTGCTGTGAGCTAGGCTGATACCACAGCACTCTAGCTGGGCAAGAGTGAGAGTCTGTCTCAAAAAATAAATAAATAAATAAATAAAAATAAAGTAAATGTTTTATAAAAATCATCAATATATTTTCTACAAGAGACACTTAAAACAAAAGGCAAGAAAAGATAAAAATGAAGAAATGAAAAAAGCTGTGTCAGGCAAATATAAATTGAAAGAAAGCAAAAGCAGCAATTAAAGGTAAGACAAAATATTTTTAAAGCTACAAGCATTACAAAAAAAAGTGGAATGTTGTATAGAGGTTAAAGTGAAAATATATCAAGAAGATATAATAATTATGAACATAGATCCACCAGACAATATAGTCTAAAAATACACAGAGCAACAGAATTGTAAGAATATATAAATCAACCATTGTAGTTATATTAAAAATTTAATGAGGTAACACACACACATAAAGTCTATGAATGTACCCAGGTAACCCTACTCTGATGAAAATATAGACTACATATAGCACCCAAGAAATTCCTGTCATGCCCCTTTCTACAAAATTGACATCTATCATCATAGTTCTTTTGTCTATTTTTGAGCTTCACATAAATGGAATTATTCTATATGTAATCTTTTACATCTATCATCTTTAACACATTATAATGTCTGTGATATTACCTTCATGTTGTTGTGTGTAACCATAATTTATTTATTTACTTATTTGTTTAGAGATGGGGTCTCACTATGTTGCCCAGGCTGGTCTTGAACGCCTGGGTTCAAAAGATCTTCTGCCTCAGTCTCCTAAGTAGCTGGGACTGCAGGTGCATCCCACTATACACAGCAATTAGCTCATTCTTCTAAACTGTTACATAATATTCCACTGTGAATACACCACAATTTACTTACCCATTCTTTTATTGAAAAGCATTTGGGTTGCTTGCAGTTTTTATCTACAAACATTATTTTACATGTTCATATCTTTCGGTGAACATATGTACTCATGACTCTTGACCTAACAGTGAGACTACCATGTCAGAGTGTAGGTTATGTTTAATTTCAAAATATATCATCACATTTTTCAAATTACTTCCCATCTGTAGCATATGAGAGTTCCAGTTTCCTCACATCTTTGCCAATGCTTATTATTGTTAGTCTTGAATTGTATGCATTTTATTGGGTGTGCAATGGTACCACTGTTTGGTTGTGATTTGTATTTCTTTAATGACTAACAATGCTGAGCACTTTATATATATATACAAAAATATTTATCATACATATATATTTTTTTGAGATGGGATCCTGCTATATTACCCAGGCTAGTCTAAAATTCCTTAACTCAAACTATCCTACCACCTCAGCCTTCCAGGTAGCTGGGATTACAAGCACATGCCACCATGCCTAGCTGAGCATTTTTTTTGAGACAGAGTCTCACTCTGTTACCCAGGCTAGAGTGAGTGCCAAGGCGGCAGCCTAGCTCACAGCAACCTCAAACTCCTGGGCTCAAGCGATCCTCCTGCCTCAGCCTTCCGAGTAGCTGGGACTACAGGCATGCACCTCCATGCCCGGCTAATTTTTTCTATATATATTAGTTGGCCAATTACTTTCTTTCTATTTATAGTAGAGACGGGGTCTCACTCTTGCTCAGGCTGGCTTCAAACTCCTGACCTCGAGCAATCCGCCCACCTCAGCCTCCCAGAGTGCTAGGCCCGGCCCTAGCTGAGCACTTTTTTAAAAAGTCATTAAAAATTGGTTATTTGGCTATCCTCTTTTAGGAAGAACCCATTCAACATCCAGTTTTGCCCATTTAAATAATTGGCTTGTCTTTTTCTTATTGATTTGTAAGAGTTCTTTATATATCCTGGACACTAATCTTTTGTTGAATCTACGTATTGCAAATATCTTCTCTGAGCCTGGGACCTGCCTTTTCACTCTTAGTGGGGTGTTTTTTTCTTGAGACAGAGTCTCACTGTTGCCCAGGCTAGAGTGCTGTGGTGTCAGCCTAGCTTATAGCAACCTCAAACTCCTGGGCTCAAATGATCCTCCTGCCTCAGCCTCCCAAGTAGCTGGGACTACAGGCATGTGCCACCATGGCCGGCTACATTTTTCTATATATTTTTGGTTGTCCAGCTAATTTCTATTTTTTTAGTAGAGATGGGAGTCTCACTGTTGCTCAGGCTGGTCTCAAACTCCTGAGCTCAATGGATCCACTAGCCTCGGCCTCCCAGAGTGCTAGGATTACAGGTGTGAGCCACCGCGCCCAGCCTCTTAGTGGGGTCTTTTAATGAACAGCAATTCTTAGTTTTCATCCAATGTATCAGTTTTTTCTATTATGTTTTTATTGTCCTGTTTAAGAATTTTTGTCTTCCCTAGGGAAAAGGAGATATTTTTCTATGTTTTCTTCCAAAAGTTTTATTGTTTTACTTTTTACACTTAGTTTTGTGATCCATTTCAAATACATTTTTACATGTTTCAAATAAAATTTGTGGATAGAATGCAGTCAAAGCCAAGTTTTATTTATTTTCCATTCAGTAGCTTTTATTAAGACCTTCCTAACCCTACTGAATTGCACTGGTGTCTTCACAGTAAACCAGGTGGCTGTATGTGCGGGTCTATTTCTGTACTCTGTTTTCTGCTTGACTTTGTGATCACAAACCAGGACTGTATTTGAAATGCTGGAGATAGTAATTTCCCAAAATGCTATTTTTAGACTGTGACATGAATGGTTTTGGCTTGATAGAGTTCTTTTGATTCTTTTCCCTGACTTACTTTCCATTCCTCAATAAGGACAAAGGCAACAGTGAGTGGCAGGACATGGACTGGCAGTGGCAACCCCAGACATTTTTTCCATAAATTTTATTATATCTATTTTTCAATTCAATGATGTAAACAGTTTAATAATATAAAATTTAGTATGTTCTTTAATCTATACCCAGAAAGGGAAATGAAATTACACAAGTACTAAGAAAGGTTTATTTTGCATTATTCACAATTCATTTTCTGTATTCCTAACAGTATATATGAACACCTACTAGAAATATTCTATAAATGTTTTGAGACAGAAATAACATATACTGCTACAATCTGAGATTTTAACTTTTCCTTTTCCTCTTTTCTTATTAGTAAAGAAAAATACTACATCACTTTATCTTTAATGTTAACTGTTCATTTAGTTATTATAGTTATTCATGCAATCTTTTTATGTGCAATATACAATATTTTAAATTATCTTTTAATTAGGAAAGTACATTTTTAGTTCTTGCTTGTGAATGAAAACATTAGCTAGAAGAATATTTATATACACTTTGGATGTGATATTTTAATGAACTGATTCTGTATATTCATAAACTGATAACTAAAAAAGATATCCTGATTTAAGTATTAATCAGTTTCCCTGGTACATCTCATAACTAGTATACCTAATCCTATCCTCTATAAGTACTTGGTCACTGAACACTTATGAACAACCCCTTATAAAGTTAATAAAAGGCCCTAAGTTGGGAACTGTGCCAGTGGCCTGAACTCTGCAAAGGTATAGTCATAGTTAAAATATGTATGTCTCCAGCTGTTGTTTCCTAGCTTGCTTTCCTATTATTTCTTGCTATTCAGGAGTCAGATAGCTGATGGTCATAAAGGTTCTTAGCTTTCTTCATTGCGCCCATAGATAACATTACCCTCGTGAAACCTAAGGCTACTTTTTGATATATCTTCCAAGGCCTGCATTCCAGTGGACCAGCTGACCCACTCAGACCAGTAGCTGATGCTGAGCAACCAACTCAACTGGTCTTGTGACACCCACCCAGGAACTGACTCAGCACAGAAAAACAATTCCTATACCCCTATGGTTCCACCCTGAACCCAGCCAATCAGGAGAGCCAATCCCCTAGTCCTTTGCCTGCCAAACTATCTTTAAGAATCCTTTCTCTCAAATTCTCAGGGAGATGCATTTGAGAAATTCCTCCTGTCTCCTGTGATACTAAACATCAGTGTATCAGCTGTCTCAGTGTATTGGCTTCTTCTTGAGCAGGGGGCAGTGAACTTGGGTGGGCTATAACATTTAATGCCTTCTGAAAATTTCTAAAGTCTATCTCAGAATGCACCTGGCTCCCACGGAGACAACTACAATAAGCAATATGTACAGCTTTAATTGTGAAATTATGGATTTCTCTTGTCTCTTCTCCCTAGATTCACTCTTGCTTCCTTGCAATGTAGACGAGGTCTTCTAAGGTCCCATCTAACAAACATTGATAAATGGCAGCTGATATTATAAAATGACAGCTATTTCAATCATTTAGCTGAGGAAGATCCTGTTAATAGAATAAACTTAGAATAATGAGTTGTTCAACAGAAAATTTGAGCCAATTATCGCTGTAGAAAATCTACAGTTTGTATCCATAATACATGCAAAGTAAAGACCAGAAAAGAACCACATTTTTTCCTGAGCTACTCCTTTGAAGACTGTAGTTTGTGAAGATGACCAAATAGAGCTAAAGGATAAAATGTGGAAGAAGTGATAATAGCTGATCATTTTCCTGGTTTGATTATTTTTGGAGTAGGGGTAGGGGCCAAGGAAAACTTCTCCTTTGCCCTCTGAAGGTTTGCTTAAAAATCAACTCACAAAAGGCAGATTAATGGGAGAAAAAGCATGCAAAATTTATTAATGTGCACAGACCGGAGACCCAGAGTGATTCCCCCACCCCCCAGTGAGGTTCAGAGCTTGTATACCACCTTGAGGTTACAGAAAGCATGGGGACTTGGATCTTGGCAAAACAGATTATGGGATGGGAGAAGAGGAGGCCTGGCTAGCAAAGGTGGTCTTTGTTATGTACATGAGCCTGACAGGTCGCAGCCCTCAGAGAAAATAGTAAATGTTTTTTTCAGACAGTTAAACGTGTCAGACTGTCAGTTTTTCTTTCCTAGATCCAGAAGAGGAAAGGCCTGTGGCTGCATGAATGATTTTTTACAGATATAAATTTTCACCACAAAAGACAGCTTTGCAGGGCTATTTCTGTTTGTGGGCTGACAGTCATCTCAAAATAAGTCAAAAAATATATTCTGGGGTAAAATATTTTGATTTCCTTCACATATAAACTGACTTAAGAAACATTTAGGGGGCACTTTTTTAACAGTCCAAAGAGGGCTCATTTAAATTTCAAGATGGTTAATGAACTTCTCTCATTTGGAAAGGAAACAATAAATTTGCACCTACATTTTAATGCTCTTACTGTTGTGAACTAAAATAAAATCTTAAGGCTCTCATCTACTGGCTGACTGAATGGACCCCCTCGTGGCCAAAGGAATATCCTAAAACTAAATTGCCTGCCAGGAGGAGGGAGGTCAGACATGCCTCATCATGCCCCCTTCCTTCTTGGCGACTTCCTTTGTAACCCATTAACAGGCCTAAGGCTGTGCAACACAAACCTGCAGGTCCCCAGTTTACACAACAAATATAAGTCTGGTGGCTTATCTCTGATTAAAAAACCTCTTTAACTTAAAACATTCCAAGCCTTTAGACAAAGCTTCATGTCTTTAACAAATTACAAATCAAAGAATCTTTAAACACACCTGTAACCTATAAGCGCCGCTCCCAAACCAATGTACATCTTCCATGTATTTATTTGTTAGGGACCGAGCTTCCACAGCCCCACCCGACAGAAAAGCAGAGACATCGAGGATGCAATCACGCAAGAGGAGGTTTATTTTCTGGCTAGCCAGGGTCCAAGCCCCAGAGCACCAACGCAGTGGTCACTCTCGCAGGCAAGGACCCCGACCGGAACAACGGCATGCCTTTTATCCCCACGGTGCACAAGCTGCGCACAAGCCGACTTCGCATGGATCATGCGTTGACCTTTAAAATGATTGGTTGCCCACTATCGCCTTTTGAAATAATTGGCGGGTTGGTTGCCCTCTATTGCCTGATGGGCCAGTCGCCCGTGCTTCAATGACCTCATCCCATAATTCCCCCTACAGCGGCGTAGCAAGCAAGCAATGACCAGAAGCAAAGGTTTGCGGTTAGCTCACTGCCCCACCCAAGTAAATTCCCGACAATTGCAAAAACTCCTCTGCCCTTCCTCTGTCCTACAAATTCCTCTGCCCTACATATTTACAACTTTACCTGTAACCCTTGTTTTCCTGAAATGTATAAAAAACAAACTGTAATCCAATCACAGTGAGTCTACTTGCTCAAGGTTTCTTGGGTATGGCTCTAGGTCATGGTTCTCAAATTTGGCTTAGAATAAATCTCTTTATTTTACAGAGTTTGGTTTCTTTTCCGTTGACAGTTCTCTAAAACTTTTTAATTCCTATGGGGGGAAATAGCTCTATATTTCATATATGTCATATTTTCCTTGAAAGTTATATTTAACTTCAGTAAAAAGCAAAATTGAATTTTGAAAATAAAAAGATTGTCTCTCATGAATGATTTAAATTAAAACAATGATGAAAATATTTAAAAGTATAAAATATTTGCTAAAATTATTTTGAAACAAAATATGGCTATTAAATAATCTTTAAATGCTGCTATATACTACGCTTAATTTTGGAATGGAAAGTAAAATATTTGTAAATGAGTGTTCATTTTTGAAAGATGAATACAATCTTTTTCTCAAGGAAAAACAGAGGGAAGAGAGCAGAGATGTATGTCTCTTTGTATCTTTAAATACATGAATGTTGGCCCGGCGCGGTGGCTCACACCTGTAATCCTAGCACTCTGGGAGGCCCAGGCGGGTGGATTGCTCCAGGTCAGGAGTTCGAAACCAGCCTGAGCAAGAGTGAGACCCCGTCTCTACTATTAAATAGAAAGAAACTAATTGGCTAACTAATATATATAGAAAAAATCAGCCGGGCATGGTGGTGCATGCCTGTAGTCCAAGCTACTGGGGAGGCTGAGGCAGGAAGATCGCTTGAGCCCAGGAGCCTGAGGTTGCTGTGAGCTAGGTTGACACCATGGCACTTACTCTAGCCTGGGCAACAAAACGAGACTCTGTCTCAAAATAAATAAATAAATACATGAGTGTCATCTGCCACATATGTCTGAGTGTGCTATGATTCAACTTTCGTGGGATATGGGCATGGGTTGAGATAGGGTGCCTTTTTTAAAAAAGAAACTAACAACAGTATTGATATAGAAGCCTAGGGAGACCACTCCGCAACTTCTAGTGTTTTGAAAGCCTGTAGAAGCTTTCTGATACCTTTTCTGGGGAGTGTAAATATTTGTATAGCTCTTTTCAATATGCAAAACATTTTCACTTTCTCTCATTGTGATCATCACAATCAACTAGGAGGTTTACTTCTTACAGATAAGGAAATTGAGGCTAAAAAAGCTACAAAGGTTAACTAGTAATTTCCTTTGGGATCAGTATTTGAACAGTTATAAACTAAAACCGGTTTGCCCCTCGTCAGAATGTTACATTGTATCATACCAATGATTCTAGGCAGCAGGAACTGTACAAAACATTGGAATTTTCCAGAGGAAACAAATTCTGAAAATGCTTAAAGACTTACTGAGAGGGAGGAGGAACTCCTCTTAGTGGCCTGCCAGCCTCCTCCAGCATGGAAATAAAGGAAAATCTTGAGTTGCTTCAGGGCAAGTTTTGGGCACCTAACTACGCTAGACCCTCCCAGCAAGCCCTAGTCACAAGTGTTTTGGTTCCCTATAGAAACTAAAAGATGGCATCTTAGTCATACCTTCTTGTTTTTCAGAAACTCCAACTGGATGGCAAATGCAGATAAAGGGGAACTGAGGAATTGAACTCTTGATTGTTCCAACAGGTGTGAACAACTCTTGGCCGAAGGCAAACATTTCCCCAGCGGGCTCGAAGAGGCATATCTGCCACCAAACTCTGAGCGCCCCTTCTTTGTTTTCTTTTAGTTTTATACCTTTTTGGGCGTTACAGTTAGCCAATGGCAAACTTTCACAAAAGTCACCTCATTTACATAGTAGTCAGCCAATCAGAAGTATGTCCCAAAAGTTACTTCATTTACATGGTAGTCAACCAATCAGAAGTATGATCCAAAATGACCTCATCAGCTGTGAGTATTAGTAGCTGCTCAATTTAGGAGCGGGATAAACGAAACTGGCGGGTTTTGGTGGACCGCCCTGACAGATAGCTGTTCTTCCTTCTAAATTTCACCTGAGGGGCCTGAAGAGAGTCGCAGCCATCTTAACATTTCTTTAGGCTAATTTAAGAATCTCTGAATCCAGCTATGACCTGCAGGCCCCTCTGCTTCAGGATAGTCTGCCTTTTTAGGCTAGGCCAATATATAACCTCTATAAAGGATAATGAAAATCTCAGGACCCCTCCCAGACCCCTTATGCAAAAGGAGTCAAGCCTGGAGGCTGAGTCATGCAACACCCCCTTCCAAATGCATAGCCACTACTAACCTTATGTGTTAGCCAGATCCCCAAGGAAAGGTAAAAGTCCTCAGGCATTTACAAGGATTGCCCCCCACAGATCATTCATGAGGAAATTTTTCCTTGGGCTCATCAAAACAAAGACATGCAAGTTGTAACTTTGGATCTGTAGGCAAAGTCTAGCTTCTAAAACTAAAGTCCGTTCAATTCCACACTGATAATGTTGATTACAAGTTTATCTTCTCAGGTGCATAACTGAGACAAGGTCAGTCATTCCTCTATCCACCCATGGTACAGCAAGTGTTACAGCGGCTGGTCAAGAGGACAAACCCAGCAGCACAGGAAGAGTCGGAGAAATCAACGAATCAGTTTATTCTGTTCGCTGCAGGCTCAGAGGAGCCTCACCACCAAGTTCGGAGCCCCCTTTACCCAATTTTTCCCACTTTTATTAAGTTGGGGTGGTCTGAGGGGTGGGGTACCAGGTGTAGGTTAGTTGATGTGTCAGGTAATAGGTTAGTATCATGTTGATGCACCAGGCAATAGGTTTAGTGCTGTGCTGATGCCGGGCAACAGACTAGTTGATGGGCCAGGAAATGGGTTAGTGTTATGCTGATGCGGGTCTTCTGTGAGGGGTGGGGTCTCTGGTGCCTAATGGGGGTTTCCCTTATCACCCAGAGACATCTGCATGATAGATTCTTCTGTCACCCTTTTTCTCTTCAAACATTCACCTTACTTACAATGTAAATTTCCTGGGTTTCACAGGAATGCAACCATTTGCCTCACTAACCATTTGCTTGTGTTTTTCCCTGGCCCATTTTCACACTTTGGCTTACTAAACCTCCATTGATTGGGATATTCGCCTCAGTTACTTACTTTGGGTTGCTACCTCCATGTATTGATTTTCAATTTTGCCTGCCTGAAATGCATCCCTACCTTTAAAAATCTGGCTTGTAAGCCACTGGGGAGTTTGGGTCTTAAGTATTAGCTGACCTTTCTCCTTGCATGGTGCCAGACAATAAAAATGCCTCTTTCTCCTTTTGCAACTCTTGGCCTCAGTGTCTGGCTTTGCTGTACTGGACCAGTGGATCCCAACTTGGTTTGGTAACATTTTATTAAATAAATAATGAAGGCTACTTTCAACCCAAGTATTTTTGAGGTTTGACTATGAACAGTGATGGTGTGGGGCTACTGCTAAACTTGGGTGAGGTGGAGTGTTGAAATCCTAACATAAGCAGAAGGTAGACTGCAAGGAGTGGACACAGGCAGCCTCAATGCGGCGGTCACAGGTGTATTTTCTAAGTACTGGGCTTCAGTATTGTCGTGGCCTCCTGGTTAAGCATTCCTTGGTTCATGGTGTTTGATCAGATTCAGAGCTTTTCTTTGAAGCAAAGGTGTATTTCTTTCAAGTACAAAGGCGAGATTTACACAGAATGACAAAGGTCAGCCTTGCAAACTTTTAGTTTCTTGAATGTTAGCTCCAAAAATGTGGACAGTTCATACTATCACAAGAGGCCCACTGCAGAAAAGTCAACATATTACTTGTCTATAAACCATTTATCCTTTCAAGGTATGGGTGGTTGTCTCTTGTTAATGTGTGGAACTTGCTCCAGGAAGGATTCATGGCAATCACCAGTTAACATCCAACTTTGTTACTACAATAATCTTGAAAAATGATCTCCTGAAAAGAGCTTATGAGAACATATCACGCAAAGTAATTTCAATGAATAGACACTGTACAATTATAGTCAACTTCCATTTTGCAATTGTGAGCATTTTGCTTTTGCCCTTCTAACCAAAATAAAACTTTTGGATTTCATTATTATGCGAGAACACAGATCATTTTGATGACAGGCATTATTTAATGGAAACTTTCGGAACCTCATTCTAATCATAAATTTTTAGTGACATGCTCTGTAACTAAAAGAATTAGAAATAATATTGTAGTCAGGCAATAGGCAGATATTTCAGTATGTCAAAAGTGTTGGAATTTTCAAGATTTATGTAAATAATTTGGGCAATTTCCAATTCCAGGCTGTTTTATTCTAACAAACACACACTACGAAGAATACACATGGAATCAAGCACCCCCTACTGCCTGAGTTAAATTAGAAAAGTTTAAAAAAAAAAATCCATTATCTGGAGAAACAGTCCAGGAGGGTGTGTGGCTGGAACTCTAAAACAATGAGCTGCCCAAGCACGACAACGACAACGTGGACTTGCCTGGAGTCTCAGGGAGACACGACTACAATACAATTATAATCTCAGACAAGCTAACACCTGAACAATCGAAAAACACAGTATGAACTGAATAGCAGTGAGAAGGGACCTAGACAAGGGAGCTGGGGGAAGGACGTGCCATGTGTGGGCAGCACTGAGAAGGCATGTCCCCATTGTAGGCGACCACAGCTGGACCACTACGGCCAATTTCCAGCTCTTCTGGCAACTTTTTGATCATTCTGCTGACAAAAACAAAGAATTCATTTATTAGCATACTTCTCTTGGCAACTATTACCACAAATGAGTATCTTTCTGGTTCCTAACAGTATCATACCCCTTCTGATAGAGCCTGCACTCAAGCAAAAACATGTAAAAACTTGTACTATTGATAAATTTTTTTGTTTGAGAGAGGGTCTCTCATTCCGTCACCCATGCTGGAATACAGTGGCATGATTACAGCTCATTTTAACCTCCAATTCCTAGGCTCAAATGATCCTCCTGCCTCAGCCTCCCAAGTAGCTAGGACTATATGCCTGTGCCATCACATCCAGTTTTTGTTTTTTTTTTTAAGATAGGGTCTTCCTATGTTGCCCAGGCTGGTCTCAAAGTCCTGGCCTCAAGCAATCCCCCCTGCCTTGGCCTCTTAAAGTGCTGGGATTACTGGAGTGAGCCACCATGCTTGGCCCATAATTTTTCTTTTGCTATTTTAGAAAACAGTTTGATTTTTTTTTTTTTACATCTCCCCTCTGCCTCCCTAGAAAAGTTTGAAGACATTCAAAAGATATAGCAGCACTGCTATACTTATAAAAGGAAAGAGATGAGTATTTGAATGACCACACACACACACACACACCTGTATACATACTTATATACACCCACACACAGGACAACCTGTTTTTTTTTTTTTTTTTTTTTGAGACAGAGTCTCGCTTTGTTGCCCAGGCTAGAGTGAGTGCCATGGCGTCAGCCTAGCTCACAGCAACCTCAAACTCCTGGGCTCGAGCCATCCTTCTGCCTCAGCCTCCCGGGTAGCTGGGACTACAGGCATGCGCCACCATGCCCAGCTAATTTTTTTTTATATATATATCAGTTGGCCAATTAATTTCTTTCTATTTATAGTAGAGACGGGGTCTCGCTCTTGCTCAGGCTGGTTTTGAACTCCTGACCTTGAGCAATCCGCCCGCCTCGGCCTCCCAAGAGCTAGGATTACAGGCGTGAGCCACAGCGCCCGGCCTAGGACAACCTGTTTTAAAGGTAGTATGTTGACATCTCCAGAAGTCATACTTCTCAAACAGGCTGAGATGTAGAGATGAGCCTGTTATATATGATTAAGACCAAAATTGCTGAGAGAGGGCAAGCATAGTCTATGTTTGTGAGACAGGCTCTACACATTTGGAGAAGTTTAAAAATTCATTCTTTAAGAAGCTAGGCAATTCATGTTAGAAGCCTGGGCTGGTTAAGGAGACATCCACTAGTAGAACAGAATTCCAAAGAGATTACAAGTGACACCTACATTATTCACTGAGTAATATTACTACTACAACAACTGGAAGAATTGATTGGTGGCATTTGAAAGTAGTCTAAGAAAGGGGTATTACAACAACCATTTGGAATTAGATTGTCAGAAGCATCTTTGCTATTAGGTTCCACAAAACTGGAGAGATCATTTTGAAGCCAAATATAACATTTGTAAAAATAGCTCTTGAGAGACACTGAGTGTTGCAAATTCCTGAACTGTCAACATTAAACTTTAGTGATAGTTTAGTACAGTTGGAGGGAGTCTTGTCTCTAGAAGGCCTAGCACCCTGCTGGAAAGGAAGAGGGTGACTGACACCTGTTTAAAATGGTTCAAGGGCATAGAACTTTAAAAGGGCATGGACACTGGGTGGAAGCAGCCCCTAGGTGCATTCTTGCATGACATGTGCACGATTATTACTTCGATTAGAGTACATGAAGAACGAATCTTGCATTCTGTTATCTTGAGGCTTGCTACTTGTTTCTACTAACATTAGAACTGGTATTGCTACTGAGCTTTATTCATTTTAAGGTAGGAATCAAACAGGTGGAACTCATCTAATGGTCTCCAAGACTGAGACACCTAAAAGTATGTAAACCAAATAGCTTACAGCTGACTGTTCATTCGCACTGCCACTATATTAAGAATTGTTTGAAAGAATTTCCATCTTTCCCGTAAGAATTGTAAATTATACAAAGTATTCTTAAAAATTGACCAAAGACAGCTTATGTCCTAAAGAGTATGACTAACATCAGAGCTATTATCAATTAGTGTACGTTAAGTTTTAACTGCTTCCCAGTTTTCACTAGTAAGTAAAATAGGAAAACTTATGAAAATTAAATTTTAAAGTAAACATTACCAAGTTTGGTTGCCTTTAGGCACCATTAAAAGGTACATGTTTAAAAAATAATCTCCAAATATATCTAAATCTTGAAAGGCATAGCTATTTTAGACTTAACTTTAAAAAGAAAAGTGGTGGTTTTAAAAAGATCACATTCTTTTTTCTTTTCTTTTCGGCTTTTCCCACACTTTGAATCTGGGTTGGCTCTGTGACTGACTTTGAGAATGTGGTAGAAGTAACACGGCTTTCAAGCCTCTCACTTTAGCCATCACTCCTTTTGGAATGCTGCCGCCACTGTTTAAGACACCCAGGGCACTTTGGTAGAGCCTACCAAGGGAACCAAAGCACCCCAAACTGAGCCCAGACACGTGAGAGAGAGCATTACAGACCATCCATAGTTGAGTGGATAGATGAATGCTGTCTCATGGGCAAATGGCTCTCATTTTAAGCCACTAAGTGTTGGACTGATCAGTTACACAATATACACCTGACACAGAAATTGGTACAAAAACTTAATAATATGTGATACTGCCTAACCAAGCATGGAAGAACAGTGAACAAACTGTTAACAGAAGCTGGAAAAGTGAAGAAACTATTAGTTGAATGCTGAAAAGATGGGGATTCGTGTCTTGTAACAGCAAAACAATTGGCAAAACTAATCAACTTCTGATTCTAAGGTGGTTTCCACTGGCTTATTTAAGCTGTGTATAATGAAGTATGGGAAGAGAGAGATGAAACAGAGAAGAGGCCAGGCGTGGTGGCTCACGATGCCTGTAATCCTAGCACTCTGGGAGGCCGAGGTAGGTTGATCGTTCAAGGTCAGGAGTTCGAAACCAGACTGAGCAAGAGTGAGACTCTGTCTCTACTAAAAATAGAAATTAATTGGCCAACTAAAAACATATAGAACAAATAAGCTGGGCATGGTGGTACATGCCTGTAGTCCCAGCTACTTGGGAGGCTGAGGCAGGAGGATCACTTGAGTCCAAGAGTTTGAGGTTGCTATGAGCTAGGCTGATGCCACGGCACTCTAGCCCTGGCAAAAGAGTGAGACTCTGACTCAAAAAATAAAATAAAATAAAATAAAATGAAATAGAGAAGAAATTGTTTAGTCTGCAAGAATTTAGCAAAAATACAGAAGACTGAGGAGCTGCTGGGTTGGAACCAATCCCTCTCCAGCAAGCTGAAAGATTCTCAAAGTAAGAAACAGTTTCAGGGTCATTATCAAATGAAGGCTGACTGTCATGCCTTTTGTTTAGACTTCAAGTTTAAGTCAGTGCCTAATATAGATCCTTTTAGCTCAACAATGTGGCTCCAAAGAATCTTGAGTGTTTTCACTCTGGCAGTCCAGGGAGAAGTCTATGTGAACTATGATTTTGCTTTTAAAGGGCATGTAGAGAATTTCAATTAGTTTTGTATGGAACCCAGTTTTTAAGGGAGTTGTACTTTGTTGAACAAGTATGCACGAGAACGTTTCAAAATGAAAAAGACCTCTAGGGCCCATCTTTTGCATGAATCTACTTCAGAGCTCATGAGGCAAATGCTAGTCTTAATTTCTAGCAAATGCATACCTTCTAGTCCCTTTTTCTTCTCTTGGGTTCATGCCTTAAAGTAACAACATTCACAAAACTCCTATACCACTGGAAGAGATTAAGCCATACACTCAGATCTTTTTCCCTAATGGGAAGATCATCGTATTAGAAGTCATGAGTGATCAGTTTGACTCCCAGCTAAGATCCTAATCCTGAGAAACTGGCCAAATCACTAAACTCTCAGAGTCTTATCTTTAAAAGGATTAGGCCAATAATGATGTCACAGAAAATGGGGATTAGGACTCTCAGAGAATTTGTCCCTCTACTTAAGTGCCCCATATAAAAGTCCTGAACAAAATACTAGCAGATTGAGTTCAGCAGTGTATTAAAAGGGTTATACACCATGACCAAGCAGGATCTATTCCCAGAATGTAAGAATGGTTCAACATATGAAAATCAATTCATAGAATACATTACAATAAAAATGAACAAAAAATCCCAGAAAATCATCTCAGTTGAGGCAGGAAAAGCATTTGACATAATTCAACACCTTTTCACGATAAAAAAAACATTCAAGAAACTAGGAATAGAAGAAAATTTCTTCAACATAAAGGCCATATGTGAAAAACCCACAGCTAAAATCATAATGCATGGTGAAAGACTGAAAACTTTTTCTGTAAGATCAGGAAAAGCCAAAGATGTTCATTTTCACCACATCCCTTTGACATAGTATCGAAGTTCTAGCCAAAGCAATTAGGTAAGAAAAAGAAATAAAAGGCATCAAACTGGAAAGGAAAAACTACAACTACAATTATCTGTTTGCAGATGACCAGAAAATCACAAAGAACACACATGCACATGTACACACACAGAGTAGAGCAAAGAATCTCAGCAAAAGTTTTCAGAGTACAAGATCAATATACAAAATCAGTTGTGTTTCTAAACACCAGCAATGAACAATCCAATAAGAAAACAATTCTATTTATAATAGCATCCAAAATAACAAAATACTTAGGAATAAATTTGACTAAGATGAAGGACTTAAAAATTGAAAACTATGAATTTTGCTGAAAAAATTAGACATAAATGGAAAAAATATCCTGTGTTTATGGATTGGTATGCTTAATTTTAAGAGGGCAACATTCTCCTAAAGTGATCTACAGAATCAACATAATCTCTATCAAAATCTCAATGGCTTTTTCCAAAATAGAAAAAAATGATCTTAAAATTCATATTGAATGTGATGAAACCCCTACCGCCAAAACAATTTTGGAAAAAAACAATATTGGAGAACTCATACTTCCAGATTTCAAAACTTACTACATGCATCTGTGACTGCTTAAAAAAAAAAAAAAGCTCCCCCCCTTTAAAACTTATTAAAAAGCTACACTAATCAAAACACTGGTTGTACTGTCATTCATTTGTTATATAAGAATAGTCTCTTCAAATGGTGCTGGAATTGCTGGATATTCCACATGCAAAAGGATGAAGTTGGATCCTTATGTCACACCACATAAAAAAAATTCACTCAAAATGGATCAACAACCTGAATATGAGAGAATACTATAAAACTCTGAGAAGAAAACACATGGGCAAATCTTCATGACCTTGGATTTGGCAATTGACTCTTAAGATACAAACAATATGAGCAAAAAAGAAAAAAAAAAAATAGGACACGTGGGCTTCATTGAAATAAACTTCTGTACATCAAAGCAGATGGTCAAGAAAATACAATCTAAAAATTAGAGAAAATATTTGTAAATCATGTGAGTTTGGAATGAAGAAAATATAAAGAACTTTCACCAAAAAAAAAAAAAAACCCTAAAAATGGGCAACAAGCTTTAATAAATATTTCTCCAATCAAGACACTGAAATCACCCACAAGCACATGAAACACCCACTAGGATGGATATAATTTTTAAAAAGGTGGAGGGGATATATTTTAAGTGTTAGGAGACATATAAAGAAATTTGAACCCTCATACATTGCTGGTGAGAGTCTAAAATGGTTCAATCACTGTTGAAAACAGGAACCCAAACAGACATAGGTACATACATGTTCACAGCAGCACTACTAACTATAGCCAAAGGTGGAAAAACTAAAATGCCTACCAACAGGTGAATGAATAAACAAATTAGGCATATTTAATAAATAAAATGGAATATTATCTAGCTATAAGGATGATATACTGACATTATTCACTTTTAAACGGTTACCTTTATGTGAATTTCACTTTAATATTAAAAATGAAACAAAAAAAGTAATAGTCTGGATAACTGCCAATACTTCATAGAAGTTTGTAATTCTATATTAATTCTTACCTATTTTCTGGATGTAGGGTGGAAGTATAGAGCTCACAATCACCTATTTAATGCCCTACTCTTGAATGTAAGGGGACAAGCAAGGATCATTAGACATTTGAGGATCACTTCCATCATGAAATAAAAAGATCAAAGTTAATTAATGAGGGGGGGAATAGGCCTTGGGAAACAATACAGGGGAGAGAAGAAAATGTTAGGGAAACATTAATTTGTATCTTTAGAAATTTGAAAAACAGTGGATCCACAGGATTCATGAAAAGGTGATTACTATTGAAAGTTAAAGCCACAATTGCCAATATAAAAATTAAATGGAATAGTTTAGAAAAAATCCTAAAATATTAATTAGATGGAAAATAGGAGATAATACATTAAGAAATTTTTAAAAAATCCCCTTAGTGCTGCAGGACATGCAAGTCTAGGTTAAAAGGGTTCACTGACTGCCTAGTAGTAAGAATGGTTGGAGTTGGGAATTCCAAGACATTATATCACACATTTTATAATACCAGGGCTAAAAACACCTCCTAAAAATTTCTGGAGGGTATGGGAGGTGTGTAGGACACAATACATAAACAAACACAGATGAAATGATCACATTTCTAAACAATAACCTGGATGATAGAAGACAATGAAAACAATGTCAGCAAAAAACTATTTCCAGCTAAACCATCCATCAAGTGTGAGGCTATTAATTTGCAGGGATTCAGAAAATTTCTCTAATTTTTTCCTAAGTTATCTGACCATAAACTTCAGTAAGAGAGAGAAGAAAGACCACGAAACAGTGGCTTTTTAACAAAAATGTCAAGTCCTAAAATATGAAAAGTATGCTTAGAGAGCAATCAGATGTTTGAAGCATAACTAATGGCTTCAAAGTGGAGGTCTCTGAGAAATGTGACTTAATATAGAGAGGCTGGGCGCGGTGGCTCACGCCTGTAATCCTAACACTCTGGGAGGCCGAGGCGGGAGGATCACTCAATGGGAGGAGTTCTACACCAGCCTGAGAAGAGCAACACCCCGTTTCTACTAAAAATAGAAAGAAATTAATTTGCCAACTACAAATATATAGGAAAAATGAGCTGGGCATGGTGGCGTACACCTGTAGTTCCAGCTACTCGGGAGGCTGAGGCAGGAGGATCACTTGAGCCCAGGAGTTTGAGGTTGCTGTGAGCTAGGCTGATGCCACGACAACTCTAGCCCAGGCAACAGAGTGAGACTCTAACTTCAAAAAAATAAAATAAAATATCAAGAAACATCTGAAAATATTAAAGCTATAATTATAAGATAATAGCACAAGAAAAAAAACCCCAAGATCTTCAAACAAAAATTCATGGGCTTTATAAGAAATGTAATCATAGTTCAGGACGCGTGGCTCAGGAGAAAATAATGAATTGTTATAATGCAAGTCCTAATGAGCACATTCGAAAGTAATACATTATGTAGAAAAGAGGGAAGTGGGGAATAAGTTTATGAAAGAAATAAATCTTCCTATCACATGAGAAAGTAATTAAAAATACAAATTGATTTATCAAGAATTATTAGTATAGTCATATAATTTAGCCATCTAAAAATGGCTAATAAAGTAGCTGCTTCTAGGTGGCAAAATTAGGAAATAGGACAGGGATCTTGAAGTATATTATTATTTTGAAACAATGTGCATGTCTTGCACCTTCATAATTTTTAAATCAATAAAAATGACAGTCTATATGATTTTTTGCTTATTTTGTTCTTAGTATATCGTTATCTTTTCCAAAACATATCTATATAACTCATGTGTATTTAAAGTTTATTTGCAGGATGGACACAGTGGCTTGTACCTATAATCTCAGCACTTTGGGAGGCCAGCCAGGCCAGAATTTCAAAACAAGCCCTAACAACATAGTAAAACCCTGCCTCTACCAAAAAAGAAAAAATCAGCTGGGCATGGTGGCATGTGCATACAGTCCTTGCTTTTCAGGAGGCTTAAGTGGGAGGATTACTTGAGCCCTCTCGAGTCTGAGGCTGCACTGATCTATGATCCTGCCACTGGATTCCATCTAGCCTGGGCAAAAGAGGGAGACCCTGTCTCTCCAAATAAAAGTTTACTTGCAGTAAAATGTGACTTAAATATTCATTCGTGTAATTAAAAAAAGCTGTATTTCTATTAGAGTCTGAATTGTGCCTTTAAAGTCAAATCCAGAACTGCAAGTCATTCTGATGCCAAAGCTCATGGTATATTATCTTTGATTATCCAAAGCAAAGAACTCATTTGATGAGTTTACATCTCCAAGTTTCATTTTTCTGCTTTTTAACTAAGAAAATTATTTGATTTTTTTGTTTTATAAACTTACATGTGACTCAGTACTGACAGCAGTATAAAAATAGGATATAAACAAAGCTACAAGCAACAACATACAAAAACAAAGCTACAAGCAACATTAATGAGATGATGGATATGATGTCAGGTATCAGAGCTCACTATAATTACAGAGCACAATGACCAAATAATAAATTTGAAGGGTACCAATGAAGTCAAAATGGGCTACCTGGCAAATTCATTTAGACCCAAGCAAGTCTGCTTAACAAAACAACTCTCTATATAAAGTAACTTATTGCTTTGGTACTCTTTGCATAAAGATGTCATGGAAGGACTGAATAGAAACATGTGAAATCATTTGTTCATTTATTCATTAATGTTGTCAAATTCAGTTTTCTATACACTATGATGTTTATTCCATTTTTTATACTATTAGATATACATATTTAAAAAAATATTTAACTTATTTTTATGAAGAAATTAAATATCTTCTGAAAAAGAATCATTTTATTATTGTTCTCTAGCAACAAATCTGAAACAAGTCTCATCCAACTTAACTAACTCATTTAAATACTTTTACTCTATGGCAACTTCTCTAAAGTTCTAGTTCACACAATTCTATTCTACATAACACTGTTTTACCCTGTTACATAGCATATAGTTAAAGAACATTTTTGTAATAAACATGTTTTTCTCTTTGATATGGTACAGAACAATTTTTTCACACTTCTCAGCAACCACTCAAATATATTAAAAATGTATCCTTCTTTAAAAGGCACACACATTTACAGGTTGTAATCTTTATTGTTTTAAAATTGTATAGGTCTTTTACAATACAATATTTTGTTACTTAAATGACCTCTAAATGGTTAATGTACAATGAATATCTTTTTTTCTGAAACTCAACCATGAATTATGATTTTATCAATATGATCATTCTAAAGAGTCATAAAGATGGTGGGAAGATTTGAGTGCTGTATTAGAAACAGTCAATGGCACAGACTCTTCCCTTTAGAACCCAGATGACCAAGCCATTGAAAGTGCTTTTGAAGACTGCTGATTATTTATGGCTGATGTTAAAATCAGCCAATCAAATTACAGTTCCTTTTTTTAAAATATCAAAGGGCATTTAAAAAAATAAATGAAACAATTTGCTCTAGTAATCTACTGAGGCAAACTCAAAATTATGATTATCTGCATGCAATAACACTCCTCTTTAAATAGTTTTGAAGAATTTATACATTTTTATAAAGAATGTGTTAAAGAGTGCAAGTATTCTGATATTGGTTTCACAAAAGGACAAATGCTGGTAATAATAACTAACATTTAACATCTAAGTTCAAGCTAATGTATATTTAACAGGCAATTAATATGGCTAATCATAGGCCACAATACACAAGGTATGCCCTTTGAGAAAACGAACTAGTTTGGTCCACATTTCTAAAGTTGTCTGGGTAAAAAAAACCAAAACCAAAACCATTTCAATTCGGCCAAGGGTTCTAATGAATTTATTATCCCTAAAATGTAGCCAGTTAAAAAATTAATGAAGTACACCAATGAAGTACATTGTCACACTGACTTGTGCATAAAAAGATGGCCTGCTGTTTTTGGAGTGATGAATGAGCAGTATAAGATCAATCAGAAAAATGTCATAAAACATTAATTTCTTGAGAAGTTATACTTTCTTATTCCATGACACGGCTTTCACTCTGTAAAACTTTGTCCCCAAAGGAACTTTAAATCTGTTTTGTGCCTAAGAGGAAAGAAAAAAGGGAATCATTTGAATGATTAAACCAAAATCACATAGATACCCTCCTACCATACTACTCATTGCTAGAATATCTGGGGTAGGGAGAGTTGGTGTGGTTTCGAAAGTCTTTATCAAACTACACAGGATCCAATCCTCACCACATGATAACACAGAGCAACTAATATTGATGGAAGACAAATTCGGTAGCCACTGCTAAAGAACATAATACAAAGCAGCCATAAGTATCAAGAAACCTCAATAATATACAGTTCAAGTTCTATTAGTATTTTGTATCCTGAGGCCCCAAATTATAGTAAGGAAGAATGCTCAGTAGATTTTATTGAATCTATAGCAATGACACTATTGATATTACAATCGTGTCCATTTTTAAGCCAAACATGTCATGCTATCTTTCTTCAATCAGTAGTATACAAAAAAGAAGAAAACATCAACTGTAACTACAAATAGAATTCACTTTTTGTCATCCGTCATGCAGGGTTCATTTTTTACACATAAATTACCCTGGTAACTTCACAGTTATAGAAGAGAAACTGGGTAGTACTTTTTCTATATAGGTTGATGGACTGCTGGCAAACTTCCCCTACTATTTAAAGACAACATAAATACTTAGAAGGCCAAAGACAAATATTTCTATATAAAGCACTATAAAAATCTTTCATAATTCATAGGCTCATATCACATGGTGTAGGTTTTACCTTTTTGGCTTGACAATATTCCTTTTCCATCACTTTTCCAAGTACCCAGGGTCTTCTAGTTGCACCTGAAGCTAATGAATCAAGCAGTTAATTTCTTTTTGAAAGTAAGGTTATAATTATTAATTATATTACAGTAATATAACATTATATTAATATCAATCATAACTGTCAGAATTAAAACAGACTAATGAAGTGCTCATGAGTGAAAGAATATGTAAAACTTTTAAAAACTGATTATCACTGAATTTCAACATATAAAATAACACTGAATTCATGTTACTTTCAACCAGTAATATGTAGGTGGCTTTTACTACTCATTAACTAAATATACATGGTATGTCAAATCAAAGAGCTAGCACAGTTCAGGAAATACTAATAATCTTAAGTACAAATCATGAACAAATAAATCTAGGAATTCTAGGCTAACTCAACAGTGCCATCTACTGAAAGAACTAACAAAGATGACCAATTTTATTTTTGAAAGCAGACAAAATGTATTTGTAGGGTTAAAAGCAAAGCAATGATTTTTGAGGGGCAGTGCTTTCAACATAAATCTTCAAGGGCAGCAACTGCACTTTCCCACATCTGTATGCCACAATGCCTGGCATGGCAGAGTTAAGAATCAAAGAAAGTCTAGGTCTAGAAGGGCAGTACTTGTGTGAAGGGAAGATGGAAAAGTAGGAGAAGATATGTGAGATGAGAAGGCCAGTCCTCCTAGAGCCAAAGTGTGACAGGCTAAAGGGGTAAATATTCATTTTCTTTTTAAATTCATCAGAAGAGAAGCTGCCATATTGACGTTGATTTCAAAAGTATTCACCCAGGCCAGGCGTGGTGGCTCATGCCTGTAATCCCAGCACTTTGAGAGGCCAAGGCGGAAGGATCGCTTGAAGCTGGGAATTCAAGACCAGGGTGTGCAACAAAGTGAGACTCTGTGTCTACAAAATTAAAAAAAAAAAAAAAAAAAATTCCGGGCATGGTGGCACACATCTTCAGTTCCAGCCAATTGGGAGGCTGATGTGGGAGGATTGCTCGAACAAATCACTGTAAGTCGGGGACCCTCTGTATCCTCTGAATCCTGAGATTCCCAACAGAAGACATACCTGATTTTATTCCATAAAAGTAATTTGGGAAGATATACATGAAAGATATCCTGAATAAATCATCAGAAATGAACCTTAAGGATACTGTCATATGACAGAAAGGAAAACCCAAAGAAAATGTCAAGTTCATTATTTTCAAGGTAAAAAAAAAATACTGAGTAAAAATAGCAAATTGTAAGGTTATTTTATTTTTCATGGTTATAGGATTGTATTATAGACATTAAATAGCCCACCAGAAACAGCCATGATGAAGTTGTCATGGGACACTGGCCTAGGTCAAGAATAGGTATTTCACTCTGTTCACAAATCATTCCATTAGGAATATCAATCTGAATAGAAATACTTTTATTTTTTCTTTTTAAATAATTCTACTTATGGTAAGTATACCACAATATCTATTTTGTTTTGAGTTCTTTAAAGATCAAATAGATAGACATTGTTACTTAGTATATATTAAGAAAGCTTACTGCCTTAACAACAACAAAAAAAAGTGTTGACCAGTATAATGAAAAATAAGATAGGAACACAGGATGACAAATAGGATAGAAAAAATATTTAATAATTTAAGAAAACTAATTTTTTGGCCAAAAAATGGTAATGCCTTTATAAACAAGTGTGTATTAAGTTTGAACAAGCTTCACATGAGATTTTTAATAGTATAATTTTGTAATTGCTAGGGTATGAGATGTCTGAAAAATCACATATTCTGATCAATTGATTCATTTTATAAGCTACTCTAATTTTGAAATGTCAACAGAACCCATGAAAATAATCTGGATAATGCAAATTTTATAAAAAAACAGATTAAGCAGGGCTCCCCCTTAGTGACTTAATTCTGATATAATTAGCAGGGAAAAAACATCTTTAATATACTTCCTCCACTCCAATTTTAATATTTTAGTTATAGAATGACACTTACCACCCTCACCTGGTTTGAGATCCAGGGCAGGCAAAGATTCTGAATGCAGAAAATATAAAGTAGGACTAACAGTAAATAAGACATAATTGTCGTGGCGTTCATCTAGGATGATGAGCACCAAATCTCCCACCTGAAAACTGAACAAAGAAATGTAATTTTACTGACCCAGAGAAAGTTACTATCATTCACCCTATTCTGAAAACTTAAGTATTTATTCTACAATGCTCAGCTACATATTAAAATATTAATGCAATATTAAATTTCACATTTACATGATACCCTTTTTGTACTTTGCCTAGCTCCTAATGAAACTGCTGGTCATACAAAAATGTGCAAAAGATAATGCCACCGTCAAAAACCTGAAGTTTCCTTAATAAAGCTTCTCCATTATCTAATGCTGACAAAAATAAATTTAAAAAATTGCTTGGATGAGGGGCAGAAAAACTACTCATTATAATTTATCCAGTCACAGGAAGACTTTTTCCTAATCTTTCATTTGACACCACAAAGCACAAATTCAGACAGTGTCAAAGAAAGAACTAGATCCTGTTGCTCCAGCTTCCAAGTGTAGTGCTCTTTGATTTAAAAGAAAAAGCAATTGAACTAGGTCCATAAGCCAGGTACTTAATTAGGTCTAAACAAGTCAATGGATGTCACTGGCTTAGGGTATAGGCCTGAAAGGAGGGAACAAGGAAAGAAAGAAGTAGGTGCAACTGCCCACATGTCTACGTTGTGTTTGTCTTTTTAAAGCCTTCTTAGAACTATTGTTCAAACATCAATAAGCCTTGAAAATTAGTCTCAGATTTCTTAGCTGTCAAGATCATTTAATTTACCAGGTTCTACACCTAATCATCAAAATCAGCTGGGGAGGCTTTTAAAGTACAACAGCCTTTTATGCATTAACTGATTATCCTACAAACGCTTACTTGCCTACCTAATAACAATGTGGCAGGCACTGTTTTGGCTCCAAGACCAAAAGCTAATACTGTAAAAGGGGGGGATGGGGCCTCTCTGAGGCAGTTTTTTTAACACTCATCTCTCTTTAATCTTCTAAAGGCCATAAATGAACTCCCCACTGATGTGACATACAGCTGGTAAAGACAGATACCACTCAGCCCTTTCAAATCACTGAGAGAAGATCAAATTTTAATGAGATGTGAAAGGTCAGAACCACAGATACCTGACAACCAAAAATTTGGTCAACAAATTTAGAAATAACATTAAAGGTCTTTAATTTCCAGAATCCTGTTAGGTATGAAAAACTGAAGACTATTCATGAGTTACTAACAATGCTTTTCTTTATAACTCCAGATCTCCTTTCAAATAACCCAAACCAAAGAAAAATTACTATGGAATAATCTGGTCTAGGAAAATTGACTATTAAACTATTCAACTGGTAAGTTTCATAGTGCATTATTTATTTGTAACATCCAATAAAATGAAATCTGAAAAATAAAAATGAAGAAATATTGCAACTTAAAAACAAATCAAGACTCTCCAATATAAAATGAAAAAGGCGAAGGAGATAAATGGTATTTAAAAGAGGAGGCAAACTGAAAATTAACTAGAGTAAAAGAGGCTTCAAGGACATTTATGTGAATTGTAAAGCTATAGTAGGAATGTTTTGAAATGCAATCCTAATACTTCCAAGATAACAATTTAGAAAAACCTTGTCCTCCAATAAAAACCTTTTACTACACTGCATATAAAACACTCAGCTCAGTAAACCGAGCCCTGAAGGATTACTGCCACTGAAATACACTATTAACAATACAATTCAGCAAATTTTTTTCACAGAAAAAAAGAAAAACCCAAATTAAAATACTTACTCTCTAATAGCTATCTTTTCAGAATGCCTTGAAGATACCGAAGACATGCTCTGAGACATCTTAAAAAAAAAACAAAAGAACAGTTTATGAACCTTTTACAATGTGAGCACCACATACATCTTACTAGGTACTTAACTGCAAAAATTTCTTTCAGTGTTACACTCACTCAAGCCTGTACCCTAGTTTTAAAAGGTCCAAACTAATATAGTATTTGTTCATTATTATAAATCCTTTACTTCAATAATTAATGTCATTAGACAGATTTACCTATATTTTAACTCATGTTATTTTATCAAATTTAGTTGGATTAAAAACTGATTTTAGAATCACATTTTATTGATATTACATATGTAATCTTAAAAATAAAATATCAGAGAGAAAAATTTGTCAAGAAGAATTTGAAATTTGGAAATTTTAGAGAAGAGTTTGAAAATTCTAGCACAATCTTTTTAAAATTTTTCCTTCTGGAACAACAAAATGAACCAAAAAAGACTCTTAAAAAAATTTTAGTCTAATATCTAAATAGAAAAAACAAAAAATATTACTCTGGATGAAATGGGGTCGTAAGAGCGTAACCTTCTGAGAGTTGAGAAGAAATCCCTCCTTTTTCATCTTCAAGGTAACTCCTGAGATGCCTCAGTTTACAAAACCCACTATTCTGATCACTAAACAAAGAAAGAAGTGATAGCCACCCACTTCCTCTCCTGATGCCAAGCACAATGGAATGGTACTTGCTCACTGATTTGCTGTTGCCCTTGCTAAGCTGGGACTGCTCCACTCTTCAAACAGGCTTCAATCTATGTTTCACAGCATCTCATAATACCTGGGGCCTGGGTTCCAAGGTTTGGGGCCTAAAAGAGTAGTAAGAATATCTATCCTTCCCAAGCAAAGTGAGCTCAATGCGTCAAACCAAGGACAAAGGTGGATTTCTTTTTGTTTTGTTTATTAGATCTAATTTTGATGCTCTGAATTTCCTCCATTTCCATCTGAACACTACCTGGGTACAATTGTGTTTAAGACAGGTGTTTACAAGAGAAGGAAAACAACAACAAATAATGACTAGAAAAAGGCCTAAAACTGTATAATAATTTATTAAAATCATCCAAATGAACTATATCTTGCAAGTGAAGATAAGACTGACCATCCACTTTAAGATATTTAATTTTATTTAGATTTATTAAAAGCTTAAGTTTTTCATATTTTTATTATAAATGAGGATTTAGACTGGAAGAAAATTTATGTGAATATAGTTGTAAATCTATGTGAAAGTGTGATTTATATTTAGACACTCCTCTGGATCTAAGTGTGGTGTTCTCTGGGTATGAAATGCAAAATTCATTTATTCATAAACGTTTGCCAGGCATCTATAGTATGTAAGTTACTATTGTACATGTTAGGAACATAGCAGTCACCAAAAAGATTAAAATCTCTGCCAAACAGAGTTTATATTCTATTGGGGACAATACATAAAACACATGTTGAGTGATGTCTGGGATAAGCAATTCTTCTGCTATGTCTTTCTCAAAAATTAACAATTAATTGAAAGTTTAATCATTACCCAATATGCAATTTTTGCTATTCAAGTTAAGGTATAAGAAAAAGCAGATGTTTCACTAAAAGATATTCTATTTTTAAAACACTCAATTCTCAAAAGTTTCTCAAGAGTACTGAACATAAGCCTTAATCTGTTTGTATTTCCTTGTAAACTATAATTATTGCAATTTGAAAATTGACATAATTGCTATTAAAACATAGATGATTGGCTGTAAAATGGGCTGCTTAAGTAATGTGTTAAATTCACAGGTTAGAGTAAAGCAAAGGTAATTTCAAAAACTACAGAGGGTCTCTTGCCTTTTAGACACCTTCACTTAAAGACAGAATTCACAACAGGATATAATGTACAAAATTATGCACACTTGTGATACATGTTAATCTGCAAAAGGCTTATGAGGTCTAGCTCTAATTATTAATGTGCTGACTGAATTAAGAATCATAACTGAGATTACAAAGACATGTAGGCCAGGTGCGGGTGCTCATGCCTGTAATTCTAGCGCTCTGGGAGGCCAGGGCGGGCAAATTGCTCGAGCTCGGGAGTTCAAAACCAGCCTGAGCAAGAGCGAGATCCGTCTCTACTAAAAATAGAAAGAAATTAATTGGCCAAATAATATATATAGAAAAAATTGGCCGGGCATGGTAGTGCCTGTAGTCCCAGCTACTCAGGAGGCTGAGGCAAGAGGATCGCTTGAGCCCAGGAGTTTGAGGTTGCTGTGAGCTAGGCTGACACCATGGCACTCACTCTAGCCTGGGCAACAAAGCGAGACTCTGTCTCAAAAAAAAAAAAAAAAAACGAAAACAAGGACATGTAATCATGGAACCCTAAGAAGTTAATAGTTTTATTAATAAGCAGAAAGTACTCCATTGATTTTGTTGATTTTTTTAAAAAAAGTATCTTAGTATGGTAATTCATTTGGTCATACCTATAGCCCTTTTTTTTGTGTGTGAAACAGGTCCTGTTTTGTTGCCCTAGGCTGGAATGCAGTGGCATGATCATAGCTCACTGCTGCCTGGTACTCTGGGCCTCAAACAACCCATCTACCTCTGCCTCTTGAGTAGCCAGGACTACAGGCTCACACCACTACATCTGGCAAATTTTTTTCATTTTTTGTAGGGATGGGGTCTTGTTATATTGTTCAGGCTAGTCTCAAACTCTCAGCTTCAAGCAATCCTTGACCTCCCAAAGGTGCTAACATTAGAAGTGTGAACCACCACACCTGGCCAGATCTACAGACTTAAGTCTGACAAAGATATACTTACTTTCTTGCTAAGAAAAAAAGCCTGACTCTACAGTCACAGGTGAAAACTCTGATCTCACTTCAGCACTCTGAGAATCAACAGTATACGATGACCAACATAGGTCAACAAAACTACTATAAATAAATCAAAGCATGCATCTTTCTGACACTCCATCTTCACAATGAAATATAAGGCAAATAATTTTAAAATAGTAAGATGAATTTATAAAGAAAAAAACCTTACCAGTCTTTGATTTAACCGTTTATTTTCTTCTTCTTTCAACTGCAATGTCTGCAAGTGGAAAAAAAGAGACCTGCAATTTATCCTTATACCTATACATCTAAACATAATGATTGTTAGAAAGGTCTCATTATCAAAGTATTGTACAGTTTTGGTAGTATGAAAGGTTAATGGGGATATTATTTTCTGTGAATCTATTCCAGCTTTTTCAATTATTTACTGGTTTAAATAAGAACCAGAACATATATTTACCTAAGCCTAGGGATGTTAAACTTTAATATGCATTAGAAACACCTGTGGATTTGTAAATGTGCAGTAAATATTAGAGACCTACCCTCAAACACTTTGTTAGTAGGTCTCACCTAAGAGAAGAAATCTGATTTATAACATATATCTCAGGTTACTGTGAGGTACGCAATCACATAACCCTTTAATAACAAAAGAACATATGCTATATTTGAACTAAGCTGTACAATGGTGATCCTGGATTTTTATCAATTAAGCTTTTAAGAGTAGAAGACATTTGTTGAAAATCTTAAAGGCCTAAAAAAGAAAAACTCATCTGTGAATGATGATTTGCCAAATGTGTATAAAACCTTAGAGTACAACTAGAGCAAAGACCCTATTGCCAATTTTTTCTTGTTCATTTCAATTAATCTTTATTAAAAATTTAACTCTTTTCTTCATTATTCTATTTGTGACTATTTATAAAAAATATTTAATACTGTGTTTTTGAAACAAATATATAAATTTCATATTTGTTTTATTTTGCTAAATTCTGAACTGTTATTAAAAAGCCATTATTTTATGAATTTATTTTATTAAAACTACCAACCTTTTCCTCTGATACAGACTTGATTCATTGGGAAGTTATGACAAATGAGAGGCCTGAAATACCACTGTTACTAGGGTCACAAAAAGACAGGACTTCTCAAAATATTAACCATAAAAATAAGTTAATCATGAAAGAAGGTTTAACTTATAAACAAGTAGAGACAGTCTTCTAAATGGTTTTGAGAATAAAGTTTATTTAACTGTATACCCAAAGTGAACATATTAAACATGGTACTTCAAGAAGAGAATTTACTTACTCGTTCTAACAGCATTATCCTCTGTTTTTCTTCTGACAGCATATGGATATTTTCTCTAAAAGTGACAGAGTGATTTATTTTAATTTCAGTCTTTTGAAATTCTAAACTTAACATTCTTCAATAAGTTTTTAGAAATTTAAATATTGATACAGGATGACTTTAATAATTTAAGAGTTTGTACTAAATTTTCAAAAGAAGCCTATTTAAGTAAGGACATAATTTTAATGTTGTATATTCTTTGTAGGAGACCTAGAACTATAAGCCTTCTAGAAATGATAAGCCAAATTTTGTATATGCACTTATCTAGGTATGTCTTTAGATTTCCTATTTTCCCCCATGTTATTAAGAACAACTTTTCTTTCTATGCATTAGTAAATCCATGTTACTGATAAAAGTTGTAGTTCTTGAGTGGCTTCATAAAGATTTCCACAGATATTTACTAAGTGGCTACAATGTACTTATTAGTACCTGTGCCAGATATGAATTTGCCTATCACACTAAAACCAAAAAATAATAAGAAAAAATGCTCTAAAATTAAAAAAGTAATAATGTATTGGTTTTTAAATTTTTCTACAGGTATAAACCCCCAATTTTGTACACATACACACACAAATTTTTTTTGGTAGAGACAGGGTTGTCCAGCCTGGTTCCCCAATCATATTTTAAGCAACCTGACCCATGACAAGAATTGTGTCTTCTTGTAAATGTTAATTCTTTGGGAAGAGGCTTTGCTCAATGTCAGATCATGAAGATACACTCCCATGAAGAGTTTTTTAAAGCTTTTATATTTAAGCTTATGATCTAGTTTAGGTTATCTTGTGTGAATGGTAAGCAAAGGGTCCAACTTAATTCTTTTGTTTGTGGATATCTGGCTATCTTATCCCAGCACCATTTATTGAAAAGGCTATTTCCCCCACCGAATTATCTCAGCACCCTTGACCATAATGCAAAGGTTCAATGACCATAAATAAAAGGGCTTCTTTCTTTCTTTTTTTTTTTGACACAGGGTCTTGCTTCGTCGGCCAGGTTGGAGTGCAGTGGCATCATCATAGCTCTCACTGCAACCTCAAACTCCTTGGCACAAGAGATCCTCCTGCCTCTGCCTCCAAAGTAGCTGGGACTACTAATGAATGTTGGTGTGCCCACCTTGACAAATTTTTATACACTGAGCTTGTATCCTGCAACCTTATTGAACTAGTTCTTTAGTTACAATAGTTCTTTAGTAGAATCCTTTGGACTTTCTATATATAAGATCATGTCATATATGCAAAGAGTTTCGTTTCTTCCTTTCCAATCAGGATGCCTTTAATTTCTTTTTCTTCCCTAACTGACCTTGCTAGAACCTCCAAGTATAATGTTGAATGCCAGTGGCAAAAGCTGGCCATCTCTGTTTTAATTTTAGGGGAAAAGGATTCAGTCTTTCACCACTGAGCATGATGTGAATTGTGGGTTTTCACAAATGGCTTTTACCAGGTCAAGGAAGTCCCTTCAATTCTCAATTTTTTGAGTGTTTTCTTCATGAAAGGCTGTTGGATTTTGTCAAATGCTTTCTGTTCATCTATTGAGATGATCATGGTTTTTTTTGTTCCTTTTACTCTATTGATATGGTACATTACAAAAATTGATTTTCAGATGTTAAACCAAACTTGCATTCTTAAAATTAAGCCAAATGGGATTTCTGTATGTTACTAGATTTAGTTTATGAGTATTTTGTTAAAACTTGTGTCCATAGTTAGGAAAGCTATATATTTTTCTCTGATGCACTTGTCTGATTTGGTATTAGCATATAATACTGGCCTCACAAAATGAGCAGGGAGAGCAAGGGCACGGTGGCTCACGCCTATAATCCTAGCACTCTGGGAGGCCGAGGCTAGTGGGTCCGTTGAGCTCAGGAGTTTGAGACCAGCCTGAGCAACAGTGAGACCCATCTCTACTAAAAAACAGAAAAAATTAGCCTAGCATGGTGGCACATGCCTGTAGTCCCAGCTACTTGGGAGGCTGAGGTAGGAGGATCACCTGAGCCCAGGAGTCTGAGGTTGCTGTGAGCTAGACTGACACCATGGTACTCTAACCCGGGCAACAGAGTGAGACTTTGTCTCAAAAAAAAAAAAGAGTTGGGAGTTCTCGTCTATTAATATTTTGCTATAGACTATGAAGAATTGGCATTAGTTATATCTTTTATTTGTTAAAAATATTAACCAGCAGTTTTTGCTGTCTATGGTGTATTAAAGTTTTAAATATTAGTGTAATATTTATTATTCTTTTCCAATTGTTTCCCTACCTTGATTTCAAAGTAATCTTGTATTTTCTTTAAAAGATTCTTTAAGTTAAAAAAAATTTAGTCTTTACTATATGTATCATTTATTTTTATGTATAATTATAAAATATGTGTTTACCTCCCACCAATAGATTACCAATTATTCATTCTCATGTTCCATTCTCAGGAGTCTATCCTATACCAAACTGATTTAAAATGCCATATATAGATTTCCATACATGCATGGATTTGTTTCATGATTACCAATTTTATTAATCTGACTGTGGCTGTATTAAGAATGTATTGAATTAAATATTTTATGTATACAGTTTTAAGACTAACATTTGGCAAGACAAATCTTCACTCTCTGATTTTTATTTGGAAATATTACCATCTACGTTTGTACATTTTTTTCTATATTAAGTTTAGCATAAAACATCAATTTTTACCTAACATAGTTTTTGTTAGGATTTTAATTGGATATAGATTAAGTAACTGAATAAATCAGAGAAGAAAAATAATCTCTTTATAATACTGTCCTTCTATCCATCTTTCAATGAATAACTTTCAGGTCTCTTCATATCCCTCATAAGATTTTACAGTTTTCTCCACGTCTGGCACATTTTGGTTACATTTATTACTAACAAATTATTCCTTTAAATTTTTATTTGGATCTTTTATACATATTCAAATCAGTTTTTGGTTGGTAAATACACAAACTACTTCTTTTTTGGATATGTCTGTTACCTACAATCCGATGTTCTCTACTAGTTCTAGTATTTCTTTAGGTGTTTGTGGTATGAACAGCATAATATCCTGAAATGATGGTAGTTCAGACTATCTTTTCCAGTTTTTATTGTTTTATTATTCCAGTTTTATTACTGTCTTGCTGAACAGCTATGGTGGCAGCTTGAATTCTTAGGTTCTTCCGAAATTTATGGAAACACTTCCAAATACTTCTAAATGTTTCAACATTAAACATAATGTTTGTTAAGTCCCTCATACTTACTACTCAAAGAGAAGCTCCCGTATATTCCTAGTTCACTAAAATTTTTAAAAATTCTATTGAGATGATAATATAATCCTTCTCAATAACCAGTGAATATGGTTATATTGAGAGATATATTCTACTATTTAGTTATTACTTTGGCATTCATGAAATACTCCATTGGGTTATGATGACTACATCTTAAAACATGGCATTTGATGTGCTAAAACTGTCTTTAGCATTCTTTGTATCTATAATTCACAAGTAAGATTAACTTATATTCTCTGTAATTCTTAAAACTGTATATGTGGTTATGTCTCTCTTTTCATTCCACATATTTATTTCTATCTTCTATTTATTTAAATATCTACTAAATAGCTTTACTTTCATTGTGGCTCATTTACTTTTACTTCATTTTTACATAAATGTACCTGAGGCTATAATAGTTCTCTCAGTACTATCTAGATTATATTTGTTTTTGATACTTTTATTTAGTTCTGAATAACTCAACTCCCATTTTTATATCAATTTATATCATTTTTATATTATTTATGATATCAATCACATGTGGAATCTAAAAAAGGTGAACTCATAGAAGTGGAGAGTCAAATAGTGGTTATCAGAGACTGGGGTGGGTAGGAGGAAGTGGGTGGGGATGAGGAGAGATTGGTCAACAGGTACATAGGAGTAAGTTCTGTTGTTCTATTGCACAGTAGGTTACTAACCACAATTAATGATAAAGTATTGTATATCTCAACACAGCTAGAAGAGAAGATTTTAAATATTTTCACCACAAAGAAATTATAAATGTTTTAGGTCAGGTGTCCTCAAACTACGGCCCACGGGCCACATGTGGGTATTTTCCCCCGTTTGTTTTTTTACTTCAAAATAAGATATACGCAGTGTGCAAAGGAATTTGTTCATAGTTTTTTTTAAACTATAGTCTGGCCCTCCAACGGTCTGAGGGACAGTGAACTGGCCCCTTGTTTAAAAAGTTGGAGGACCCCTATTTTAGGTGATGAGTTTGCTAACTATCCTGAGTTGATCACTACAATAATGTGGTACATATATCTACACACTACACTATATCCCATAAATATGTATAATTATGTGTCAATTAAAAAGAAAATAAAATTTTAAAAAGAAACCCTAATATAAGTATGTCTATTAGGTAGCAATACTTATACATTTATGTCTATGTACAAGTATTCACATTTCCAGATATATAGCCTCCTATTTTTGTTGTTAATATCATTATTTGGGATTTTGAGACTATCTTGGTAATTTGGTATATAGTTGATTTTCTTAACAATTCTATTAGATTACAGTTGCATTATTTTATTTCTCTCTTGCTTTATTTATTTTTACTTCGTTGTTTCCTGTGAGAGACAGGTGTCCTACTCTGTGGGTCTCAAAAGCTTTCATTCTGGTTTCAATCCATTTTTGAAGCATATATAGTTAATCAAAGTCATATTTTAAAGCACCTATCAGTTAACAACTCATCATTTTCTGGTGAACTGGGCCCTTTCTAAATATGAAATTTCCTCTAACTTTATAAAGATTTTGCTTTGAATTGCTTATAAATATTTTCCGTGACTTGCCTTATATATCTTTGTCAATGACATTATAATAAACTTTCTATATCATTTTGCTTTAGGTGCCTTCCACATACATAGAATGCACTTGGATATATTTTTTTGTTTTTTGTTTTCTGAGAGATTTTGTTTTGACAAGTTGGTTTACTTTTTCACGTATGTCTGGACCTATTTCTGGCATTTATGTTTTCTAATAACCATGAATCTTGGTATGTTTATACCTTGGGTTTTTGAATTATAGTTAATTTGGTCTACTTTCTTTATTTTTAATATATATTCTGAAAGCTTATACCTTTCCAGACTTAAAGTAATCAGTTTCCAGTATGTTCCTTTGAACTAGATAGAAACCTAAATACATTTTTCAATAAAGCTCCCTTGCCTTTCCCCACCAAACACACTCCCTCCCAAATGAATATACTCATTACTATAATAACTAGGCAATGGACTCCCAAACTTAAACATTTCTTATAAGTGTTGCTCAACATTACTGTGGTGATCCTTATCCTGACAGCCTAGGAAAATTTTGTTACAATTATTATGTGCAGTACAAAAACATCCCAAAAATGATTCATTTGGTAATGTTAAAATTATTTCTCACATTTACAGCTCAAAGAATTAAAAAGGCTCAACTTTCAGATATATGGGCTGTGGACAACCAATAATGTTAAAAATATTTCTGCTCTTCAGAGCTTTATAACTTACAGAACAGCACTAATAGCTTAAAAGCCTCAAATAACACAGTTGAAGACATATACTTACTGTACAGACATCATGCTTGTCTCCATTGCTGAATCTACTCTTCCCTCCTCTGCTGTTTCCATGGTTGATCTGTCTGTTTCACCTGGGAGTTCGGGTGCACAAGCTCCATAAAGTTCTGGAGCTGCAGCTACATAAGGTGAAGGAACAAAACTGCTACTTCGCAACTTACTGACTTCTTCTTCAAGCTTTTTCTTTTCCTCAAGCAAACGAGCTCGGTCTTCAGAAAGTGATTCTATCAAATCTGAAAGATCCCCAAATTGAAAAAAACATCATGTAATTAAAAAACATTTTGCAAGATTAAAAATAAAATGCAAAATATTATATTACAAAATGTTACTAACCTTTATCCCGTTCTTGTTGCTGCATTGTACTTTTCAACTTATCAGTAAGATCATTTATTATGTTTTCTTTTCTCATTTTCTCTCTTGTTAAAACAGTATTAAAATTGGTCTAGAACAACAGAATAATAATTTAAATTATGCGGCTGGGCGTGGTAGCTTACGCCTGTAATCCTATCACTCTGGGAGGCCGAGGAGGGCGGATCATTTGAGCTCAGGAGTTCGAGACCAGCCTGAGCAAGAGCGAGACCCAGTCTCTACTAAAAATAGAAAGAAAAATTAGCTGGACAACTAAAAATATAGAAAAAATCAGCCAGGCATGGGGCACATGCCAATAGTCCCAATTACTTGGGAGAAGGATTGCTTGAGCCCATGAGTTTGAGGTTGCTGTGAGCTACGCTGATGCCATGGCACTCACTCTAGCCTGGGCAACAAAGCGAGACTCTGTCACAAAATAATAAAAAAAATAAAAAAGTTAAATTATGTGTATATACTTACAAGGCAGAGCTAAGAAAATAAACTTTAAATATTCTATTCTGTGGTATATTTGTATATGGAGAAAATACAGTGTGATTTATGAACATTTTTAAATATGCTGTATACTGTGGTAAAGGCTGTATTTTTTAAGTTGCAACTTAATATTTCAAAAACAAATTTTATTTTCTCATTATGGTCCATATAGTTACTGTCAGAGATTCTGAAATTTCAAAGAAAGAATTAAAACAATCAACAATTTAAAGATTGCTGTTATACACTTGACTTTCTGAGTAATCATCTTGCTTCTGAAACCTTCTTTTTGTCTTTAGCCAAATTTCAACTACCACACAGCTGACATTTTAGATATGACTCTGTTCTGTTTTTACTTCTTATTTGGGTATTTGCAATGGCTACTGGAATTCTAATTTATATTGGCTAGACTTGTTATTCCCAACTTCTATAAATGTTCTTACTATAAACCTCATAAATCCAATTTCCTACATGGATCTCAGGGGACAATTTGGCAATTTTAACTAAACAAAGTTTCTTTTATAAACATTACTGAATTTTCTAAAATTTCACTTATAAAATTTCATTAAGAAGAGCTTCTTGCAATGTGAGCAAGAGAGGAAAGATGAAATGACCTAAATTGACTCTTCTCATCTGCACAGCATTTCTAATTCCAAAATTTTAAGAGTTCTATGGTCCTTGGATCAATGAATAATGCCAATAATGAGGAAAATAGGGAGATTTCACAGGAAAAGAATATGGCAATTTTCGATTAAAATTCAATAAATTCATTAAATACTGAATTAAATAATTTCTAGCCAGCAAGGCTAGAAATTATTTAATTCAGTATTTAATTCTGTATGGTTCTGTATGATGGATACAGGAAGATCCATCATAAAGAACCATTAATAATGTGGCTTTGTATTAAGCTGTTTCTATACATATTATTTATATATTGAAAATTAATAAATGTTTATAGAAACACATTAACCACTTTGTTTTCATGACCTTTGCTATTATCATAATTTAACATGGAATTTTTAGGAACATTATCACAATTTATAATAGATACATTAGAAAGGGCTAGTTAAGGCCAGGCATGGTGGCTCATGCCTGTAATACTAGCACTCTGGTACGCCGAGCTGGGAAGTTTGCTTGACATCAGGAGTTGAAGACCAATCAGCCTGAGTAAGAGCAAGACCCTGTCTCTACAAAAAATAGAAAAATTAGCCAGGCATGGTGGTGTGCACCTGTAGTCCAAGCTACTCAGAAGGCTGACGCAGGAGGGTGGCTTAAGCCTAGGCGTGTGTGGTTGCAGTGAACTATGATGGTGCCACTGCACTCTAACTGGGGTGACAAAGTGACACTCTGTCTCAAAAAAAAAAAAAACACAAAACAACAGCAAAAAGAAAACAAAACAAACAAATAAAAAAGAAAGAGCTAGTTAAGATAAGAACGAACTAGGCCCAACTCAGAAATCATGTACAAATCACACAAAATAAGCACAACCTAACATATACACTATTGAAAATTGGAAGGTACTTTAGAAATTATCTGTCTTAAGTCTCATTTTACAAATATTAAAAAGTTACTGGCTGGGCGCGGTGGCTCACGCCTGTAATCCTAGCACTCTGGGAGGCCGAGGCCAGAGGATCGCTCAAGGTCAGGAGTTCAAAACCAGCCTGAGCAAGAGAGAGACTCAGTCTCTACTATAAACAGAAAGAAATTAATTGGCCAACTAAAAATATATAGAAAAAATGAGCTCTGTATGGTGGCGCATGCCTGTAGTTCCAGCTACTTGGGAGGCTGAGGCAGAAGGATCACTGAAGCCCAGGAGTTTGAGGTTGCTGTGAGTTAGGATGACACCATGGCACTTTATCCTGGGCAACAGAGTGAGACTCTGTCTCAAAAAACAAAACAAAACAAAAAGTTACTAAAATGTGAAGAACTAAATTAGATATCTGTCAATTTTTTGTTTTGGTTTCAATCAGTTAATTATATCCCCTACTTCATTTTGGAAATCTGAAATTGTATATACGTGCTTATAAAGCACACAGACAAAGCAAGAGAAAAGATCAATTACATATAGAATAAATCATACAAAAGAACCTATAAATTAAGGTTCTTAAAAAGAGAGATGTTAAAACTCTTGGCTACTCTTTCTCCCTCAACACTTACTTTCTTGGCTTTGATAAGCCACACTCTTCTTTTTTTGGCTGCTCTAATTCGCCTCTTCTAGGCTCCCTCTTCTTTCTCTAGGCCTTAAAATCTAAAGTTCATAAGGGTTGTGAACTGTACTTTCTTATTTTCTTTCTGTTCCCTGATTTACATTTATTCAAATTCTAAAATGAAGCTAATTAATCAAAACACTTCAGAAAAAAGATACCACATAATATTCGATGTGTACAATCAAGGTAACATGCAGTATCAGAAATGTATCCACCCAAGTGAAACGGGTATGGTCATCATCCCTGGGCTGAATTACAGTAGCAGCCACCCACTGCTTCTGTCTGCCTTGCATACCTCCAATCTGTCTCCTGTTCCTGTGGGCAATCTTCATTGAGGGTAAATCCAATTATGTCATTCTTTTATTTTTTCTTTAGCTGTTTTCCAGCACTTTAGGTGAAGTACAAGCTCCCTAATAAGGTATCCTAGTCCTTGGTGATCTGACACCCCCTTACAAGCACCACCTCTTACAACTGAACAATAATGAATTAGTAATTAATGAAGTTCAACAGTATTCTATCTTAATCTACCAAAAGCCTAATATATGGGTAAAAATTATAGAAAGAGTGAGAAGTTTGTATTGGTCAGCATGTAAATTAGGATAACACAATTTAGAGAATTCTAGGGCTTAGGGAGAAAAAATTTAAATTTAAAAATCATCTATGTGGTAGTAATAAACACCAACATTTTATAGACAACTAATCTTAGTTTTTTGTTTTTTTTTTTTGAGACAGAGTCTCGCTTTGTTGTCCAGGCTAGAGTGAGTGCCGTGGCGTCAGCCTAGCTCACAGCAACCTCAAACTTCTGGGCTCGAGCAATCCTACTGCCTCAGCCTCCCGAGTAGCTGGGACTACAGGCATGCGCCACCATGCCCGGCTAATTTTTTTTTTTTTTATATACATATCAGTTGGCCAATTAATTTCTTTCTATTTTATAGTAGAGACGGGGTCTCACTCAGGCTGGTTTTGAACTCCTGACCTTGAGCAATCCGCCCGCCTCGGCCTCCCAGAGAGCTAGGATTACAGGCGTGAGCCACCGCGCCCGGCCAAATCTTAGTTTTAAAGAGGTTAAATGATCTACCCAAGATAACACAGGTAGTGAAGAAACCAGAAAGAAAATTCACATTTCCCAATTTCTTATTTCCGACTGTATCATTTTGAAGCACCTGATATTGTCAAATGATATAATTACTGTCAAAAATTTCTTTAAAGATACATGCTTTTATCATGAAGACATTTAATATTAATAGAATCAATGCAAGGAAAAGCATATCTAACATATAAGAAACCCTCAGTTATACAAAGAAATTATATTTGTTAATTTACATCTACCTTCCTCAGATCTCAAATGAAACAGGGAAAGAGGGACTTACTTGTTGTTCAGCAATCAAAGATGTTCGAACACTTTGCATTTCTTCATTCTTTCTTTTTTCTTGCTCTTCAAGTTGTTCTAGAAACTTAGCTTTTTCTTCCTGAAGCTTTTCTTGAAGTTCAGCAACTAAGCTTGAAGAATCTTCTCTGGCAGATTCAACAGCAGGACTTTAAAAATTAAATAAATATAGTATTAAATATTTTAAAAAATTATAGACACAATCACAAATGTGCTAAATATCACATTTAGGCTATTTGTCTTCCTTAAGTGTAGTACATGTGAAAGATATTGGTGTGAACCTTCTCTCTTTAGATTTAAAAGGGAAAAAAGTAAAAGGGAAAAGTTTAGGACAGATTATATGCTCTGTAACAATAACAAGGTTCAATGATTTTATCAGATATTCAAGATAATCTGCATCTATCAGCATATGTAAAAATCAATATACCTCCTAAGAGGTTAGTTTCAAATTACAGTTTTGCTATTTCTATAAATACAATTTATATGACAATTAAGAAAAAAACACATACCTGAAGATGACGTATGTTGAAGGCTTTTATTTTTTTGTTTTTGTTTTTTTTTTTTTTTGAGACAGAGTCTCGCTTGTTGCCCAGGCTAGAGTGAGTGCCGTGGCGTCAGCCTAGCTCACAGCAACCTCAAACTCCTGGGCTCAAGCAATCCTGCTGCCTCAGCCTCCCGAGTAGCTGGGACTACAGGCATGCGCCACCATGCCCGGCTAATTTTCTATATATATTAGTTGGCCAATTAATTTCTTTCTATTTATAGTAGAGACGGGGTCTCGCTCTTGCTCAGGCTGGTTTCGAACTCCTGACCTCGAGCAATCCGCCCGCCTCAGCCTCCCAGAGTGCTAGGATTACAGGCGTGAGCCACCGAGCCCGGCTATGTTGAAGGCTTTTAATTTCCACCAAATAGATTTGGTTCATTTTGCTAGCTAATGAATAAATATCATAAAGCTAAAACCCAAAAATGTTCACACAAAGCAAAATTACATATCCTTGAACAAATATTCACTTCCCTTGAAACTGGCTAACCTCTTGGGGGTTGCTGACAAAGCGCCAGAGATAAGGACAAGAAGAAGAAAAGAGTAAACACAGGCTATTGATTATTTTAACTTCTGGTATACTCTAATCATTAATCTTGTCTACTTTCAGCCTAATGATCCTTTGTATTAAAAAGTTTGTCCAAGAAGTAGATAACTAATCTCATGAAGTATTAAAATAGGCCAAGTCACAAGAAAGAAGCTGCTGTGTTATTAAAAATTCCCAAACTACTTTATCAGGTCAACTTACTTAATTGTACACCTACTTGATTTTCAATATTTTAGTGTTCTTGGAATCAAGATGCATTTTGCAATCAACATGGGTATGTATTTAAAATGTTTGTTCTCAGTATGCCTTATGTAATTTCCTCATCTAATTATGTGATAGGAATATATTAATACTATACCAATCAATCATGCGAACAACTGTTATTCTTTGATTCTTACTTCCAAATCTACTAATAAAATCTAATAGCTCAAATTTGCTGCTCAGATATACTTTCCTTCAAAAGGATAGCTTTAAATGGCAAAACACAGAATATGTAGTTTGTGACACAGTAATATTATGTCGCAGAATCTAGGATTTCTTTCTCAGTTTCCAGAAAGGCTGGAATAGGAATGCTCTATTACATAATAAATTAACTAAAAGGGCAAGATAAAGGATTTGTCTTCAAACTTTCTCCTTTGGGAGTAGAGAAGAGGAGGACATGCAAGTTAAAACTATAACATGGCTGGAAACCAACATGCTGAATAAATCCAAATCTTACTAAGACCTCTCAATAAGAAAGGGATTCAGACTACTGACAACACAGTGCTTAGCTTAGGATAAAACTAGTACAGGCAGTGCTTACTAACAATCCTGTTTGGCCAATGCTGCCCTTCCTTGAAGAACTACCCCTACAGTTACAAGGTAAACTGAAACTGAGTTAAGACAAGCCCAGGTTCCAGGCAGGAAATCAAGGGAGAGCACAGCATAGAACGAGGTCAAAGAAGCAGGAGGAAGGAAAATCATGTAAGGGTTCTGAATTTTATTTCAAGTACTGTTATTGAAAGGTTTGGTCAAGAGACTGATATAGTGTGAATTTAGGTTTTTAGAATGCTGTTGTGAGAAGGGATACTGGTAAGAAATTGCAGCATAGTAAACAAGGCAGAAAGAGGATTTGGTATGATAAAACATGGTAACAACGTATTACAAAGAATGAAAAAGCGTGGTTCAAATTGTATGTTAGTGGGAGGGAGGGCTACACGTAGGAGGGTAGCACTTAAAATATCTAGGTGTCTTGCATCTTTGGATTGCCTGGTGCGCTCTACTTCATGGTCAATGCTGTGCTGAGATGATGTAGATAGAAGAGATAGTTCCGGGCAACAAACATATACAACACCATTGTCTCTCTGGAACACCTGATCATCCCCCAACCCAGAATGAGTACACTGGATGATTAGCACAGGGTACAGTATATGCTGGCTCATAAGGCAAAAGACTTCTGACAGTAAAAGCAAAGGAAGATCAATAATTATCCTTTGCCAGAGACAGAGGTTTCTTGTGGCTGTAATAATGTGGCCAAAAGTTCACACTATACCATATTATTTGAAGCTCTCATTAGAAAATGTTCCAAGTGACTGTCAGACACATTCATTATTTTACATTACCCTAGGATCTGAAATCGCCCTGCACTCTGGGGAATTAACCTAGCAATGAAACAGTAACAGCTAAAATACGTTTTGTTTTTTTAACTAGCACCACGGCCTTGCTTTTTGCGGGGAGCAGGGACAAATACTAAGGGTAGGGGGGACACGATGAAAAAGTTATATCACACTTTAGTTAGAAAAATACAGTAGTGCCCCACCCCCTTATCTGCAGGGGTATATTCCAAGACCCCTGGTGGATAACTGAAACCACGGATAGTACTGAACCCAGTATTTCTTCCTGTATATTCACTGTGGCTGTAACTTTTGCAGTTTAAGGTATGACAATAAAAGTAACACAAATTTTTTCATTCTTCACAATTTCAAGAATAGAAAATCCATTCTTACTGTACATCTCACCAACCTCAGCATTTAATTTCACTTCTTATTAAGGCAAGAACGTTCACCTTTCTTCACTAAAAGGAGAACCTTACAGCTTCCTGGGCATATCAGAACTGCCAGTATCACTACTCCTATCCTTTGGGGCTATTATTAAGTAAAAGAAGGGTTACCTGCACACAAGCACGGCTATACAGCGACAGTCAATCTAGATCTGAAAAGCCAGATGGCTACTAAGTGACTCATGGGCATGGAGCATGTAGGGACATGCTGGAAAAGGGGAGGATTCACATCCCAGATAGGACAGAGCAAGATTTTACTATGCTACTCAAAACAGTGCCCAATTTAAAACTTACATATTATTTCTGGGAATCTTCTACTTAATATTTTCAGATCATAGGTAGGCTAAACCATGGAAAGCAAAACCTGTATTGGGAACTAATGAAACTACCACAGAAATCTAAGAAATTTATCAATAAGGGTTGCTCCCCACCCCAAAAGAAACATAATCCTCTTTGCATACCTGAATAGCCTAAGGAGGCCTGGATTTTAAAACTCAAGGAAGTAGACACATTTCTTATTAGTTGGGAAATCTAACACCCTTTCTCCCACCATTAATAAATTAGTTCTAACAAAGGATTCTATTATCATAGCCAAATTTTTCTAGCAACCAGAAAATCTGCATCGAATAGAAAGGAAACTGACTTTATGCTTGAATTCTTTAAACACTGACTATATTAAGTTGGGGCTAGTAAAAAACTGTTGTTTACTTTTTAAAAACTCTTGAGATTAAAATTACAAAATTAATGTTCCCACCCATACTCACCGAGACCCATTACTACTTGTTGGAAGCAAGTAGATGAATCGTGTAGTAGGTAGACTTCGAGACCCAAGCAAAACACACATACATTGTGCACTCATTTCTTTGCACATGGCTACATGAGAAAGCCCTTTCCCTTACATTTTCAAGAATATAAACTATTGATTTAATATTTCTCAATTAAATAGAAAAAAGATATTTTAATTTTGCATTTCTTTAATCCCAAGTAGACTGAACATCTAGTCACATACTGGCCATTTGTACTTCTTATTTGTTGGCTCAGACTGTCTCCCATTTTTCTAATGGATTGTGTCTTTTGTCTTTTTCTTATTGACTTATGGGAACTCTCTGACATTACAGATATAGCTAATGTACTTATTTATATTTTGCCAATGTTTTCCCCTGGAAATTGGCCTCTCAATGTTGCTTCTGGCATACGTACCACCAAGCAAGGGGTGGGAGGAAAATGTGCTGGATTCTGTGTCCTCACATAAGCAGCATTCCTCTTCAAAGGTTTCCTCTGTATGGCAGAGAAGCCGAGAACTACATTATCCAGAATCCCCTTCAAGGTTGGTTCTGGGTTAAAGCTTGCCAATGAAAATACCCACACATGAGCTGGAATGCTTTAGAGAAATGTCTCAAGAGGTGATTGTAGCCAGACATGTGGGCAATGTGAAATTCATGAGGTTTCCAAGGAAACTACCCGCTTTGGTTCCTCAGTAGATTACTGGTGAAAGTCTTCAAAGAATTATAGCAGACCTACCAGTTTTGGTGCTTCAAATGACTTTCCAGCCACAGTCTGATTTCCTGACCTTCAGCAGTGACCCTTATAGCACTCAATTTCTCAGTTCTCCCAACATTCATGTAAGCTCTAAAGCTAATATTGAAGCCTTTAATCCTGAAACACTTAACAATGGTTCTGTTTTCGAAGCTCAACCCAGTTACAAAAAATGACTTTAGAGGAATAAAAAAACACCTGGAAAACAGATTGATTCTCTAATCTGATCAGATCTGAAAGCAGTAACCTCACTGCCAGTGCAAAATCAAACACGGATTGACCAGGGCAATACATGGCAGTACTGATACCTGTAGTTTGAGATCAAGGGACTAAAGGCGGCAAGACTTTGGGACATGTCCTTCCAAATCCCACCAAGCATCTCTTACCATAAGCAACAGACTCTTCTTCCTTGTCTGAGGAAATTAGTGTCACTTCACCTGAAGTTATTCCCTTCTAAACAGATACTTTTCAACAAACTCTCCCGCTATTTAATTACTTCCACTCACTGATACTTTCAAATCCCTCCATCTTGAGACATAAAAATCTAACAAAAGAGGAATTGCAAAGCAACTGTAAGATTTTAAATTTATTTTTGCAAAAACACAGTTAATATTTACAAGAATGGGTCCAAAGAGAGTTAGAAGACAGAGGACAAATTTAATGAAGAATCAGGTCAAAATTATTTACATGGATGCAATGACCACAGATTCCAGATTCAATTTGGCTATTAAGACTTTGCTTAGTTGATTGCCCGAAACCTGAACCTAAAGGCCAACATTAAATGAAAATGATATGGAAAAATGAGATATCCTAGACCAAAGGTAGGCAAATCCAGCCTAACTGCTTATGTAATTAAAGTCTCATTAGAACACAGCCAAATCTATTCATTTTTATTGTCTCTCTGCTCTCTTGCTACAATGGTACAATTGAGTAGTTTAGCTAGCACACATCTGGCCCATTAACCTTAAAATATTTACTATCTGGCCCTCTACAGATAGTTTGTCAACCATTTTCTAGACCAGTGATTCTCAAAGTGTGTTTCATAGAAGCCTGGAGGTAACCAAGACACATTCAGGGCATGAATTAAGTCAAAACTGTTTCACACTAAGATGTTATTTCTCTTTTCACTTTGTTGACATTTGTACTGATAAAACTGTTGGCAAGACAAAACTCTAAAGTAGACTGAAACAGGATCCACACTTTTCACCCGTCTCAGGCATGCGTGCTTCCCATCCCTGGGGATAAGCAGCCAGAGGGAAGGATGACACATGGGACCCGAACTTTCCACCTCTCGCAAAGGCCAGCTCCAAAAAATTATTCATGAAAGGATGGTGAAAGGGGCCACCATTTGTAGTCATTGTATCCTTCACTGCAAGGTACTCACATTGGGGGTGGGGGTGGGTGAAGGGAGCAGTTCTAGAATATCCTTAATATAGTAAAAATTATTAACATCCTTAAATTTCAACCCTTGCGTACACATCTTTTTAACATTCTGTATGACCAAATGGGAAATACTCATAAAGCACTTCTGCCACTTAGCAAAGTATAATATTTGTTTATGGAAAAGCACTTGTCCAATTGTTTTAGAAGTGTGCTGACTAGCTATTTTTTAAAAATATCTCCATGTTCTGGAAGACCTGCATAACTCAGTGAGCTATGTTCTCCAAATGGCCAATTCATGGTGCCACAAAATCATGCATGAGTAAAAGATAACTTTCAAAAGTGAGAGAGAGGTCAATGGATAGTAACATAAAGACTATATAAGGAAATCCACTGATATAGTTTCAAATTCCATAATGAAACTAAAGTTTAAGAAATTACCACTTGTTGAATTCTGATTTGGTAACAAAGAAGAATATCCACAATTATCTGAAAATGCTATTTAAATATTTCTGTTTCCTGTTACATCTGTGTAAGGTCGAATATTTTTTCGTGTACTTCAATCAAAACATATTGCAACAGAGTGAATGTGAAAGCAGGTATGAGAATCAAACCAAACAAATGTGCAAATGTATACAATTCCACTCTTCCCACTAGTTTTCATTTTAGAAAAGTTTTCATGAAAAAAATCTTATTTATGGTAACATGTAATGAGGTTATTTAAAAATGACTATATTATCTTAAAGTTCTTGGTTTTAATTTTTAGTATAGAGAATATTAAGATATAATTCACGTAAACAAAAACAGTTTGGAGTCCTCAGTTTTTTCAGAGCGTAAAAGTGTACTGGGAGCAAACTTAGAGAACTACTGCTCTTGGCTTTACATATTTAAAGAATGGTAACACATTACATGCACATAGAGCATGTGACTAAGACTGCATGTGACCAGTAAATCTTAAAATGTATCTGACCCTTCAGAGAACAAGTTTTCTGACCCCCTTGTCTGTAAGGCATCCAAAGGGAGTATACGTATACTGGAAGGATTTATTATGTATACTCGGAGGAAGCACAAAGAATACTCCCTTTACCAAAGCTTTCTTCAGCTTCAAAGGCTCTGTAATGGTGCTCTGCAGGACAGGGACAGCACAGGGAGATGAAGCCAATTAAATTCAATGAATTTAATGGAAATGACAGCATTCTGTAGTGGCAGAGGCCAATTAGTGGCACTTCATCACCAGAGACATGATGTGGCTCTATTATAGGTCACAGAGGAAGACTAATCAGGTTTGACCCAGAAAAATCTTTGGCAGAGGTTGTCGTAAGCCCTAATAGAACTGGCCAATTAAAGGCTTATTAAAACTGTAAAAACAAAAAACTTCACATCCAGTATTCAGAGATCTAACTTAAATCAAGAGAATCATATCCCTCACCCAATTATGACACACAAGCCAGTAATCGACTACACTGCCAAAGGTATCTGCAGCCATTTTCCAGACTTTTGAGGGAATACTGAACACTGGTCTGCAAGAATCCTAACACAATGGTCCTCCAGGAAAATGCTGGTACTCAGGTGAGTCTAGGTCCAGTGCGTTCTCACTGTAGACAGATACAAGTTGAGTATCTCTTATTCAAAATGTTTGGGACCTGAAGTGTTGGGATTTGGGGATATTTGCATTATACTTACCAGATGAGTGTCCAAAATGTGAAAATCTGAAATGTTCCAATGAGCATTTCCTTGTGCATAATGCTCAAAAAGTTTTAAATTTTGGAGCATTTTGGATCTGGGATGCTCAACCTATATATCCTTAGATCCAAGATCTGTAGTGAAACAGACATAAAAGCAACTGGCAAAATCCCGTTGGTTCCCTTACTTGTGCAATGAGTACTATTATGGTGGAAAAAGCCAAGTAAACTTCCTAAAACTATCTCTCACTTCACATGACATAAGGGAAATTTCCATCACACTCTTATTCAAAGTAAATGTATCCTGTCCAGAAGACATGGAGACTGAGCAATGGATTACTAAAAATTAAATCAAGTGGTGACTCTAATTCAACTGTTGTTTCAAATATGACCTCTTTGCTGGATCTAATTGACAAGGCCTATGCCCCTACTACCTGACAAGTCAACAGACTTGGTGATTTTCCCCCCCTTCTATTCCTATTAGTAGAAACGGGGGTTGACCAACTTGCTGTAAAGGGAAAGATAGTAAAAATTTAGCCAGATGATCCAGATGATCTCCATCCAAAAGCAGTCAAAGTCATTATGTAGACGAATGGGCATGGCTGAATTCCAGTAAGGTTGTATTTATAAAGACAAGCAGCAGATTCCCACAAAATCTAGTATGTCAACCCTTGCTATACATCATAAGAAGCAGTTTGCTTTTACCTACACAGACAGCAGTACACTTTCACTGTCTTATCTTGGAATTATATCAACTTTTCAGTGCTGTTAAAATCTAGTTGGCAGGAATATATAAAAAATCTGCCATCAAATATGGGAGGCTGGCCATGTAGGACAGTTCTCTTAGCAAAGTAGACTTGGACAAAATACTTCACCCACGTGAACAGCTTCACTGTTTGTATTTGATAATCTTGGAGTAATATAACTAAGGTATTTTGACCTCCTAAAATAATTCTTCAGGGGAATAAAAAAAACCAGTTGGCAGGAATGTTGGTCTTGCTATTCCTTAGGACATCACATTAATCCAATATAATTGATGGCAGCACATTGGTAAGATCTAGGTAAAGAGGAAGTAGCAACTACCTGAACTCCTTGTGCAAGATGCAGACATACTAGGGAGTGGATAATAAAGCCCATGGAAATGCAAGGGCCTGTCATTAGAGATGTCTCCTCTAGAGTGAAGAGATAAGCAGCTGCTAGGTGAGCCTCTCTAAATTTTGGAGGAAACACATAGCACATTTGGGTATGCTGCTCTGAGCTGTTTATCAATAAACTTAAAAGGTTGTCTGTCTGTGCAAGGCCCAAGAGACTCTGTTGCTATAGGTTCAGATTAACATGCTCTAATACTTGAGCTTTATTTCCCAGCAGATGCTTAAGGTGTCAGTAGTAGAAATGGATGTTGTATGGAGCCTTTGGCAAGTCCTATAGGAGAATCACAAGTACAACCCCTAGGATTTCAGTAGGCAACTATCTTCCTTTTGCAAAATAGCTTACAGCTTGCTACTGGGTCTTTGCAGGGACTGAAAGACCTTGACTGAGAACTCCTAAGTTAGAACAAGACTTGATCTGGCCACCATAAAACAAGTCTAACCATTAAGTCATGAATTTGGGTTTATATAGCAGCATTCCTTCATCAGGTAGATGTGCCATATACAGGATCCAGACCAAGTTAAGTCTTGGAGGGACAAAGAAGGTACAAAAGCTGCAGGTTCTTGTACCTTCTTTTTCCATCTATAACTATGGCATTCACTATGAGGAAAAACAATTAGCATCCCTGGGTTCCTGATGATTCTGCACAGTATGTTGACACAAAAGCACAGTTTAAGCATTAGAACCCCATGGATGGGCAGTCCTGAAGAACAGTAGTGAAGGAAATCTTCCCAGTGGCAGTATGTCAAATGCATATGAAGTTACCTAGAAGGAAAAATGGCCAGGAGTGCAGATTTACAATGATTCATGGAGACTGGCTAAAAGGCTTAGTTGGAGTGTGAAAGACCTGCAAGGAACTGTATTAAAATTTGATGACAAGAGACTTGTGGAAGAGGAATATGGCTCTCTTAAAATGGGCACAAAATGTGAGGAACCTGCTAATAATCACATGAGCAAGTCACATAATTCAGTGGATATCAACGTCTTTCTCTAGTCACACCACTCCCTATTCAACAGACTCATAAAAAAAGTGCCCACGGAAACAGGAAATAAGGATATGCATGGGCTCAGCAACATGGATTTCCACACATCAAGTAACTAAGAGACCATGCTGCAGTGCTTTCTAGAGAATGAGAAAGCCACGACGAGTTGGTGGCAGGCAGATTACAGTGGTCCACATCCGAGAACAGTTATTTTCTGAATATATTTACCTTTCATGCCCACAATATTTCTACCAAAGCCACCATTCCGGGATGTGCAATATGCCTTATTCAGTGCTATGGTATTCCACTAGACTTGCTTCTAAACAAGGGAAATAATTTATAATGAAAGATGTGTAGCCATGGCCTCAAGGTCATGGAAATCACTGGTCTTACTGCATATGCCAAATCCTAAAGCAGCTGGTCTGGTACAACTGGGGAGACCAGTTTACTCAAGACTCAAGTCACCACAGTGGATGGGTGGCATTTCACACAGCTAGGGTAATATCCAATAACACATGCTCTGAATGAGAGACCACTCTGTGATAATAATTCTCTCAAAGTTAAAATGCTTAGGCTGGAGAAACAGGGATGAAAACTGGAATGACTACTGTATTATCCTGATGAGCTATAAGGATAACTTTTGCTACCTATGGCTAGAATCTTGGGTGGGCCATGCTGATTCAGAGTTGATTTAATTCCCTAAAAAAGAATTCCATTACAAGAGATACGGCCAAGATTCCACTGAACTGGAGGCTTGTGCTAACAATAGACCACTTAAGGCTCCTCATGCAGCTGAACCAACAGGCAAAAGAGGAGGCTGCTGTATGGACTGATATGACTGGACTTCATTATCAATGGGCAACAGGTTGCTTCTATATAAGAGGGGTAGAGAGAAATATTATTCGAACACAGGTGGACTTTCTGGGTGTCTCTTGGAAGTGCCATGCCCAGTGATGAAAAAAGTCAATGAAAAACAACAGTAACTGTATTACAGGAAGTATCATTAGTGGCAGTCTCTTTAGAAACAAAGATCTGAATCATGCCTATCAGGTAAAGAACTAAGATCAGCTGAAGAATTAGCTAAGGTAAAAAATGGAGTGGGTAACAGAAGCAAGCTGTAAATACCTAGTAGAGTCACGAGGCTGGTTACAGAAATAAAGACTCTAGGAATTAAGCCTGTGCATACTAATCATTTTTTATCATTATCTGCCCCCCTTCTCCAATCCCTCTGGTATATAAAATAAGGTTGTATTTCAGCATTTAACCTACAGAATATCAAAGAGAGACTGTGATGGAGCAGAAGGGAAAGAACATCAAAACGTTCATTTCTGGAGGACCAGAGTGACAAAACTTTGAGTCTTAACGTTTTAAGACAGAGTGAGACTATCTGAGGTAATATGAGGGATACAAGTTGCATCACGTCAGAGAGAAACATGATATGGTAAGTGTCTTTATTTGGAAGTCCAATATAAGCAAAAGAGATATATGTCTGACTGCTGAGTTAAAATGGGGCATACAGTGCTTGACTGTCCAGTGTCTTGTAGGCACTGCCCTCATCCCTCTTTTATGATCTCATCTACAATGCAATACAGAAATTCTACATTTCCCAGATCTCCTGTATAGCTTTAAGTTTGCCAATGAAAAGAACACCTGCAAGGTTTGGAAAGGAAGAAAAGAAGGCCAGGCTTATTTTCCAGAGGTGGTTGTAGCCAGATGCACTTTAACAGCAACTTCCTGGCAAGTAAGTGAGAACTAGCCATTTTGTGCTGCAGACTGAGCCAGACCACTGGTGCTTTGAAGAGATTCTTGAATGCGTTGCAGCAGCTTCCCAGTGAGCCACGTAGAACCATCAGATTTGGTGGGTACATCAGCGTCTATTTTCCTGAGATTTCACTCAGAGCTTGACAAAGACTCTCTCTGACTAAACTTTAGTTAGGTTCCTCTAGGCTTTGATCATGGCATCTGTTCTTGTTGGGGCTGCATTGCCCAGTTGTAGGAAGAATCGCAGTAAGTCACTTTAGAGAGAACCAATTCCTCAGCTCCACCCTCGGTATCTTAACACGGTGGTCTGCCTTAAGCAAGAATCCTATTAGGTCAATATAGCCAGAATCCCCCCTTACCCCTCATGTTTCCTGTTAGTAATTTTTCTATCCACAGACCCCTATATCCCAGGCTCCTTGGCTATAAATCTCAACATGTCCATGGTGTATTGTGAATTGAGCTCAGTTCTATATTGAAGTCTCTTGTTCCCTACTGCAATAGTTCCTCCATATAAACTGTTTTTATCAGTTTAACTACTGTCCAGCTCTGATTCTCTTCAACAAGCTTTCCTAGCCTTCAGGAGTGACTCCACTGACCTTCACTCCACTAGATCTGTAAACATTGATGCAACCCCTAATTCTTCTCTATTAAACCCTCTAATCCCCCCCCCCAGAATACATAAAGAGCTTCTATTTTCAAACCAGAAGGGGAGATTTAACTATACACCAATATATGAGTATTACACAGGAGACAATGACAAGAGATTGTTTGAAAGTGATTAATGCACAAAACAGAGGTTAAACTACAAAATATATATACACCTATACTCACTTGGAGAATTAATAGAACTAACCTACTATGTTCTAGAAACAGTTTATTGGATCACAAAACCCCTTCATAAATTTTTAAAAGGCAGAAATACTAAAAAACCATTAACAAAAGGCAGTAATAACAATAAAAATAATAAAAATGCAAAAACACCACCGCAACCACAGTATCAAACTTGAAACTTAAAAGTATCATCTTTCAAACACAGAAGAACTGAAATTGTAATATTAAGAAAATAACAATGAGGAATATACTACATATCTACATATTCCCAATCTATGATATAGCCTTTCCTAAACACTACTCAGAGAAAAATTTTACAGTCTTTAATACACACATCCTAAATTCATATGTACAAAAATAATTTCTTTTTCTTTTTTTGAGATAGTTTCCATCTGTTGCTCAGGCTGGAGTGCTGCGCTGTCAGCCTAGCTCACAGCAATCTCCATCTCCTGGGCTCAAACAATCCTCCTGCCTCAGCCTCCTGAGTAGCTGGGACTACAGGCACATGCCACGACACCCAGATAATAAGTTTTTCTATTTTTAGTAGAGCTGGGGTCTCACTCCTACTCAGGCTGGTCTTGAACTCCTGAGCTGAGGTGATCCACCCACCTCGGCCTCCCAGAGTGCTAGGATTACAGGTGTGAGCCATCACACCTGGCCCAGAAATAATTTTCAACTGAAGAATTTAGAAAAAAATGAAAATAAATCAAGAAAAAGAAATTTAGCAACTAAAAAAGAAAAAGAAGCTCTTTAAAACATTTCAAAATTTTGAAATCATTTCTCTGAAAATCCAAAATACTAATTCATTTCTAAAAAGCCTGTTATTTTTATGTTTGCAAGAAACACTAATTTAAAAGTAAAAGCTTTTATTCCTGAAAATATTCCAGTTGCTAGATTTATCTGAGGTAAATGAGTAACACAAGGGACCCTGATTATATACACACACACATACACACACACAATTGAATCATCAATATTTTAATTTTATAATTACATACTAAACTTAATTCTTACCTTTTTGCTATTTGATTCTCAAGATGTTTAACCTTTTCTAACAACTCTTTCTCAACAACTTCTCTCTCCAACTTAAATTCTTTTAGGGCAGTCTGAATCGCTTCATCTTTTTCACAATTAAGCTTCTGAATTAACTGTTGTCTGTCTTGTTCCTGGCTCATGACCAATTTCTCTTTGTCTTTCTCAAAGTTCTGGATAATAGCTTCATATTTCTCTTCTTGTTGGGTGATTCTTTCATCTTTTTGTTTTTCAAGAGCACTCAATTCTGAGTCCAATTTACTCTGCAGTTCAATTATTTGTTGTTTCAGGCTTTTTTCTATTTCAAATGCTTGGTGATGCAAAGATGTTACTTTATTTAATTCAGCTTTCAGTACATTAGATTCTTCTTCATGTCTACTAATTAACTCTGAAATGCACTGATCTTTTTCAATTGTCATTAAAGTTCTTAGCTCTGCTAATCCCACCTGATAGCTTTCATTATTATCCCGAATCTTTTGGTTGAGTTTACTTATTTCTGTTCTCAACTTCTCAGTCTCTTGTTCAAGAAGACATTTTAAGGTCTCCTTCTGCTGGGCTTTGCTTTCTTCCAGCAAAAGCTTTATTTCATCAGTTTCTGCTTCCTTCAATGCAAGTTCCACCTCTAGCTTGCATCTTAAGTCTGACAAATCTGAAACTTTAAGTTTTAATTCCTGTAGCTGTTCTTCTTTTTCCTGGATAACTGTTGCATGAGACTCTTGTATTTGATTAATTTTTTCTTGATTTTCCTTTTTTAATTCCTCCAAAGAAACTTTGTGATCTGTCTTAACTTTTTCAAACTCCTGTGTGTGCCTAAAGTGAAGTGTGTCCTCTAATTCCTTTAGATGACTTTGTTCTAAGGACTGAAGTTCTGCTTTCAATAACTGTAACTTCTCATCATTTTCTACATGGAGCTTTTTTAAGTCTTCTAACACTATCTCTCGTGACTGTTTCAGTTCTTTAATTTCACAGTTCTGAGTGTGCATTATATTTTCCATCTCTAACAACTTCTGATCCTTTTCATTCTGCAGGCAGATGACAGCTTCTTTTTCATGTTTAACCAAAGCAAATTCATTATCTTTATTTTGTAAAACCTCCTCAAGGCATACTAAATCTCCTTTCAATTTTTTAATTTTGTTTTCATTTTCATCACTTTCCTTTATTAGTGCATCTAGTTTACCTTCATATTCATTTTTTAAAGACTGTAGTTCTTTTTGATGTTTTTCTTTTAGTGTTATTTCCAGAGAATATTTTACTTTTTCAATAATGTTTCTTATTTCTACTGCTATACATTTTAAAGAATTTGAGAAATCACACTGTTCTTTTTGTACAAATGTTCTGAAGTGGCAAAGGTCTTCCTTGATGCTTTGTATACTGAAGTGAGAGTCTTGGACCACAGCTCTACATTTTTCCAATTGGATATTTAGAGAAGCATGATCTCCAAACTCCTCTTTACCACATATATTTGTATCCTGCATGCGTCTACTGTCTATTGCATTGATAACTGACGAATAAAGTGACTCTACCATCATTTCTGGACTTTGTGGATCACTTATAGGATTAGGAGATGATAAATTTTCTTCTATTACAAACTCATTCACAGCAGACATAAAATCTGATTCAGGACTTTCTGCTAATGAATCCAAGTCTAAAGAAACTTGGTGAATAGTTTGTTCTATGTTTGGATGGGGGATAGTTTCAAAATCAAATGTATGTGCATCAATGCTATCGGGAGATAATTCTTCTAAGGGACATACTGCAGGACATAATGGGTCCTGAACGGTGAGTGGAGGAGGAGTTCTCGGTGAGGTAGTAGTTGTAATTCCCGTTGCACTTTCTATCCTTGGTGAAGAGGCCAACTGGGGTGATGCCTGACTCACAGATGCCTGGAAAACAGAGAGAAAGGCTTAAGGAGTTGCAGTGGCACAAACATTTTACACTAATGAAGAGAACCATTTGAAAGAACTGAATTTGCCTTTTGTTCACTCAGTAGATCTGTAATGGTCTGAGACATTTCATCCAAACTTTGTGCTGCTTTTACCAAATTATGTAGAGCAAGTACATGCTGGTGTAGAGGTTCGAAGTCACAAAGTAAGGGAACCCTGAAACAAAATGCAATCACATTAGGCAGATTTCTGAGACTTCTGATTTCCTAATGAAAAGATAGGTAACTGCAACCAATTATTTTAACATGTCAAAAATAAGTGAAGTATTATCATCCCTTTTAAATGAATACCAGAAGTACTTTAAGAAATCTGAGTCATAATCAGCCAATTGATAAGTCAGAAATTTCCCAACAGCATGTAAAGTTAGAGTAACCAGTAGAAAAACATAAACTGAATACAAGGCATAAAATTTCTACTTTATCTTAATTGTTCTTTAGAGATGGAGTCTTGCTATGTTACCCAGGTTATCTTCATTTTCTGATCATTTCTGTATTCCCCAGAAATTTCCTAAAGCAGTCATAAAGAGAGCCAGTGTATCATAAAGCATACCTCTATACTGGCATTTCTAGTGATACTCTTCACAGCTCCAAAACAGAAAAACTATTTTTAAGGTTATAATGCAAGTTAAAAATACTAATGATATTTACCTGAGGAATGGTTGAACTTCCGAAGGACAAAATGATTGCAGAAATTGCAAATCTTTTAATGAAATATCTGGAAGTTCACAGTCAAACTTTCGAGGCTTCTGTGTCTGTACAAAGGAGGAAAAGAATTTTTTTTTGCCAAAATATACAAAGGATAAATTTATATATGGTTTCTTACTATAATTAAATTCACAATAAAAATTCTTCAAATGATCTAATCAAACTTAAGAAACAGATTAAGAAGTGACAATAAAAGATCATACAATGAAGACATGATATTTTATTTTTTTGAGCTTTCAGTAGACTAGGACATGAGCTGTTGGTGATCAAGTGATATGCTTTGCTCCTCCCCTTGTGTTTTTAGCATTTTATGGGAATTCTAGTATTCCCATCAACATTAAATAAAACCACCTGATTCACTAGCAAAAGGCTATTCCCAAATTTTTCTTTGACTTATAGCATGATCATATAGACATCTCAAGCCCTACATCTCTTACAGTTACCTTTAACATGCCTTGTTGGTTAATAACATCCAAAAATGTTTTCCATGTAACACTTCCTTCCTTGCACCTCTCCCCCTTGATCTTTCCATTATATTTTCCAAAATACAAATTCTTAATCAATTTTAGCTTCTTTAAAAAAACAGGCTGGGAGTGGTGGCTCGCGCCTGTAATCCTAGCACTCTGGGAGGCCGAAGCCAGAGGATCGCTCAAGGTCAGGAGTTCAAAACCAGCCTGAGCAAGAGTGAGACCTCGTCTCTACTAAAAATAGAAAGAAATTAATTGGCCAACTAAAAATATATAGAAAAAAATTAGCCAGGTATGGTGGCACATGCCTGCAGTCCCAGCTACTTGGGAGACTGAGGCAGAAGGATTGCTTAAGGCCAGGAATTTGAGGTTGCTGTGAGCTAGGCTGATGCCACAGCACTCTAGCCCGGGCAACAGAGTGAGACTCTCAAAAAAAAAAAAAAATTATCTCTATCATTTCTTTCTTTATAAAAGGACCAAAAATTGTGCCTTTTAACTTCAATTGTTTTAATTCATAACTCGAGCGGATCTGGAGATATCAAAATTCTCTTCATAAAAAAGTATTCCAGAATAAATAAGTATGAGAATTCCTTTCTACTACATCACTCATTCTTAGACATTAAAAAATATATATATTTAAAGCCCTGAGAAGTCCCCACAGTACAGAAACATGTTTAACACGTAAACAGACTATCTGAGAAGGGGGGGGAAATCCCAACAACTCCTAAACTGCTCTGATCATGGAAATGTTTACTCTCATCTAATAAAATTAATGGTCCCAGGCAATATTGGTTTAGAAATATATCAATCTAATGTTCCAGTGAAGACTTACTGAAATATTACCCTATCCTGATTTGTCAAAGCAGAAAGGGGAATTTGTGAAAAGGAGAGGAGGGGGGGAGGGGAGGGGGAGGGGAAGAGGAGGGGAGGGCAGGAGGAGGAGGAAGAAGGAAGGAGAGAGAATAGTAGGAAGAAAAAAGGAGGGTTAAGGAGAAGGAAGAAATATACGTACAAAGAAAGAACAAATGAATCTATTCCCATCAATCCTAACAATGTAGTATATAAGGTATCCTTCTGTGTTATAAAGATTCTTGATCAAAAATTATAAATACATCTTAAAGTTTTATACCAATTGGCTTTTTAAAACCCAACATTTTTATCTTGATTTTTTTAAAAACCACAACAATTTCTGTAAGTTTCTGATAAATGCCTCTATTTCTGGAAAAAGGTTTTAAAACATACGGAATTTAGTCATGGTTAGAAAATAAATACATACACAAAAGGAAGGGGGCCAGGAGTCCAGTCCCCTAAACAGACGATTTCTTAAAAAAGACTTTCCTGTATAAAGAAATTAACAATATGGTTATTTTAGAACTTTACTTAAGGCAAAAAATTATCTCTGGTTTTTGAAAAAGTAAATTAAAATTTGACAATGCTTCAAATTTAAAATTTAAGAATGGATTTGACTGTTTTTGTAGATTTCAGCGATAATTAATAGCATATACATGCATTATGCTATAGATAACTCAAGTCTACAACATAAAAACATTGTTTTCTTTAAATAAAGTTATTAACGAAGAATACTTACTAAATAACTTCCCAAAAGATTCCCTTTTTGATTTTTCTGCTTCATATAATCGCTTTCCATCTTTGACTAAAGCACCGGCCCACTAGAAGAGACAAGCTATGGTAAACAACGTACACCAGTTCATTAAAGTTCATATACAATTAAAATAGAATTCAACTTGCATACCTCCCTGTAGTGTTTTATGAACATTTTTCTCCTTACAACCTCAACAACAGCTAAGCAGTACATCTGAGGAACTGTACTAAGAGCTTCAACAATTTTTACTCTTTCTAACAGCTCTATTACGAGGCGGAGCAAAGCTTGTAATTTCTCTCCATCTTGATCAGCATGAAGCATTACGAAGCAACACCACCTACAGAATGAAACCCATTATTTTCAACATTCACAAAAGTTTGCTAAAAATAATTTCTTACTAGTTAAGCTAAGGAAATCAAGACACATAAGGCTCTATAATAGTATTATAATTCCAAACTTAATGAATCAATTATTTCAATACAATGGCATGTGAAAATTACCCATCCCTTGGGAGAAATAAATATATACAACTCTAAATAACCTAAAATAGATATAAAAAAATTACTTACTTCAGCCTGACATGTAGGTTATTTGCTAGTTCCTGTTTGGCAGTGGTACACTTCTGTTTAATATCTAATAGTTTTCTATGATTTTGCAACATAATCATTAACTGATTTGCATGACTCAGGCACAAATCAGGTAATACAGATGCATCCTTCAAGTTTTCAGCTCTCATCTGATTAGCTAAAAATCCCTTTGAGAAAAAATATTTTAAAGAACATTATTTTTGTTTCATGAATACATGAACATTCACTTAGGAGGAATATCTATGTTAAACACAAACTATTTTGTTTTCAAATAAGATTTTAATATCCTCTTTTTCTGGATGTAATAGATGCAATCACAGCACAAAAGACCCAGAATTTTTAAGAAACGCTCATCTAACTTTTTTTTCACTTTTCTAGCTAGAAAAAAATGAAGGCTGAGGACATAAAGTAACTTATCCAGGACACAATAGCTGAATTAGAACTAGAACCAATGTGTCTAGACTTTTACAAAACCACAGGTTAGTCTAAACATAAACAAAATATGGTCACTGAAAAACGGAAATGGATTTAATCTAGCCAACCTCATACAACACTATTATTATACATTTCCCCCAAATAAAATATAATCAACAGGTCTTCAAATTATTTATTGAAAAGTTATAGCCATTTCCAGTTATTTCTGAACTACATTTTATTCTAGTGATCTGTGCTCCTGTCTTTAAAACAATGACTAAATTGTGGGCTTTCGCAGTGTACTTTATTATTTAGTAGAAAAAAATTTTTCCAATTTTCTTAGTTACCCTTTCTTATTTATTTTTGCAGGTAAATATTGTATCATTTTGTCAAGCAGAGATTGTGCTTAGGTTACAAATTAATTCAGACAGATCTTGCCACAGTGTTCTTTCATCTCTCTCAAATATTTTTAGTTCTCTTTATTTAATGTCTAAAGATAACTTAATATGGTTATCACTATGCAGTTTATTGCTACAATGACGGTTTTATCCCTACTCTATATACTAGTTAAAATGTAATAGATGGTTTGGTTTTGCACATCCGACTGCTGCCTTGCTATTGTAAATCAATAATTATTCTTCTAGTAATTTAACCATATAACCAGCAAACGAAAAGTATGTTTTCCTATTTTCTGGTAGTTTTCTTTCCTGTTTCATGCTCTTCCAAATATCATAATGACATTTAAATTTAAATGGTGTGTACTGAAGTCAAACTGGTTCAATTTCTGAGAACAAGACAATTTCAACAATATTAAAGACATTTAGACTGGTCTTTATTTTATGAAATGTTGAGGCAATAAATCCCTTTCCATGATTTATTTTCCTCTTTTTAAAATAGGGAGTGGTTAGAAATTTTAATTACTATGTAACTAGAATGTACTACTTCAAGTTGTAAATGTGTATGGCAAGATGTAAAATCTACTAAAACTAATCTGAATTTATCTATTTTCACCAACTACATTCTGAAGAAAATACTGATAAAATAAATGCAATGAGGAAATATCATTAACAGCAACAGACATCTGTAAGTAATAAAATGTGAAATATTCCAGACCAGCAAGAGACTAAAGAGAAATTTAACATTTCTTAAACCCAAATTCTCATTGTACTAAGAATTAATGTGTTCCTCCTGTGTGTCATGAATGGCAGTAAGGCTTTGTGGATAGCGCAACAAGAGAGACTAGAGTCCTGCCTTCTTTGAGCTTATATTCTAAGAGAAGAGATTATATTAAAAACATGCACTAGAGTTTAATTACAATTGTGATACAGCATGCTAAGAGAAAATAAACCTGATGTGATGAAGACTTCTAGATCAGAAACCATAACTCTCTACATCCCTTGACAGCCAAACAGATGACAATATAGGTATAAAAAATTGTCTCACAGATCATATACCATCCATCTACAACAGCTTATCCCCTTTCTCTTATGAACTCACTGAAAATAATCTTATTAAACCTAATCTTGTTGCATCAAGATTCACTCAGGTATGCCCGCTGAACCCTGTCTACCTTGGGGCCTGCATTTCTATTTTAACATTTTGTTCCCAATATGTAACCAGGCAATCTAGATGACTTGGAAATACACTCATGAGTACTTAGGACTACCAAGATGTATTCACTTAAGAATACAAATAGTTAGAAAAGACATGGTTAGAAAAATTAAAAACGTCTAATTTTCATTAAATGTTCTAAAGGGTAAATTCCATGAACTGCTATAGTTCAAAACAACAGCAAAATATTGTGAATAAATTAAGCAGAAAGAAGATGTTTAAACCGGTCCTCTATGATAAGACAATTAAAATTAATTTTGTAATTTCCATGGGAACAGGGTAAGGAATTCACTTAATTTTATTTCAATTGGTATTCAGGAAGGTTAAATAGTCAAACTTAGATAATAAACATGAAAAGCTTAAATACATATATTTAAAAAGGCATTCTTCCATTATTTTGAGGAAAACAAAGTAATACCAATAATGCATTCATCATAGCAGCCATACTCCCAGAAAAATAAGACTTAATCTTATATGACAAAAACTCCATTTGTTGAATCCAATGTGGCTTTGAGGATAAACAATAAATTTCTTTTTATATTACCATCAAATATAAAACCATTTAATGTATCTGCCAGATTAACTATACAAGATTAAGATTAAATGATTTAAAGTGAAGACTTCAAATGATATAAAGTGGTAGAATTATCAGTATTTCAAAAAGTGAACAGAGATTCTGGGGAGCAAAGAAAGAGAGAGAAAATAAGAGATACTCTCTTATCTTAGAGTATCTAAGAAATGGTTATTAAAAAACTGAAGGATTTTAAAGGAATGATGGTTTCATAAAATTAAATATGAAAAAATATAGGAATAAATTTGACATCAAAATTTAAAATTTCTGCACTAAAATCAGTAAAAATAATCAACAAAGAGCAAGACACAATATTTGTATAACTTAAAGTATACAAAAAATTACCCAGATTATATGTGATAAATTCTCACAAAATCATTAAGATAAAGAACATTTGACAAATGAAAATTCAGAGGAAATACATGGCAAACATTGATTAAAGGGAAATTACTCTTATTATTATTTACTAGAAATGTTGACTAATTTTGCTTTTATGAAAGGCATTATAACATTATTAATATTTAAAATGCACAGAGATCTTAGTCTAGTGATTCCATTATCAGAGACTGTATCTAAAGAAATATTAGAACATGTAAGTAAAGATAAATATATTGTTGGGATATTCAAACAGTACTTGTAATAAGGAAAACTGAAACCAAATAATGACCAACAAATGAAGTATAGTTAAATACATTTTGTTTGATTAATCTTATGGAAGGTTAAAAAATAACAACACTGGAGAAGATGCAAAAAGATCAGGAGTACAGTTCTGTTTCTAGTGATGGTGGTCTTTAATGTGATGGTAATGCTGACCAAGCTCCCTGTGGCTTTAGGTATGGGATATCTAGGATAGCAGTGAAGGAGCCAGGCACAGTGAAGGTGCCAGGATCCATGAGAAGGAAACCAAGACATGGAAGTTAGGCAACTAGGAATGCTTTTCCTTAGAGACTTCTGATTCCTAAAGAGGAGACCAAAGCTAAAAATAGGTACTAAGCAGTCATGATATTTCTGTGGGACTAGGAAATAAAAAATTGAACACCAGAGCCAGCCAAAGGAACAGACAATGGAGCACACATACATTCAGATCCAGAAAAGTTATATTGTACAATTAAGGTTAAACCAAAAGTAGACTGGCCATCATAAGAACTGGAGGACACACTTCCAATCTTTTACATTTCTGAAGCTGGATTAAAGTAATTTGAGATTGTAACAGTCCCTAGCGCATGCCAAAAGCAAACAAATTCTTTGTAGACTGTTATCCTAGGCCCTATAATATTTCCTTGGTTTTTCTTATTAAAAAATCAAGCACATGAAAAGGCAAGATCGAGATCAAAGGACTAAAAACTATACTAAGCAACCCAAAATATAAACAGACCCACAGATACAGATAATGGAGTTAACAGGTAAAGACTTTTGAATTATTATGTGATCCAAGAGATGATAGATGGCTAAGACTGAATATTCTGGCTGAAAATTTAAAACTATATAAACAAAGAACCAAATTGAAATTGTGGAGCTGAAAAATAAACAAGAGAAATAAGAAATCAGAAAATGGTTAACTCCAGCTAGTCACTGCTAAAAAGAACTGATAGATAAATCAAAAGTAATTATCTATAATGAAGCAGAAAGATGAAAGGACAGAAAATATAGGAAACAAACATAAATATATGTGGTGAAAGGTCTAACACACTTGTAACTGGATCAGTGAAGGAGAAGGGTAAGCAAGGGAGGCAAAAACAAGATTTGGAGAGAAATTGGGAACTTCTCCAAATGATATAGTCATTAAGTCACAGATTCAAAAAGCACTACAAGCCCAATGCAGATAAAAGATTGCCAAATCTTGTCATCTGAGAGTAAAACTGCTAGAAACCAAACTAAAGGCAAAGAAAACACTAAAAGTTAGTAGCAAACACCCTAGAATTCTACATGTACCAAGCAAAAGTATCCTCTAGAAATCAAGATGATTTTAGTAAGAAAATGGAATTTATCACTAAAAGGAAAATACTAGATGACATTCTAATTTATCAACTTTAATGACAGCAAGGATGCATAGTTTACTTTTTTGAAAAGCAAAAAAGTTAACATGGGGCATATAATTATTCATATGTTCTACTAACAAAACAGCACATTTTAGAGGGAAAAGACAGGCAGAAAAAAGTTAAACTAGAAAAATGTGCATAAAAATCTAATTGTGAAATTCAACAGTTTGGCTCTGGGTGGTTTTGCCATAGTACCTGTCATAGATGGTGGAGACACTGGTTTGTGGGAAAATGTCCAGGGTTACCAACTGTTGCCATTCCACTGCCTTCATGTGGTTATAAACCTACTTTGACAGCAGAATTCTTGTAATATTGCATTAAATTAGACCTAAAATCTAATTATTAGTAAATTCTTCAAGATTTCATATTTCTGTCCTTTTAAAATCTTGTTTCTTATCCTTTTTCCTTTTTTGACAGAGCAGAAGGTACTTGAGTGTTTACTAGAAAGACTGCTTTTATCGTATGTTATTAACATATTTTAAAATGTTGATTATTTTTCCCAGCTGCAAGCAGAACTTTCATGGTTCATCTATAGTAGCTTGGACTCATTCACTATACTTTATGAACCCAAATACTAAGAACATGCCTTTCTTCTTATTACATGTAAACAATAATAATACATTAACTATATTTGAAGATGAAATGAAAACATAGTGCATACAAAGTTGATACTGCACATAAAACCCTTGTACAAACCACAAATTCTTTTTCCTGAGAGAAGTCTGATATAGAGACCTACCTGAGCGAGCTCTTTCTGTTCATTCACCAGCCGGCCACAGCTGGCAATCATCTGGTCTAGGGCATACAGCCGATCTTCAAGCCCTTTAATGGCCTTCATATTTTGATTATCAAGTTTGGCAATAGTTTGACGGCATTCTGCTATAAATGGTCGAATAATCCTTGGGTCAAGCTAAATGACGAGGAAACACATATGAATAAATTTTTCAGAAATTAGTTTTAAGATGTATTTCACACTATATTGCTACAAACCTTCAAAGAAAATAAAAGTGACAGAGAAAGATATAGAAAAACAAAAGCATGGGAAATCTAAGAGATACACTTTCATAAGGTCAAGAATAGGATAAATAACAACTGAATACTAAATATATTAGAATACATCATGAAGAATTCAGTTCCAGAAATCACACATTTCAATCAATACCATAATATAATCAATTCCCAATATTGCTCAGAAAATGTTATTTTCAAGGTCTTATAAAGTATAGAATAATGTCATTCTCCTATCAATCCAACTTCTCTCTAAAGCATATTAGCTTCTTCTGGCAAACTTACCTCTCTCTTAGAGGCAGAAGATAAAATTCCTTTATTCTCAGTCTTTAACTCCTCAAGGAATTTGGTCAATTATGATTTCTTACTCTTCCACCTCTCCCGTTCCCTAGCTTTAATTCTACAAATTTGCTGGAATTCACAGAACCTAAAAAAGCGTTTAACGCCATTCCCTTTCCTTCAAAAGAATATTTTACACTGGCTGCCTTTCCCACACGGACTACATGGCCAAAGATCACCAATGACCTTGCTTTACTTGAGGCTTCTGTACATTTGGCACAGCAGACAACCTTTCCTAAACATTATAGACTTTGGGACATTACTTCTGCTGATTACTTCATGGCATCCTTCTCCTTCTCTGGCTCCTTTTCCTCCATCTAGTCTTTAAATACATTAATAACTGAACAAGTAGAACTTTGTCTTCAGCCCATTTTTACTCTTCTCTATATGATTTCAACATTAAAGTATAACTTCTATGGAGGTAACTCCCAACCTATTTCAATCCTGATCTCTTGCAAATTTTCAGACCTTGTTTCTGACCACTTGATGACATCTACATGATGATATCAACCATGATATCTTCTATTACTGAAGATGGTTGCTTCTAATAAAACTCCCAAAGGGCTTCCTTCTCTCTGCAAATAATATCCATAACTGGTAAGTCTCTCCAGGCCTCTCATCTTTTCAAGCTGTATTGCCTATTACTACTGTCAAGAAAAACCATGTGTTTTCTATCTCTAATCTTTGTTCACATGCTTGTACTGCCTAGTCATTTACACTAATCTCTGCCCCTATTTAAAGGTCCTAGTCAAATACTACCTCTTTCAGAAGTCTTCTCTGACCTCTACAGTATAATGGTAGAGGTCACTATGTATTTTATGCATAGTGTCTTCTACACAAGAGAGCATACAAAAACAATTAAAACAAAACTATTGTTATAACCAAGAATACAGTGCAATTAATAAGAGGATGCATTTCTAATACCACCAAAAAAGTTAACAGAGCCATTATTTAAGTATAGGTAGTACTTTCTTTGCACAGTATCATCTTAAGTGAAACTGTTCATGTATGAACATTTTTTTACTTTCTTAATTGTCTGGTAACTGAGTCCAAAGTGAACACATTTCTATTCCAGAGTACTATGCAAATGCAAGTCTGCTTATCAGAGTGATCTGAAGAAGATGACTATCTTTGGTTCCAATTTTGAATGTGGGCAAAATTACAAATACACATAAACTTAACTGAGCAATGATAGAAGACAAAACAATAGGGGATGGACATGCTTGAAGCTCTTACTCGAGGGGCGAGGGGGTGCATGGGCAATATATGTAACCTTAACACTTGTACACCCATAGTACGCTAAAATAAAAAAATAAAAAATAAAAAAAGAAGACAAAACAAAAACCAACAACTGCTGAATATAATGTTTTTATATTTCATAATCAAGTGAAAGTATAACTGCACTGACAAACATGGAGGAGTATTTTAAGATTCACTGAATACAATTTATAACATGACTCCCTAAAATCTTATTACACTTATTAATATTTGATCACATTTGTTCACAGGTAATGAAAATTAAAATTTCCAAATAATGTCTTTGAAGAAATGTTTTAGATGATATTACTACATATTTAAACCACAGAATCATATTAATGATTATTTACCCAATTATTAATAGTTAACAGTGCTACACTTATTTTTACTCTTGGGCTCTTTCTTCAATATCTATAGAGACTAACATAATTGTTGTCTCTAAGAAGAAACTGGAAAAATAAAAGTTTTTCACACCCTCCATTCTTAACCACCCTACCTTCAAATGTGTCCCCAGTGCACAAAGCAAGCAAGAGCATTCCTTAAGATCATAAACTGCCTGAAAAAAATACTAAGGTTCAATAAATTATGCTGCCATTAATCTGGACAGCTTAGAAATGAGCTAAGTGCACACATTTCCAGTTATTAATTCTCAGAGTGTTCTGGTTCCAAAATGGCAGTGTAGAGACAAGCTGGCTTCTGTTCCCCAAGCCCCCACCCCCACCACAAAACAAAACAAAACAAAACAAAAATACAGCACTGACATCTTCTCCAGCAACAACCCAGAATTCAAGTATGAGAATGGGACAGTTCCCAGGGTCTCAGAGAAGTGGAAAAACAATGAGCAGACAGTAGAAGAACCAGACTTCCACATCCACAATCCCTCCCCCCATTCTGCCAGGCACAGCCATGCTAGAAATCTCCCCTCCATTCGTATGCTTCCTATACTGGAAGTGGTCCATCAGCTTTCCAATCTTCTTGGGCTCAACGGCAGGAGACTTATCCTTGCCTTAACCCACAGGTCGCATCTTGACTGCCTGAAGCGAGAAATAGCCTGGAGGACAGGCAAAGACAAAAGACGGGGGAGGAGGGGCTACCATCTCCAAACTGGAAACTTGCTCTGTATCTTGGCCAAAGGAGACACCACATTAAGAGTAGCTGTAGTACGTTCCCCAGGGCACGAACTGCCGGGTTATCCCACACTGTTGAGATGATCCTTTTGGGACCTCCCCCACCGGGAACAGGCAGTGCTCTGACCACTGACTAGTGCCAACGTGAACCTGGGCTTCAGGTGCAACCTAGAGCCCAAAAGGAGGCGGCGACCAAGCAGTGAAGATTCACTAAGCAAATATATTCAATAAAAACCCAAACAAGCTGGACAGAGAAGAGTGGAATAAATAATCCTTCAATGCAAAGACATAGACATACACCCACAAGAAATGGCAGAAAACAAGGAACCATGACGTCCCCAAAAGGGCAAAGCAAAAATCCAGTCACAGATCCTAACAAAATGGCGATTTGTGAGCTCTCTGACCAAGAATTCAAAATAGCAATTTTAAGGAAACTCAGTGATCTCCAAGATAACACAGGAAAGCAATTCAGAAATTTATCAGAGAGATTTAATAAAGGGATTGAAATAATTAAAATAAATCAAACGGAAATCTTGGACCTGAGAAGTATATTGGCTAAACTGAGAAACACTGTAGAGGCTCTAAACAGCAGAATGTACCAAGTAAAGGAAAGAATCAGTGAAGCCTGAAGACTGGCTATTTGAAAATACAGTCAGAAGAAAAAAAAAAAGGAACATAGACCACATACACACAGAAAATTACCTCATAAGATCAAATCTAAGAAACACTGGGTTCATGAGGGAACTGCAAGAATAAGAAGTAGAGAGCTTATTCAACAAAATAGTAACAGAAAACTTTCGAAACATCAGAAAGTTATCCCGGTACAGGAAAATCTTACAACATCAAACAGATTTAGCCCAAATAAGACTATTCCAAACTCTCAAGGCCAAGAAACAAAAGGAAGATCCTAAAAGCAGCAGGAGATAAGAAGCAAATAAAATATAATTTGTCTGCCAACAGACATCTCAACAAAAATACTACAGGCCAGAAGGGAGTGAAAGGACATTTTCAAATTGTGCAAAGGAAAGAAAAAAAAAACCTGTGATCCAAGAATATTGCATCCAGCAAAACTGTTGTTCGAATATGAAGGAGAAATGAAGTCTTTCACAAACAAAGCTGAGAGAATGCACCACCACCAGACCCGTCTTGCAAAAAAATGCTAAAGGGAGTTCTTTAGTCCAAAAGAAGAAGAAAAAAACTGTAATGTGCATAAGAAACTTTTCAAAGTATAAAAATCCACTGGTACATGGACAAACCCAGAATACTCTATTACTGCATTTTTGATATGCGATCCCCTCATAATTCTAGTACAAAGCCAAAAAGGCAAATCTATCAAAAACAATAATAGCTACTGCAACTTTTTAAGAGATAGGTAATTCAAAAATATGTAAACTGAGACAACTAAGAGTCAAAACGTGGAGAGGATGGAGTCAAAAGTGTAGATTTTTGTGTGTGTGTTTTTGCCTTTGTTTCTAAACATTTGTGTTCTAAGATAAGTTGTGATCTCTTTAAAATAACTTGTTATATCTATAAAATGTTTTCTGTAAGCCTCATGGTAACCACAGTACAAAAACCTACTATAGATTCACCAAAAATAAAAAGCAACAAACTAAATCTTACCACCAGAGATATTCACTTACCTACAAAGAAAGGTAGTAAGAAGGGAGGAGTCTTAAAACAACCAGAAAATAAGCAACAAAATGGCAGTAGTAAGTCCATCCTGACCAATAACAACACTGAATATAAATGGCCTTGATTCTCCAACTAAAAGGCAGAGTGGTTGAATGGAAAAAGAAACAAGACCCAACTATATGGTGAATTCAAGAAAGTCGCTTTACCTATAGAAATACCACAGATTGAAAGTGAAACATGGAAAAAGATAATTCCATGCAACTGGAAACCAAGAAAGAACAGGCGTATGTATTCTCACATCAGATTAAGATAAACTACAAAGACTACATAAAAAGACAAGGTTGGTCACTATATAACAATAATCAGCAAGCAGATATAACAATTATAAATATCAATGCACCTAACACCAAGCTCCCAAATGTATAAAGCAAACGTTAATACATCTCAACGGAGAGATAGACTATAACACAATAATAGTAGGGGAATTTAACACTCCATTTTCAGTGAGAGACAGATAGTCCAGACAGAAAACCAACAAAGAAACAGTAGAGTTAAAATGTACATTAGATATAATGGCTCTAATTTACATTTACAGAACATTTCACACCCAATTGCTATAGAATATATTCTTTTTGTCAGAAACACAAATCAGTGTGCCTTCTGCAGTATAATCTGAAATAGAACATCCAAGAGTCATTCTAACAAGAAGATACTAAAATCTAAGAAAACATGGGAGTCTACAAAAATGCAGCAAGAATTATGAAATTTTTCTGATAGATTAAAATTGGGGGAAGAACTAAATAGTTAACAGAACTAGCATCTATTAATCCACAAAATATAAAACTAGAGATTCAAAATTGTTAAGTGAGTTATAATGGATGATAGACATTAGAGAATCATTGCTTCTTTCTTCTTGTTATAAAAAGTGAGTAAAACTTATGACTGCTAGATTTCACATTAAACATGCAAATACAATGCCAATTTCAGGTTCTCCTTACAGTCTACAACCCTGTTCTGACTTCTGGCACAGCTCAATTAATTATAAAAAATGAGACTTCAATTATTCTGATCACAATCATGTGGGTGATAATCTACAATCATAAATAGAATTTTTAGGTTACTAAAATGTCAAGAGTTTAAGCAGGAACACCACCTTTCATTCATTTTTGTCAGTAATCTTTGCGTAATATATTACATACTTCCCTGTCCTGACCAACTGTTCTTTGAATAAAATGCCTACCCTATAGGATCTCATCAAGCAATTGGATACTGAGAGAATTTAAAAATGTAGGGTTTTTCCCCCTAAGTTTTCCATTGTACTACATTGTATAACTTTAACAAGAAAAGTATTGCATTGTTTTCCAGGCATCACAGACAATGTGCTTTCTGTAAACAATAAATCAAAGATTAATGCTCTTCCAACTAAGTGCCCCTTGAGAAAAGTTTAACTATTTTTAACCATTGTCTTTTGGCAACAGCAGCTTTCAAAACATTATTTCATATTTCTGCATCATTGAAACATGTGCCCTATCAACTTCCTTCCTGGCTTGAAAGATTTTTGTATCAGTTTATGTAATAGACATGGAAGGTATTTATTCCTCAGGTTTAAAAGTTTTTCAAATATATGTGAAGATCTTAATCCAAAATGCAAGCTCACTATTATTATTAAACACAACTACAAACACTATGTCTAAGTTTTGAATTTTGAAGATTTAAGGCAGGTGTAGTATTTAAAATTTCTTCATTAAAAAATATGAAAGAGGTTCCCTCCACAGAGATGGTGACTGGAAAGAGCCATAACAAAGGGACTTTTTGGGCAATGGAAATATTCAGTGTCTAACCATCAAGACCTGGGTAGTTAATTGTATGTAAATTAATTTTCACTCCACTAGAAATTTTACTTTCATGATCTCAAATAATCTTCACAAATTTACAGTCAATTCATAAATAAGGTTATGAATTAATTTGATTCAAACTAGGCTTGAAAGTTTCACTCTTGTGTTCATTTATTTCTACTCAAACATAATACCCATTCTCTCATTATATAAAATATTTAGTATAATATAAAGAAGTTAAATAAGATATGAAATATCAAATTAACATTACTTACCCTGCTCATAGAATCAAAGCATTTCCTGACCAAAGATTCCACATCATTAGGTCTATCTTGAACATTTATCCAGTCTAACAAAGAAACATTAAAAAAAGGCAGATCACCGTCTTTAGCATCTATCGAAGTTTCATCCTGCTGAACAGTACTTTGACAAGATTCCCTAATATCTTTGCCACTTTCAGCATCTGTGGTATCTGGGGCTACATGTTCCACTGACTTGTGAAATGAGGTTAACAAGGATTTATTAGTTGTTCTAGGCATATCAGGAGAGAGCACCAGTTCAGTGGATCTTTTCATCTCAGGTTTTTCTGAGTCTTCATTTTCAGGTAAAGAATCCAGTCTTCCCAAACATTCCCTGTAACTATGTCTGGTTAGGCACTCCAACAGTGGAATCTTGGCCATTACTGAAACTGCAGTTCCTAAACTTAAAATACAAAAGATCTGTCAGTAATGAGATTGCTCAAGTTAGGGATTAGCAGGTTTGAATGAAATCACATTTTATTATCTCTCACACATCTTACGACCTCTTTATTATATTATACATATACAAACTAGTCTATGAACTAGCTGTTCACTAAAAAAAGTCTAGATTAGTCTAGAAGTCTAGATTAACACATTAAATTATCACTCTAAAGTAAATCTAGCTAGACTATACTAAACAAGTAAACACTCAGCTTTTATGAAATCTTAAAATATAATAAATTCGAATTTAGAAAAAAAAAATCTACCGTAACAGTACCTTAAAGTACAACCTTTTGTCCTTAAGTCAATCAAATATGCATGATATATTGAAAGAACAGTATGAAATAATATAGATAAACATAACTTATATTCATTAAGCCTTAAATATTATTGAAAAGCATGGAAAAATGAAATTTTGATGATTTTAACTTCTATAAAACCATATGTAAACTGATGCAAGCTCCTACATTAAATTGACATAACTAATAGAACTCTCAAAAGAATTGTTACTTGAAAAGGTTATCACTTTCCAGTTGGGGCACATACAAAAAAATAAAAATAAATAAAAAAAATAAAAAGAAAAGGTTATCACAAAAACATTAAAAAGATCTTTCTAATCTTAATTAATCCTTCTCTTTCCTCCAAAGATTTCTTCCATTTTCAACTTAAGGCCAAAATCTATCCAACATTCATACCACAAAACAGAGAAACCTGAATTAAAGAAGCTACCAAATTTTTAAAAAAGAAGAAAAGAAATAAAGAAAACAAAAAAAAAAAAAAAAGAAAGGAGAAAAATAAAGAACTTGCTACTTGCTTCTAATTCAAGGTAATAATGATAATTTTAAAAAAACCACAGAACCCCCTCCCAAAAAAAACTGAATACAAAATATTAAAAGCACATGCACACAGACAGAATAAAGGTTATATTCCTATTGAATTATCACTATATTTTTACATTAATTACAGCCCTCTTAAAAATGAACCAGTATGTATTAGATGGGCTTCCATGCAAAGACCTAGAAAGCCATCTCAAATGAGAGTCAGAACACAATGGCTTTTTTTCACCTCATTAAACCTGTATCAGGATGGCAATATTTAAAAAGGACCTTAAAATTTTTCTCGATTGTCCAATGTTTGAAAATTTTTCCATTTCCATTGGTTATATTATTTTACATCTTGCCACTTCTATTTTGTACAAGAGATAGGCAAAGATGCTTGGTTTTGTAAATGACTTCAAAAATATTTTCAGCCTTTTCCATAAATAAAAGAAAAGAAACATTGGAGACTCCTAAAATACCTGTTAAATAAAACTGACTGTACTTTAAGATTATACAATCTATAAAAACTACAATCTGTAAAGCACTATCATAAAATGCTCAAAAAATAAACACATATATGTCCTATGAAAAACAAACTGACAGTGAAAAACTATGATAAATTTAAAAGGAATTTTAAACAAACATCTTATTATTCATTTTAATGGCAAACATACTGAGTAAGTTTTAACTTGATGTCTTCTATGGATTGCAGATAATTTGAATAAATACTTTCAAACTTGAAAAGTAGTTTTTGGTATGAATTTGAACAGTCCTCCAGATTGGCCATGATTGCAGCCCAGCCTTGGTGTTGAAGATGTTCGTCATGGACAAGACCTTCACAAAAAGAACAAAGTTTCTTGGCAACTTCATACATTTCCTATATTAAAAAAGAAAAGAAAAGAAAATAAAAGAAGGCAATGGTTTGTGTGCACATGTTTGCATGTGTACAAACATGTATATGTATGCATGAATGTGTTTGAAGCACATTTAAAAAAACTGTTTCTAAAGGACTGTTTGAGTTTATTTCATTGTTCATGCCTATAAGAAAGAATCTAAAAATAACATATGATAAGAATTCTGAGGGGTTTCTGAGCAGATATCCTAGGAGATGATTGCTAGAAGAATTCTATAAGAAGTTACTGCTAGAAAACAGAGGAGTCAGGATTCCAATGATTTGACTAATGACTAACATGTGCCATCCCAAATGTCATTGTCCTCTAATTTTCTCAGGCTGACATACTTATTAAAAGCAAATTTTGTGGAAGACAAAAACTAAAGATTAAAATACATTATCCACTTCTAGATTAAAATAACCGCAAAACATTTTTTAACTTAAGAAGATTCTAGAAAATACTTTAAGTAAATGGTGAAAAAGTAGTCCAGAGGAGAAAGTGAGAGAAAGAGATAGGAACAGATGACGAAAAGATCCAGAGAATACTAAGGTATGGAAGGAGCTGGTCTTTACTAATAAAACAAAGCCTCCTGAAGAATTCTTTAATGTGGAAGAACATGATCAAGCATATGCTTTAAGAAGACTGATAATATGGAAAAAGTTTTATAAGATGGAATGGGGAGTAGATACCTGAAAGAATGGATGAAAAGTGATTATTTTCAAGTTGTCACAGGCTAGTTGTATAAATGCAGCAACAGTTATCTAGTTATCAAAATAAATAAGAAATAAGACACTCCCTATGGGCTAGGGATATCAATAGGGTGCTTGTGTGTTATGTCATTAAAAAGTAAACTACCACACTGACTCTAAAATAGAGTGAATAAAACCCCGTAATTATGAAGCACGAAAAAGAAAAAAAGTTTTCATATTTTAAAAATGTGGAAGGTGGATGACAACACCCCTGAAAAGACCAGTAAAAACAAAAGTTATTAGGTACATTAAAGCAAGAGTTTCTTGCAGTATGTGCAGAAAATATAGGGAGAAGATTCATAAACACAAAAGAGAACATAAAAAAAAAATTCTAAACATTTAAATTTCTGGAACTGTGAAAAACTAACAAATATAAAATAATTAAAAATATACTGGAGATGAATGTAAACAACAGAAAACAAGGCAAAATATCCATAATGCAATTTATCAAAACACAACCCAACAGGACAAAGAATATGAGCAGGAGAATGCCCTAGATACATAGAAAATAAATGAAAAATGCTCAACTTGGGTCATAATCCAGAAAATAAAAAAACAGATGCCATCACCTTCATCTATCACAATGGCAAAATTTAAGACAGAAAAATGTCATCTTTAGGGTGGAGAAATGGACACTTTCAAATTGGCTGTAGGGCAGTTTGAGATCATCAAAATAAAATGTTTAATCTGACATAGAAATTCTGCTCTTAGAAATGTATCCTACAGAAACACTGGCACAGATACACACAAATATAAATACTCAAGTATGTTGACTGTGCCACTGTTTAAGAGCAAAAAGAAGATAAATCTAGTATTTTAAAAATGAAGTATCCTGCAATAATGAAAAAGGAATAATAATAGTATGCTTCCATTTATTTGGGGAGGCAGAGTAGAATTAGAACATGTATAACAACAGAGGTATGAGATAGAAACATCCCATGTGCCAGTATATAAAAGTCTGGAAAAATGCAAAACAAATGTTTGATCATCATTGGGATAGAGTGCAGAATGAATGAAAAAGGAAATTCACCTTTCCTCTATACATATTGCTAAAGTTTTATAAGCATGCAAAATCATCATTACCACTCTGTTTTAGAAAATAGTGTTATTAATGAACAAATTGAGCCCATAAGAATCTCTTTACAGATAAAATATGAATGTTGGCAAGATGATGTAAATGAAAAGAATACCAGCCTTGAAGAGAAGAGGCCCCTCTTCATTCTCACTGGCTATTTGGCCTTGAAGAAATTATTTAACCTCACCTGTTCTTGTTTCCATATGGGTTTAAGAAAGGGACAGCAGTGATTGTTTAACATGATGATATAAATATGTCTCTGCCCGCTTTTCTTTCCTGAAACCAACCATATACAAAAGGAAAACAAGAAACAAAGACAGCATCTTGATAAACTAGGAAACAACTACTACCACCCCCACCCATACAATACATGCAGCAAACCTGTGAAGAATATGAAAACTAGATCAAGCTGGGTCAGATAAAGAGGGTACCACTATTGCAGATTTTTAGCAAAACTAGGGAGAACTGAAACCACCTTGGAAGCCTGGATGGAATGCACAAACCACTCTGGGCCCTATATAAAATCCAAGCATAACAGAATAAATTATAAAACCTATCTATATGATATACTTGCTAACTGAGCAAAGAAGCCAGAGGAAAAACTGTGAGTAAAGGCAGCCCTCAAGCTGCTAAATGTTCTCTAAAGTGAAGGACAGAATAAGTCATTTTTGCTTCTCTCACACGTACATACTGATTCTCATGAGGGATCCATCCTGTATGACCCAGGGACACTTCCTGCTAGCCAGAAGGCTTTGTCTTACATCTTTTCCTACCCTGTCTTCTAGGAAGAATTCAACTCATTCAAAAGATGAGTAAAAACTTAAAACTATGAAATCTATATTACTGTGTATTTAAAAAAGGAATAAGAAAAAGACAAACCAAAGGCAGACCCCACCCTTCCCCAATCAAATGGGTATTATGATCAAATTCTTTCCTAAGAACTTAACCTAATTTTGTTTCTTAAAAAAGAGCTCAACGCAGAGATTCAGCTCAGGAACTAAACAGAAGAGGAACAAACAAATCACTTAATACTAGGCTACACTGGAAGAAGACACTGCTAAAAACACAGGGAAGTGTAAGTCAGCCTTTAGCAAGCAATACAAATGAAATAAACAGAATTACCAAGAAAATGTTGACTAAAAGGTGGTATCACTGAAGAATAAAATACACTGAAAAAATATTCCAAGACTCTGAGTATTTGAATCTGAAAATTAAAAGGAGATAATATCTGTAAAATATCAAATACAGATCATTCAATACCAGATCATAGCCTAGTAAAATAAATGAATTTCAAAGAGTTAGTGCCATGGACCACACACATACAAAAACCAATTAATTCACTATAGGCTAGTCAAAAGGGAGAAATCAAGCTGGCTACAGATTAGCACCTATTAATTTTAGATGCTAGAAAAGTCTTACAGATGACATAATACAGAGAGAAATTATATTTCAAAAACATGAGCCTATAAATATATTCAAACTTATAGTAAGTAATACAGTTCTTATGACCCCTTCCTGAAGTAACTACTACAGAACATCTTCACTGAGTTAAGAAATAAATGTAGATAATATATAGTAAAAACAAGCTGAAAACACTGAATCCATTTCAAGACAAAATTTGAAAGACCTATTGGCATTAAGTTAAAGAATGAAAAGATTTTCAGAAGTAAAAGGGGAGACAGATTAAACACAGTCTAAGTATACTGATTTCTTTATACTACAGCAGTCAAAAGATCTTTGAAGACAAAATAATCCAAACGCAAGTAAAGGTATAAATGGTGACCTCTAAAAGGACAAAAAATGAGATGACTGAATCAAATTGGGCAAGAGGTGGGGAGGGAAGTAGTAGGATACTAATTCTGCAATTGCTCAGAGTTAGCAAAAGATACTTTGCTAAGAGTTTCAATATATTAAATGAAGATATTGTTATAAAAGGAAACATTAGAAGAACTCAAAACAGACAACAAACCTTCCAAAATATCCAATGGAACATACATACGCATAAAGAAAGTAAACAGACAACAAGAAAAATTTCAAAAAGCAGCATTCAAAACATTATATATTCAGATGCCAGAAGTAAATATATTTGTACAATATTATGCAGCAATGAATTCAAACTATCAATACATGGAATGTTCTGAATGATTCTCAAGAACATAATGTTGAGTACAAGAGGCCAGACACAAAAGAACACAAACTGTACGAGTTCACTGACTTAAAGTTCAAAAAGAGGAAAATAATCTATGATTTACAAGTCAAGATATTGGTTAGCTTTAATGAAGAGAGAGTATGGGTACCGATAGGGAGAAAACATGAAGTAGGAGTTCTGGGGTGATACTATGTTTTTATCTTGTGTTCACTTTGTAAAAATTCACTAAGAACTAAGGTACCATACGGTTTGTGCATTTTCCAAAATGTATATGCCTCAATACACAAAAATCTATTCTTCATTGTACCAATGATATAACTGAGTGCAAGGTCACACCAGGAGTAAATGGGGTGACCAGATACAATCTCAGGTAATCTGACTTTAGAAACCTCACTCTTGACCAGTAAGTTATAGCATCTCTATTTCCTTCCATAATGAACTGATCTGACCCATGTCACTGTTTTGGTTATACCAGCTAGAGAATGTGTTTAAAATCTGTGATGTTTTTCCCTCCACCTTCCATTCTTCTTTCTCATTATTTTCTTGGCTATTCCTGGACACTGACCCTTACATATGACGTTAAGACCATTTTAGATCTAAAATAAAACAAAAACAAAAAGAAATCCAAAGCTCCTTCCACCCCCACAAAAATAAAATCATGGCATCATAATGGCAACTAACTGTAATCCATTAAGTTCACAATCATATTTATAAGATATATCTTCTCATTTGTTGTGTGGTTATGTTTCATGTCCTCAAGGTTCTTTCATTTTGTAGCATGTTATGAGACTTTCCTTCCTTTCTAAAGCTGAAAAATATTCCATCATAAGCACATACCATATTTTTTATTACTCATTTATCCACTGATAAACATTTAGGCTGATTCCACCTTTTGGCTATTGTTAATAATGCTACTATGGATGGTGGCATACACCATTGTTTTATTAAGTTATACTGAAAATTCTAATAATTGTTATGCTTTGTCTGGTGGTGGTAGGCAAATATATAATTTCACTTATCTTTTTCATAAACTAAACCTTTTATCATTACATTTCACTTTGTTCTGTTTAATGCTTTCAAGTCCACTTTGTTAAATATTAGTATTACCATTTTTATCTTTGTTTACATTACCTATTAGCTCTGCATATACCTATCTTTTCATACTTTAGCAACCTGTTTTAATTGTATTGCCTATAAATGATAAAGCTGTGGGCTATTTTGTTTTTTAGCTGTATAATACAATTTATCTTTTAATAAGACAATTGGCTAAGAAATCCCTAAGACTTTTACTAATCAAAGTAAATGTTTGTTTATTTTTACAAAAGGTAAATACTGTTATTTCCTTTGTTCTAAGACTTTACATTTTTTCATGTCTGGAAGCAAAATGTGGCTTACTACTGACAGCTTAATGAATTCCTATAATATTACAGTAAGGTAAACAGCGAGTTATTGGGAAAAACTAAATAACTGGGAAACAATCCGTGGGGACAGCAACTAGTAGTATAAGAGTATACACTGGATATACAGTATACTGGATAGAAATTTGACTGTCTTCCAGGAACTAACCATGGATATGGGAAAAAGAATTACATTTTTAGAGCTACTTAAGCTCTCTATGTCTACTCTAACACAGGTACTTTATTATTTTTTTTTATTTTTTTTTTTTTTGAGACAGAGTCTCACTTTATTGCCCAGGCTAGAGTGAGTGCCATGGCGTCAGCCTGGCTCACAGCAACCTCAATCTCCGGGGCTCAGCGATCCTTCTGCCTCAGCCTCCCGAGTAGCTGGGACTACAGGCATGTGCCACCATGCCCGGCTAATTTTTTTTTTTGTATATATATTTTTAGTTGGTCAATTAATTTCTTTCTATTTTTGGTAGAGACGGGGTCTCGCTCAGGCTGGTTTCGAACTCCTGACCTTGAGCAATCCGCCCGCCTCGGCCTCCCAAAGTGCTAGGATTACAGGCATGAGCCACCGCGCCCGGCCACACAGGTACTTTATTAATTAAAGAATATTCAAAAGTAATTATCTACAGATCGTCGTATAGAAGTTGACCCAATCCTGTTCTCAGATAGCTTTTCCACTCTAAAATACTGCAACTGTGAATGTAGAGTAACTAACAATGTATGAGCCTGAAATTTAAAAACTAGATATATTAACCACAAAATATATTTTTAGAATGGTTTATCATTTTTCATGGTTTTTTGCATGGTTCCTATGCAATTTAGACTACTTTATTTAGGTTTGAATGCTTTTAGGAAAATCAGTTATTTAAATAATTGTTTATATCTTACCACTGCAAGTTGTGTCCTGGAAGCAACAGTGTGAAAAACTGCAGGCATCATAAGAGATTCTTCAACTTTTATTTCCATGTCATTTTCGGTTGAAAAGGTAGTTTTAGGAATTGCAGGTGGACGATCACATAAGATCATTTCTTTGTTAAAAAGAAAAATTGGATTTGTGTCCTATATATAAAAAAGAAAAGCAGATATAACTGAAATTAAATGTTATTGAACATGCACATTGCCCTCAATATATGAAGTGAATAAACCTTACTTCTGAAAACTGAGTTATCAGCTCCCTATCTGATGTGAAAGTGGAGCATCCTTGTATGAAAGGACTCTTGGATACCTACCGTCCCAGCACTATAGGTACACACTCTTCTATCTGCAGCCATGCACTCTCCTCCATTGACCACCAGCACCTGGTGCTGAATAGCAATCTTATATTTGCTTTGAATGGCATGCTTAAGGTCTGCCACACTTAAAAAAATAAAAATAAAAAGAAAAGAAATCAGTTATTTGCATTTGTCTCCTACTTTTATTTTCAAATAAGTACTATATAAAAAAATGCTTAGATAGGCTAATGAATTTCACTCTAAAGCTTCCCCCCAAAATAATAGTAAAAAATTTAAGTGTTCTCTTTATAACATATAAACAGAATATGCTCAAATCAGTAGGAGTGCTAAAGTTCTGAGAATACAGGATTTGTGTTCAAGTTTCCACATCACTTTACAGAAAGTACATTAGTGTAAACCATGTGAAAATTCCTCCTTTTACCTACCTTTCAAACATTTCTACAGAGATAAAGCTGTGTTTAATGAAAATGAGTCCTCTAAAAAAACAAAATAATCGCATAATTCCACTTTAAAACAAAGATTATTGATTTTACAAAGTATTTATAATAATTTCAGTGTCAGATTTACTCTGAGCTCTCCATACTGCTCACAAATATCGAGGAGGACATTCATTAGGTAAATATTGGAAACTTCTGAAAACCTCAAGAATTATTAGACATCTGAGCCCCACTAATTTGGCTAAAAATATTAAATTTATTTTATTCTCATTAACAAACAAAACACATCTATTGACCATATTTAAAGGGTTAAAAACAAATGACCTAAAAACCATAGAAGTGATGTATATTGTTTTAAAAAGCTAGCAATAATTCCCTTAACAATGGCTTATGAAACTTAAAATATTAACAGCAATTGGCTATCGGTACTTATAACAATATAGCTTCAGTTTGAAATCAGATTGTTTGTGGGTCTCGTTAAATTTTGAATATCACATTCATGCAACAGAACAAACCACAACTTAAAGAATTTAACTAGCATTTCACAGAAAGATGACAATTACAAATGTAATATGTTGGGTAAAAGATTTAAGAATCACCATATGCTACACCTTTCTAACAGTGAAATAGTTTCCTCAAAATAAAATATTTCTTTAATTTTCTGCATGCAGAGAAAATGCAAAATTAAAGAGGATAAATGAAATACAACTCACGTTTGCACTGTAAGTTCAGTGTCAAATGCTAGAGTAGTTCCAGTGTTAACCAGAAATACATACAACTTCATGATGATTTCTCTGGATTCTGTGAGCTCACACCTCACCCTCTTGATACAGTTACTGGAAGAAACAAGAAATAAATTTTACAGACACAACTACAAGTGCAAATATCTTCATGCAGATGCAGCACAATTTTACTACATAAATAATAAAAAAATCAAAATAGGTTTTGATATCTAAGATGGCTAACTGGATGGTTAAAAAAAAAAGAGAGAGTAATGAAAAGCGTTAATAGTTCTACCATGGCAAAAAAGTTTGTTTTCAGAAAAAAGGGGCCAGCAGTTAGAATAAAAGTTGGTATGTTCATATTTCACACTTTTTTTACATTAAGATTAAAGCATCTGGTCAAACATCTTATCACTAAGAGTTCTTGCCCAACTTCTTCCTCAAAACAATAAACTAGACTAGTATTAAGGTTAAACTTACTAGAAGCAAGTAAGAGGCACTACTACTTGCAAATTAGGGGAAATGAGTCCCAAATCCTTTCACCAGCTGCCTCTTCATCAGTGTTCCACCTCCACAGTGGGCTAAAGGCACTCCATAAGACACTGTGGCCCTAACAGTTATAGCACCCTTGAGCAACAGTAGAAAAGTATTCCGGTCAGGAAATCAGAATATTTTAAACAACTCTGCCAGTAATGAGTCCAAGCTAAAACTAATCTATAAAATAAAGCTCTATATCAATAAACTGAGGAACAGATTTCATGATCTAGTATTTTATTTTTAACAAATGGGGGTAAAAATCTAAGATTAATTAAAGTGATGAAAGATAACTATAAACTCCCAGAAAGTAGTAGGTATCTTTATTTATGCTGTTTTCTCCATAAGCCTTAAAAATATCTTCTCTGAATTAACAGAGAAGAAAGAAAAAGCAAGTAAGGTTTTAAAATTAAAGTTTCCAAAATCATTATTTTAAATGCATTAGATCAAAAACTTACAAAGGTAGCAACTGTGACTTACCGTCAGGCACTGTGAATAGAACTACCACTTTCCTTAAGAAGCAGATTAAAACTGGCTTATGTTTCCTTTGCTTGAAATTGGCAACTGAATGGCATTACTGGTTAAACTCAGAGAACTGAAAAAGAAATTTTTCTAGATTATTAGAGAGAAAAACAATTCAATACGTAATAATAACATATAGTTGTTGTTCTCGTCTTTCTTTTAAAATCATCATCTATTAAGGGTAGTCTCTACTTAGGCCCTTTTCCTACCTGCATATTCACTGAAATCCCAACCAATGACCTTCAACCTACATCACTCCATTGAAAGACATCAAACAAGTGTCACCAATGAAGTCCCCCAAACTGCTGATTCTACAGCCTTTTCTCAGTCCTTAAAATGTAATAGTAAAGTGCCCAAGCAATGGAGTCACACAGCCTGGGTTTGGTCTTCTCCCCATTACTTGCAACCATATGATCTTGGAAACCATTTGAGTTTCCTTTCTTGTGCACAGGAATAAAAATGGCACCTGTAGCAGATAGCCTCTAAACCAATTATCTGGTCTACCTCCACCTCTTAGTATCCACACTCTAGTGAAATCCCCCCACTGCCCACATACAGGCAGGCCCTATGATATCTTTCTAACCAATAAAATATTCCAAAGGTAATGGGTTATTGTGTCCCTGATTGTTACTCAAGATTATAATTTGAATCATTCCAGCTGACTCTCTCTTTTGCAAGCTTTGACCAAGTTAGCTGCCATAGGGAGGGGCCCACCTAGTAAGAAAATGAAAGTAGTCTCTGGCCCACAGAGGGCCTTAGTCTGACAACCCTCAAAGAACTGAATCTTGACCATAACCAATGAACCCAGAAAATGATCAGCCTAGCCTCAGACAACACCTTGTTGTCTGGCCAGTGCTGGCCAACACCTTGATCGCAGTCTCATGAGAGAACCAGAAGCAGAAGACCTAGCCAAGCCATGCCTACAATCTATGAAATAATACATTTAGGTTGCTTCAAACAGCCAAGTTTATGGCAATTTCTTATTCAGCAATAGATAATTAATACAGCACAACCACATCACAGGGATATTAGGAGGATGTGAAAGAAAAACATATGGTACTTGGCAGGTAATAAGCCAACTCTCCAATGTTTGGGTGGGAGCTCAGGCCTCCTTACTCACCTTCGTACAATAGAGCTCGCCTACTCCCACGGCTGCAACTACTACCATTGCTGGCTGCTGACTCCTGAATCTTGCCCAAATTGCTCCTCAGCTGTCCATCCAAACCCTCTCAAACTCAACAAATCTAAACTGATTTTCTACAGTCATTTCTTCAATAGTTTCTAAAACTGGATAATCTTCTCTGCTCCCTAAACCTTCTTGCTTTTAGTTTATTTCTCTCTGTTGAGGAAATTTATTATACATTAACCCAATTTCTCACTATCTTAAACCTTTTGTCCTAAAAGACATATAAACATTAGCGAATCTGTCCTGCCAATTCTAACCTTTGTACATTTATTGGCACTGTATCCCTATTTCTGTTCTTTTACATCAGACCCTCACTGTGCCTCCTCTAAGATTTTTACAAAAGCTTCTTAATCTGTACCATTTCTCCTCAATCCCATGTCCACCATCCTCCACACTCCCTTCAAAGAGATCATTCTAAATTCTAGGATGATCTAGTTTATCTTTTCCTTAAAACTCACAATGATTCTGATTTTTACAGCAGCAGCTACCATTCTGTACTTTATCTTAGGAAACTACTCTGAATGCTTTATTAAATGAAATGTTTTCATATGATCCTCACAAGAATCCTTTGGAGTAGACACTACTGTCATCCTCATTTTGTAGAAAAGGAAACTAAGAATTAAAGGAGTGAAGTAATATCATAGGTTAGTGATTGAATGGCAGATTAACTCTGGCATTTTCATCATTTTTTTTTATCATTACAGTAACCCCCAAGTGAGTAAACCGACTATGGCCTCTTCCTCTCTGGTACAACATCTCACCCTCATCCTTCCACCAATCCCTCCACCACCTTTTTTTACTCCCAAATACCATATTGCTTAAACTCCCCGAACAAAATAAATTGTTAAAGTTTCTCTCTGAGCTTTCATGGGGCAGACCTCTCAGCTTAGAATTCTCCTTCCCCTACTTGCTATGATCACCCCTTCTACTTGCATAACCCTCACACACATTTTCTTTCACAGAATCAATCACTTCGTTCGCTGTGCTATACAATCTATATGTGCTTCCATGCTTGGATACATTATGTTTCTTTTTATATTTTTCACCTCTACTAAATAAGAGCCTCTTCAAAAATAAGGGCTATGCATTCCTGGAAACTAGCTCTAAAATAATTTCTAAATAAAATAAATAATTCAGCACTGGCAAGTATTATTCTACATCCTTACAAAGACCCTTAGAAAGCCACATGTTTAACATCTCCCCCAGGATTTCCTCAACTTGTTCTCTAAGAAAAATCCCTGGATTCTGCAATGTCATTATTTTCATCACAACAGTAAGACTCCAGTTCATCCATCACCAATGCACCCTTCCCACCATTATAATTTAAGAGTGATGTAGATACTCTAAAAAATGTAGCTCCCTTAGTTCAGCCCAATTAAACAGATACTAAAGTTCTACCTAACAAGTAGAGACTAAAATATATTTCCTGTTATTAATATACTACAGATTAGCACCAAATCTTTGAATTAATATGGGAACATGACTAGGAATCCAATAGATTAAAGTGATAAGTAGCTGATACAGAACCTCCAATTACGACAGCTAGGATCCTGAATAACACGAGCAAGGTGCTCTTCCAACTCCTGTTGGGCATTACATGCAGGGGAGAGGAAAATGTGTTAAATTGCTAAAATTTTGAGGATTTCATACAATAGGATTACTAAGGCTATCTTGATTCATATAATTACTTTTCCTTCATGTAATAAAAGTTTTTCCATATTACAAATGCTTCATAGTAACCAATACCAATGGTTAAAAAGCATTCCAACTTGTGAATTCACCATAATTTACTTACTACCTCCTAGGTTTGTTCGTTGAATCCCACAAACATAACTTTTAAGATAGATTCCTAGAAGTAAAATTGTCGGGCCAAAACGTTCAAACATTTTAAGGCTGTTAAAGTATGCTACAAAATTGCTTCTTTTACCAAGTTATGCTCCTCAGGCTATGTACCAAGTCAACAAGGACAATAATATATCCTTGCAGGTACTACATGTTCAAATGTTTTCCAATAATATTTTACATATACATGTCATCTTTATTAGTGAGTTTGAATGTCATTTATTCACAGATTGCCTAATTTGTACCAGATATTATGCTAGACACAGAATGTAGCAGGGAACAAGATAAACACAGTATAGGTCCTGGACTACTATGAACCTCAGTTACTAGAAAAAAAGGCTAGCTCCATCTTATAGCATTAGCTCAAAGATTAAGCAAGACAACATGTGTGTATATATATGTGTATATATACTCACTTATAAAACATGCAATGCAATGCCTAAGATAAACACTCAGTAAATGTACTCAACAAATTTTGTACACATACATTTAAGGCATTGAAAATTTTTAAAATGATGAAAAAAAGCACAATACCTGTAGCCAGGCAAAGTAAGCATAATTGTCATAAATGCGATACTTTCTAATATGCAGACAGTGACGGGGAAATATAAAGAGCTCTTAACACATCTACAAGAAGATAGGCCAGAAGGTGCAGACCTAGAAAAGGCATGCAGATCTGAGAGATGTTAATGAGAGGAAGCTAGAGATAAGCAAGGAATCAAATGACTGTATTGAACAAAGATATGCTGAATGTTAAAAGGAATAATTTTGTTTTCTGAAGGACTGGGTAGCTAAAGTATGGTAACTAGAATGGAAGGAATATTCATTAATTTATTCATTCATCCAAATCCAACAAATACTTAATCATTTTCTGTGCCAGGACTGAGTACTGTGTTAAAAAACTAGACATCATCTTTGCACTCATGGAATTTACACTCTTGAAGGAGAGACAGACATAAAACAAGAACAAAGTAAACATAAGTTGTGGCAAATGAACACACACAAAAAGAATAAGTAGGAAGAAGGACCTATTTCAGATTTAGGTGATTAAAGGAGGCCTCTATGTGGGTTACATTTAAATGGGTTCTTTGCGATAAGAAAAGGCAGGTACTGACATGGCAGGGGTATAGCAGTATAAGACGACACATCATTTTTGTGAGATTAAACATAAAATCTTAATAATCACTGTATTATATTTTTGCTTATCTCTTTTTCCTTGTGAATATCATTTATCTTTTTGTTTTGATATAATTTCACACTTAGAGAAAAGTTATAAGAATATTACTAAGAACTACCCTTGTCCCATTTACCTAGATTCACCAACAGTGAACACTGTGTGTGCTCCATTTGCTATAACCTTTGTGCCAGTGCACAGTCTTGTGCAAGTACATGCTTGTGTGCTCACTCGCTCGCTCTCCCTCTCTCTCTCTATATATATATGCACAGACACAGAGACATTTTTCCCAAAGTACTTGAGATTAATTTGCAGAATGTCCCTTTATTCATAATTCTTCAGAATGTGTACTCCCTAACAGTAAGGATTTTCTCCTAAATAACCAAGGAACATTTATCAGATCATGAAATTTAACACTGATGCACTATTATCTAATCCACAGGCCATATTCAAATTACTGTCCTAATGATATCCTTCAGTAGCTCCCCCCTTCCAGATCCAGGATCCATTTCAGGGTCACATGTTGTATTTAGAACTCTAACATCTAATCTCTTCAATCTGGGGACAGTTAAAAATCTTTCTTTTTCTTTTCATGATCTATGGCCAATATTGCTCTCAATCTATCAGAGGCTTTAGAAATCATTAAAGAGTAAAGATGACCTTGTTCCCAGTCACTTCATGCCTTTAAACAAACACCAATCTCTTCATATGACATTCATACTAAGAAACACTTCAACCTAAGAAACCACAATCATTAACAATGCTAATCAAAAAAAGGTGACGGACCTAAACTTCTTAGAGAAATAGTTTATCTACACACTTCATGAACAATTTAAATGATTTTTCAGCTAGTTTTGATTGCAGTGGCTCTAGAACCTACATTAAAATCTGACTCCATTATTATATAAGGTACACATGATATTACTATTTGTCATTTAGTACATTTCAAACAGCTTCTAGTGATGTTAAAGACAATATCATTTTCCCAGGTTTTCATCCATTGTTTATACAACTATAAGACTGGCAGCGTTAATCAGAAGCCCCTTCTGGATCTGAATCTTCACTCTTTACAGCTTCATTAACTACCAGCTATCACCAAAGATCTATGTAAGAATACAGAGAAAAATCTAACTAGTACAACCAGGCATCATTTCCCCATGGTCTACTGTGCTGACAGTCTGTGAGTGAATGTCAGGATCATGGCTTTCATGGCCACAAATGCTCTTTATTTTTTCCACATGGCCTAAGTACATGGCACACAAAATAATCATTGCTAACACTTATTAGAGTGATTCATTATATACCAGTCATTATACTAAGTAATTTTATATACATCACACCTCATCTACGTAACATGTAAGACATTCATGTTATTATTGTTTCCATTTGCAAATGCAGGAAAAGAGTCGGAAGTTACTCAACTTGGCTAAAGGAAGAAACTTAGTAAACAAAAGATACAGGGGCTTGAACACAGGTCCGTTCGCTATGTTTATTCAATAAAGATATCACCTAATGATAATCTATTCTCAGGCATTTTCTATACAATAGAAAATAATTGCCTGATCTTGTGGAGCGTAACATTCTAGTGGGCAACCTTTAAGTTTTGTATTTATGTACAAGCTCCATGACACCTACTTCAGGAAGAAAAAAAAATTACAAAAAATGCATTTTTTTTAAGTAAAAACAAAAACTACATTTCAAAATACATACTTCCACTTTACTGTGTTTTATTCTTCAGAGATAATAATAGTATTGGAATAGCAATACCTACTATTGATTGGAACAAGTATGGACTATACCAAGTACACAATATTCTCACAAATCCTACTGTGACAAAAGTTAGTATTACCAACATTACTGAAATGACAAAACTATGGCTCAAAGAAGTTCATCTTTTACTAAAATACTAAGATCCCTTACATTTAATCACATGTAGAAAGCTGATTCTATGACTTGGCATTTTACTGTTCCTTTAGAAATCCCAACAATTTTTTTTGCCTCGTAATTTTCCCCTCCATGTGATCATTTTCAAATATTCACTTTTCTAAAACCAATACCAGGCCGGGTGCAGTGGCTCACGCCTGTAATCCTAGCACTCTGGGAGGCCGAGGTGGGCGGATTGCTCAAGGTCAGGAGTTCGAAACCAGCCTGAGCAAGAGTGAGACCCCGTCTCTACTATAAATAGAAATAAATTAATTGGCCAACTAACATATATATAGAAAAAATTATCCAGGCATGGTGCCGCATGCCTGTAGTCCCAGCTACTCAGGAGGCTGAGGCAGCAGGATTGCTTGAGCCCAGGAGTTTGAGGTTGCTGTGAGCTAGGCTGATGCCATGGCACTCACTCTAGCCTGGCCAACAAACTGAGACTCTGTCTCAAAAAAAAAACAACAACAAAAAAAACCCTTTCCTTATTAGGTTAGAAAAATGGGATGGCAAAACACTTAGAAATGTGACAAGGTAAAGTTTTCGACTAAAGGAAAGTCACCATCCAAGAAATGGCATGGACCCAGATCCTGGGAAAACAAGATTTTTTTGGTTCATAAATGAAAAGGTGACTCTTGGCATGTAGCAGGGACTAGAAATTCTTCCTGGTCATCTTGGCAGTCTGAAATTCTAGGCTTTCAGGAAGAAGCGAAGCATGATTCAGTATCTATTCTCTGGGCAGAAAATAAAATGGTGTTGGCCTCCACTCCAAGGCTGCCAGGCCCATCCCCCTCAGGTGGTCCCTAAGGATCCAGAGTAAGTCTCAAACTCATGACAACTGGGCGCAAAGCATGCCCACCATACCCTGGGTGGCCCACACCAGAAATGTGGGACAGGGCAGGCATTTTCTCTCTTGCTATATAAGCATCTACATAATAGCCTTGATTTTGCCTCTTGGACAGCAAAGACTAAGATACTTAACTATCTGGTCTTTGCAGAGAAAGTATGTGACTCCTTTAAAGCTTGAGCAACTGTAGCCACTTCAGTGACAGCTGCACATACCTCAGTTACTACCAGGCATCTAGTAGCCAAGGACTGAAGCCCCCTGGTAAACCCAGGCCATTCACAACATTACCACGAAATGGAAATGAACCCAACAACAGCAAAGTCCCCTACAAGAGAGCCCAATTTCCCAGTTTTCTTTCTAGCAGAGAACAGACTAGGGACTGATCACAAAAATGACTGATTCTCTCTCTGGCTTATGTGGGAAAGGGTAGGAAAATAAAAATTAAAAAAAAAAAGGAGTTGTTTTCCATTACCTGCCTCCCATCACTTAATTTGCAAAGATGTGACTTTCCTTTCTCCTTAAAACTGGTGAGGAATGACAATATTATAACAACTAACGGTTATTATTTGCTGTTAAAAAAGCGTTCCTAAGAATTATTTAAAAATCACAAAGACCCACAATACACAAAGAGGCAAAGAGCATGAGCAGGTAATTCAAATGGTTAACAAATGTAGAAATATTTGAAACTTCTTCAGTAATCAAAGCAATACAAATCTAAAAGGAAGACATTATTTTTCACCTATCAAACAAGCAAGATTTTTAATCTAAGATTCCAAGATTTTCAACCCAAAGGAAATAAAATGTATAAAAAAGTAAAAACTACTTTAGAAATTAGTATAAGCAAGAAATTTTTCCCTTTCATAAATTATTAATATATATTTCACAGTTCCACTGAAAAAGAGCCAGTGACAACCTGCCTTAAATACAGCCTTCAATACCCATGGCACTCCAAGTAGTGAAGAATTATCTTTATCCAAAGAAGGTCTGGCCTTTGCCCTCTGCTATTGGGAGGTGATCTCAAGGCCCTTGGAAATGTCTTGAAAGACAGGATTGTCTCTGTCTGTCTGGGAGCTTTAGCCATGGACAATGATAGGGGCTTCTGGACACATGTATCAGTTCAGTTCCTATTTCCAGAGGAACTGGAGACCGGAACAGATTAGTCTGACCTCCAGGAAAGTCAGCCATAAAACCAATGTGTGATCAAGCCCCACCATAAATATGAAAAATGAAATGTTTACTTGAATTGGATTTTCTTGGACCTGTCCTAGATGACACCCAAGATACCTAGGTACTCAAGTTTCTCTCGTTACCTCTCATACATAAGGTAAATTGTATATATAAGGCTCTCAAGCCAGCTATTTAGGGAAACAGACAAACCTGGTCTTTCTTGAAGGGCTGTACAGTCTTAACAATATGTGAAAGGCCAGATCTGTAATACTAACAGTAAATGGGTAAAGAGTTGCATTACTCTCTCACATAATGAGCACTCTGTCCCAGTCAAACAAGATATCATCTCATTTTTATACACAGTCACTTTTCTATCACCTAAATCTCTTCATAAAGCTGCCTCTTTACCTTAATTCCTATACCACTAAAATCTTCTTTTTAAAAAAGTTCTATTTCTATCTTAAGCTGCTATTCCAATTCTGGATTACTGATTTTTAGAGGGTCATGTAATATTTAGGGTCATGTAATAGTTTCACAGCAAGGTAAATGTGTTTGGTACAGGAAAGATTTTATTTCATTTTTTTCACATTTCACAGACTGGACACAGTAAGGGAATGGAAATATGAATTTTTGTGTAAGCAAAATAAAAGATTATCAGATTTTAATTAAAAAGTATAGTTTATAAATTAATTGAATACTCTGGACAACAGGCTGAATGAAATACATACATTCACACTAATGCTGCAAATTCTCTTATTAAAAGAAATGCCATAAGGTATATAAAGACAAATTTTGTGTAATCTAAGTCAACGTTATAAAATTTTATTGAACTGCACCTTCCTCAGCTGATCCATGAGCCACACGGCTTTATTATCAAGGAAAAAATATAAATTACAATTAAAAACTCTTCCTCATCAGTACACATGTGTAAATTTCCATTCCCCTATCTGTAAATGGGGATGTTAATAATACCCACCTCATATGGCTGAAGTAGAAAATGAGAGCTTATTTAGCACAATGCCAACTTCACAGTAAAAAATCCAAAAATGTGATCTAGGGACAAGAACTAACTCTGTGACCTAACACAAAACACTCAAAAGCACCTGTTGATTGAACAGAGTTTCACAAGCAAATGTATAAATACTTTTAGGATGCTACTAGCAGTACTCTATGAAAGTGAGAAAGCAGAGTTCTAATAGTAACAGAGAGATAACTGTTATTCAAGTAGCTAACTCTTGGCAGCCTCTTTAACCAACGTACTCCAAGGCTCTTATATTTAAAAAAAAAAAAACAAAAACACGTAATAATCTTGGTTGAATTTAACATCCTATGGTAATAAGTACTCCCTGCTTCTACATGAACAACTACTAAGTCTCTGTATCCTCTCTTCCACTTTATTTCCATTAAGCAATCTAATTCAGTGCTTACTGCTACACACCTAGGCTCTGACAATTACCTGAGCTCTTCCTTTGTGCAGATTCCATCTAAAATTCATCTTGGAAGATAACAACAACTCAACAATCTTTGGTCTTCTTTTTTTTTTCTTTTTGAGATGAGGGCTCACTCTGTCATTGTCGTCCAGGCCGGAGTGCAGTGAGTGGCACAATCATAGCTCACTGCAGCCTCAAAGTCCTGGCCTCAAGCAATCCTCCCACCGTAGCCTCACACGTTGTGAGGATTACAGGTGTGCACCACCACACTCGGCTCCCCCCTCCCCAAGTATCACAGAGATATAAATGTTTCTGGATTGTTTTTGTAATGCTAGAGTCGGGGTAAGAGTGTGCCACTCACCCAGATAGTGTTCATTGTACCCGTTAGGTAGGTTTTCACTCACCCATTCCTCCCCCTTGATTTTCCATTGAGTTTTACTTCCCTATATGCACATGTGTACTTATCAATTAGTCCCAATATAATAGTATATGTGGTATTTGTTTTTCCATTCTTTAGATAGTTCGCTTAACATAATGGTCTCCAGTTCCATTCAAATTCTTGCAAAAGCAATTAATTCATCCTTCTTCATGGCTGAGTAGTATTCCATGGTATACATATACCACATTTTGTTAATCCACTCATGAATTGATGGGCACTTGGGTTTATGTCACATCTTTGCAATTGTGAATTGTGCTGCAATAAACATTCGAGTGCAGGTGCCTTTTTGATAAAATCACTTCCTTTCTGAGTAGCACCTAAGTGGACACATAGGTGCTACAGTAATAGGGTATTGGGCAGGTGGGAGGGGGGCGGGTATATACATACATAGTGAGTGAGATGTGCACCATCTGGGGGATGGTCATGATGGAGACTCAGACTTTTGGGGGGAGGGGGGGAAATGGGCATTTATTGAAACCTTAAAATCTGTACCCCCATAATATGCCAAAATAAAAAAAAATAATTAAAAAAAAAAAATCACTTCCTTTTCTTTGGGTAAATAGTCAGAAGTGGTATTGCTGGATCAAATGGTAGGTCAACTTTTTAGTTCTTTGAAGAATGTCTATATTGTTTTCCATAGAGGTTGTACTAATTTTCAGTCCCATTAACAGTGTACAATCATTCCTTTCTCTCTGAATCCATGCTAGCATCTATTGTTTTTGGACTTTTTAATAAAGCCATTCTGACTGGGGTACGGTGATATATCATTGTGGTTTTAACTTGCATTTCCCTGATAATTAGTGACAATGAGCATTTTTTCATATGTTTGTTGGCCATTAGTGTATCTTCTTTTGAGAAGCTTCTGTTCATGTCTTTTGCCCACTTTTTCATGGGGTTAATTTTTTTTCTTGCTGATTTGAGTTCTTTGTAGATTCTGGTTATTAGAATTAGTCCTTTATTGTATGTACAGCTTATGAATATTTTCTCCTCATTTCTAACTTTTTTTAGTGACAGGGTCATGGCTGTGTTGAGCAGGCTGCTCTTGAACTCTAAGTGATTCTATCACTTTAGCCTCCCAAATTGCTAGGATTACAGGAATGAGCCACCATGCCTAGCCTGTTAAGTCCTCTTTTAATGTTACTTTACTTCTCCAACTAAAAATGCTTCCTAACATCCACTCGATTAAGCTCCTTAGACTGACACTCCACTGTTTCCCTTGTTTTACTAAAGTACATAATGCTTCAAATCATTTAAACTGATCTCTTGATATGAACAATGAGCCTTGGTTTTTTGTGCCTCTAATTCATCTCATTCCATAGCTTCCATTTTATAACCAAGAACTCACAAATATTCTGTCATAAAGTCTTTTCCAATGTACTGGCTGTCAATGATCTGTTCCTGAAGCATTTACTGCTCAGACTTCAAATTCCAACTAATCACATAACAGTGTTTCTATTCAAAACATAAATAAATACCCTGCTACACTTTTTTTTTTGACACTTGCCAAATACCTTACATTGCCTCAACTGTATTTTAAACAGCTAAAGAAAACTTGGACCTATCTTATGCCTCTCCTTGAAACACCACAATACTTAACATATAACATAATACCTAGAGACAGTGGACAGCCAATAAATGTTTGAGGTCAAAACTATGGAAAAGACTACAATGAGAACCAAAACTGAAATCAAAAAGACAGTGACTCAAAGAGGAACACTGCCTCCACTTATTTACCACAATATATAGTCTATGTACATATTCCCATATGCTTGATATCAAAATAAGATGATTCAACAAAGCTGAATTCTCTGCTTTGTATGTAATAATCATTTAAAACATTAAGCAAGAAGGGTACATACTTGGGCAGAAGAAAGAAATCTGGGTTTTAGGACTAAACTAGCTTCACACCTTTAGTCCTGTGACCTTAAGTTATCCAATTTTTCCAAATCTCAGTCTCCTCATCTGAAAAAAAGGGGTACACTAGATGATTCTTTCAACCTTCTATAAAATTACACACAGTCAAATTATGCATCAAACCCAATTCTAACATACATCCATTGGAACAAATATTAATTTTAAAAACTTAATTTGTGGGCCAGTGTCCAAAGAGATAAACATATATGTTATCTGCCTTCTAAAAGCTCAATCACATAAAATGCACATTACAATATTAAATAAGAAGAGGTATGCAAAAGTTATACTGAGAAGGAATGGATACAAACTCATTCCCCTCCACTCCTCCCCCCCCAAAAAGGCTATGTAAAATCAAGTTCCAACTCAAATTTACCTGCAATGATCACACATTACTAAAAAACTTAAGAGGACAAACATAGTAAACCACTAATTTCTTTTAAGGAAATGATCATTTTAAAAAGCCAATCCTCTTGTCAATGTGGAACTCTGGGCTTGCTCATTATGTACATTTTCCCTTAACTTACGTAAAATCCATTAATTCCACTAATGAGTTGAATCTTCATGATCTAGAAGTAGTTATTGTATGTAATTGTAAGGTACAAGCATAGGAATTAACTGTTATTGAAGGAATAAGAATTTTTTTCCTTGCTTTATGTGTTTAAAAAAATTAGCTTTATTAGTCTTATAAAAGCCTAGTACTATTACTTTTTACCAAATAGGATTTCTAAAATTTGACATGATGCTCATTTTATATAAATCTTATCTTTTATAAACCAAACCATATTTAATATTACACAAGTTAACACAAAACAATTTTTAAAAGTAACAGGTTAGTAATTCAACAATTGACACAAGATTTTCTTAAAATCATTTGACCCTGTGCTTAAACAAGGGCTTTAGTTTCTGCCCACTGAGACAATAACTACTACGTGCCTACAATATATATTGAGACATGGTAGAAAAGAACTGTTAAAACATATCAAACATAGTGTCATGTTCTCTGGGCAGAAAAGAAGTAAAAAAAAAAAAAAACATATCAAACAAACTCATAGTAGTTAACACTGTGGGACTGTGGTGCATTAATAAACAGATAAGGTATGAAACAGAACAGATCCAAATATATCTTTATATATGCACACACAGATATACCATAATGGCAGAATTTCAAATTGGGGGAAGGGATAAACTTTTCAAGCAATGGTATTAGTATTACGACTAATGGTTCTCCATAGTATATACTGTCTGGAGGAACATATTATTTACTAAAAAATGAGAACTAAAAAAAAAAAAAAACAAGTTTTTTACCCTTCAGATAGCTACTAATGATTAAAATGAGTACTAAGTATTGACAAGATAACAGTGTGCCCACTGGAAAACTTCTGACAAAAATATAAATTGGTATAATCTTTAAGAAGATTTCATCTGGCAATGTGCCAAAATTTAAAATCTGCAAACCTGCAAGTCTACTTCTGGGAATGTATTCAAAGTAAAAAATGAGACAAAAATACAAAGGTATACATCCAGTGTTTTTTGTTTGTTTGTTTTGAGCCAGAATCTCACTGTGTTGTCTGGGCTAGAGTGCCGTGGTGTCAGCCTAGCTCACAGCAACCTCAAACTCCTGGGCTCAAACAATCCTCCTGCCTCAGCCTCCCGAGTAGCTGGGACTACAGGCATGCGCCACCATGCTGGCTAATTTTATATATAATTATATATGTGTGTGTATATATATATATATATATATATACACACACACACACACACTTTGACAACTATCATTCTCCTACTATCCCAAACTCTATCCCAAACTTCAGTTATGTCTGTCCAAATCCTACTATTTTTTTCTTTGATAATAATCCAACTCCTCATTTTCCAATGACATAATCCTTAAAGCTTGCAAAATCTTCCATCTTTAAATTTCTATCCTGCTCCAACCCTTCCTGAACAATGCCTACCAGTTAGTTACAACCACTGTAGCCAGCCAGGCTGCTTCCCTCCTAAAATATCTTCCGCAGCACCTTACTACTGCTTATAGGACACAAACCAATGCTCTAACATGCTCTGTTGTTTTACAGTTATCACTCTCCTGTGACCTCTGGTTCAGTGCCCACATGGTTTCATTTAATTGCATTATCAGCCCGCCTCTCTAAGCATGTGATCTGCCAACTGTTACATGGGCTAGATTAACAAAAAAAATGGCAGACTTTGGAACAAAATTTACTTGTATTAATATCTGAATCCCATCTATCCCAGTGGGGCTCAGACAACCTCTATGCATCAGTTTACAATCTATAAACTGATAAGATACCTTTTACAGAGTAGGTGAGATGGACAGCAATAATGTACTTCATGCTGAAAGAAGTGGGGTTTAAAAAAAAAAAAATAATGTACTTCAGACTTCTTTATGATGCTAGGAGTAAAGCTTTAAAAATAGTGGCAATTATGACTTTAAATCCCAGCATTCAAGAACTTCATAATCAACCCCAGTTTATTTTATAGAAGTATCACCAGCTACTCCCTTATATGAAGCCTATACTCTCACTTTACGTATTACTGCCAGGTAAAATTCCAACCATCTTTTCTTATCTGAATTTTACTCATCCTTAAAAGTCCAAGTATGGTTATATTACCACTTCAGAGAAGTGGTTCCTTATGACAGGTGACCCACAGTATTCTTTTCTCTTCCCCTGAATTTACAGAACTCTTAACTAGTGATATAAGGTAGCAAGAATTATTTTACATGGGGGAGGGGGGACATCTCATGTCATGAAAGAAAATCTGTTCCTCCTAGACCCTTCTGGTCGACAGTCAGGTATAAGTGAGGGGGAGAAGCAAGGTGTATTTTAAAAAATACTGACCCTACTGCATTTAATTTCAGATATATAAGGATAACAACTGAACCCATATCAGGAAGCTGAAGCGGTAGGATCACTTGAGGTCAGGACCAGCCTGAACAAGAGTGAGACCCTGTCTCTACTAAAAATAGAAAAAATTAGCTGGGCAACTAAAAAGAAAAAAATTAGCTGGGCATGGTGGTGTGTGCCTGTACCAGCTACTGGGGAAGCTGAGGCAGGAGGACTGCTTGAGCCCAGAAGTCTGAGGTTACTGTGAGCTAAGCTGACAACAAGATACTCTAGCCTAGGCAAGAGAATGAGACTCTATCTCAAACAAACAAACAAACAAAAACAACTGAACCCATATATAAGGAAAAGAACCAGACAACATCGTGCATATTCACGAAAAACCAGCTATCCAACTTATCAACTGGAGATCAGCTTACAATTTCCTCTGGAGATGTTACCATCACAATGATTAGTTCCGTCATTCCAGTCTTACTGTCAACTATTCTAATATAGTCAAACCTTAGAATTAGCTTCGTTATATGGGAAGGGGAAGGCATGACATCCCAGATGACAATTTCTGACCTCCAAAACTGAAGACATTCATTCACTAATCACCCAATATATTATGGCGGCATCTAACATAAGCCAAACACTATGCTAGGTGCCTGGCCTGGAATACAAGTTACTTTCAAGTAGAACACATGAGATTTGGACAGACCTAATAAAGCAGACTAAAAGTTTCATTAAGAAAAGGCAACTGGGAATCATTTTGCCTGATTCTGAATTTTATAAATTGCAATTCTTAGCAATTCTACCTCATTGAAGGGTTACTGGCTACTTCATCAATTTGAATAATGTCCACTACAAATGGAGTGTTCTAGGTTGCCCAGGACTGAAAACTGGGCATCATTCTCTCCAAATCAGATGTATTCATTCTCATCTGATCCTGCCCTTTCTCTTCCAGAGGAAAAGAAGGAAAGATGAGCAGATCAGGCATCTGCCTCACGTTCCCTGAAAGAAAATCTTCATAAAAGTCCAGGGTCTCCTGAAATGGCACGCCTACAACTAGATAAGCAACTTCATGTAAGACCGCCACCAAAAGAATGGTGACAGCATTTAGGAAGCAAGTGCCCCAAAGACAGCAAATAAGGACATAAAAATAACAGAACAGGAATTTTTTTTTTTTTTTTTGAGACAGAGTCTCACTCTCTTGCCTGGTCTAGAGTGTCATGGCATCAGCCTAGCTCATAGCAACCTCAAACTCCTGGGCTCAAGTGATCCTCCTGCCTCAGCCTCCCAGGTAGCTGTGACTACCTGGCACACGCCAGGGCACAAGCCACTATATCCAGATAATTTTTTCTATTTTTAGTTGTTTTGGCTAATTTCTTTCTATGTACAGTAGAGACAGGGTCTCACTGTTGCTCAGGCTGGTTTCGAACTCCTGATCTCAAGCAATCCTCCTGCCTTGGCCTCCCAGAGTGCTAGAATTGATTACAGGCATGAGCCACTGCACCCAGCCTGGAATACTTTTTTTAAAATAGGAAACCTCATATTTTTAAAATTTCAAAACATTAAGCAGGTACAAATGTTTTCATTACATGGATAGCTTTTATGATGCTTAAATCAGGGCCATTAGTGTGCCCATCACACAAATACTGTTCATTGTACCTGATAGGTAGGTTTTTAACCCTCCCCCTCCTCCCTTCTTGATTTCCAATGGCTTTTACTTCTCTCAGGAATACTTTCAAAGCAAAAATGAAAAATAGTTTGGAGTAGACTTTTTTCCCCTAGGTATACAGGAAGTATATGTATGTGTGTGTGTGTGTGTGTGTGTATACACACACACACACACACACACACACATATATATATACAGGCAATCTGATTTTACAAAAATGAGATATCACCATGCATAACTACTATGTACTCTGCTTGAACTGCATATTATAACATACGAGTCTTTCCATACACATTTTGGTGTCCTACCATTCATCAAAACTATATAAAAATATATGATTTTAGTGAAAATTTTCTAGTTGTGTGTTTTATTTATAATGAATACTAACAAGAAATAAAACCATAATTATCTATATAGCAAATACTGAACTAGCATGGTTGAATAAAACCAAGACCATCTGTAAACATACAGCAATATCAAAAAGCCTACACAAATCTGACATTTACAGTAAAATAATTACCAAAAGCCATGAAAGTATTAACAGTATGATACTGAATTGATATTTCAACAGATATATTGGACAGTTTTTGAGGAATGATTATCATGGAATATAAATGGAAAAAATGATGTGGATAGTCTCAAATAAGTAACAACAACAAAAAAAGAAAATGGATCACAATATTTTCATCTCTTAGCATAATTACAACCCAATAAAACATGAGAATTCAAAATAGCAAAACCATGGGGGGGAACTATTATTCTACAATCCTCACACCACTAGCTAAACAGTTGTGAAAGTAGAAACAAACTAACCAAGTAAAGAAAGGGTGCTTGGAGACAGTCAATTACTGCACTTACAAAAAGTAATTAATCAGAACCTAAACTTTACAGAGGGATAGAAAGAAATGTCATCCTCTCAGGGCCCTGAACGAGGGTAGTTTACAGGAAAATAAAGTTTATTAGGTCTATAATAACACAAGACTCAGAGAAATGTGGTAAATAATTGCTACATCCTTTTATCTACAGGAGTTAGATGGACTCTAACTCTTTAGCCCTCCACAATCTGCTTGTCTCCCCTTATATCTGTTCTGCCACTTCAAAGCAGTCCACATTTGTCATTTACCTTCTTTAAAATTCCCATTCACCGTTTCAAATAAATAAATAAATAAAGTCTCTCTTGTTCACTGTTACACTGCTGAAGCTAATAGAGTGTGCCACAGGGATTCAATTAACATTCTAGTAATAAGTGACTGAATCTGGCTCCAAAAGCTTTCCAGCCTTGCTGAGTTTACTGGAACTCACCTCTATCTCTGCCTTTGTACATATAGGGACAGAGTACACTACAGTTTCCTTACTATGACCTACAACGCCCGAATACCTGTAGAACTCCCCAATTTCCTACTTCCTTCCCACTCACTCCTACCAATCCAGCTCAGTAATCTTTTCATTTTTCATTGTATATGCCATGCTTCTCAGAGCCCTAGCATTTACTGTTTCGTCTGCCAAAAAATGTCATTTTGCACTATAGTCGTGTGTGACTATAGCTCCCTTACTTCTCTTGGATCTTCACTCAAAAGTCAATCATAGGAAGGAGCTATAAAATGGGGACCATCAGTGGTTACAAAAATATAGTTAGTTACATAGAATGAACAATATCTGATAGCATAACAAAGTGACTATAATCAACAATAAATCAGGGTATATTTTAAAATAACTAAAAGAGTGAAACTGGAATGTTCTTAACAAAGAAATGATAAATGCCTGAGGTGATGGATACCTCAATTACCCTGATTCGATTAATTCATATTAGATGAATGTATCAAAACATCATATGTACCCTATGAAGATATACAACTATTATGTACCCATAACAATTAAAAAGGAAAAAAAAGTTAATCAGTGGTGTTCCTTGGCCACCATATCTGAAGTTTCAACCTCCAACCATGACAGTCCATATCCTCCCTTATCTGCTTTATTTTTTTCCTTAGAAATTATCACTTTCTTACTCCATTTTTTTTTAATGAAGATAGAGATTTTTGTTTGCTTTGTTCACTGCTGAATCCCCAGTACTTCTAGAGTAGTGCCTGGAACACATTAGGATCACAATAAATACCTGTCAAAATTCTGTGAGGTGGCTAGCACATTTTTAAAGAGAGGTGAAGTGTTTTATCTGTGTCTTCTCCTGCTTTTACTTCTCCCTAAAATATTCCCCTACACCCTATGAAACCTCAAATCTTTTCAAACCAATTTGCAACAATACCCCATATTATAATTGTTTTTATGGAGACCACCAACATTGTTTCCTAAGAACAATTTCTTAAGCAATCTTATATTCCTTGTAGTAACTGGTTCAATGATCCCACTGTGGCAAATATATATATAAAAAAGGATAGTGAATGTGCGTGGAAAGGGATTGCTACATTTTCACTTGAGCTTCCCAGGCCAGTATTATTGAAAAGAAATGTGTAATTGGTCTTAGAAAATACCATTACCTGAATGAGAACATTTTCCTAGCCATTCTTTTTTAAAAAAATTCATAAATCATACACATCTGCAAAGTAAAGCATATAGATGCTCAAATATTTGCTGAATGTATGAATACAAATTTAAGGATAATCTCAAAATCAGAGGCCACATAAAAGGCTTACATTATTGAAATCTAGGTTCAAAATTGTGTCCTCTGCCCTTTTGAACTTTATGAATTTGAACTGCTAAAAGTCAATCTGCCATGCATTCTGACCTTGTGTTTGTTGGCAAGGGCCACAAAACTCTCTCTCAGGGACAAGAGAACGGCTTCTTTTGCCTTCCCTGTCATGTAATAACAAACATATAAAGAATTAGGCCCATAAATAACAATTTGATTAACATAAAGATTCAAAATAAATAAATACCTGTAAAATGTGGCCTGAGTCCAAACCCATTCCCATTAACAGAGCTATATCAACGTAAACATTATCTGCCTAAAGCATCCCTGACAGAAAACTCTATCTAGGTTTTGACAAAACCGTGAACACTAAAATAAAAACCTGACAGGCACGTTACTGAGAAAATATTCAGGCTATATTTTGTTACAAGATTAAATACGAAAAACAAAAATATTTTCCCACCCCTAGTAATGATCCGCTTACAGATCCAATAATCAAAAAAATAAATCAGCCACTTCCCTCATCTGGTCAGAAGTGAAAGGATATTCTCTTTGTCGTCTATTGAACTATAATAATAATGTTCTTGGTTAAACACACGTTTAAGTCTATTTAATTAGAAGTCTCCTTAACCGACAACTTTCCAAACCTTCAGATATATGGTAAAAGCTCCATCAACACACAAAAACTTAAACAATAAAATGGTTAGCAAATAGGCACACTTGGAGTGTTTATTAGCAGACTTGAGAACATTCCCATCTAGCTGAATGTCTAGTAGTAACGTCACTCTTTATCAACAGTGAGCACATTAGTCTTCTTTGGCAGCCAGGTATATACCACTTCATGGTATGACCACACTTTTAAGAGTCATGATGGGAAAGACTAGATTATGAAACCATAAACAATAAACACAGCCCATCCACCTGGCAGTGGAATAAAGTATAGAGGTATTCCACTCAGAAGCTGCCATTTCTGCTTGCTGTTAATGTATTTTTGTTTCTACCAAGTAAGTTGTGAAATCCGCGTGCACAACCCATCCCAAATCAGTGGGGCGGGCGGAGGCTGAGTCATTCCTAGGAGTAACTTTACACCGATCCTAGCACTCTAGGGTCGGGACAAAGACATCATCTCCCCGTTCCTCCCACTCTGCGTTTCGTTCGGCCTCGGCCCAACTCCACTCTCCGGTTTCTCGAGTCCACAGGGGTTGAGCGCTGACAGCGGTGACCACGACTAAGGCTGCGTCCGGGTGGGTTCGAGCGTCTCTCACCCTGAGCCACTCCCGTAACTGGGCGGGGAGCTGCCCCGAGGAGCGCACAGGGAGGGACCCAGGGTCGCGGCCAAGGAAGCCGCAGGCAGCCCCTCGCCAAGGGAGCCCGACCCACACCTCCCGCAGCCCGGTGGGGCATCAACTCGAACCGCTTTTGTTTCCAGGGCTGTAGTGCCGGGAAGGCAGCCACTGGGCAACACCTGCCGGAGCCGAACGAACCCGAGCCCGCAGGCGCACACACCTGCGCGCGGGCCGGGACTGGGCCGGCCGAGACGCCGCGCCCCCGGCCCACTGTGCAGGGCCGGCCGCGCGACCGCTGCGCCCAGATGGGGGAAGGGGATCGGTGCGGCGGCAGCACTTACCCGGCAGCGTCTCCTCCTTCGCCGGCGGCAGCAGAGGAGCCGGCGACCCCCGGCACCATCTTCCGCCGCCGCCTAGTCGTCGGCGGCGGCTACCAACTGCCCATTCGGCACCGCCAACCGACACAACCGCCGGCGTCCCAGACGCCTGCCCGCCCGCCCGCCCGCCCGCGAACTCCAGGCGGGAGGGAGAGGTCGGGGCGGAGAGGGGTGCAGTCAGGCCCCTCGGCTCTGGGTCTGGGGCCGGTGGACAGGGGGCCGCGGCCGGTCAGAGCCGAGGGGCCCAGGCGACTTGGGGACCCCGAGGCAGCGCCGAGAGCTCGGCTGGGCCACGGACACTGCCGCGGCTGGGTTTGTTATTGTCGACTCCGTCTCTTCCTCCGCGGAGCATGCCGGGAAACGACCGGCCGGGGGGAGGGGCGCCCTAAACGGCGCAGAGAGGCGTCCGCGCAGGTCCGGAAGTCGGTGGGCTGCTGGGAAGGGGGCGGCTCCGCCTCCGGACGCTCTCGGCCGGTCGGGCGAGTTGGCTGTCCTGCCCTGACCCTGGGAGGTTTTGCTGGACTGCCTGTTGTGGTGCTAGCCGCCGTCCCGGCGCAGTCTTTGCCAAGGTGAGCCTGACCTTCCTTGCTACAACGAGTAGGTCTGGGCGAAGGCTAAATTTCGGATCAGCCCCACATGAAAGAGCTCGTCCTCCTCAGCCCGTCGCGGAGGAGCGGGGCCAACAGAGAGTCTGGTTTCCTCGCCGCCTGTCCCAGTGGCAGCCCACGGACCAGGCCATGGTCTGTGACAGAATAACTACCGAAGGACTGTGCCCGGTCCAGGCAGTCCTGCCACAACCGCCGCACATACCCTGACCGCCGGGACTGCAGGTAGCTGGCAAGTAACTCTGTAGTAATTCTGCAAGGGCGAGGCGGCACAATTTTTCTCAAACTAGGTAGCATCCAAGAAAGAAGAGAGCTAGGGCTAAACAGATTGGAATGAAATGTAAATGCAACGACCACGTTTTCAGCTTTATAAATATTGAATTCTCTAGTGGGCCTAGTGGGTTAGCGGTTAACATGAGCACTCTAATGGATGGTAGGCAACGTCAGGGGAATCTTGCGTTTCTGAACATCAGTCACAGGCAATAACTTTAAGTCTCAAGGCTTGAGTATTAAAATCTAATGAATAGATGATACATGTATCATAATTGCATACTACTTTTCAAATTCCTGTTATATGCAGAAATGTCTGGGTAAAAGCTTGTAAGTGCTACCTCTAAGTCATCCAGGACTTTTGAGTTACGTTTGCAAAAATGAGCGGCACAAGAGGACACCAAACTTGTCAGTGTTTACAGCTGTTCATTTGTTAGCTGAAGACTGATAAACACTGACTGGTAAGCAGGAGCAATTTTAAGTTTCCAGCTACCCTTCCTCCCTTAATAAATAAAAATAAGAACAAAAATGTCCTGCAACATCACTTTTCTACCAAGCTTCCTTATAGGAAGTCCTCAGTCCACAGTCTACTGTACTTTTCTCATTGAAACTGCAAACAGATTAACAAGGTCCTCCAAATTATTATGTTAAATGGATGATGCTGAGACTTTATTTGAACTTTCTAAAGCATTTGCTACGTTAAAGTTTCTCAGTCTTTAAATCTCCCCCTTCTCTTTTGTGTTGTCTCCCTTCTGGCACTCCTAAATCTCTGTCCATTCTTTGGTCTTCTTTCAAATTTTCAAATAATTTTAGAAGTGTGGAGGGATTATACAGGATCTGTGGATAAAACACCATTAAGTACTTCAAATCAGTTCAAAAATTTTAAATCCTATTTTTTCTTCAGTTCTCAACTTCAATGTCACTTTCTCAGGAGTCCTTTCCTGACATGAGTGTAATTTGCCAGTATTCTCACACTGTATCTTTCAGTATGTATGTAACCTGCTGACTGTAAGCTCCCTTTTAAAAGATGAACTGTTTCTCCAGTACTTATGTGCACTTAATATACACTTGACGGTGTCCCACAACTTGTTCAGGCCCTCAATTTATCCCTGGACTAACCTACTAGTCTCCATTATTTACTCCATCCAAGACCAGTCTCATTATGTCTCTCCGCTAACAGCCTTCATTGATTTTGTTTTGTATACCAGATGCAGTTTAAACTTCGTAACATGCATTAAAATCTGTTAATGATTAGGTACCAACCCATTTCTCCAGATCTCCTAGTACTCTTCCTTTTTATATATGTCCTATATGAGTTTCCTCATCCAGGACTGTTCTTCCCCATTTGTTCACCTTTCAAAAGTCATTCTTTAAAACACACCTTGGGCATCAGTAGCTTCAACTTCTAGATAGTCTGGTGACCGTTCACCCTTCTACTAGTTCTGCTCTATCTCACACAACTATAAATTTTTGTCTCCTTTCTAAGTCTATGAAACTCTTAAGGATTAGGAACTATATGCATTATTAATTTTTAAATTCTGAGAACTTTATGGAGAGTTGGATACAGTCAGTAAGCAAATATTTATTGAATATAATAAGTTCTGCAAATATTTATTTATTTATTATTTTTTTTTTTTTATATTTTTTTTTTGAGACAGAGTCTCACTTTGTTGTCCAGGCTAGAGTGAGTGCCGTGGCGTCAGCCTAGCTCACAGCAACCTCAAACTCCTGGGCTTGAGTGATCCTTCTGCCTCAGCCTCCCGAGTAGCTGGGACTACAGGCATGCGCCACCATGCCCGGCTAATTTTTTATATATATATCAGTTGGCCAATTAATTTCTTTCTATTTATAGTAGAGACGGGGTCTCGCTCTTGCTCAGGCTGGTTTTGAACTCCTGACCTTGAGCAATCCGCCCGCCTCGGCCTCCCAAGAGCTAGGATTACAGGCGTGAGCCACAGCGCCCGGCCTGCAAATATTTATATTGAAGGCAAACTAGATAAATAGCTGTGGAAAATTCCTGCCCTCAAATATGTCAAAGGCTAGTACAGAGGGCCATTCAAAATAATTGCAGTGGCACAATTATATGACATTAATCCTTTACCAAAATACGTTCTGGATATTGGGAAGATTATGGTATACATCTTAGTTTTGTCAATTCTGCCTCACTTGGGAGTTCATTCAGCACATGCATTAGATATTTCTCAAACAACTTAGGGTCATTACCATAATTTTTTTTAGGTGATGTTCAAACACCCAGAAACCTTGATTCTCATAATACGGCTTTAAGATCATAACTAATATGCTGTATATAATGATGTCATGCACTGTTTGGAGGCTGCTGCACTATGATTATTAAGTTAATGTTTTCAGTACTATTTACAGACTTTAAAGCTGCCACACTCAGTTGGTCTGTTGGTTCTCACACATATTATTATTGATGATGATAGTTAACGTATGAATGACTATCTTCAAAGCTAGTGGTGAGCTTGATGAGTTCATGAGCAACACTGTTTTTAAGGCTGCAACAATACATTCAGGAAAGTTTTAAACCAGTAGATTGAGACAAAACACTTGTAGTCATTTTTCAGATGGAAATAGGTGACATCTCTTTAGCATCACATTTTATTAGGTTTTTCTCTTTTATTATTTTGAAAAACTACTTAGCAAAATATCCAAAAGTAGACTGACACTATTCTGGAATATCTTAAAGCAGAAATTAGTCATATAGATACAGATGAAGAAGAATTGACTCAAACATCAAGTAGTAGATGGACTTCAGGTGGTGGATTTCTAACTTCTTGGATTAAGAAATACAATTTAACATTGTGCCTGGGGTATACACATATAGGAAAAAAATACTTGCTGCCTGTGATGCATTCTGATATTTTCTATATTTTTCTCCATGCTAGCCTTCACCCACCGAATTGATTTTACCATCATTTAATGGTTTGAAAGACATTAGATTCAATGATGTAGGCCCCAGACACTGAGATTCTTTGATTCTGATTTTTCTACTAGTGCCTTCCTATTTTGATTACATAACTCAGTAGTGAACTTTGTGATTGTGTTTATTTTTAAAAATAACTGAAGCTCATGAAATACTTGTGTGTGTCTCTTAGATGCTAGATGTAGGTTTTACATTTATCAACCTATTTAGTTGTCTCAATAGCCCTATCCAATTTCTATACATTTTCTCCAATTTTACAGATGGGAAATGAGGCAGGGAGAGGTTGTTATTAATTCAATGTACTTCCTTCTGGTTAGTGTTCTTCAACTAGTTAACTATCAGGGCCAAGATTTGAACCCAGGTAATCCAGTTCTACAGGCTTTATCTTTAAACAGCTCCATTATGCTGCCCCTTTTTTTGCTATCAATCCTACTGGGAATGGGAAGTGAAAACTTAAATGTCTAGCAGTAGACATCAGAGTTTCTCAATCTCGGGGCTACTGTCATATGCATATGACAGTAATTCTTTGTTGTAAGGATTTTAGGATGTTTAACAATATCCCTGGCTGCTTCTATCCTCTAGATGCAAGTGGCACCCCAATTATGACAACCAAAAATGTCTCTGGACATATTGTAATGTTCCCAGAGAGACAGAATCAGCCCCTTGTCCAGAATAGGGCTAAAGTCTGGTACACAGCTATATAATGAAATATTATGCAACTATTAAAATTATATTTTTAAAAAAATTTAAAGACAGAGAAATATCCTGAATTAAAGAGCTATTTTTCTGTATTTTAACATCTCTGAAATCATTGTACATTTAACAGTGGATGGGAGTCCTACAGTCTTATCGACCAATTGGCATTCATTTTCTGTGTATGCATAATATCAGTAACACCAGCATGGGGGGAAAATCCTAAAGATAATGGTGAACGATTCCTTTAAACCCAAGGTGCCAAGTTTGTGGAGCAAGGTGGGAGAAGTGATGAATCAGACATATTGTACAACATTCCCAAAGACAGCTTAGGGACCCAGCACCTTGGTTTTAGTTCCTTTATGGCTTCTTTAAAGAAATGCTTATTGCCAGTGCTTTCAGTGGTGCAAAGGATATACTGTATGGAAAAACCCAGACAACTTCTGAGTCAAAAGTCACTCAGAAGAGTTATATTTTTTAAATAATGAAATTTTAGAAATACATTTGCCAGTGTATTTTGTTCAAATTTTCCTTTAAGTGTATTATATAAGGGCAATATGATAAAAAATGTCTAATAATGAAGTCTAAGAAAGCTTTTAAAATAAGTACAAAATAAAATTCTAAGTGATTTTTTCCTTTCTGTGTGTTTTTCTGTGTTACAAACTACATATCTTGAAAAATGTATCCTTAGTCTTTTGTAACTTAAAATGATTCTGTTTATCATATAAAATGAAAGATTTTTTTTCCAGTTTGCCGAAGTCCCTTTGTTTTAGTAAGGTCATTTGGTTTTTTGCTTATTTCGTCAAATGATTCCTTTATTTCAATCAACCCTACCTGCTGTCTGTGCATGCAAAACAGTTCCCAATAATCATTCCTTTTCAGTATGATTTATTAAAAGGAGCACTGAACTGAATGTCTGGAAATCTGGATTTCAATGCTACCTCAGCATTCTGTTATGTTTCTCTAGTACTCTGCTGTATTCTCCCTACTCTCCATCAAATTGTCTGCACTATTCTTAAATCTCTAATCCCCACCCCTTCCCAATTCTTCTCTCCTTGGTAAATAATTTCACCTCCTACATCATTGAGGAAATAGAAGCCATGAGAAAAGAACTTCCTCACTCTTCTGCTGTGAAATCTGCTAGGCTATTTGTATCCACACTTTCCCCACCAGTCACTATTCTGTCCATTCTATTTAAGGTAGTCGTGGGCTTTTGACTCCATCCCATTTTACCATCTCATTCTGTCATTCTGTGGAGCCACTTGGTAAGTGCAAAATTTAGTTCATGTGAAATATTTTACAGAATTTAAATGTCTTTAAAAATGAAATTTGTCCTGTTTCATTGCTTATTCATTTAAAATTAAAAATAAATCAAGAAATAAAACATTCTATAATCAGTTTGATTAGTGAATACTTAAGATATCTTTTGCAGATGTTTATTTTATCGAAATTCACTTATTGCTGGAAATTATTCATGTAAAATGACTTGTTAACAAAGGGTCAAAGTTAAAACTCATAGACATAAAAACTATTGAATAGTTCAGCTTTTTTATCTTTTAGCTTTTAAATTTCACTGCCTTGTTTATATGAAGTTTCAATAAAAAAATTTTTACTGTCTTTTTTCCTTGTCTGACCATTATTATTTTGTTGCTATTATAACTATAGAGGAATGGGAGTGTTAAAAAATTATCCACTTTGAGTGTCATGTACACTAAGTACACCAAGAGCTCAGGACTCTTCATTTTTTCATAAGCTCTACGAGGAATTCTAATGTCAGTCATGGCCTTGAGAAACAGAAGACTAAATTTCTAAAGATGCTCGCAATCCTAAGTCTTCCTTCTATCAATAAATGTCACTGCCTCAGATAAATCTTAATCTACTCCCAGAGCTTTCTCTGTCTTTGTAATTTGAACTCATTTCTCATTCTCAAGCGTGTCTTAATTTTTAAAAATATGTGTATGTATTTTATACACAAATAGATCATAAAGTTGTTGCATTTTAGGAGTTGGAAAATCTGGGATCTCATATGGATTTAGACAGTCACTTAACATCTAGAAATTCAAGTTCCTTGTTTAAAATGATGTTGATAATACCTACTTTGGCTACCTCACATAGCTTTGTAGGTTAGTATGAAAAATTACTTGTACAATACACTGTAGCTCTGGCATTTTTCTGGTCCCCAAACAAATTATACAATGGTTACTCAACACTGTTTTTGATAAATGCAACTCCAGTGGTTTTTAAATTTATAGTGTTATGTATGTATTTTAGTACAAACAGCTACTTACATTTAAAATATTTTTTTAAAGAATTATCTTAAAATATTTAATTTTACATATCTTTCTTACCATTTACATTCTTATGTTACAGGCTTTTTGCTTCCTCCCCTTCTTTCATTCCTTTATACCCCTAGAGTTCTGGAAGCTGATCAAAGAGATGTTTGTATGAAATGCTTATCTTTTTCCCTCCCATATTTAAGGCTTCCAAGAACAATTTTATACTCCTGTTTTAAGATTATCTTTTTGAAAATATCCAACATCACCAAGAAATAAGCTGACAATCACAGGTTTTCTAAAAGGAAGTTCAGCCAGCCTTTGTTAAGAAGTTTTACTATGTATGGTCTTCAACACAGTGGGTAGTACAGATTTAAAAGTGTTAACATCCACATTAAGTGAGTAAAAAAATTATCCTTTTTCTATTTCATGTAACTGCTTCGAAGTGTTAAGTTTTTACTTAAAAACATCTTATTGTATTTCTATGCAATATCAATGAGCAATTAAAATGCAGTTGAGGCCAGGTGTGGTGGCTCATGCCTGTAATCTTAGTACTCTGGGAGTGCTGAGGCGGGAGAATCATTGGAGCTCAGGAGTTGGAGACCAGCCTGAGCAAGAGTGAGACCCTGTCTCTACTAAAAAAATAGAAAGAAATTAGCTGGACAACTAAAAATATGTTAGCTTGGCATGGTGGCAATGCCTGTAGACCCAGCTGCTGGGAGGCTGAGACAGAAGAATTGATTGAGTCCAGGAGTTTGAGGTGAGCTAGGCTGACGCCATGGCACTCTAGCCAGGGCAACAGAGTGAGACTCTGTACACTAAGAACTGTGCAAAATTGTTGAAAGAAATTAAAGATTCCCTTTTTAGGATCAGAAGACTGATCCAAAAAATACTTTCCAAATTGATCTACAGAGTCAAACAAAGCCCTACCAAAATCCCAGGTGGCTTTTTAGCGGACAGGCATGCTCATCCTAAAATTCATATGAGAATAGAAGGGACCCAGTATAGCCAAAATCTTAAAAAAGAACATCTGTGCAATGTTCACATTTCCCAATTTCAAACTTACTACAAATCTACAATAATCACAATAGTGTGGTACTAGCATAAGATTAGACAGATGGGATAGAATTAAGAGTCCAGATATAAACTTAATTTAAGGTCAATTATTTTTCAACAAGGGCACCAAGATATTTTAATGGAGGAAGAATGGTGTTGGGAAAATTGGATATCCACATGCAAAAGAATGAAGTGGCTCTCTTACCTCATACCATATGCAAAAATTAACTCAAACTGGCTCAAAAACATTTATAGCTAAAACTACACAATTAATAGAAGAAAACACAGGAGTAAATCTTTGAGATTTTGGATTACACAATATGACACCAAAAGCACAGTCAACAAACACAAAATTAGATAAATTAGATCTCATCAAAATTAAAAGCTTCTGCTTCAAGGGACACTATCAAGAAAGTGAACAGGCCAGGCATGGTGGCTCACACCTGTAATCTTACCACTCTGAGAGGCCAAGGTAGGTGGATCGTTTGAGCTGAGGAGTTTGAGACCAGCCTGAGCAAGAGCAAGACCCCATCTCTACTAAAAATAGAAAGAAATTAATTGGCCAACTAAAAATATATAGAAAAAGTTAGCTGGGCATGGTGGCACATGCCTGTAGTCCCAGCTACTCGGGAGGCTGAGGCAGAAGAAATGCTTGAGCCCAGGAGTTTAAGGTTGCTGTGAGCTTACGCCACGACACTCTAGCCTGGGCAACAGTGAGACTCTATCTCAAAAACAAACAAACAAACAAAAAACAGTGAACAGACAAAACATAGAATGTGAGAAAATACTTGCAGATCAAAAGTATCCAGTACCTATAAAGAACTCTTACAACTCAACAATAAAAAGACAACCCAATTTTTAAATGACCTAACAATTTGAATAGACATTTCTACAGAGAAATACAGATAGCCAATAAGTACATGAAAAAATGTTCAATTTCATTAGTCATTAGGGAAGTGCAAATCAAAATCACAATGAGATACCACTGCATATCCACTAGGGTGGCTAAAATAAAAGAGACAATAGCAAGTGTTGACAAAGATGGAGAAAATGGGGCCCTAATATATTGTTGGTGGGATCGTAAAATGTTGTAGTCACTTTGGAAAAGAGTTTGGCCATTTCTCAAAAGGTTAAATACAGAATTGCTACATGGCCCAGCATTTCTACTCCTAGAGAAATGAAAACATATGTCACCAAAACACTTATACACAAATATTCATACAGCATTATTTATAACAGCTAAACAATCCAAATGTCCTTCAGTTAATGAAAGAATAACCAAAATGTATATCCAAACAATAAAGTATATGTGATAAAAGAATTTCAGTTTCTGAAACATTAAACAGTTACTAGGTGATCCAGCAATTCCCTCCTAGATACATACCCAAGGAATTAAAAAACAATGTCCACACAAAAATGTGGGCAAAAGTGTTCAGAGAAGCAGTCTTAGTAGCCAAAGTGGAAGCAACCCAAATATCAACTGATGAAAGGATAAACCAAATGTGGTCTATCCATACAGGGGAATATTACCTAGCAATAAAAAGAAGCCAAGTACTGTTACATGCTACAACATGGATGATCCATGCAAAAGCCAGTTACAGAGGCCACATAGGTTATGTTTACTCTTACATAAAATGTCCAGAATAGGCAAATTCACAGACAGAAAATAGATTCGTGGTTGTCAGGGATTGGAAGAAGGAAGGGCAAATAGGATATGACTGCCAATGGGCATGAGGTTTCTTTTGAGGATGATGAAAATGTTCTTAAATTAGATAGTGGTGATGGTTTCACAACCTTATGAATATACTGAAAACCACTGAATTGTACACTTTAAAATGCTGAATTTTTGGTATGCATATTTCAATAAAGCTGTTATTTAAAATTTTTAAATTATGTTTTCAAAAATGAGAAAACCAGGAAATGAACCAAGAGAATAGCCACATCAATCACCTGTTGCTAAGCTCTGGTTCATTTAACACTGAAGTGGCAGTCCTTTAGAAGGAGAAATCTAGTGGAGTAATGAATGACAGCCAAATGGGGTGGGCTGTGGGCGTAGTTACCCCTGGCTGTGGGCAATTAGAAGGTATAATGTCTATATTTTTATCCTTTAACAAACACTAATAGAAACAATATACAACCAGTCTGCTTTTATTATCACCATGTGCCATTAATCCTAAACAATGTCATTGAAAAATTACTCCTCTTCCTCCCCAAGATCTTGTTAGTCCAAGTCAGGGAGTCTCTTATTTATTTATTTAGATGAGGTCTTACTATTCCCGAGCTCAAGTGATCCTCACGCCTCAGCCTTGCAAATAGCTGGGACTACAGATGTAGGCCACCATGCCCAGCCAGAGTTTCTCTTTCTATTGTCACCTTCAGCCAAGCAATTTGTTCTTGTGGGAAGCTAGCTGTCCTGTGCATCTTAGGATATTTAGCTGCATTTCTTGCTTCTATACACAAGGTTTCAATAGCACTCCTTTGCCCCCAACTGTATCAACCAAAACTATCTCCAGACATTGCCAAATGTCCCCTAAGAGGCAAAATTGCCAAGGTTAAGAAGTACTGATTTAAGCTCTAACTAAATAAATGCTGTGTTTTTCTACTGAATTTTAATAACATGTGAAAGCCTCAAATTAGCACATTTTTGTTATTTACCTTTCAATAAACATTGTATTCCATGAGAAAGTTAATTCGACGGAACTCTCGGTCAGCCCCCAACACACAAGGACTAAGCTTTACATGTTCTGGTGTTCAGAGTACCTTCTTAACAGTTCTAAATTGTTCCGGCTTGTTTTGTGCAGCTTATGCCTCCAATGCCTGTGATACTATAAATTTCGGCTGTAAACAACAGATCCAAAATATGCTATAATAGCACCATGATTGTTAAAGTTGTCAAAACAGAAATTGAACGACTTCGATTCTATCATTCTATGTGCAGATCACTCTCTGAACTTTACAGGCTTCTTCCTAAGCATTTCCTCATGTCCCTTCCCCACTTTTTTTCAATAAACACACTAATGTAATTTAAAATATTAACATATCACTTGTTCCCGTTTTTGTCCTATAATATTTAATTTAAATTTTCATTTGATAAAGTTTTAATGGTATAATTATATAAATGAAGACCAATAAAATACTTTTCAATATCTTCATTTCCTTCTGGTCTACATTATTTTTCATTTCATCTCATGAGTATTAAAAATAATTTTTTCCCTTAGAGGGTGAAGGTGCTAAAAATAATCTGTACCAAGTGTCAAATGTGCTAGGCATGCCACTGATTCAGAGAAAGAGAAGATAAAGTACACAAAGATGAAAAAGAATAAAAGGATGAGGCAGGCAGAATGATAGGGGTCCAGGAATTTAAGGTGAGAAACAGAAATGAGAGGGTGAGACCAGAAGGCAAACTTGATGACTTCTGAAATGAGTAGATTAATGAATTGCATTTTTTTATGTTTTGATTTTATTTCTTTGTGTTTTTGGACAGTAGGCTAAGATTTATAAATTATCATCTGTTCTTACCACACATTTGAAAGATAAGTTGCAAATAAATGACCACTCTTAGTTCTTCAACTGCTCTGTAGCTTTAGCTGTGCCTTGGCCTGATCTACATACTCGCAGAGGCCCAAAATTATTCTTAAGGTTGCTACAGAGGATTCGGGGGTTGGCAAAGTAGGGAGCTAACATAATTGAGTATGGATGATGTATTAGGCTAGGCGCTTTACATACCTTCTTTATCACAACAAAGTGCCATTTTACATCAGGAAACTAAAGCTCAAGCTCAATTAATCTCAATTAATTGGGATTTCCCCTTTAAATTCTATTTAAAATTATCAATAGCATGTATAACTTTTTGGCAGATTTTTTTGCTATGTCAGTCCTGAGCTGATTTTTGTACTTTCAAAAACCAAACGATAATAGGACTGCAAATTAGTACATCCCCTGTGGAAAGTAATTTGGAGATACCTAAAAGAGCTAAAAATAGAAATACCATTTGATCCAGCAATCCCACTATTAGGCATCTACCCAAAGGAAAAAAAAGACATTCTATAACAAAGACACCTGCACTAGAATGTTTATAGCAGCACAATTCACAATTGCAAAGATGTGGAAACAAGCCAAGTGCCCATCAATACATGAGTGGATTAATAAAATGTGGTGTATAGAATTCTACTCAGCCACAAAAAACAATGGTGATCTAGCACCTCTTGTATTATCCTGGATAGAGATTGACCCCATCCTTTGAAGTGAGGTAGCACAAGGATGGAAAAACATGCACCACATATACTCACCATCAAATTAGTACTAACTGATTAACATGAAGGTGTTCACACGGTAGTAATACTCACTGAGTGCCAGTCAGGTGAGGGTGGGGGGATAAAGCCACAACTAATGGAAGTGGAGCACACTGTTATGGGGGAAGGGCATGCTTGAAGCCTGGGCTTGGACGAGGCAAACGCATTACATGTAACCAAAATGTTCACCACCCCCCCCATAATATCCTTGAGTAAAAAAACAACAACAACAAAAAAAAACAATATAATGACATATTATTTACATACTGTGACAAGTGACTTTATAAAGTTGTACACTTCTGATAGCTCTTACATGAATTCCTTTTTCAAACATCAGTATACTTCATGGCAAGACTACTGTTTTAAATTATGAAACAATCATTACATGTATATAGTTTAAGAGTAATCTTTTTAGATATAAGTACTTGCACCTATCCAGTAGATGCCTAGTCTTTGTGCTATGCATTCAGAGCATGTAATTAACCCTTGTTGAATGCATAATGTATTAAATTTGTAGCTTACTTAGTCAACATGAAGTTGGTGCCAAGAAAAATTGTCCAAAAATGGCTTTCTCCATGAAATCTTTGGTGCAGAACTTTAATTTACAAGACACGTAAATAATAAGAGGAAATTGAATCATTAAAATAAAGTCTAATCTAAAACATGAGGTAGGAGAAAAATAAAACTGACATCTATGAAAATACAAAATGTTCTTTCATATCTATGATTATAAAAGTTTTGGAGTGAATTCCATTCCTATGTTAGAAAGGTAAATGCCAGAGGAAGTATGTGTGCCATTTTGCCTTGGATTTTCTAAGAATGGTCTCAATAAAATCAACAACATTAAGTGCTCTTTCCCCTCAGCCACAAAATGCATCATTACCCAAATATTAAGTAATGTCCCATGCCAAAACATGCCACCCGTGGATAGTTGATATTATGCAGTTTTTACATGTAAGTTGCTATGACAACCAACTGGGGAATCAGAATACAGTATATAACTTGAACTTGAGCTTTAAATAATTGGTAGGTTATTTTAACAACAAAGCAAGGTTTATTCTTAACTCAGTGTAAATATAGACAGGGTGTGGTGGCCATTAGCAAGCCGGGAGTTTCTCTGCAATTCAAAAGATGACTAATGTACTGTTTACATTTATAAGTAGAAAAATTAGACTGGACATGCAGTTTCCTTGACTTACTAAATGACTGACACTATTTATTAAAGTTATGAAAACCAAAAAAGTGGCCAGAGTTTAAAAGCAGTAAGATGCTATTCTTCCCAAACTAATCCATTTACCTAGGGTCTTGATCTGACAGCCCAGGACTGGGGTTGGATTTACCAGGTATTCAAGAACTTTGTTTTCCCTTAGACACTGCAATTAGTAGTGAGAAATATCAATTACAGTTACATCTGTCATGGACCATGCACTCTGACAAGGTGCTTTGTCCATTCTCCCCATATTGCCCCCCAGTTTGTTTGTATATGTGCAGTGTAGCTCTCTCCCCTCAGAGCCACCTGACCCTTTCTGTTTGTCCCAAGCACTGTATATCTCTGGAACAGAGAACATGTCTTGTTCATCTCTATATACCAGGGCTTGACACAGAGTTCTTAAAACGGAATTGCGTTTAAAGCGAATGTCCAAGCAGGACACCCACACACAGTGTCAAAGATGAACCTAATTTTCCATCAGTAGGTGTGTGAGTAAGTAAATTTACATAGTTAATAGTACCCGGTAATTAAAAATGCATGAACTAGAGCTACATGTATTTATATGGGTCTAAAAAACATTTAAGTAAAACTTTGGCACATTGAATAGTATGCAGTATTAAAAGGGGTTTAAGAAAATGGGCACTTATTTATTTGTGGGAGTATAGATTACCACAACCTCAAGAGAGGGCAACTGGTTACAATTTGTATTATAATTAGTAAACTGTCAATTCTAATTTGTTCTATAGATATACCTGCAAGTGTGGAAAATTACATATGAACAAGTATAAATGCTACTATCGCTTCTTTGCCTTTTGGCTAAGATCAAGTGTGGTATCTGTTCTGTTCTTACAAGTCTGATAAATACTACAATATTGTTTGTAATAGTAAAAGATGGATTGTCCATTAATAGAGGACACATTAAATAAGTTATGGCCCATACATCCCGTGCATCTAGGATAAAATAATAAGTAATCTCTTTATACATACATTCTATGTAATTATCTCTAAGATACTTCTGGAAGAATACCGAGGGACAAGAAGCACTGGTTACGTTCAGGAAGAGACACTAAATGTTTTCAGCACATGTGCGTAAAAGAAACTTTCCACTGCATACTCTTGAATCATTTGAGTTTCGAACCATATGAATTATCTGTTCACAAAAAGAAAAGGCAATTAAAAGCCAGGTGTGGCAGTATGTGCGGGTAACATGGGAGGCTGAGGCAGAAGGACAGCCTGAGCCCAGGAGTTCAAGACCAGTCTAGGCAACATAGCAAAACACCCATCTCTAAAATGTTAAGAAAAATAAAGTAAGGCAATTGGACAATTTTTAAGGATGGTCGCAGCTGGGGGGAAAGCAGAGCACCTCAACTCACCAGGAGAGGTGGCTCCTCTTCTACGTGGAGGGAGAGAGGCATGAAGAATTGTGGCCTCCCACAGAGCTAGACTTTAGAGCTATACAGTAGATGATGAAAGCTTCATTTTTCTCATGACTTCTCATCTGGATCAAATAATGCCTTGCTACCTACTCTGCCTGAAAGTGTCCTTGGGTAGCCATTTAGGCCATTCAAACTGTGCTCCCAACCTACACGAGGCAAGAGACAAAAGGCTCAACTGGCCATGGATCCTGCCAATGCCTCTTACCTGCAGGGTGATCTTGAGCAAAGACCTCAACTTTTCTTTGCCTCAGTTTCTTTATCTCTAAAATGAAAACCATACTGCCTACTTGTAAGCGTATTGTGAAATCATATTTGCAAAGAGCTGAAAACAATGCCTGGCAAGTACTAAGTACTCAACAAATACTGTCTGCTATTATTAGTTCTAGAAATACTCTTCCCCTTTCTAGTTCTGTACCTTTACTCAGACATACTTTTCCTGGAATTTTTCCTCTCACCTTCCTGCCAAAGGACTATCAATTTTGGAAAATTTTTCTGGTCTACCCAACTGGCTGTGATTCTTTGTCCTCTGAACCTTCATAGAACTACAAACCTTTCCTGTGGTCCTTCTGGTCTGCCTTTCTGAAGTTATTTGGGTATCTGTCTTTTTCTCCATTGTTAAATTGTCAATGCCAAGGCATCTTTATTCTCAGAGATGTCTTTCATGGTTAATTACACATGGCAATAATGAAACAGTTTCTAAAAACAATCATCTTTACAAGAATGACAATCTTGATGTTATTCTTGAAATAATATTTATCATAACAAAGATCTTGTTAAAAATAAAAAGGAAATTATATAAAAGAATCAAATTCTTTTCTTACCTGTCCCAAATTATTCCCATGAGAGGGAGTCACTGATATATACTCTTCCAGATGTTTTTTAAAGCTTATAAATATGTATGATGTCAGTAGACATAGATTTTATTATATTTCTTTTAATGCCTTTGTAGTATTCCATTATATAGAACATAAGTCTATCCACATGGATGTCATACCATTTACCTGGTTTATTATTGATATTTAGGGTTTTTCAGGTTTGCTTCTACAGTTTACACTTATCCAACTGTTGTAAGAAAATCTGTTTTTTCTTTCCTTCCCTCCACATTAAATAAATCATGAGTAGCTTCGCATACATATTCACAGGGCTCTCATACAAGGAAAGGCCTTAGGTAGTGAGAAAACACTCCTGTGGTTTCCATCTCTGGGAAACTGAGGCCTTGGAATGCAGTTTAGAGCCCACAAGTGCTTTTCGCTCTTTCTGCTGAGGGGACCTCGGTGTTTGGCCACATCTGGTCTCCCCAGATTTGCTGCTTTGGTCTCTCCAACTCAGCACCCTAAATTCTCTCCCCTTTGTTGTTTCTGATGGAATACTTTTCACAGGCCAAGCTTTTAGTAAAATTATGTAACAGAAAGTAGTTTTTATGGTCCCCAGTGTTGGTTTCTATTTTTTCCCCCTTCTCTTTCCCTTCTCACCCATCTTTCAATTTGGGGCTCTTAAAGGAAATAAGCACAATTACAGATTTTAGTAAAAATATTTGTATTTTACACTATCATTTTTTTTTTTTTTTTGAGACAGAGTCTCACTTTGTTGCCCAGGCTAGAGTGAGTGCCCTGGCGTCAGCCTAGCTCACAGCAACCTCAAACTCCTGGGCTGGAGCGATCCTTCTGCCTCAGCCTCCCGAGTAGCTGGGACTACAGGCATGTGCCACCATGCCCGGCTAATTTTTTTTATATATATATATCAGTTGGCCAATTAATTTCTTTCTATTTATAGTAGAGACAGGGTCTCGCTCTTGCTCAGGCTGGTTTTGAACTCCTGACCTTGAGCAATCTGCCCGCCTCGGCCTCCCAAGAGCTAGGATTACAGGCATGAGCCACCACACCCGGCCAACACCATCATTTTTATTTTAATAAGAATCCTATGTTCTCCTACAGGATTTTCAGGAATCATCTGAGCAACTAGAGAAACATTTAGGGCTGGGGAGCATTATTATAATCCTAATTTAACAGTCATTAGACCTACTTGCTTGTTTTCCATTATTGCTAGGCCACCAGTTTTTGTTTTTAAATATCAAATTGATTTAATGCATTCCAAATATGGGCTCATTTTCTATTTGTGTTTCAACCATGGATTTATGTCCATTCCATTAACAAGTAAGTAAATACATCAGATTAGGCCAATTAGAAATCAAATATAATTAACATCTAATTACATAAAATGTTTCCATTACCATTAAACACAGAATGGTAGCCATCAGAAAGCAAATAATCTCACAATAATTCCACTATGATCAGAAGAGTCAGAGCTGAATATAATTGTTCTAGCACCCTATAATTAGAAAAGGGAAAGCATTTTACTTAAGAACATGGATTCCAACTATTATATACCATTTCAGAAGTTCCCTAACAAACTCCCATGCTTGATTTTTACTAATCATAAAAGGAGATGGCTTCTGTAACATTACCCACATCAATTGTTAATCTTTCCTAAGACCAGACCCCATTACTAAAACATCATCATTAATGGAGATAACATCTCCATTAATGGAGATAACATTTCACATCAGGGTGTTATACCTAAGTTTCATTTTGGCTTTACTGTCATTTTTCTGAGCTCTTACAGTTTTATGACATTCCTCAAGCAGGTTAATCAAAATGTTGCATCCTTCAGTGTGCAGATGTGGAGATACCGTGTTTCCCTGAAAATAAGACCTACCCATAAAATAAGCCCTAGCACGATTTCTAAGCATTTGCGCAATAGAAGCCCTACCCTGAAAATAAGACCTAGTGATGGGCGTGGCTACGCAGCATATCTGCACAACCCGTGCATTTCGTCACGGAGCAGTAAAGAAGACCAGCAGCCCTTCTCATCTGCCCCGTGACAGCTCTGTTGCTGGACATGAGAGATTGGAGCCAAGGGTTCTAAAGGAAATAGAGTCGCAAGAAATTCAGGATGGAATTCGGGGTTTGGAGAGTTATGATGATGTTCCAGAAGAAGATGATTTAAGTATATTTGAATAAATGTAGATTGTTGTACTGTACTTAAAACACACACACACACACATCCTCTGAAAATAAGCCCTAGGGTGTCTTCTTGAGGAAAAATAAATATAAGACCCTGTATTATTTTCAGGGAAACATGGTAAGTCATGATGCATCTTTAGAAGGTGATGGATCCACAGCAGTGCATTCTGACGCACTTTTGGGCACACCTACGCAGACACCTGCCACCCACGAGCGCGGCAGCTCAGGCTGCAACACCCTGGGGTGCCCTCCATGGCCCACCCAGGCGCACAAGTTTTAATGTGCATATTACCACTGCTAGGATTGTCCAAGGACACATGCTGCTTTCATGGTGGCAATACTTTGCAGTTATACACAACTTTAGTTTCCATGTACACAGTCTCACTACTAGGCTTGTTGATGGCAAAGCCTGATTAGAAAGAAGAAATTCAAGCTTGGAGTGCTACCCCCATCCACCTGATTCTGCAGGTGTTGGGCAGGAAATATAGATGTTAGATTATACATTCAACATAGTTTTAATCAGTCAGCTTTATACAGCTTTAACTTTTTTTTTTCTTTTTTTGAGACAGAGTCTCGCTTTGTTGCCCAGGCTAGAGTGAGTGCCGTGGCGTCAGCCTCGCTCACAGCAACCTCAAACTCCTGGGCTCGAGCGATCCTTCTGTCCCAGCCTCCCGAGTAGCTGGGACTACAGGCATGCGCCACCATGCCCGGCTAATTTTTTATATATATATATATCAGTTGGCCAATTAGTTTCTTTCTATTTATAGTAGAGACGGAGTCTCGCTCTTGCTCAGGCTGGTTTTGAACTCCTGACCTTGAGCAATCCGCCCGCCTCGGCCTCCCAGAGAGCTAGGATTACAGGCGTGAGCCACCGCGCCCGGCCTAGCTTTAACTTTTTAAAATTTTTTTATTTTATTTTATTTTTTTGAGACAGAGTCTGGTTCTGTTGGCCAGACTAAAGTGCAGTGGCATCATAACAGCTCGCTGCAACCTCCAACTCCTGGGCACCAGCAATCCTCCTACCTCAGCCTCCCAAGCAGCTGGGATTGCAGGCATGTGCCACCATGCTCAGCTAATTTTCTTAAAAAAATTTTTTGTAGAGATGGAAGTCTCGCTAAGTTGCTCAGGCTGGTCTTGGACTCCTGGCCTTCAGCAATCCTCTTTCCTCAACTTCCCAGAGTGCTAGGATTACAGGTGTGCGCCACTTTGCCTGGCTATTTTAATCTTATGAAATTGCCATTGTCTGAAGGCCAGTTCACCTGTTGAACTGAATATATGCTAGGCATTGTGCCAGGCTGAGCAGTTTGGGTGGTGAGCAAGACTCTAACAACAAACTCTCTAGAAGCATTAATTCATCTAAGACATAACGTTTTCTGTTTTCTTCCTTTCTATCTCCTTCACTCTACTCCCTTCCTTTCTTTCTATTTTTTCTCTTTCTCCTTCTTCTCTCCTCTCTTTTTCATCCCTCCACATTCCATGAAGGATCTGAGGTGAAAATTTTATTCTTAATACAACAGCATATCCAGAGTGAAATGTCCTGGTATACAGTATGAGTTACTTACATCTGTCTAATACAATTATACAGACCAGTGATTTCTTAAATTTGTTACTCATGAGGGAACACATAATTCCACATAATTGTGGATTTTAAAACACTTGAAAAATATATTTTATATCTCTTTTTGTGTAATGCCATCGACCACCTGAGGCTATAGATAAGTTTTAACTCCTATAATTGCTTTTATTTTTCACATAAATTGGCCGGGCATGGTGGTTCATGCCTGTAATCCTAGCACTCTGGGAGGCCTAGGCGGGCGGATCGCTCAAAGTCAGGAGTTCAAAACCAGCCTGAGCAAGAGCGAGACCCTATCTCTACTATAAATACAAAGAAATTAATTGGCCAACTTATGTAGAAAAAATTAGCTGGGGGGGAAATGGGCATTTATTGAAACCTTAAAATCTGTACCCCCATAATATGCCAAAATAATAAAAAAAAAATAACAACAAACCCCCCCCCCCAAAAAAAAAAAATTAGCTGGGCATGGTGGCGCATGCCTGTAGTCCCAGCTACTCGGGAGGCTGAGGCAGTAGGACTGCTTGAGCCCAGGAGTTTGAGGTTGCTGTGAGCTAGGCTAATGCCACGGCACTCACTCTGGCCTGGGCAACAAAGTGAGACTCTGTCTAAAAAAAAAAAAAAAGATTTGATAAAATTGAGTTTCATCAATTCACAAACTATTTCTTTTGTTAATTTTTTAATAGCATGTACAGGTATTGCCTAATACAATGTTGCTCTTTTGTATGTTTAGTCATTTTGGAGAAATTTGCTATTTTCCCAAGGACCACTGGGAATGGACTGTTTTATATAGAGTTGACCTAGTCCTGCCAGGAGCTATTTCAATAGATAGTTTTAAAGATTAGAGATAGGAATAACATTCTGCATGTCTTTCAACATAACACCAGGGGGCGCTGTAAGCTAGAAACCTGCAACCATGTCAGAAATGCTAACGTAAGTCACAATATTTTTATTTGAATACTTGCTTATTGGTAAGATCATGTTTCTAAACCCCTGGTTTTTAATAGCCCACATTACATTTAATTATCTTTAAACCATCCAATTTTAATTCAACTAAAAAGAAAGTAAAAATTCTTTGTTTAGGATTTTTGGAAGCACTGCCACAGATAAGCAATGACAAAGTACTATAGGGATGTTGGGGACCCTTGTTTCCAGCACAATTAGAAACGATATCATAGTTCAGTGGCTAAAGGCAAACTTGAAATCAGGAAAGATGAATTCTTGAATTTGCTGCCTGTGGTATAATCTTTCTGCCTATATTTCCAACTGTTAGGAAGAGGCTAGTTTTCTAAGATCCTATATAGCTCATAGTTTAGTGATCATACAATTAAACAAACTTGAACTATCTACTGCTTTTCAGGTATCTAATACTATACAGAAGGCCATGGAGCCTTTTCCTCAAGTTCCTGAGGGGCCATTTTGTTCATCTAGTTCAGACTTCCCCCAAGGATGGGCCTTGGGGGAAGTCTGAACTAGATCTAGGGCCATTAGAGAGATAAATCCACTTAATAAGAGACCTGGGGTTCCTGACCACAAAGAATGAACCTAAATTCTTTCCTTGAAAGGAGCCAAATTTCCAGACAACCTAGACTTACGCCTTCTCCCTCAGGCCATACTGATCACAGGTTCTGAAGTCTCAACTTAATTCCATACACTGGGACTCTTCCCTACCCAGCAGGAGGCTAGCTGCACTCTCCACACTCCCTCTGGCACACCCAGGCCAGCCACAGAAACCAATGAAACACTTCTCAAGGCCTTTCAAGGACTTCCTCAGATTTCTTCTGGCCTTATCCTCATGCTCGTCCAACCTTAATTATTTGCTCAGGCCAGTTCCACTCCCCAAGACCTTCACCTTCCAAAAATCAATAAATCACCTTCATTTCACTTCACTGCTAAAGTGCCAATCCCTGCAGGAAGCCTGTGCTCCTAACCTCAGCACCCATGGCATTCATGTGTTCTGTGAAAGCTCACAGAACTTAATGAGTCACTAACTCATTCTCTGTTCTCCCCCCCTTCCCACTGTTGCATTCATTTTCTTTTTTTTTTTTTTTTTTTTTTTTGAGACAGAGTCTCACTTTGTTGCCCGGGCTAGAGTGAGTGCCGTGGCGTCAGCCTAGCTCACAGCAACCTCAAACTCCTGGGCTCGAGTGATCCTTCTGCCTCAGCCTCCCGGGTAGCTGGGACTACAGGCATGTGCCACCATGCCCGGCTAATTTTTTTTTATATATATATCAGTTGGCCAATTAATTTCTTTCTATTTATAGTAGAGACGGGGTCTCGCTCAGGCTGGTTTTGAACTCCTGACCTTGAGCAATCCGCCCGCCTCGGCCTCCCAAGAGCTAGGATTACAGGCGTGAGCCACAGCGCCCGGCCTGCATTCATTTTCTTGAACATAACAGTAATCTAGTTATTATATATAAGTATATTGGCATCTCCAGTAAAATTTTAAGCTCACATGTGTGAACTAAAATGCTCACCCCTCCACACACACACACACACACACACACACACCAGCTGACTGAATGGACCCCCTCGTGGCCAAAGGAATATTCTAGGGCAAAGTTGCCTGCCAGGAGGAGGGAGCTCAGACATGCCTTATCACGCCCCCCCTTCCCTTCTTGGAGACTTTTTTTGTAACCCATTAACAGGCCTAAGGGTGTGCAAGGCAAACCTGCAGGCCCTCAATTTATGCAACAAATGGTGGCTTATCTCTGGCAAACAGTTTATGTTAAAACATTCCAGGTCTTTAGACAAAGCTTCATGTCTTTAGCCAATTACAATCTAAAGAATCTTTAAACCCACCTATAACCTATAAGCCCCCCCCCCCACTTCGAGACGGACCTCCTTTTCAGGCCAAACCAATGTATGCCTCCCACATTGATTGATGGCTTTACCCGGAACCCTTGTCTCTAAAATGTATAAAAACCAAACTGTAACCCAGCCACAAGGCGTCCACTTGCCCAAGGCCTCTTGGCAGTGGCTCCAGGTCACGGTCCTCAAATTTAGCTCAGAATAAATCTCTTTAAAATTATTTTGCAGGCTTTGGCTTTTTTTCCATTGACACATGAAAAGGCACCAGATCACACACCCCATCCTAGACCCTTCATCAACAGCCTAGCATCCTACAACTTTCAATGGATCAGTAACTCAATCTGGAGGACAGAATAAAACATTCTTTACTGTGATCTCACAGCATCCTTTTACAGCCTCGTGGATTACTAATTCTATCAATGACAGAATTTTGTATGTATTTCCACATCTGATCTACTTTGATGTTACTTAAGTTATATGCTTCTTTGCTGTTAGACCTCATAAACTCTGAACAGTTCCAATTATTCAAACACATAATGACTCATTAATGGAACAAAAAGTCCATGCCTGGCAACACATTAGTTTATATATAACTGTTTAACAGTAGATGAGAATCACTATCAATCTTATAATGCGGATTTCTTCTTATTCTTAAAAAACAGTGTGGGAGTAGGGAGGTAAGGGCTGTTTTAACAAATAGTCCTTAGGAGGATCTTGATTTAGTTTGGATGTCTGCAAATCATAGGGACACATACATGTGGTCTCATTCCAACTAGAGAAACAATTACTTTTCTTCATCTCTTTCAATTAGTTAGTTTTTTTTTCTTTTTTTGAGACAGAGTCTCACTGTGTTGCCTGGGCTAGAGTGCGGTGGTGTCAGCCTAGCTCACAGCAACCTCAAACTCCTGGGCTCAAGCAATCCTCCTGCCTCAGCCTCCCGAGTAGCTGGGACTACAGACATGCGCCACCATGCTGGGAATTATATATATTTTTAGTTGGCCAATTAATTTCTTTCTATTTTTAGTAGAGACGGGGTCTCACTCTTGCTCAGGGTGGTTTTGAACTCCTGACCTTGAGTAATTCGCCCGCCTCAGCCTTCCAGAGTGCTAGGATTACAGGCGTGAGCCACCGCACCCGGCCCAATGAGTTAGTATTTATCTTATCAAGTAACAACCGGTGATTTTATGGTGCCCAGCCTTGAACACTTAAAAAAAACAACACTACTCTCCTCCTTATAAAAAAAAAAAAAGAAAAAAGAAAAACAACCTTGCTACTTTCTTTAAGTGTTCAAGGCCGGGCACCATAAAATCACCGGTTGTTACTCCATAGATACTAACTCATTGAAAGTAGAGATGAAGAGAAGAAATTGTTTCTCTAGTATAAAAGGTTACTATGTCATAGGAGTTTTGTGACTGTTTAAATTTTTAGAGTGTGGAGGAGGTTCCTCCCCTCATCCTTCTCCAGGCCAAGGTGACCCACGAAATAACTAACCTACTGGTCCGATTTGAGCTGGTGACGGGGTGGGGACTTCTGTGCTCAATATTTTGAGCGACCTGTCATTGAACACTTACACCAAGTTCCAACATCAACAGCAAAGCATTTGTTGAAACCAGACCTGCTCACGCCGCCGCAGACTCGTCCCTGGCCTAGCGCTAGGCCAGGCCGCCCCCCCCCCCCGGGGCGCGCTAGGCCAGGCCGGTCCCCGGGGCGCGCTAGGCCAGGCCGGTCCCCGGGGCGCGCTAGGCCAGGCCGGCCCCGCCGGGCGCGTTAGGCCAGGCCGGCCCCCCCGGGCGCGCTAGGCCAGGCCGGTCCCCGGGGCGCGCTAGGCCAGGCCGGTCCCCCAGGGCGCGTCTCCGCGGGCCCCGCACCCGGCTCTGGGGGGCGCAGCGGCTGCGGCTCCGCGGGGCTGGGGGTGTGGGCTCCGGGCAGAGAGGAGCTCGGCGGTGGCAGCGCCGGCCGCCCGTGTCCTCCGCCCTTGGCCTCCCCGAGCCGGGCCTCCATCGCCGCGTCCTGCGCCCGCAGCTCCGGGCGGACGAAGAGCGACGAGCAACGGGCGCTGGGAAGCAGCGCAGCCCCTACCACACCTCCAACCGGCAGCAGCCACAGCCACTGGCCGAATTCTTAGTTTCTAAGTCCAGAAATGCTTTGGCACATTTCCACCGCTCCCCTCTAAGAAGAAACATCTAAGTTCGCCCTACTTCCAGGTTTGTACAAAGACTATGCAGTTAGCTTTATTTTGAAAATGTTTTTGGTTTGAGTCTGCTTTGAGCAAAGGATTAGTCAGGTACTTTCCACATCTAAAGAAATAGTTATATTTGAAAATTATCTAATTCATAGTTAAATAATCTACAATGAAAAATATTTTCAAACACAATTTGTTAAACTCCTTTGATGTAATATCAAACAAACGCTGACACAGCAACTGGTAAAAATATCACAATTACATTGTAAAAGTCTAGTTCCTACTTACCTTTTCTTGGTGGATGTTAAGAGGCAGAAGAAAATAAATGCCATAGAAACGAGTTCGCTCTAAAATCAGAAGGAACATTTAAGAACTATCTTCTTTTCATTCTCTTTAGAGTGTTTATGCATGTACTTCACACGTGGCCATATAATTTAGCTTTAAAAGAAGACAAAAGAGACATTCGGTCTTTGGGCCGGAGTCACTCCTATGCCTGAGATGGGACACGGGCCAACCCACGGAAAACTGTGAAGGGTTTCCTCAGGTTCTGCGCTAGAACAGTTGAGATTGAGTCGTTGACTCAGCAAACAGGTGTTGGTCCCTCCCGTGTTCCAGGCAGTACTAGGCATAAGAAATGTAGGGGGGAAAAAACTGTCAACCAAGTCTTGTCCTCAGAGAACTTAGTCTTGTGAAGGGGAGTGCTAAGCAGAGGGCGCAGCGGCTGCCACACAGGAGGGGAGCGCTGCAACTGCAGCAGCGCTGGGCAGCCACACCTTGTAGCAGGAGAGACACCCTCCTATTTGAGGCAAAACAAAGAGTAGGGAGGGGCTGGGCGAGGTGGCTCACGCCTGTAATCCTAGCACTCTGGGAGGCCGAGGTGGGAGGATTGCTCAAAATCTGGAGTTGGAAACCAGCCTGAGCAAGAGTGAGACATGGTCTCCACTAAAAATAGAAATAAAGTAATTGGCCAACTATATATAAAAAATTAGCCGGTCATGGTGGCACATGCCTATAGTCCCAGCTACTTGGGAGGCTGAGGCAGGAGGATGGCTTGAGCCCAGGAGTTTGAGGTTGCTGTGAGCCAGGTTGACGCCATGGCACTCTAGTCCGGGCAACAAAGACTCTGTCTCAAAAAAAAATGAGTAGGGAGGTGGGAGGTGGAGAAGGGGTCTGGAAAGGGATACTGCAGGAGCCTTCTAGATAAGCTGAAGGATCAGCCAGAGAACTGGCCTGGGTGGAAGAAAAGCCCTTGCCCTTCTCCACTGCCCCACCCTGCCTCGCCCTGCCCCAAGGACCAGTGTTGACAAAAACCCAAGGCTGGAAAGGGAAAAGAACAAGGTATCTACAACAGGAAGGAAAGTGGATAAAAAGAAAAGAAAAAAAGAACAAGGTATCATTGGAGTTGAGAGTTTTGAGCCTACAGGGTGTAGCATCCATGATATGATATAAAGGAGAAGAGGTAAATTGAGGCAAGATTGTGAAGGTAGTTATGACAAGCTAAATGGCTCAGGGAGAGCCATAGAAGGTTTTTAAACTGGCTTATGACATCATCAGATTAGTACCTTAGGAAGTTCACACCTGCTCATACTCAGTGCTTAGGTTTGGGAGGAGGCCAAGACGCTGATTACTGTGTTGATAATAATGAAAACCACATGACCAGATGAGAACATTAGAGAAGTTATAGATAGGAAAGAGGAGCAGGACAAGCACCAAGTTTTTCCTATTCTCCGTTACCATTCATTTAATATTTCACTTCTGACACCAGACATGTGGGTTTCCACCCCCCACCAAGCAATTCTCCAGCAGACACCAATTAATTAATTGAATTAATTAAATTAAGTTTGGACATTATCTACATGGAGATAGTGTCAGATCCCACAAGACTGCTCCCCACTTTAGATGCCAATTGCAAGTTCCAGGTTGTAACTTGCATTTCTGACCAACCAGCTATAAATTGGGGTTCCCATGACCTCCACTTCCTGTTTGACTAATTTGCTAGAGTGGCTCACAGAATTCTGGGGAAAATGTTACTTATGCTAACCCATGTATCATAAAGGACATTACAAAGGACACAGGTGAGCAGCCAGGTGGAAGAGATGCACTGGGCGAGGCATGGGAGGGGTGGGAACTTCCACACTCTCTCTGGAAGTGCTGCTCCCAGGAAACTCCACGTGCTTAGCCATCTGGAAGCTCATCCGGACCTTGTCCTTTGGGCTTTATGGAGACTGCATCACATAGGCGTTGGTTGTCTGCATTGTTGACCATTTGTGATGGGCTCAAATTTCAGCTCTTCTACACTCCCTGGAGGTTGGGAGGTGGGGCTGAAAGTTTCAACCCTCCGAGCACAGTTGGTTTCCCTAGCAACCAGCCCCTCTCCCAAGACTATCCAGGATCCCACCAAGAGTCCCCTCATTAGAGCACAAGGTGGTCCTATTGCCCAGGAAATTCCAAAGGATTTGGAAGCGCTGTGTCGGACACTCATACCACTCAGAAAGTACAGAGGTCTTAGAAGCTTTGTGTCAGGAACTGGTGTCAAAGACCAAATATCAGAACAAAAGATTCTCCTAATGTCCCCGTCTACAAGTGTTTTAGGAGCTCTGTGCCAGGAACTGGGGAGCAGAGTCCAACTATATATTTCATAGTATATTGTAATATCACAACCCCAAATCTTAGAGACTTAAAACAATAGAATTTGATTTCTCACACATGCTGCACATCAACTGCCCCGCTGAGGCACGTGTCAGGCTCTAGGCCTTGTTGCGAGTAAGAGATCCAGGCTGACTGAACAGCCACCATCTTCAATACTGTCAGCTGTCACCAGAGAGAGATGGGGAGTTCTGGAGTGACACACATCAGTTTTGCTCTTATTGGCTGGAACAAATCACTCCAAGAAGCCAGGAAGTCTGAACCTTCCATAGCACAGAGGAAGTAGAGGTGGAAATATCCTGCAAACATGTGTTTGACTAACACAAAGGCTTCATTAATGATGCTCATCCATTGCTTCATTTCTTTTAATTGAAGACTGGCAAAGTCATCTGCTCTGAATAAAAGGGAGTGATGCAGGAGGGAGTGGAGGCTTGAAGAGGAAGGATTAGGTAGGATATTGTTGTTTTTCTGAGTGTTAAAATAAATATTATAATACTAGGGAAAAGTAATTGCTGAGTGCCCATTTGGATTTATAGTTATAAATGTAATGTAACATCCATCAGTACAATCACGTGTTGATCTCCATGAACCGTTAGCTGCTCAGTTGAAGATTGTGAGAAGGTGGATATGTTGAGGTTGTACTATGGCAAGTTTGATGAAGGGTGAGTGGAACCAGGGAGTTAAAATTGCTTGCAAAGGAGGGATTATAAATGATGACGGACCATGGTTCAAACAGATCATCAAGTGGCCTTAAGTAGTAAGTTTTTTCTTTGTAAAATAAAGAATTGTCCTATAAGTTAATGCCATTCATCTAATTTGTCAGTTATGGAGGACATTTGTTTGATTGTCTACCCAACATGTCTTCTACACCTTGGGATAGTCAGATTGCACTCCCACTTCTACCTTAGGCCGTATGGTCCAAATGGGAGCACTATCTTCTACACATTGTCATTTATGATTGGGTAGACCTCTCACCTGAGCTAAGTCAGTCTCAATTCCTCACCTCCTGGCCATAGTGATCAGTCCAGCAAGGGCAGGATGACCCCAACCAGGCTATCAAAGTCCCTCCCTGGGGTCTTTTTAACTGGATGTCGGATTGGAGGGTCTCTTTTCTCAGTAGGAATGAGACCATCAGGAAGTAAGTCCGGAGCTACCCGCTGGCCAGCTCCTTCCTTTGAGGATCTGAGAAAACTGACCGATAGGTGTGAGATGAGGGGCTAAGAGATTCTCACCCTTACTAGTCTCCACATCCTACTCAGCCATTGTCTCCTCTGCCCTTTTCATGTTCTACTTATGCAAACCTTTTTTTTCTTATCCTGCTTTGAGTTGCATTTATCTCACTTATAATCAAAGAGTCTAATATGATTGGTAAATAAGTTTGGAATTTTTTTTAATTTTAGGTTTTACAAAGTGTGATATATTGTAATTCTAAGTAAGTGAAAAGCATCCATTAAGAACCTCTGCTCTGTGTCAGCTCTGCTAGGGATAGAGGAAGAAGGAAGCTTGGCAGGAGAAAATGTTTCCTGTTTTTTAAATTTCCCTAAAAAATTTTTACAGCTGGGGGAAAACTTCCACAATTTAAACAATAGAAATAAGATATTTATAAAGATAAAGGTGGTACATAAAAGCAAAAGGAGTTGCTTCTCAAAATCATAAAAATGGGAAATAAAATTATTCTCTGAGTTCCCATAATATAATTATGTTTACATAATTTACATAGGGATCATAGCAGAACCATTGAAAGTCATCCTAAATAACAGAGAGAGGCTCTCTAAGAGAAAATGGCACTTATTTGGAATAGAGCATTATAATGGGAATAGGCATGCAGTAGTAAACAATGTGCATATTTAGGGAGGTAAAGGAAGATAAAAGTTTTTTAAAGGAAATGTGAGAATTACATATTTGTTTTGAAATGATTATCCTTGGCTACAAAGATCAATAACAAGGGTAACTCAGGTTGGACAGGCAATTGCTGGGCAGATGTCCTCACAGAAGTATTTTTTTGTGTGTTAAGGTTGTGATGGCCTTTGTACAGGTTGTGTTTTTTTTCTGAGTCTTTTGTGCTAGTTTTTGTTATAAGGTATTTGTGCATGAGAACCTTCCTTTCATGGGCTTCCCTGGCTCTATTTGTCAGCATTTTTCCTTTTTTTTTTTTAAGCACAAGTGACTCCATTTTGATTGACAACTTTCACATTTCCACTTTTTGATCAAGATCTTTCTCCAAAAGCATCACTGATCAATTCACCTTATAGTTAGGTTTTGATTCTCCCTACTGATAGGATGAACCTGTCCCAGGTTGCTGGTCTAATCCCACATTGGAAGAAGTGATTGGTAGCTAAGAGTCAGTGTCAAAACCCTTTTTATAAACATTTGAGCAATAAGGGAGGTTTGAAGGGAGTGGATCTCAAGCTAAGTCTACCTGGAGTCCATTATAAGCTCAATTTTGTTTGTTCTGTAGTCTTTTGCTATCATCTTAAAGTGCTGGGTCAACATTTTCTGTTATGGCCGGTACGATGGCTCACACCTGTAATCCTACCACTCTGAGAGGCCAAGGTAGGTGGATCGTTTGAGCTCAGGAGTTCGAGACCAGCCTGAGCAAGAGCAAGACCCCATCTCTACTAAAAATAGAAAGAAATTAATTGGACAACTAAAAATATATATATAAAAAAATAGCCGGACATGGTGGCACATGCCTGTAGTCCCAGCTACTTGGGAGGCTGAGGCAGGAGGATTGCTTGAGCCCGGGAGTTTGAGGTTGCTGTGAGCTAGGCTGTGACACCACGGCACTCTAGCCTGGGTAACAGAGTGAGACTCTATCTCAAAAAAGGAAAAAAAAAATTCTGTTATGAGTTGTACTTCTGCAAAAATTTAACAAATAACAGATACAAAGTTTTAAAGGGGAAAATACAAAATAAAATTAATAGTAATATGACAATCCCAGTTTGCATAACAGTTTTAACCTGTGAATCTAGGCTTAAGGGCAACCAATTGAATGAATCAAATGATCATAATCCTATCAAGTGAAAAGTGTAGGCATTAAGAGTGGTAAGAATCTCATCGTGATATAGAATCTTATTCTAATATGTTGGGAAAGGTGGTCTGCGGCATGAAAATACCATCTTCTCATCCTGGTTTGCAGTTTGAATGGTTAACTGGTTATGGCACTGAGTGTTCTGGTAAACTTTATGTGTGGTCCATATATCAGACACAGGGCATATTCCTTAAAATTCATCTCCTTTCAGCTTATAGGGCTCTAGGAACAGAACAGTTCCCATTTTTAATAATTCTGGGCTGTATTTTTAGGCTGGGTTTATAGTTTTATAATTTTTGTGCCAAAGCCTGACAACTTAAAACATCTAACAGAGACAAATATAAAACTGTCTTACCAGTAAAATCAGGCAAAAATGTATGCTGACAATTTTGAAGATATTTCTATTGTTTTTACTAACAATTTTAAAACCAGCTTATTTATCAAAGATTTACTTAGGTCACATGAACTAAAAAGCATTTGGATTAATTACTATGTATTTTACACAAATGCTCATTTATCTAAGCCAATCTGATTAGACTTTCTTAAGGGATTTCTGGCTGACTAGGCCAGATTTTACCATATAGACACAATATACAACATAATACATGTACATATGCATAAACACACCTACACATACATACACACACAAAGATCTTATAGCTTTAATTTTAAAATTTTAGTTCTGAGACAGTAGCACATACAAACTTTTTGGTTTATGAAAGATAGTTGGATACAAATTATATATCTGACAAAATGGAACCTGTTCGCATTACTAAAACTTTATTTCTCCTGATAGGTAATCTATTAAAGGTTATGGACCAGAATTTGGGGTAAAGCAGTTTGGTTTAAAAATCTTCTTTTCATACTTTTTTTTTAGCTAGGACTGGCTGAATTATATAAGGAAAACAAAATCTCCAAGTAGCCTTAAATTTGTAGTAATAAATCTACCTTTTGTTTGCTGGTCTGGTTTGCTAGATTAGTCAATGTGGGCAGGGAAGCACTGTAGCAGATTTTTTTTTCTTTTTCTTTTTTTTATCTTGACTGGCATGCCATAAGTAGTGAATTTTATATCTTATTATTATTATTATTATTATTATTATTTGAGACAGAGTCTCACTCTGTCGACCAGGCTAGAGTGCTGTGGCATCAGCCTAGCTCACACCAACCTCAAACTCCTGGACTCAAGTGATACTCCTGCCTCAACCTCCAGAGTAGCTGGGACAACAGGCATGGGCCACCAAGCCCGGCTAATTTTTTCCATTTTTAGTAGAGATGAGTCTCGCACTTGCTCATGCTGGTCTTGAACTCCCACCTCAACCTCCTAGAATGCTAGGATGACAGATGTGAGCCACCACACCCAGCCAAATTTTATCTCAACATCAGCAGAAAAGTTAACAGATTCAAAGTAGGCAGAAACAGGTGGGGCCCAGTGGCTCATGCCTGTAATCCTAGCACTCTGGGAGGCTGAGGCAGGCGGATTGTTTGAGCTCAAGAGTTCAAGACCAGTCTGAGCAAGAGTGAGACCATGACTCTACTAAAAAAAATAGAAAGAAATTAGCTGGACAACTAAAAATATATATAAATATTAGCCGGGCATGGTGGTGCATGCCTGTAGTCCCAGCTACTCAGTAGGCTGAGGCAATAAAATTGCTTGAGCCCAGGAGTTTGAGGGTGCTGTGAGCTAGGCTGATGCCATGTCACTGTAGCCCGGGCAATAGAGTGAGACTCTCTCTCAAAAAGAAAAAAAAAGTAGGCAGAAATAGCTTGACATAGTAGCTCATGCTTATAAACCCAGCTACTCAGGAGACTGAGACAGGAGGATTGTCACTTGAGACCAGGAGTTTGAGGCTGCATTGAGTTATGATTGTGCCACTGCACTTCAGCCTGGGCAACAAAGACTGCATCTCCAAGAAAAGTCCCAAACACCAAAAACCAAAACAGACAGAAAAAAATAGAGATATAGACAGGAACTTAGAAGGCCCTGAATGTTAAGTTGCAATTGTTTTTGAGAGTTTGAATAATAACCATCTATACTCTGAATATTCCTTGATGTAATTTGCCCACTAGGAAAGGGCTTGTTATGTTTGAGATATGGAGAGGGGCTCAGAATGGCCAGAGCTTACTGAAATGGGACGCTGGTGAGAGAAGAGATCAGTGAAGGGGATGGGCAGCATCTGCCCCCAAGGGCCCTGTGGGCTTGGGAAAGAATTTGGATTTTGTTGTAAGGGAAATAGAAATTTGTTAAAGAGATGTGAACTGGAGGAATGGCAGCATATGATTTATATTTCTGAAAGATTAGCAGTTATAAGGAGAAGGGGCAGACAGGAGTATGAGTGGGGAAAGCAGCTCAGTTGAAGGCTGCTACGTTTTTCCAGAGGTGAGACGTGGGGGCAGGAGGTGAGCTCAGGGTGTGCTTTGGAGGTAGGAGAAGCAGGACTTGCTGAGAGTTTGATGTGGAATGCTGCTGCTCAAAGTCACCAGTCTGAGGCAGAGCCAGGATTTGAACTCAGGCTGCACCTCCCAGTACTACAGTGAGGATTCAGGAGGTGCACATGGAGCCAGATAACTTGGGTTTGAGTCCTGCGTCTGCTGCTAACATTTTCTCCTCCATAAAATGACATAATAACAGAACCTACCTCATGAGATTGGAGGTAGGAGTGTATCAGTTGGTATATGATCTTTCAAAGTGAACCGATATATTTAGAATTAATATAATTGGTGATGGGTTTATGAGTACTAACTTTTTCAAGCAGAGGAGTGACATCATATGCAAATGGTTTTTCAGAAAGCAGACCCTTACACATGACAGAATACTCTCACACCAAGTCACCACCATACTTATTTATTTATAATGGTTTTTTAAATGAAGCCAGAAAAATTTATTTCTGGTGGTAAGTTTATGGGAAAATATTAATCTTAGATGAAAACTTTTCAGACAGTTGTCTTAAAAATGTCAATACAGAAGGTGGATGACTAGGGGTATCTGGTACTTACCTCTTCCACAAAGAAGAACCAGAATAGTGAGTAGATATTCACACTTCAAATAGAGCATATAAGAGAGAACAGTGGAATTCAACAGAGAAGTAGCAAGAGACCCAAAGGCAAGGAAGGAGTGGGCAGAGAGGCAGCCTGCTTGCCAGGACTGGCCGGGAGGCCAGAGCAGCTCTCCAATGCAGGGCAAGTGTAGGTGAGAAACTCCCAGAAGTCCACATTCCTCCTGCTGCTTTCCACCATCTCAGCCACAGGAGAGCTTCTAAGCCCTTGTGGGTTCTGCGCCTAGCATAGGGAGCTCAGTTACTCAGATTGCCTTGGTTTTGGCCTCTGACCCTTTGTACTTCCAGGATCGCACACTACATGTAGTCATCGTGTCTTCTTAGGCTCCTCTTGGCTCTGACAGTTTCGCAGACTTTCCTTGTTTCTGCTGACCTTGACAGTTGGAGGAGTACTGGTCAGGTATTTTGCAGAATATACTTTGCTTGGGATTTTCATTTGTTATTCTTTTGATTACACTGTCATTCTGTGTTTTGGGAGAAAAAATCACAGAGGTAAAGTACCGTTTTTATCAAATGACATCAAGGATGCGCATCAATGTAACTTGTCGCTGTCAGTGTTGGCCTTGATCAGAGGCTGATGTGGTGGTAGTTGTCAGGCTTCTCCACTATGAAGTTACTTCCCCCACCCCATTACTTTATTCTTTGGAAGTTACTGTGCACAGCCAGCACTTAACGAGTGGGGATTTACATTTCACTCCTTGAGGGCGGAGTATCTACATAAATTATTTGGAATTCTTATGCACAGAAGATTTTCTATTCACCCCTATTTTCAAAATTCATTCAGTCATTTATTTATAGCTCCATGGATTCATGAATATTTGTTTGTTTGTTTGTTTGTTTTTTTGCTTTGAGTTACAATCCAATATTACTTCATTTGCCTGTTCAAATTGTTCCACCTTCGGCCACTGGAAGCTCTTTCAGTTGGTTCCTGTGTCACTTTGACAGACTCCCATAATTGTGTACGTGTTTTAAGCACTCTCTTTCTGCCACAAGATAATCCTGTCTGTCTTTTTTTCCCCTGTCTTAGCTTGAATCAATCTTTCTTTCTTTCTTTCTTTCTTTCTTTCTTTCTTTCTTTTTTTCTTTCTTTCTTTCTTTCTTTCTTTCCTTCCTTCCTTCCTTCCTTCCTTCCTTCCTTCCTTCCTTCCTTCCTTCCTTCCTTCCTTCCTTCCTTTCTTCCTTCCTTCCTTCTTTTTTCCCTTTTTTTTTCTTTCTGAGACAGGGTCTTTCTCTGTCACCTAAGGCTACAGTGCTGTGGCATTATCCTAGCTCTTTGCAACCTCAAACTCCTGGGCTCAAGCAATTCTCCAGTCTCAGCTTCCTGAGTAGCTGGGACTACAGGCACCACAATGCCCAGCTAATTTTTCTATTTTTTGTAGAGATGCATATTGTTATTTCTCAGGCTGGTCTTGACCTCCTGACCTCAAGCAATCCTCCTGCCTCTACCTCCCAGAGTGCTAGGATTATAGGGGTGAGCCACCAAGCTTGGCCTTATCCTGAATATTTCTTTGTTTTTTTTTTTTTTTTTTGAGACAGAGTCTCACTCTGTTGCCCGGGCTAGAGTGAATGCTGTGGCATCAGCCTAGCTCACAGCAACCTCAAACTCCTGAGCTCAAGCAATCCTTCTGCCTCAGCCTCCTGAGTAGCTGAGACTACAGGCATGCACCACCATGCCCGGCTAATTTTATATATATATATTTTTTTTAGCGGCCAATTAATTTATTTCTATTTTTAGTATAGATGGGGTTTCACCTTTGCTCCAGCTGGTTTCGAACTCCTGAGCAATCCACCCACCTTGGCCTCCTGGAGTGCTAGGATTACAGTCATGAGCCACTGCACCCAGTCTATCCTGAATATTTCTTGCCCCAGCTCTGGAATCAGCCATTTCTCCAAGAAGCTCGATCTCATTTTATTGGTGAATAGTGTTAGAAACCAAGACCTGGTTGCTGGGTGTGCTTGTTGCTGCTGGGGTGTTGTTGTTTCTAGGCCCTTTCAGCTGACAGGTGAAGGCAAGGTGTGTGTGTACTAACCTGGGCACATGCATATATCTGTAAGTATTTCTATATGCAACCATCTGTAACTATGTTAAACTAAACATGAGATCACAATGATGTCTTCAACACAATTCATTCTAGCCTCCTCCCCTGCTCGTCTGTAACCTCCCGTGCCCACAGTGAGAAGCTAGCTCCCACCACCCACTGTCCACCATGCACCATCCACCCATCCACCAGTTATTTAATTAATTGCTCAACTCCAGTATAAATGAATAGCACTATGTTACTCTGTACCTCAAGATCTCAGATTTTGAAGCAGAAAACCATTTCCCTTTGGTGATTCCACAATCGCTGATTTTGTATCTGCCCCCACTGGGATGAGAAAGGGCAAATGCCTAGAGGCTGGACTGGGGTAGAGCAGCCCTTGGCTGTAGCAGGGAAATACCTGGGTTGTGAAATGTCAGGCCATTTTATCAAGAAGGGTTGACAAGCAGTGAGCAGATGCAGAGGGGCATGACCCTCCACAAGAAAGGAGAGCAGGCGTGAGTGTGGGAGGGTGGGTGGGCCTGAAGTGTTGAACCATCACAAAAGGGCATTTGAAGGAAAGCCCCAGCGGCGGCAGGGTGTTGGCCTTGTAAGACTGCACAGGGGTCGCCCGATGCCCGCTAGGCTCGCCAAGCTTCCCGCCAGGCTTGCCCAGACGGCCGGAACAGAATGCTCCCAGGCAAAAATAAACTGCTGGAGGCACATGCTCAAGTGATGATGCATGCCTAGACGCCAGAGCACAGTGTTTCCTCCAGTCTGTCCCACCTGGGTGTGGCCCTGAGGGGCACAGCGGGTATTCCAGCAAGGGGCTCGCAGGGGGCCAAGGGGCCTGGGCCAAGGGCACACAGTTGCTTCAGTGGAGAGACACAGTGACAAGTGCCTCTGGCCATAGCTGTGCCCCAGGGTAGCCTGATGGATGGCTATGGGCTCTCCAGTGTTTCTTTGGGGCTGAATGGTGTCACCCCTGGGTGGCTGAATTGACCTTCTGAATATCGAGTCTTTCCATTCCTGTGTGCCACACAAATGCTCTACTTTTTTTTTTTTTTTTGAGACAGAGTCTCACTTTGTTGTCCAGGCTAGAGTGAGTGCCGTGGCGTCAGCCTAGCTCACAGCAACCTCAAACTCCTGGGCTCGAGCAATCCTTCTGCCTCAGCCTCCCGAGTAGCTGGGGCTACAGGCAGGTGCCACCATGCCCGGCTAATTTTTTATATATATATCAGTTGGCCAATTAATTTCTTTCTATTTATAGTAGAGACGGGGTCTTGCTCTTGCTCAGGCTGGTTTTGAACTCCTGACCTTGAGCAATCCGCCCGCCTCGGCCTCCCAAGAGCTGGGATTACAGGCGTGAGCCACCGCGCCCGGCCTAAATGCTCTACTTTTTTAACTGCTTAATATATCTCATGTGTAACTAACTTATTTACTATTTATGCTTAACCCATCTGATGAATTTTATGCGTATCATTTTTTGTGCGTGTTTTCATTGGCAGAATTGAATATTCTTCGAAATACAGTATTATGTAGACACATTACATATTACATACACATCACACAGGCCAAAAAGCCCTGTAGTTAGATTAGAAGACAAAAGCGCAACGAAGTCCCCTCCCCCCACCGCCCCCTTTCCGGGAATGGGAGAGCAAGTGGTATTGCCTAGACAGATGGATTGGGAAGTGGAAAATGTCGAAAATGTCCGAGGTGCTTCCAAATGAGGGTGTGGCATTTGATCCAGGAGCTATGTGTTGATCAGTTTACTCTGAGGAGCTGAAAGTTTATCCAGCATAATCTTCTATTTTTCATTTTGGATTGCACAAAAGCCTTCACCAGGCTGTAGGAGAGAGTCCTGCGGGAGAGAGGTGCTGGGCCAGCTGCCTGTCGCTAAGGGGTCTGGAATATTTTACCACCTGTCTCTTTAAGAGAAGCAGTCTCACGGGTGCAACTGTCCTCGTCCTAACCATATTCCTGTCAACCTTAGAACCCATTTGGCATCTTATGACATTTGTGAGGCAAAAAATGCCAAGTTCTTACGTGGCCAGAGTTACGGGAGCCGCAGGGAGCCTTGGCAGTCCTGCCCTGGCAGGCGCGGGCGGGCGGAGCTGGTGTGGGGGTCCCGCCAGCGCCAGGCCCTGAAAGAGGCAGCAGCGTTTTGACAGAGACACATGGAGGATGACGTGCTAAGAAAGGGATAGCCGAACACAAGAGGGAAAGCCCGGCGAGCGTGGGGAAGATGACTGGTCGGCTGCGCGGGACAGGGTGGCTCTAGCAGACACTTCCTCAGAGGACGGAATGGAGCCTGGCACTCTGCGCGCTAGACCCAGCCCGCAAGATGGTCTTGGCAGAACCCGAGGCTCACATGCAGTGTCCCCGAGTCGTTTGACACCCAGACTCCACAACAGCCGAGGGAGCCGCCCTTCCTGCCGTGGGCGCACTGCCCGCCAAGGTGTGCTGCCAGCACCTTCCAGGAAGAGAAGCTCGCAGCTGGATGTGGGTAGCCAGGGCTGTGAATGCCGAACAAAAGGTGTCCAGACTTGCTCACTGGCAGGGACAGTTCTGTGAGCTTCACATACTCTACTCTCTGGTGGTTCCTCGCAATGAGCCCCAATTTTATGTGTGTAATATTGGTCTTTCCATTTTACAGATGACGAAACTGAGACCCGGAGAGGACAGCTCACAGGCCCACAGCCACGTAGCAAGTCGGTAGTGGAGGCTGCGTTTGATGTTTACACCTTTATCTACTATTAGATGCTTTCGACTTCATTATTTTTCTTTTTTCAAAGTATTCTAGAAACATTCACATTGTGAAAACTGAGGATATCCTAAATGATATTATAGTGCATGCAGCCTAGTAGCTACCACAAGAGTGATTGCTGAACAAATGAATGACTGAATAAATGGATGACTGACTTCAATAGGCTCCCACTGAAAAGGAAAATGCTCTTGGCTCTGAAAGGCTGGGAGCACCCAGGAGGAGAAAAGGAGAGAGAAGGTCTGTATTTAAACATTCCTGGGAGACTACAGAAAAAGGAGAGAATACATTTTTTTTAAATCTGTATAAAATCTAATGGAGGAACATTAACTTGAACTTGCCAGGTTTTTTGTTTGTTTGTTTGTTTCATTAGTATTTTTGAATAACCCAATAGGAAAAAGAGAGATTATTAAAACACATTTGCACAGACCTTTAATGCTTTCCAAACTACTGTTTAAGAAGCAAAAGAAACTAAACGTTATTAACAAAGGTCAAACCTACAACAGAAGTATAAAGAAAGAAAAGTTTGTGTGTGTGTTTTATAATAGAAAGGCTTATTTTCAAGGAATTTCAAATGAATAATAACTATATTTTTATGTGAATGTATGACAGCACCTAACTGCAGGAGAAGAAGTTACTGGAGTTTAGTTCACAGTTGAAAATTTTAGAATGAGATTATTTGCCATGGAATGCTTTTGTGTGAGACATTTTAAATTTGACTAACATTCTAAGGTCATGTTTGTTCACATAAAGTTTATAAATGTTTTCAAATTGATCAGCTACATTATATCTAAACTCAGGGTTATTGTGTATTCTGGCATAATTATTATTTTATTTTAATTTTTTTTGAGACAGGTCTTGCTCTGGTGCCTGGACCATAGTGCAGTGGTATCATCATAGCTCACAGCAACCTCAAACTCCTAGGCTCAAGTCATCCTCCAGCCTCAGCCTTCTGAGCAGCTGATACTACAAATGCATGGCACTTCACCCAGCTAATTTTTTTTATTTTTTGTAGAGATAGGGTCTTGTTATTGCCCAGGCTGACCTCAACCTCCTGGCCTCAAGCGATCCTCCCCCTTCGGCCTCCCAAAGTGCTAGTTTTATAGGCATGAGCCACTGTGCCTGTCCCTCATTAAAGTTTAAGGAGCACATATTGGTTGAAAACCTGGGATTTGCTTCTAAGTATGGCATTGTTTTTTATTTATTGGTCCTCCACAAAGTAACTCTCAGGTGGGGCAGAAACACTTGTTTTTATTACTATTGTTATTACTATTGTTACTTTAAATTGCTGGTTCTGGTAATGGGCATGAGAGAAAGTGGACAATGTTAGGAAGTAATGAATCTTGCAGTATCATCAGGGTTTTAAATAAATTAGAGTGTCATGGCAAATTCAGAGGTGGCCAGAATCTGAGACATTAAACCTTGTGACTCAAACTGAGGCCCTTGGATCAACACCTGGGCATTGCCTGGGAGCTTGTTAAGCACACAGACTCTCAGGCATCTCAGGCTTCTGAATTAGAGTCTGCATTTTAACAAGGTCCCCTGGTGACTCATGTGCACATTAGAGTTTGGGAGAGCACTGAATCAGACCACCACAGCCTCGTCATGAAATAGCAATGGCATGTGCTTCCTGAAACTCGCAGCAGTTTGCAGCCAGCACACGTCTGTTTCATCTCAAGAGGGAAGGAGTGTTTGTAAAGGAGGAAAAAATGGCAGAATATATCTTAATAGCCTTGTGCATTTCTCCGAATGTTTATTTAAAAACTCACCTAGGAGCTGGGCGTGGTGGCTCACGCCTGTAATCCCAGCACTCTGGGAGGCCAAGGGGGGAAGATCGTTTGAGCTCAGGAGTTCAAGACCAGCCCGAGCAAGAGTGAGACCCTGTCTCTACTAAAAGTAGAAAGAAACTAGCCAGACAACTGAAAATAGAAATAAAAAATTAGCCCGGCGTGGTGGCACATGCCTGTAGCCCCAGCCACATGGGAGGCAGGAAGATCGCTTGAGCCCAGGAGTTTGAGGTTGCTGTGAGCTAGGCTGATGCCACGGCACTCACCCTAGCCCAGGCAACAGAGTGAGACTCTGTGTCAAAAACAAAACAAAACAAAACACCTAACCTAGGGCCTGACGTGGAGATTTTAAGTAATACTTCACTGTTTTGTATGGGAGGAATTTTAGACTGTGTTGGTGCTAGTGCCTTTGGGAGGCGACATGGTCTTGAGCTGTCCCCTGGACGCTTCCTGCCCCCTCGCACAGCCATGCGGCTCCTTGTGCTGTTCTCTTTTCTTGGCATTGCCTTTCCTTGCCCCCAAGTGGAATTTATTTCTGGTTATTCTGTACTCGTGTAAAGACAGGCCAGCTGGGCATCGTGGCTTGGGCCCTTCATGGAATTGATTTTCTCTGATTCGTTTTGGATTTATGCTCTTGCTGTGCTTTCAAGGGCAAAAAGCCCTCTGATGTCTGTGAATCTAAAGCGATAGCTGTAGGGGGTGGTCACTGTTTTGCCCATGCCCTTGCCGCCGACGTGACCCGTGCCTGGAACGGTGCCGGCCCTGTAGGGCTCAGAGCCGCGGCCGCTGCCGACGAGCGGAGCCGCGACGGCGCCTCTGCGCCACATGCGCCCCAGGCCGAACAAGCCCCGGTCTCCTCCCACGGCGCCTCTGCGCCACATGCGCCCCAGGCCGAACAAGCCCCGGTACCGGGCGGCTGGCCTCGTCTCCTCCCACGGCGCAGACTCGTTCCGTCTGGGGAGCACCTCCAGTCCCCGGTCTGTGCAGGCGCGGTGCCTCCCCTCTTTCTGCGTGGCACCCCGCCCCGCTGACTTCTTCCGAGGGGGCTGCTCCGCGGTCTCTTCCCCGAGCTCCCGCCGCCGGGCGCGCGCCTGCGGTGCTGGTCACGCGCAGGCCTTTGTCCGTCCTGCAGCACGGGGCGGGGATGTATGGCAGCAACCACAGCTGAACCCGTAGGCCGTTGTCCAGTGATTCCTCACGGGCAGTCGTCAGGGAAATTTTCCGCTCTACTGTGGGGAGACGACTTGCACCCCCAGTGATTTGTTAGCACTCGCCGTCCTCACAAGTTCTGGTGAATGGCAGCTCACCACCGTGCCGTGCTTCCCGCAAGTGCGTCAACTCCTGCACTCTCCTGTGCTACTGGATGGTTTTTCTGTGCTTTGTTTTCGTTTATTGTTGTATCATAATTGTACATATTTTGGGGGTATGTGTGATCTTTTGACCATGTGTGATGATCAAATCAGTGTAACTGGGTATCCATCACCTCGAACATTGATCTTTTCTTTGTATCGGAAACATGACGATTCTTTTCTTCTAGCTATTTTGAAATATACAATAAATTATTGTTAACTATAATTTCCCTTCTGTATTATTGAATACTAGAACTTATTCCTTCTATCTAACAAAATTTTTGTACCCTGAATGATTTTTCTTTTCTGCTGAATGCTAGTTTTAAATGTAGGACTACTATTTCTTCATCATCTGAGTTCAGGACCCAGACTTCAAACGAGGCAGCGTATGAAATCTGCTTTGGAGGTCAGAGGCCTTTTCCATGGTGGAAAACATCTGCTTGATACTTTCCAGTCCACAAACTACTCTCCAGGGTACAGTGAATGCATGGCACTGGGAGTTCCTCCTGGAGATGACAGGGGTTTAGTTCTCTGGAGGGACATTCTGGGTTTGTGGCCAGGGAAAATGGCTACCAGTGTGAATAAAAGGGGTTGGAACACCTTACCTTGAGGGCCACGCAATTTTGCTGAGCGATGCCCCTGACCAAGCCTGATGACATCAAAGGGAAGGTGTCTTCTTTTATACTTTTCAGACTAGCTCAAAATGAGTAAATTGGCATGAAACTGCATCTACTGCTGTAGGGCCAGTGCATAGGCTGCAAACCTGCTGGCTCAGGTGGGACTTCAGTTCCTTGAACTGCCAAGCATTCAGAAAGTGGCCACAGGTAGCCTGTGGTTTCAAGGTGGCAATGGTGGGTGAACCACTAAGGGTCAGTAGGAGTGGTTTGTCTTACTGTCCTACCTCAGTTGGACCTCCAGGTTTTGGTGCAGACATAGGTGGCAGCCAGGTGGTGGCACTGAGGACAAGCAGGAACATCAACAGGGCATTGGTGACTGTGGCTGCAGAGTCTGCTTTCAAGGGAGCATGGAGTTCTCCCCTTTCCATGGACAGCAGGCAAGCTCTGTGGAAGACCAACTTACGAACAAATGCCAGCTACACTTGTAGTAGTGAGGGATTAGAGGTGGGGGCAGTCTTAGAAACATTAGGGGATTCTCTCCTGCTAGTAAATCAAATGGGAAGCAACGAGCCACAGTACTTTGGGCATTGGAGGACACGTGACCTTAGTTTTAATCCCAGACTGGCAAGGCTGGGGCATTGTAGTTAGCAAGGAAAGACTATGCCCTGAGCACTAATCATGTTGCAGGAAGTCCTTAAAGAACAGGTATAAAAGTTCCTGGAGATTGGAACCACCAATTATCCTAGCTTGAAAATTACCAGAATGCTCTCCTCTTAAGAATAAGGTTTATGTTTCAAGTACAGTCAACAATTATATTGTGTATGAACACAACTGAATAAAACACCAGTCAAAACAAAGTATATTCCTTTTGGGATTGCAGCAGCCCCAAGCCCTCTTGCCTAGCTAGCTACATATAGTACCCAGACATTATGAACTTTTTTCTGGAAGGTTGTGACATGTAGTGATTTGTGATTATAATAAATTGGTGTTTTCCAAAGTTTATTCTGTGGAACCCTCAGAGTCAAACAAATTTGGAAAACTTTTGCCAAATATGTCTTCTTTTTTTTTTTTTTTTTTTTTTTTGAGACAGAGTCTCACTTTGTTACCCAGGCTAGATTGAGTGCCATGGCATCAGCCTAGCTCACAGCAACCTCAAACTCCTGGGCTCAAGCGATTCTGCTGCCTCAGCCCCCCAAGTAGCTGGGACTACAGGCATGCACCACCATGCCCGGCTAATTTTTTCTATATATATTAGTTGGCCAATTAATTTCTTTCTGTTTATAGTAGAGACGGGGTCTCGCTCTTGCTCAGGCTGGTTTTGAACTCCTGACCTTGAGCAATCCGCCCGCCTCGGCCTCCCAGAGAGCTAGGATTACAGGCGTGAGCCACCGCGCCCGGCCAAATATGTCTTCTTAAATATTCATAATGCATGTGAGTATATTTACCTGCTCTAAGTCAGATAATCATAAGCCTTTGAATCTTGTTTACCCAATAATTTTTCCCATTATTTGATCTTGAAATGCTACTTTTGCATGATATCTATTAAAGGTTTGTGTTGTCCAGGCATGGTGGCTCACGCCTGTAATCCTAGCACTCTGGGAGGCCAAGGTGGGAGGATTGCTCAAGGTCAGGAGCTCAAAACTGGCCTAAGCAACAGCGAGACTCAATCTCTACTAACAATACAAAGAAATTAATTGGCCACCTAAAAATATATATACAAAAAATTAGCTGGGCATGATGGTACATGCCTGTAGTCCCAGCTATTCGAGAGGCTGAGGCAGGAGGATTGCTTGAGCCAAGGAGTTTGAGGTTGCTGTGAGCTAGGCTGATGCCATGGCACTCTAGCCTGGGTAACAGAGCAAGACTCCTTCTCAAAAAAAAAAAAAAAGGTTTAATTCTGTCTGATATGATGTGTAGCAGCTTTTATTTTTTTGTATTTGTTAGATCTTTCAATGCTGACATGAGAGAGACTCTAAGTAGTATTCTTATCCAATTCAATATTCAATATCCAAGGTATTGAGCATAATACCCTGAGACCTTGAGAACACACAAGAAACAGCTAAGTTTGGGAACTGGCAATATGAATTGGTAGAAGATCGATAGACTATGAAATTATATGTTGCCATCTGGATTGTAGACTAAACTGACCATATGGTAAGTTAGGAGGCAGGTGAAACCAAGAGTGTCCTCACAGGCATGTGAGATAAGGAGGGACTGGCGATTAAGAAGATGGCTGACGCAAGGTTCTGGAGTAAGAAGGCAGGAAAGGCCAAAGGATAACTGACTTCAAAGAAGAAATTCTCAGAGTTGCAGACTTTGGAGGTGGAGGAGTTCCAGGCAGTAGATAACTGTATACATTTATGGGTAGCAGAGTGGAGATACAGATCGCTGGCAGCTGTGCCAGTGCTAGAGAGTGCGAAGAATCAACACAAGGAGGGGGCAGAACGCGGGTGAGGAGGCGCCCGTGACTCAAATGGTGAGGCTCTTGGGAGCCGTTTTGCAAGCGTGTGAGTGCATGTTCTTAGGGCCCTGCCCACACCCCTGGCAGAATAATGTTATTTCCCTTTTAAAAAAGGAAACGGGTTGTGAATTTTTCAAAGCCATCCTTATAGTAAGAAGCTCAGTTGAGAGATGAACTAGTCTTCTGACTTCAAGCTCTGGATTCTTTTCCCCACATCTTGAATTCCTGTGTTGAATCCTTGTATTCAAGGTTCTTGTCCACAAGGTTGGTAGATACCACAGTGCGGACGCACAGAGGAAAGTATATAATTATGTGTGAAGACCGATAGGTAAATCATGAGACTACGACAGGAAAACACCCTGTAAGGTTAAAAAATGGACATCATCAGTACAAGGGTGTGAGGTGCAATGCAAAGGATTAACCAAAACAAGAGATGGTCGGGGGGCACAGCACCGCTCAAAACCATGTTTTAACCAATGTGATGAGTTGAAAGGAAAAGACAAGGTGAGTTCATTCACTGTAGAAAGCGGACTTGGTAGGAACCAGCGTGCCAGGGTGACAGGTGTTCTGTGAGCCTCCCTGGTCGTGAGCCGCTGTTGTTCGAGTTGCCGTTGCCTGATTGGAGGCTCCAGGGCCGTTGGTCCTGGTGGTCCCTGCTGGCAGAAAGGGCTCCCTCCTGAGTCTCCTAGAAAATGTCTGAATTTACATTAAAAATATCCTGTTTTTATTGATACATGATAATTGTACATACTTATGGGGGTTATGTGTAACATTTTGATACATGTGCACCATATATAATAATCAAATCAAGGTATTTAGGATATCCATCACCTCAGACATTTATCATTTCTTTGTGTTCGAAACATTTCAAATCTTCTCTTCTAGCTATTTAATATTTTTAAATATATAATAATTATTGACTATAATTTTCCCTTTTGTATTATTGAATACTAGAACTTGTTCTATCTTACTGTGTGTTTGTACCTGTTAACCAACCTCTCTCATACTGCACCCTCCTTCCCAGCCCCTGATAACCATCATTTTTCTCTCTACCTCCAGGAGATCAACCAAAATATCTTTGGAAGACCAGAGGGGGACAGGGATTTGGAATCTTTTGAGATGTGCTCATGGTCATTAATAAGATAACATTTCAATATTATAGAATTATAGAAAATAGCATTGCAGAACTGAAAAGATGACAGTAGGGGTTTCATCTTCATTTTCATTATTCTACTCCCTCCTGCTCTCCCATCTGACTCATGCTCCCCACCCATATGTATTCTTCTAAGAGTCGTGATGGCCGCTGGCTGTTGGTGTCCAGACTGCTCTATCTGGTTCCTTCTAATGACGGTCTTGGTGGGCTGGCGGCATCAGCCTTCTGACCACAAAGAAGTCCTGCTGTGCTTTTTAAGATGATGGAGTAAATGTATTCCTAGAAAACATTATTTCCACAAGTAAGCATGGAAATAATATTTATATTATCTAAATTGGTCACGTGAAGGCAAACTTTCCCTTTATCTGCACTTTTTCTTTCTAAAGTGTGATTGAGGTAATTTACATCAGTGGGAATTAATGGAAAGGCCCTTGTGAAATCCGAAGGCCTGGGTTCTCTCTTCATTTTACCTCTGACTAATTGTGACACAGTAAGCAAGCCATATAATAGTCTCATTAGAGGACCTTGTTGAGAAAAGCAGGAGCAGGGAGCCATCTGGTGTGTGAGGTGCCTGCTGGTTGAAAAAGTTATGGGGCTAAAAATAATCTCAACATGATGACTCTGTTGAAATGAGACACCCGGGCAAATAAACTGGCTATTGGCCCACCCAGGAGATTGCCATTTTCCCACTTAGCTGCGCAAAGATCAGACATTATAAATAGCTCTAGAAGAACCAACGCCCTGGTTTGGAGATGAGCGTGGGGAGATGACAAGTATTCCAAAATGACTGTAAAGATGGAGGCATGATCAATAATCATCATGATGCCTCATCACAGGTTTGAACAGAGCATATGCACATGGTGGGGAAATGAACTATGCAAATAGAAAGGGAGCGATTGGCTAGGAACGCGGTAAGCAATGCCCAATATGGCCAAGGATTTGGAAGATGTAGACAATCCCTCATGAATGTCAACAATGTGAATAATATAGTGCTATATTAATTCTAAACTTATGATAAGTATAAAAAATTGTTGAAGTTCATTTTCTCTACATTTTTGTTATGAAAAATTTCAAACATACAGAAAAGTTGACAGAATTTTGCAGTATATAGCTGTATGCCCACAATCTGAATTTTACCATTAATGTTTTACTATAGCTGCTTATTACATGTCTATCAATCCATTGATCCCTCTATCAACCGTCAGCCTATCTTTTTTTTTATGCATTTCAAAGTATGTTGCAAACATCAGCATGTTTACCCCAAACTCAATGTCGTTTTCAGTTTTTATTTTTAAGATAAAATTTACACACAATGAAATAGAGAAATCTTAAGTCTACTATTCTATGAGTTTTGACAAATGCAGACTCCTACACATCCTAAACCTCTACCAAGGTATAGAGCATCTCCTTCACCTCACATCTCCCTCAAGTCTGTCAATCTTTGTCCAGCCAGAGACAGCCACTATGCTCATTTTCACTCCAGGTCAGTTATTCATGTGCCAGAACTTCATATAAATGGAATCATACAAATATTTACTCTTATGTGTTAGGCTTTTACTCAGCACAGTGCTTTTTAGATTGCCCCCAAGTTATTGTGTGTTAGTAGTTTCTTAATTGTTGTTAGTGCTTTTTTTTTTTTGTGTGTGAGACAAGGTCTCACTCTGTTGCCTGGGCTAGAGTGCCATGGCATCAGCCTAGCTCACAGCAACCTCAAACTCCAGGGCTCAAGCAATCCTCCTGCCTCGGCATACCAAGTAGCTGGGACTACAGGCATGTGCCACTATGCCCAGTTAATTTTTTCTATGTATTTTTATTTGGCCAATTAATTACTTTCTATTCTTAGTAGAGACAGGGTCTCACTTTTGCTCAGGCTGGTTTCAAACTCCTGACCTTGAGCAAGCCACCCACCTCGGCCTCCCAGAGTGCTAGGATTACAGGCGTGAGCCACCTCGCCTGGTCCAGTGCTCCTTATTTAAATGAATATACAACAGCTTGTTTATCCATTCCATTGATGGATGCTTGGCATGTATTGATGGATACGTGGTTATCATGAATAAAGCTATTACGAACATTCTTGTAAAAGTGTTTTGCGGGAGTAGAAATGCTAGGGTAGGTGTATGGTTACCTTTTAAAGAAACTGAGAGGTAATTTTACAAAGTTCCACTTTATATTCCCACCAAAAATGTTTGAGAGCTCCAGTTGCTTGACATCTTCGTTAGAACTTGGTATTATCATTCTTCTGAATGTGAGCGTGAGATGGTATCTTATTATGGTTTTCATTTCCATATCCCTGATGACTAATGATGCTGAGCATGTTTAAATGAGATTATTGATCATTCATAAATCTTCTTTTGTAAAATGTCTGCTCAAATCTTTGGCCCATTTTTCATTAGGTTGTTTTTATTATTGGGTTCTAGGGGGTCTTAATATATCCTGAATACGAGTCCTCTATCAGGTCTGTTTCTTCCAGCTTATGTCTGGTTTATTTACTTTCTTTAAGGTATCTTTTAATCAGAATTTTAAATTATGATTATGTTCAATTTATCAAGTTTTTGGTTTTTTTGTGTGTTTTTGTTTTTAATGATGATTTTTTCCTATTATGTTGTTTTCTATATTATTTTCCTAAGAAAACTTTACCTAACTCTAAGTTGCAAAGATATTCTCCTATGTTTTCTCCTGAAAGTTTTATGGTTTGAACTTTTACATGTAGCTGTGTGCTGCATCTAACATTAATTTTTGTGTATGGTGTGAGTTAGTGATCAGGCTTCATTTTTTCCCCAAATGGATATGCAGTTGTTCTAGTACCATTTGATGAAACAAATTGTCCTTTTCCAACTTGATTACTTTGACTCCTTTGCTGAAAATTAAATTTTTTCTGCATTTTTGATCCATATTATTATGGATTTATAGCACATTTTGAATCAGGAGTATAAGTTCTCCAAATTTAGTCTTCTTCAAGATAATTTTGCATATTTTGGGTCCTTTGCATTTCCATATAAATTTAAGAATTGGTTGGTCAACTTCTATGAAAAAGACTGACGAGATTGTAAATGGATTTGCAATAAATCTTGTTTATTTTTGAATGCTGATAATGTTGGTGGATTATTTGAGTATTTAATCTTATACTGACCACACTTTTAAGAGAAACAAAAAGAAAACATAACATAAAAAAGATCAAAATGATTAAATGGCTGAAAACTAGGAGAAAGTATAGGGTGTAGGAATGGCTTGAGTTATTTCCGTGAAACAAAATTAAAATCCTAAGACACCCCTGCCTTAACTGACTGAAAGGACCCCTCTTGGCCAAGGTGACCCCAGAAAAACTAAGTTTCCCAGCATGACAGGACAGAAGTTGATCACGCTGCAGTACACCCCCTTCTCTGCTAACCTTTACCAGGATTTTCTCTTAAGAGTTAAACAGAAACCAGCCCTGAAAAGCAAGGAACGGAAGACTCCTTCCTCCACTGGCAGCAACCAACTGCCTGACATTGCGGCTGGACTCCACTCCCTTTCTGCAGTTTTGATGTGACAGTTGGCAAGTTTCACACTGTGTTCCTTCCTGATTTTAACCACCGTTCGGGGATGGTTCTGGCTAGTTTACAGAGGTTGCACACAAAGTGCCTTTGTGTCTTTCGCTTCACCTTTTGCCATATAGAGCCTAATTTTACTGCATTTTAATACTAAATCTCCACCCAAAGTGAATATGGGATGTATGTAACAAGTATGTTTGCTTACTACATGCATGTGTGTGAGGCCCCCTTGTGAATATTCATAGTTCCTCTTATAATCTGTTGGATATGTATTTTTAGCCAACCATTGGGCATAAATTCTTTTTTTTTTCCATTGGCATAAATTCTTGTCCCACATTTTCTCTAGTGGAAGTGCCTGCTTTCATCTCAGCTAGAGGATCCACTTTCCAGCCTGCAGGTTGTAGCCCTTTGTAAGAAATAAGGCTCTCCGTTTTCTAGGTCACCATATCTACCTGAGCCATAGTTTTTCCCAATTTTGCCGAGTATTTTGTTTATTGCTTGATGATTCTTACATGCATATTACATAAGGCACAAAGCAAACCACAAGCCCAGTCTGACTTTGCTTCCTGAATGAATTACCAATTCTACGATGGCTCTTACACTAGGGAGACAACAACAGAATTATACCCATGTGACTCTAACATAAATGGAAAATTCTGCGCCAGGATTTCTGCCCTATCTCTGTTTGTCAACTTTCCTCAGTAAACCTGAGATTTTTCTATTTCTTTTTAATCATTATGTGTCTTTCTCTTCTCTTTCGGTTCTTGCCCCTCTCATATCAGGAAAGTACAACATTGTATGCATAGCTTAACCTTAGAATGTAAATGGAAGAATATGACAAGTCAGAAAAGAGAACTAATTTACTTTATCAATTCTTTTTTTTTTTTTTTTTTTTTTAGACAGAGTCTCACTCTGTTGCCCAGGCTAGAATACTGTGGTGTCAGCCTAGCTCACAGCAACCTCAAACTCCTGGGCTCAAGCAATCCTGCTGCCTCAGCCTCCCAAGTAGCGGGGACTATAGGCATGTGCCACCATGCACAGCTAATTTTTTTAATATATATTTTTAGTTGACCAATTAATTTCTTTCTGTTTTTTTTTTTTTATTTTTTTTTTTCTTTCTGTTTTTAATAGAGATTGGGTCTCACTCTTGCTCGGGCTGGTCTTGAACTCCTGAGCTCAAACGATCCGCCCACCTTGGCCTCCCAGAGTGCTAGGATTATAGGTGTGAGCCACCGCGCCTGGCCTACTTCTTCAATTCTATTTCAATACAGCTTTAGTGGGTTAGGAGAACCTATACACATTAGTGCCACTAAAGTTAGTATATGACCCCCCACTGCTGAATTTGACTGGCTTAATTTTTTTTTTAATCTTTAAAATAAAATTTACCTTTGAATCAGGCAGCATTTATGTTCAAATTATACAAATCATAGGATACATGAATGACAGGAGTTTGTCCTAGGCTAATATGCCAGTTAACTATAGCTAAACATTTTGTGAAAGACAAATGGTTTGAAGTTTAACATTATTTATTTGTTTTGTTTGATAGTACCAAAACTTTAAAACCAGATAAGCGTGTCATCTTTAAATGTCTCCAGTATTCCCAAAAGAGAGGTCATCACTGGACTTTTTCTACTTCAGGGACAAAATAAGGGACCAGGGACAATTTGGGCAAGGATTATTAAATGGAAAAGTAATTATCTATCAGATGTTTAGAATCTTCTTCCCTTTGTGTACACTCATCTGTGCATTCTCATGGCCTAGCTTGGTGTCAAGAACAGAGCTTGTGCATTATTAAATATTTGTTAAATTGAATGTCGTTCATCCCTGGGGTCTTTCCTGTTTAGACAGAATGACAAGGAAATTAGCTAGATGACCAGTGCAGATTCATATCTGGCTTGCCATTCTGATTTTAACATTCAACTCAATTTCACAGTCATTTGATCCTTTAAAAAGTTTAGAATGTTTTCATGAGCCTGCCTGCCTGGAGGGCCCTCTTCCCCTCGCAGTTCACAGAACATCTGCGCCAAAGAACTCTGCATATGGAATTGACTACAACTGCTTCAGGGCTGGGACAGGGTTGGATATGATAGCCATCATTTTAACAAACTGCTTCATAAAACTGCACTACAAGGGGAGTATTGATTGGATTCTCTGTCTGCCTCCCCGAGAACTGCTCAAAGTTGAATGCTTCTGTTGACTTTCTAATTGTCCTTTTTTTCCTATCCTGGCACCTTATAATAATATTTTGATACTTAGGAAAATTCAGTAGGGTCTTGACTTGTCACGCATACCATTCAAAGGAAGGAGGCAAGAGGGAGAGGAAGATGACTAGCCTAACTGAGCACTTATTACATGCTGGGAATTTCCTATAGCCCATATTTCATATATTAACTATTTAACAATTATTATGTGCCAGAAATTTTCATATACTATATATTTGCCTCATTTGATTTCCAGAGGAACATTATGGGGTCAGTATGGTTATGGGACCCATTTTCCATACAAATAGAAAGTTGAGGTTCAAAAAACAAAAATGATTTGATTTGCCCCTGGAATTAGAATCTGAGTCTGGTTGATTTCAAAGTCCAGGCAGACTCTATTCCATTACCTTACCCGAAGGTGTCTGTTAACAAAAGAACTTTTTTCACAGAGTTCTCAGTCTGATTTCCTCCAAGTTTGCAGAACTGCAGATTTACTTTGAGGACCCAAAGTGGTGGGGAAAGCTTCAACTTTCTTCAGAGACTTTGAAAGCAGAGTTCCAGTGATTTTTTTTCTCTCACTTCTCACTGTTGCACCTTCTTTCTTTCTCAGCTGACTCCTATCTCTGTTGGGCATAGGGGATCTATGTTGGTGACACTGGATGAAAAAGGAAAAGGCATGTCAGGCAATGGTGACCTTCAGGGTAAGCAAAACCGTCATTTTTAGTAGGAAGCTTCTGTGTCTCCAGTGCAGTGATTGCTGTTGGCCAGAGTCGCCCAGCCAGGATGGTAAATTGGCAGAACGTTTCTGCCTCCTGCCCGGAAGGTGTCCATTGTCTTCACGCTGCTCCTGGGCACCCTGGAGCATCCCCTCCCCTGCCCTGCGGTGCCCCAATTAGGCTCACTCAGTATGGCTGGCACCCATCATCCAAAATTATTCCTTTCTGCTCGAGTACAGAACTACCACTTCTATTTCCAACCCGCAACAGCTTGTCACCCATCCGAGATATATTTCCATCTAAACAAAGCTCTTATCATGCCAGTCCTTTGCATAAAAATGTTCAGTGTTTTCCCGTTGTAGTGAGAATGAAACCCGGACTCCTTGCCACGGCCGCGACACTGTCTGTGACCTGGCCCAGCTCTCCCATTTCCTCCTCTCCCTACTCGTGGGACCCAGCCACACTCCTTGCCTTTTCTCAGACACTCCAAATGCTTTTTCTTTTTCATTTGCTGTAACCAGGTTCCTTGTCATCACGCAGGGCTCAGCTCATCTCTGAATCTCAGAGGGGCCTCTGCTAACGCTTCTCTCTCGTACAGCCTCCTTCCACTCAGCGGGCCTCACTTTTATCACATCGCCCTTTGTATTATTTCCCCAAAAAACGTTTCGCAGCCAGAAATCATGCTGGCTTTATTTATTAATTTTGTTGTCTGACTCTCTCCTTTGAAATGTCAGCTCCATTTATTTGCCAGGGGCCATGTCTACCTGTTTTCCACTGTATTCCTTGTGCATAGAACAGCATGTACTTTGCAAATATCGTTCAAATGAGGGCAAGAGTAACACCAAGGGGTGGCCGCCCATCCACGGAATCCTAGCTACTGTGGCCGGCAGGTAAAGGAAAGAGTTTGCACAGAAACGAGAGGTGGGAGGTAGGAGGTAGGGGCAGTGATCAGTACCTGCTCTCTCCCTCTGATTCTTCCTCATCATGGCACATAAGAGTGAAAAACAAATCCGGGCAGTGCTTGCTTTGATGCTTCTAACAGGCATGAATGTCCGATACCACAGTGCAGTTTAATAAGCTGGTCCTGACAACTGCGGAGACACAGCAGGGGCCCCTTTAGGGCTCCACCCTGTCCCCAGCATGGGAATAAAGGAAGACCTTGAGTTCCTTCAAGGGCAATCCAGGTACCCAGCCTGCCGTGAGGAGCGCAGGAGCCGCTGAGTGGGCAAGGACACAGTGACAGCCTAAAACCCCCACCCAAATAAGTCAGAGTCACAGATGTTTGGTTCCCTACAGAAACTAAAAATCGCATCTCAACATATGTCCCTGAGGTGTTTTCCAGAAACCTGGCCCCCACCAGATCGGACATGCTGACCCCTGTCACTGAGGACTGAACTCTGTCGGGGTCCTTTGCTCCAAATTTCTTCCTGAGGGGCTGTAGAGAGCCACAGCCACAGGCCAAGCCTCAGCGCTCCTTTCGGATGAGGCCAGCACTGTAGACAAGGCGTGGCTTCCTTAACCACTTACAAATCAAAGACTCTGAGTCTACCCGTGACCGCAAGCCCCGCTTCAAGACACGCCGCCTTTCGGGATGAAACCGGAGTATACCCGCCGCGCACAGGTCTACGGGTTCGCTTCCAACTACTGCTTTCCTGAAAGGCACCCGCCTCTAATCAGCCTGCGAGCCCCGCGGAGGCCGCCGCCCGCCGTCCGTCCGCCCGCACACGCACACGGACACGCACACGGACACGGACACGCACACGGACACGGACACGCACACGGACACGCACACGAACACATACACGGACACGCACGCGCACACGCACACGCACACGGACACGCACACGGACACGGACACGCACACGGACACGCACACGGACACGGACACGCACACGGACACGCACACGAACACATACACGGACACGCACACGGACACGGACACGCACACGGACACGCACACGGACACGCACACGCACACCCGGTCTCCGACGGGCTGCGCCGCGCGCCCGGACCGGGGCTCGGTGGGAGCGCAGTTCGTGGAGGTTTCGGCTCCCAGGACGTCGCGGCTGTAGGAACGTGTGCACGTGTGCACGAGTGACGCCCGCACAGCCCGCCACGCCCAGGCCGCGGACCACGGCGCCCCGCACACCCTCCAGCGTCCGCTACCGGGGACGCCCACAGCTCGGCTGTGGTCGGCGGCCTCCTTGTCTCTCGGCGATGAACTGGCGATATTTCGTGAAAACAGGTACTTGAAAGAGGGATTCGGCCAATAAAGATGAAAAAAAGTCACACTACCGGAAGTGAAATTTGAATCAAATATAAATGAAATTACAGAAAAAATACTCAACCTGTAATCAAATTGAGGGAAAGTTTGAATAACTGTTTGCATTCCAAGAAAATCTCTGCACCATCCATAATTTGCCATGACTACACCCCAGTTGGCCTCGCGAGCTCACTTTCCCGCCAGGTGGCCCTCCTTTCTCTTCCCTCCCTCGGCTCCCTGCACACGGCCTGCTCCAGGGCCCTGCTCTAAGCTCTCCTCCAATCTGTATGTTAAGATTTGTCCCCTAAAAAGATGAATGCCTACCTACTGGAGTTGGCTTCTTGGATAGTTTTGGGGTATATCGATTTATTTGGGAGCTCAACCACCCAAATTTCCCAAGAGCTTTTCTCAGAGGAGTTTTGTCTGAAGGAGAGCAGCCCTCTGCACTAGCAGCCGCCGCCCGACCTGGCCCGGCGCCTGGTGTCAGGGCTTCCGCGGGAGCGGCCTGGGTACGGCCTGTGCAAATACCACACAGTGAGCCACTGCCCAGCGAGCCCACTGTAGTCGACAGCCACAGATGAACGCGCGCTGCGACTTTAGCCAACAGCCGTGACATGAAGGCGCACAGCTGAGCGTGGACTTTAGTGTTAATAACAAAACTTCTACCACAGTACTCCAAATTGAGGCAATACAACCTTTGTACTCCATCAGAAAATCTCATGCGTTTTAGAGAAAGACATTTTCCAGCACCTTATAATTGTGATAAAACAAAAAGGAAAAATCCATTAAGAAGATATATTGTATGCTCAAAAAATAATAAAAGGTGTAGTACTAGATACTATTGTGAATAATGGAATATTGGCCTATGTGTAGCCCCATGCTTCGGAATTTATCATACCAAAGAATAAAATTTATCATAATATTCAAAAACTTGCCTTATTTCTTTATATGAATGAAATAAAACTATAATTTTGAATTGACTTTCCTAATTTTTCATTTACCAAAATAAAATTGTGAACATTTAAAAATAATGTACTGAAAATATATATGTATATGTTACCTATTCCGATTTACATTACAGGTTAAGTTGCCTGTAAAGTAAAACAAGCTTTCAGTGCTTAAAGCTTTCCTCATCGCACAGGAGCAAAACGACTCGTTGTCAGTGCACAGCGCACACTACGGTGCGGACTGTGAGTGCCCGCTGTGGGCGAGGTGTCGCCGCCGGTGAGCGCCCTACTGAAGTGGTTAAGAGTGCAAGTCTGCACTCACAGGCAAGGAAGGGGCAAGCAGCACTCCCACTGTAACTGTGGTGGCACCAGGAGGCTGCCTCTGCAGGCTCTGGCTGGCCCGCCACCACAGGTCTCCTGCCAAGACGCCGGGACGCCAGGGTTACCCTAGCTGCCTGGCAGAGACGCTCAAGTTCTAGCCCTGTGACCCTTGCTCACTGCCCCAAATACGAGCCCAGCAGCACCATTTCTTCTCATATTCCTCTTGATATTTTTTTTTCTACTGAATTCTCTTCCAATTGAAGCCTAAAACTTTATCCTGTAGAACAGCAGCACCCAGACTTTTTTGCACCAGGGACCATTTTCATGGAAGACAATTTTTCCACTGACCAAGGAGGTGGGATGGTTTCAGGATGATTCAAGAGCATTATATTTATGGTGCACTTTATTTCTATTATTATTGCATTATAATATATAATGAAATAATTACACAACTCACCATAGGCTGGGGAACCCTGCAGTAGAATGCCTGTCCCATTGTAAACAAATGCCTCTGTATCCACCATTTCATCACAGAATATTTCCTCCTCCCTCTCTGCCATAACCCAAACCCTGCCAATGGGAACAATGGTGTCTGTAGCTCCCCGAACGCCGTTCATCATGGCTCGGAGGGACTGCTTCCATTCTCCCACAGTGGACTCTAGGCCAAGGCTTCTGGCTGCAGCTTCCATGAGCTTTCACCCATTTTTCTTCAGCTGAGAAGCGGAGAGACGTAGAGCGTGGGACTGAAGACAGGTGAGCTCCAGTGTGTGCCAGCAAGGCTCTTTTCTTTTCTGTAACCCCACCCTGCAGGCAGATTTATCAGGATGCAGAGAGCTGAGCGGCTTCGAACCCTGCTGTGAATGATTTGTGTGCAAGGGCTCATGTGCCAGGAACTGTGCTTAACGCTTTGCACATATTATTTCATTTAGCCTTACTACAATGTCACATAGTACAAACTACTCATTCCTCCTTTTAAAGAAGAAAATGAGGCTTAGGAAAGTTCAGTAATTTGCCTAAGACTTGTGCTCTTTATTTGTTACTTCAAATGTGTTCATAAAATTAAAAAATTGTGGAAAAATATTTTTATAAGGATAATATGTCTTTTGACACATGCTACTTTTTATCTGAGTCATCTTATTTCCTCCAGCAAAACAACAGGAAAAGTGGAAAGTATTGCCAAATAGTTTCCCAAAAGTATTGCCAAATAGGCACGAGGTTCTCGGGCAATAAATTGAATCCTTTGACAAGTCTTTGGTCACAATCCGCTGTGCACTAAAACTGGTGGTTGACAGAACTGTGACACAGTGTTTTTCTGCAGAGCCCTTCCCTCTCTTTCCTGCCATCACGACAGTCTCATTATTTTAATCCACCCCTCCTTAATGTCCTCTCAGAGTCTGATATCTGAAGAGGGTCAGTTGGGTGTCAACGACTGATTACAGCTGAGGACTAAGGAAGCACAACCTCAGGTAGGGAGTTAGGGGTGTTTGCAGTGGTCCTTCGAGAAGCTCAGCGTCTATCATGTCAGCTTTATTTTTGTGTGTTGAAAAACTGTCTAAGCAGTTGAATGTTGCCTGATTGTTGTAGCAACATTAGCCATTTGATTATTTATTTACTTATTTATTTTTATTAATTCAACGCCTTTCCCAAAGGAGGTGGTTATTTTTTAATCAACTAAAACCTGTATTAGTTTTCTACTGCTGCTGTAACAAATCACCACAAATTTAGTGGCTTAAGACAACACAAATGTATTATCTCCCTGGGAGGCCAAGGCTGGCGGATTGCTCGAGGTCAGGAGTTCAAAACCAGTCTGAGCAAGAGCGAGACCCCGTCTCTACTACAAATAGAAAGAAATTAATTGGCCAACTAAAAATATATACACAAAAAATTAGCCGGGCATGGTGGCTCATGCCTGTAGTCCCAGCCACTCGGGAGGCTGAGGCAGTAGGATCACTTAAGCCCAGGAGATTGAGGTTGCTGTGAGCTAGGCTGACACCACAGCACTCACTCTAGCCTGGGCAACAAATCGAGACTCTGTCTCAAAAAAAAACCAAAAAACAAATTTATTATCTCACACTTCTGTAGGCAAGGTTCAACACAGGTCCCCTGGGCTAAAATCAAGGTGTCTATAGGGCTGCAGTCCTTTAATGGAGCTCTTAGCTAATTTTTATTATCAGCTTTAGAAAAGGAAGCTCTGTAGAATATTTTAGCTGTTAAATTTTTTTCCAAAAAATATATGCATTCAATATGTTTAGTTTTCTTTCATTCTGAGCCCTTTGTGTGAAATGATACAGAAACATTTAATTCACAATAAATAACTCAGCGTAGCGTTATTGGCTCTAAGAATAGGCAAGTGCTATATTGTGTAAATGTAGGGACCACGAAGTACCTCTTGCTTCTGGATAATTTCCCCACTCTAGAATTTGAATGTTAATTATTTCTTTAAGTTAAAGCATTGAAGGCAAGTTAAAAATGGAAATGTTTTGGGGGAAGAGTAACAATTTTTTCTTTAATCAGTTTGAAAATGCAAATGACATTATTTATCAGGTTGGCCAATCAGCCCCCTGGCTCTGGCCAGCAGCATAGGGAGGGTGGCAGCTGGAACTGCTCGGGCTAGCTCCTCCCCAGAGCGGGGACTGCAGCTCACTGGCCTCTTGTCCTCCCAGCCCCGCAGGGTGAATGGACCACACGGCACTCTCCCACACTTGGTTGTTGTGTACCCCAGGGCGGAGGCACTGTGCTCTGTGCCCCACGTCCTGTGTTGGGCAGAGGGAGGCAGGCTGGCTGAGCAGCAAGGCTGAAAGTCAGGTCCTCCCTGGGAGGTGTGTCTGAAGCTGCTGCCATGCAGTCCCTGCTGGTCGGCTTCATGGGCCTCGTCACTCAGACCCTCTGCCTTCCCTGGCTTCAAGCCTCCTCCTTGACTTGACTCTGTTGTGTTTGGCCTTGTTCTCCTGCTCTGTTAGTGTGATGGCAGAGCTGACCGAGAACAAACCGAACGGCAAGAACAGCGTGGAGAGAACCAGGTTTATTTACGCCGCCGGGCTCAGAGGGGGCTTGCCACCAAATTCTGAGCCCCGAACAGAGGGTGTAGCAGTCTTCTATACATTTCGTTTTAGGGAGGGTGGAGGGCACAGTCACCGTGTGGTTATCTTTAGTGGGGCAGGGTCTCCAGCGACCCAGTTCCCGGTGTAGGGTTTCTATGGAATTTCTTCCTGTCTTGTCTTGCCATGGCGGAAGCTGCTGCAAGCGGTTCACAGAAGCAAGAGCCGCAGCAGTTTAGCAGTTGCGTAGGGAAGGGTTTTGCTTAGTGGAATTTTCCTTTTCTCTATAATTAGGATGAACCTGATGAAGTTGAGGACTTTCTCATTGGGGAAAAGCTGAACTCTTAAGTCTTCGAGCAACATTCTAGAGTGCTAAAACTTGCACCAATGGTTTCTACCATAATGAACATTGTGCTGCCGTCCCTGTCACACATTAGAGTTTTACGCCACTACATCTCCAGTTTATACCGAGAATGCATAGCCCTGCTTGGAGATTTTACTCTTTGCTATAGCAAGTAATCACTTTTCAGTTTGAGAACAGCCAACTGATCTATGATATTTTTATAGTAGATAATTTTTATGATGTTGATACTGTTCATCTGATTTATTTTCCAGGATATCATAATTCCATTTCCCAATATTATAATGCACGTATACATTATATATATGTATATTAATATATATAAAAACATATAAATGTAAAGTTTTCCGGCAGCAAAAGAAACAGAGAAAGAGTGGGGCACTCCTTGACAAGGTTCTTGGGTCCCAAGACAGGGGGGCCTGAGAAGTTGCTTCCGTTTGAGGAGGGTGAGGCCTTTTATACTATTTGGGCCAGGCTAGGGACTTTTGGCGGGAAGAGCTGTATTTTTTCCACTGTGGTCTTTGTCTGTTCTTGAGAAACGGGAGGGGCTGGTGGTGCCTGGCAGTCGTTTTTGGTGGGTCTGGTCAGTGAGCCTGTTCTCTTTTTTTCTCTAGGGAGGGGAGGGGGGCCCACTACCAGCCTTACAATAACTTTTAACTACTCACATATAAACATAATTTATATGCAAGTTTGCATTTTTAATTTAACTTTTTATGACATATCTAAGTTAACATTTTAGAAATTGAAGTCTTTATTTTGGAATGCTTTCAGATGTACCAAAAAGTTGCAAAAATAGTATAGAGAATTCCCATGGGTCCTTGAATAGCTTCCCCTAAAGTTAACATGTTATTCCATGTCTTTTTTATTCATCGGTATCTACCAGGTGCCTAGACTCAGCTCTTACTGTACATGAGGAATAATCACCAAAATCACGCTGCAAACTGTGTCATGTAGCATCTGTTTCTTGGCTCTTGTTGGTCATGTTACTTCAGTACCTGGTCTGCCTTTTAAATCAAGCAGAGTCTAGTGTGGGTTGTTCTTGCCTTGGAATCAGAAGGCCTGAATTTAAGTCTTGACTCTCCTAATTACCAAATGCTTGATCCAAGTTTTCTTTGTCAGCTGTGGGCAGTAATGCTAACCTGCCAAGTGGGGAAAGCTGGTTTGAGGATCTGTCAATACCAGCTCTGAGACGATGGCCGTGTCCATCTCATTCCTCACTGCCCGCTCAGTGTCTGGTACAGGGCAGTGAGCCCTCAGCAGCAAGCAGTGGCTGTACTAAGTGAATGATTAAACAAGTGATATCTACAAAGTTCATCATAAATTTTTAAAAATGGCATGCAAATATTAGGAGATTTAGCTACTCTCATATAAACACATAATCTGTGTATTGTTAGTTATGTGCTGCCCTATCATGGCACTTCCTGTTTTGCTCACGATGGAGACTGAACCCCTTGTGAGTACCTGGCAGGTAGTTGGTACCATGAACTTTCTTTTAATGTTATTAAGCTTTTTTAAAAATGCTAGGTACAGGCTGGGCACAGTGGCTCACGGCTGTAATCCTAGCACTCTGGGAGGCCAAGGCAGGTGGATCGCTCAAGGTCAGGAGTTAGAAACCAGCCTGAGCAAGAGCAGGACCCTGTCTCTACTAAAAAATATAAAGAAATTAATTGGCCAACTAAAAATATACGGAAAAAGCCGGGCATGGAGGCACATGCCTGTAGTCCCAGCTGCTCAGGAGACTGAGGCAGTAGGATCGCTTGAGGCCAGGAGTTTGAGGTTGTTGTGAGTTAGGTTGATGCCATGGCACTCTAGCCCAGGCAACAGAGTGAGACTCTGACTCAAAAAAAAAAAAAAAAAAAAAAATCCTAGGTACATTTTAAAACTGCTAGGCAAAATGGTGGTTTGTTATTTTTGCTAATAAATATTTTCTGGCAGCCAATGAAAACTCCAAGGCCAACGTTTTCCTTTCTTCAGATTTTTATTGTCCTAGAGTGCTGATTTCCATTTTTGTTATATATTGTTTTCTTGATTCTATTTCATGCAGAAGGTAAATGTGTATAAATCATGCATTTGCATTTTGTTATTTATTTCTAGAAGGCAAAAACACCTTCATCTAATTCTTGCCTTTCACCTATAATGAGTTCTGTGTTTCGTTTTCATTTGATTTTCTTTCAATTCTGCTACATCAATAGACAAAGCTTGAAATATTATATTATATTATGTTTAGGATCCCTTTGCTGGAAAGTAAACATTTCATTTAGTGCTGCAACCCTTGGAGGCCCGGTGGGAACAATGTCAGTATTTCCATGCTCTTGACAGTCGGGTGTAGTCAGCTCTTGTTATTACTAAATCTCTTTAGTTTATTGGTTCTGGGGAGGAAGAGAAAGGTGTAAAGATTTGAGTATTCCCTGCATGTGGCAATTCAACAGTGTCACATCCATCCAATACTTCTATGAGTCTACTTGCATAGAGAATAAGTGTCCTAGGAAATAAAGCGGCAGTGTCGAGTTTAAATATAAGAATGATATACTAAGCTTAAAAAATGTAATAGGAATGGAGTTTATTTATACATAACGTCAAAGATGGTTCTGAATGACAATAATGTTGTTATGCTGGTACAGAGTTTTAGAACTGGAGGTTCTATTTTTATTCCTTCATTTTATACATGAAGAAATGGAGGGCCAGAGGGGCCAAGGCCTGTCAAAGTTCAGGCAGCAAAGCTAGTGGCAAAGGCCACGCAGAAACACAGGCTCTGGGATCTGCAGTCCGTGTGTCTCTGAGCCAGGGATGCTGTCTAGCCATTGCCAATTATTCAGTTTGGGATCATCCAGGGCTATTGCTCTTCCTCCTTAGTCCTGACCTTGCCTTTGTTTTAGAGAGTCTCAGCTAGTCAGTTTTGTGCCTTTTAGGGCATTTGCAAAGATTTAATGGGAAGAAATATAGAAATAAACTTCTTATAAAAATCTGTTATTTTAATCTATGGCTCCATGGTATCCTCTCAAATTAATTAAAAATATTTTAATGCATTTGTATTTCTTCTTTGTCACATCAACATAGATTCATGTCAATATATTATAAGAAATCTTATTCCAGATAATACTACTATTAGTAGTGACATAAACAAAAAAAATAGAAAATGGTACTTTGCAATCTGGTTTGATAGTCACAAATGGATTGCAATAAACAAGGCATATCAGTTATTTGGAATAAATACCTTATTGTTTGTAGTAAAATTAGAAGAAAGCTGAAATTAGAGATGGGCTAGAGATTGTAGTGGCTTGTGGCAGAGGTTGGATTAATGGAAAGTAGAGAGATTTTATAATATTAATACAATGTGAAAATGTTTCTGTTAGTTGAATTAAGTTGGATTTTAATATATATGTGCACAGTAGAGGCAACCACAATGTTTTCAAGTTTTGTATGGGGATATTTTTTTAAGGAGTTGCATAGAATCACCATCATCAAATTGTCATTGTCATATCCTTAGAGAATAAAGAATAAAGAATTTCCTTCTATCTTGGGTTTTTTAAAAAAGACTAGAGAAATAACCAAAAATTTTAAAAAATGAAAGAGAGAGAGAGAAATAGTGAGTGAGAGTGAGGGAGAGGTAGAAGAAAGGGGGTGAGAGAGACAGAACGCAAGAGAGACATCCCTGAAGAAGACAGCATCACATAGCCAGTGATGACAAAAATCACCATTCCTGGATGGTTTTCAACATCTCAGTGGCTGTGGATAGCTCAGCATAATGATTAAAGTATTTCTTCTACAGTTCTCTCCTCTCCAGTATCAATGTTTCTTCCTCTGCATAATTATTGTTTCCATCTTTAAAGAACAAACAAGCAAATTTCTCTGGACACCCCCTTCTTCCTCCAGCTACCATTTGTAGCAAAATTTGTAGCAAAATTACCTAAGAGTTGTATCCTTAACGTGTCTCCAAGTCCTTTTCTGCCATTCTCTCTTGAACCACTTGGGAGCAAGTTTTGACCCCCCACCCCTAGAGGGCGTCCCTGTCCCCACACGGCTGTTCCTCCTCCTCGGCTCATTTCCCCCCAAGCATTCACCTTCATCTAGCAGCATGTAGTTATTGATGTCTTATTCATTTTTATGTTTATTGCCTGTTCTTCTCCTGCTAAAATATAAGCTCCCCTGGGGCAGGGATTTTGCCTGTTTTGTTCTGTTTCATGCAAAGTCTCTGGAGCAGTTCTGGCCACGCAGGGGCACTGAGATGCTTGTTAGTGGACGCGTGCGTGGACGTTGGGGTCCTATACACCTGTGGAGCATCTGGCTTATGTACCTAAGGAAGGTAATTGCACTCCTTTGGGACTATGTTAATTGATTAGATAGCAACAGTAAGAGTTCTTACATGTTGTTTTGAGGGAAAACTTACCATGGTTGTGGTTTTTTTCTTTATAATCACTTATCCACCTGAATCTTCTTTCAAGTGTTAGAGCCGGAATTTGCAGGACCACGGGACAGAGAGACAGAGTCACCGAGGCTGTAATTATTAAAAGGAGTTTTATTGTCTAGATCAGGCTAGGGTCTAAACCCAAGAGCACCAGCGCTGCGGCCTCTTGTTCAGGCAGAGGCCCCCCATGGTGTGGGAGTGTGTAAGCTGTTTAGGCGCTGATCATACATCTGCCTCCTACAGTGATTGGTGAGCCCCCTATCTGCCATCTTTCCCAGCCTCTTACTTTATCTTGCCCCTGATTGGCTCTAACCTGTTCTGGGTCTTAGCCAAGAGGCTCCAGTCTCAGCGCTTTTCTTCTGCATCTTATTTTATCCCATAATGCACCCATAATGCCCTGCGGTTAGCTGTGGTCAGCAAGCCAGCAGTAAACAAAAGCTAAAAGACGGCCATTGGCCTAATAGCCCAGTATCTTACACAAGAGCATTTTTCATATTTATACAGAAAAATTTTAATGTCTTCTTTCTTCCTTGGCTGGTAAGATAATTAATATTATAATATCTTATAATATAAAGATCTTAGTAGTTATAATTGAGCTTATTAACATTATATTAAGATAATATTACAATATATATTAACATATAGTATAATATTAAGATCTCAGTAGTTATAATTGTAGTTGAAATATCTTGATTTACTTTTCATAAACATTCTGTTCAAAAAAATTTTAATGTAATTATTTTTTAAAAAATTTTATTTACTTTTTATTTATTCATGTTTTTATTGTAGAGATGGGGGTTTCGCTATGTTGTCCAGGCTAGTCTTGAACTACTGGCCTCCTACTTCAGCCCCCAAAGTGCTGTTATTATAAGCATGAGCCATAGTGCCTGGCAATGCAATTATTTATAATCTTTTTTCTAAAAAGTGTTAGCACACATTTTGGTATCATTATACATGGTTAAAAAATGTATTATCTGGTTTCTAGAAATGCTAATATTTTAGCCACAGTTTGGCCTAAATACAACATTTTCTGTATATTTTTATGAACCATTATAAAGGAAATTTTTAGAAAATTAATTGCTTTTGATGTTTAACATTAGGTGAAGAAAATAAACATGATTAATTCTAAATATTTTTCCCTTTACTGCTAAGATTTGATGACAGCTTTAGACATTACAAATAAATTACTAATAATTTCCTAAATGGCAGGCATGCCATGCAGTATTTTAATCAGCAATTAGTAACATACTCACATTTATTGTAACTGCTGATACTCCGCTCAAATTTTTAAAAGCTCACTGTGAATAATGTAGGTATGTCTCAGCACACGCTGTAAGAGCGCACAGCTCCAGAGCACGCAAGACAGGAACGCCTGCCAGGTGAGCAGGAGGGGAGGCCACACCAGGCTTTCCGATCAGCAGCCGTCTTGGCCGCCAGAAGCACCGAGTCCGGCCACCCAGTGATCTCCCCCCAGGTGCTTTCACAGACCCCTCGCTGCCCACGCCCCCTAGGTTTGGGCAGACGCGCTCGCCTGGCTCTCTGGCCGTGGCGGGATGAGGAGGGGCGAGGCTGCCTTGCTCCTGGGAGCCCCTGCGCCTCCTTCGGCCGGCCCGCGTGGGTGCAGGGGGAGTGCTGGGCGGGACACGCCGGAACCTGCCGGTCCCCAGTCACCAGGGCCCTTCTGTAGAGCAGGATGGGAGTAGGGTGGCTCCATGACGGGCTGAACCTGCTGGAGTAGGCCTAAGTTTCCGTTCCCGGCAGGGTCCTCCCCTTCCCCAAAATGAGGCTGATTACAACTGGAGAGTTTTAGGGCTTGGAACCGACCAATCAGGAGCCAACACGACCTCGGAGCCAACCAATTAGGAGCCGACTTGGTCAGCCACTTTTAAAGGAGCGAATGAACTAAGGAGGGGCGGAGGCAGTGTGTGTCCTGCGGGTGTAACCCACTGAAAAGTACGAAAGCTCAGCCGTACCCAGGCGGGTCGCGGTCCGGAGGGGCCACTTTGTTGGCGCTCTGGGACCTGGACCCCGGCTCGAGCTAGCCAATAAACTCCTTTGTTATGCAGCCTCGGTGACTCTGCCTCTCTGTTCCTGGGGCTGAGGGAAACTGGCTCTAACAAGCATACTGCTAAAATTTTAAAATAATTTGCCTCAATTATATTTTTATATATTTCTGACAAAATTCTGTTCATACTTTAAACATGCCATGTCTAAAGCTGAAGGCAGATTTCCTCCGCACTGCTCCTTTTCCTGACCTCAGCTCACGGCATCGTTGTGGAGCTGGTTGCCAGGGTGATCACTGGGGGACGGGCTGATCTTCCTCTCTCTCCACCCTGGGGACACCTGGTCAAGAAGAAAGATTGATGTTTCCCTTCCAGATATCTCTTAAATCTGTTCCTATTACCTTAGACTGATGCAAGTTGTTATTTCCTAGAAAAACTAGTTTGAAGACAGACCTGTCATTGAGCCTCTAGCTTTGAGCCCTTGCAGTCCGCTCTCCATCCAGCTCCCAGTGATCTGTTTCAGCCTTGCCGGGCTGCACGCCCCAGGCCAGCCTCCTCAGCACAGCACATGCCTCCGATGTCCACCCTGCTAGATGAGGAGTTGAGGGACGGAGCCCGGTCCAGTGCAGAAATCTCTGTGGGCCATCCCTGGGAGTGCCATACGCTCAGCAAGAAAGCAGTCGTCCACCAGGGACAGGTGACCTGGGGACTGGGCGGTCAGGTGGAGAGTGGGCTCACACACAGCTGAACAGGATGAATGAAAAAATCAAACACAGTCCTGTGATGCAAGAGACTCCTGATGACACTTGACTCCCCTAAAATTTTCCTTTTTGGGGGAATTTGTTGAATTATTGATAAGGGAAACCCCCATCTATTACTTGGCATATTAGGCACTGGAGAACCTCCCCTACCCCCATGGAAGACCCGCATCAGCACAACACTAACCTGTTTCCTGGCCGCTCAACTAGTCTATTGCCCGGCATCAGCACAGCACTAAACCTATTGCCTGGCGCAGCAACATGATACTAACCTATTACCCGACACATCAACTAACCTACACCTGGTACCCCACCCCTCGGACCACCCCAACTTAATAAAAGTGGGAAAAATTGGGTAGAGGGTGCTCAGAATTTGGTGGCGACACCCGTCTGAGCCCACCGGTGGAATGAACTTTGATTCTCCGACTCTCCGTGTCCCGCTTGGTTTGTCCTCGGGACCCTCCGCTGTGGCACTTGCTGTTACATTATGATGTGGGAAAGGGGTACACAGGGATCATGTTCCCTTCTCTTTCTGGACAACAGAGGTGAGTGTCCTCCCTGCAGCCTGGCTGCAGCCTTGCGGTGCTACTTATAAATACCAAATTCAACCTGCACAGACCTTTGCCCTTTTGTGAGCTGTCCCCCCTGCCTGGAAGCCTTTTGCTCAAGGTGCCTGCAGAGGTACCTCCTACTGCCCAAGGCTCAAGGCTAACACTTTCTGTGAAGGCCTCTCTCTACCTCCCTCCAACACTTTGTTTGTCAAATAGAAGAAAGCACCCATCTTCAGGTGAACAGTATGAAAAGTATGAAAAGTTGATAGAGAAAAGGAAAATTCCACTAAGCAAAACCCCTCCCCATGAACAACTCCCTACGCAACTGCTAAACTGCTGCGGCTCTTGCTTCTGTGAACCGCTTGCAGCAGCTTCCGCCATGGCAAGACAAGACAGGAAGAAATTCCATAGAAACCCTACACCGGGAACTGGGTCGCTGGAGACCCTGCCCCACTAAAGATAACCACACGGTGACTGTGCCCTCCACCCTCCCTAAAACGAAATGTATAGAAGACTGCTACACCCTCTGTTCGGGGCTCAGAATTTGGTGGCAAGCCCCCTCTGAGCCCGGCGGCGTAAATAAACCTGGTTCTCTCCACGCTTTTTGTGCTGTTCGGTTTGTTCTGCGTCAGCTCTGCCATGACATGGTCACACCTTTGTCTTGTCTCTTGACCTTGCAATGTAGCTACTTCCTGCTGACAGCATTACTGCATCACCCAGTGACATCCTGGAGCACTTTCCCCCTCTGTGTCCTTGCGCAGTGCCTGGTACACAGTAGGCTGTCAAATGTATTTTCAGTGAATTAAAAGTCAAATATAGGCCGGGCGCGGTGGCTCACGCCTGTAATCCTAGCATTCCAGGAGGCTGAGGCGGGAGGATTGCTTGAGGTCAGGAGTCTGAAACCAGCCTGAGCAAGAGCAAGACCCCGTCTCTACTAAAAATAGAAAGAAATTAATTGGCCAAATAAAAGCATATAAGAAAAATTAGTCGTGCATGGTGGCGCATGCCTGTAGTCCCAGCTACTCGGGAGGCTGAGGCAGGAGGATTGCTTGAGCCCAGGAGTTTGAGGTTGCTGTGAGCTAGGCTGACGCCACGGCACTCACTCTAGCCTGGGCAACAAAGCGAGACTCTGTCTCAAAAAAAAAAAGAAAGTCAAATATAACCTTAATTCTTTCACGTGAAGAGATGGTAGAAAAGAGAAGGTAGTTGTCATCTCTAAAGGCTTCTGTTAAAAACATATACATTAATTTTATACTAAAAGAAGGCTTTATTTTAGATGATTCACTTTCTTTCCCTTGCTTTTTAGTGTTTTGTTTTATGATTTTGAATACTATAGTAATATAAAACAATTAGCCTAAAGAGATCAGGATTTTATAGTGGCAGAAATAAAATTGCAAGGTTTAGCTTAACAAATATGTAACATCTACTGGATCCCAAACTCTAATCCTAGGGTGAGGAGGGTGGGGTGAAAGTGGTAGGAAATAGAAAGGGGTATACTGATGAAAAGTGGCCCCGGTTATTCTGAAAATTTGAGGAGCAGAATTTTTGTGCTCCTCACTCAAAATTTAAAGTTACCAGCTATTTTAGAATGGGAAGCGGCAACCTGCTCATCCCTCTGCCACTTTTTCTTGAGTTAGTCATCTCAGTATAAGGCAAGCTCTTGGAGTCCACATCCAGTCAAGGAAACCTATCAGAATCTGAGTTCCAGGAGGTGACATAAACAGTTGTGTAAGATTCAGCAGGAGCCTGTCACCGTGGACTCTGCTGCTGGAGGTGGGGTAGAGACATTTCTGGCTTCATATGTGCAGTGTCTTGTTTCATTTTATTCTGAATAACCCAGGGGTTGCAAAGTGTGGCGTTAGCTTATTGCAGAAATGGAATTGGAGCAGAGGAACTTGAGAGGGTCCTCTGATTTAAAGTTAGAGTTGTTAGTGAATTTCTGTTTTTGACAATGTATATTCTAAAAATAAGAAATGATATATTAAGCCTTTTCAAAACTGGTGTACCCAATATATAAACTCTAAGAGATTCCTATATAAATAAACTCAAAATATACTGTCTATATTCTACTCTTTTTAAGAAATTGTGTAATGAATTTGTACACCATTACATTGTGTACCATCTACAAATTCTTAGCGTGAAAACTAACTGTTAGTGGGGACATTGTGGGATTATGTATTTTCCTGTTATTTTTGCAAGGCCGCCCTGTAAGGCTGGTAGTGGGCACTCCCTCCTCTCCCTAAAGAAAAAAGAGAGCCCCCCAAAATAACCATTAGGCCCAGAATAACCACTCCCAGATGCCCACCCAGATAAGAAAGGTTTCAGTCCCTGGAGTCCGTACCCAGTTTTGGTTCCTGGATTCCCAGCAAATACTGCCAGCCCTTACCGTTTCTCAATAACCACCAAAAGTAACAGTGAAGATTCCCCAGCTCTTCCCACTAAAAGTCCCTAGTGGGCTAGAGATAGTATAAAAAGTCCCTAGCGGGCCTCAGATAGTATAAAATCCTTCACCCCTTTCAAACGGGCAGGACTTCTCAGGCCCATTTCTCCTGGGAACCATGAACCTCACCCGGCAGCTCTCAATAAAGCCATGTTGTTTGGCCCTACTCTGTCTCTCTCTGTTTCTTTAGCTGCCAGAAAACATCACTTGCCCCTTTCACAAATGTTCCTACCACTTATATGAGTGGTATTCCTTTTCTTTTTCTTTTTTTTAATTATGAAGAAAGTAAATATCTACTTTTAACATTTCTAGCAATATGAAAGTGTGAACTAAAATAAAACTTTAAGGCTCATCCCCCCAACAGCTGACTGAATGGACCCCCTCATGACCAAAGGAATATCCTAAAACTAAATTGCCTGTCAGGAGGAGGGAGGTCAGATATGCCTCATCATGCCCTCCCCTTTCCTTCTTGAAGTCATTCTTTGTAACCCATTAACAGGCCTAAGGGTATGCAAGACAAACCTGCAGGTCCTCAATTTACACAGCAAATCTATGTCCAGTGGCTTATCTCTGATAAATAGCTCCTTATGTTATAACATTCCAAACCTTCCGACAGAGCTTCATGTCTTTAACCAATTAAAAGTCTTCAAACCCACCTATAACCTGTAAGCCACCTCCCCCCCCTTTGAGATGGCCCACCTTTTCAGGTCCAACCAATGTATACCTCCCACGTATTGATTTATGACTTTACCTGTAACCCCTGTCTCCCTGAAATGTATAAAACCAAACTGTAACCCAACCACAGTGAGTCCACCTGCTCAAGGCTCTGGGTCATGGTCCTCAAATTTGGCTCAGAGTAAATCTCTTTGTGCCGTTGACAAAAACATAGGGTAAATTTACTTTTTAATATTTTTCCTTTCTCCCCTTCCAGTCCAGAACTTTAGAGCTGACCACTATTTTAAATTGGATGTGTATCTTCCCCAAATCCTTACTATGTGTCTTAGTTTGCTAGGGCTGCCATAACAAAATACCACAGCCTGGGTGGCTTAAACAACAAAAATTTATCTTCTCACCATTCTGGAAGTCCAAGATCAAGGTGCTGGCATGTTTAATTTCTCCTGAATTCTCTCTCCTTGGCTCACAGACGGCTGCCTTCTCGCTGTGGCCTTGGCTTGCATGTGGTCTTTTCTCTGTGGGCATGCATCTCTGGTGTCTAATTTCCTCTTTTTATGAGAACACTAGTAAGATTGGATTAGGGTCCACCCGAATAGGCTCATTGTAATTTAATTACCTCTTTAAAGTTTCTGTCTCCAAATCAGTCACATCCCGAGATACTGGGGCTTCAATATACGAATTTTGGCAGAATACAATTCAGCCCATATTACTATATATAGATGCAATTTCTCTTTCCAACATAGGAACGAGTGAAGTACACAATCTTTTCAGTGATTTTTTTTGTTACTTAACAATGTAACATGGAGCTGTGATTGTGTTACAACAAGTGTCACAGTGGGTGGTCCTGAGGACAAACCTAGTGGGACACGGAGAGTCAGAGAATCAAAGTTCATTCCACCGGCAGGCTCAGAGGGGCCTCTCCACCAAATACTGAGCACTGTCTACCTGATTTTCCCCACTTTTATTAAGTTGGGGTGGTCTGAGGGGAGGGGTATCAAGTGTAGGTTAGTTAATGTGTCGGGTGATGGGTTAACATCATGTTGATGCGCCAGGCAATAGGTTTAGTGCTGTGCTGATGCCGGGCAATAGACCAGTTGATGGGCCAGGAAACAGGTTAGTGTTGTGCTGAGGCGGGTCTCCCATGAGGGGTGGGGTCTCCGTGCCTGATGCACCAAGTAATAGATGGGGGTTCCTCTTATCAACTGCAATATTCCCTACTATGGGTAATCTGTAACTTACTTAACTATCACATTATAGATAAACATTTGTGTTGCTTCCAGTTACTTGATATCATGTACACTGCTGCATTGAATATACTTACATCTTTTCACATATGTGATTATTTCTTTAGGGATAGATTGACAGGGGTGGAATTTCTGGTTAAAGTGTAGAGTGTTTATATGTTTTGATGATACTGAAAATTGTGTTCTCAAAAGGTTTAATTGGTATGTACTCACCCTAATTTCATCAAGTATCACCAATTTTTAATAATATCAATATTTTAAAACAATTTGTGTATCTGATGGACAAAACTTACTGTTTTATTATGTATTTTTCTTATACTTAAAGAAGTTGAATATCTTTTTTATATGCTCCACATGTAATTTCATTATTGTGCATATGAATTGTCTGTTTATATCACATGCCTATTTTCTTATTGAGTTGTTGGTCTTTTTGTTATTCATAATAATTTTTCACTTATTGTGATGTAAAAGAAAAATATAAATCTCAGACTGTCAACCCCACCCCCAACTTCTTATGCAAAAGAGTAGGTAAAGGCCTCCGGCACCTGGGAAGAGCTGGCCCCACAGATCAGTCATTAAGGAGACTCCTGCTGACCTCTGATGAGCAAGGAGGAGCAAACTGTGACTTTAGGTCTGCGACTTTAGGTCTGTAGGCTGCGTTTAGCTCCTAAAACTAAAGTTTGACTCTGTTTGATTCCACACTGATAATGACTTCCAAGTTTATCTCCCCCAGTACAGAACAGAGCCAAGACGGCGTCATTCTTCCACCCACTCAGGGACACCTGGATAGTTGATGCTTCCTTCTGTAAAATATAGATTTTCCTGGGTCTCACAAGAATGTAACCACTTTGCTTCACTGTCACCCCCTGCCTTTTTGTTTTCCTGTATGCCTTTAAATGCTGAACCTTCCAAATTCCCACAGCCACAGGTTTTGTCTGTGGTTGGTGTTTTTCCCAGGCACATCCTCAGCTTTGGATTAATAAACCTCCGTTGACTAAGATTTTTGCATCAGTCACTTATTTTGGGTTGACAGACGGTGACTACATGAAGGGACACCTTGGAGTGGAGCCCCTTTTGACTTGCAGTGATCTCTCCCATTATGGCTAAGGTACCAGCTAGAGATTTATTCTGATTGCAAGTTTTGCCAAGGCCAAAAACAAGCTCTCTCCCAAGGTTTCTCCATCTCCCAACATTTTTGGCTTGAGATCCAAGGTTTATTTTGCTAGGAAAATCCTCTAAGGAGTTTTGCTCATTTCCAATAAGGAAGGTGAACTCTGCTGGCACGAGACGGTGAGCAGGCTCGCTGGGCGCTGCGTCTCCAGGTGAGGGGCCGGTCTGGGTTTCACTTTAGAATTTGGGAGCTGAAGGTCAAGGGTTACCGTCAGCTGGCTGTGACTTCTCCTTGTGCTTAGAGAACTAGACAATATATTAATTATGTGATTGCTTCTTCTGATTTTTGGCTTTGGTCTGTCTTAGATTTGACTAAGTCTTGGTCAAAACTCACAGAAGGTCTCCATTAGAGGAAACAAGGTCCCCCTGCAGCTGCACTACACTGGCTGGTTAACAAAAACCAAAATATTGTACCCCAACATCTATTTCTTTAACATATTTTGAGATGGCTGCCACAGAAATAATGCTACAAAGTTGTCTTTTGTGGGGTTGGGGAATTAACATCTGCAGAGAATCTCCATTGATATAACCAGGACTTTCTTTACCTGATCTGGGAAGGGTTAGCTGAGAATCTGACACCTTTAAAGGTTTGGAAAAGAAAATTTACTATAATCACTATTCTGAGAGCAGCTAGCTGTGAGGCATTATCTGCGTAAAAGACCACCTTTGCTATCTTATTCTTTCCTCCCTCCAAAACTGTTTGCTCTAATCTGAGCCCCCATTTTTTAAAAGAAAAAACCAACCAGCCAACCAGCCAACCAACCAACCAACAAATCCTCTGTAACTTTTTTTAGCAGTTAAGCTTTCATTCTTAAGGCCCTCGTGTATGTTAGAAATCAGTTTAAATATTTTTTTCCGGTAATCAACCTGCCCCACATCGGTGATTTCCAGCAAGCCATTATGGGGAAGGGCCTTGCTCCCTGCGGTTCAAAGCTGCTCTCTTCTTCTCAAAAGCACCTGACTGCCCGGCAAACAGGGGAAAGATTTCTTACCAGCCAGGCTCCTAGCCTCTCTCAGTGTAATCCAGTCGTGCAGAAGGTAAAGGTCACTATTTGCAAGGCTTTGATTAAAGGTAAAAAAAGGTTTGTGTGGCTAGTCTTGGTCTAGTGACTCTGGCGTACTTTTTATACTTTGTGATACAGTTTTGTACTGCTTGAGCCCTTCCCCCCAAAATAGAGTTTTCCCATGTTCTGTCTTTTTGTGTTTTGTTCTAAACAGGGAGAAGGAGTAAAGTTCCTTCTGATCTTGTTTTATATTCTTAAGAGCTTGTCTTGTGACCAGGCAGGACTGCTCCCTCTTGCTCTCTGCCATTGGGGGCTGCTGCTGTTGGCTTGCCTTTGGCAGCCAACCAAAAATGCTGGGACCCCAAGTTTTTTATTCTAAGTGGCAAGCTCTGGAGAGTGTTTGTGATGAAGAGTCCCATTCATAGGGGCTTTTGTCATCTCATCCTTTGTTGCTCTCTTAGCCCATTTCTGGGAGCACGAGGGAATCTTTGGGATTGCTGCTTCTGTAAAGAGGTATTGGATTAAGTTGCTCTGGAAAAAACACATCATTGAAAAAAAAATTTTTTTTTTGAGACAGAGTCTTGCTTTGTTGTCCAGGCTAGAGTGAGTGCCGTGGCATCAGCCTAGCTCACAGCAACCTCAAACTCCTGGACTCAAGCAATCTTACTGCCTCAGCCTCCTGAGTAGCTGGGACTACAGGCATGTGCCACCATGCCCGGCTAATTTTTTCTATATATATTAGTTGGCCAATTAATTTCTTTCTATTTATAGTAGAGACGGGGTCTCGCTCTTGCTCAGGCTGGTTTTGAACTCCTGACCTTGAGCAATCCGCCCGCCTCGGCCTCCCAGAGTGCTAGGATGACAGGTGTGAGCCACCATGCCCAGCCCATCATTGAAAATTAATGGCCAAAACATGAATGAATACTTTAAATTAGAACGACTCCTAATCCTTCCTTTCTTCCTTCCTTCCTTCCTTCCTTCCTTCCTTCCTTCCTTCCTTCCTTCCTTCCTTCCTTCCTTCCTTCCTCTCTCCCTCTCTCTCCTTCCTTCCTTCCTTCCTTCCTTCCTTCCTTCCTTCCTTCCTTCCTTCCTCTCTCCCTCCCTTCCTTCCTTCCTTCCTTCCTTCCTTCCTTCCTTCCTTCCTTCCTTCCTTCCTTCCTTCCTTCCTTCCTTCCTTCCTTCCTTCCTTCCTTCCTCTCTCCCTCTCTCCTTCCTTCCTCTCTCCCTCTCTCCTTCCTTCCTTCCTTCCTTCCTTCCTTCCTTCCTTCCTTCCTTTTGTTCTTTCTTTTTCTTTTTTTTTCAGCATATTATGGGGGATACAAATGTTAAGGTTACGTATATTGCCCTTGTCCCTCCTTCCCCTTAGAGTCAGAGCTTCAAGTGTGCCCATCCCGCAGTTGGTGCGCATCACTCTCATTGTGTATGTATATATCTATCCCCTCCCCCCACCTGTTCGACACCTGATAAATGTTATTCCTATATGTCCACTTAGGTGTTGATCAGTTAATACCAATTTGCTGGTGAGTACATGCGGTGCTTGTTTTTCCATTCTTGGGATACTTCACTTAGTAGAATGGGTTCCAGCTCTATCCAGGAAAATACAAGAGGTGCTATATCACCATTGTTTCTTATAGCTGAGGAGTACTCCATGGTATATATATACACACACCACATTTTATTAATCCACTCGTGTATTGATGGGCACTTCAGTTGTTTCCACATCTTTGCAGCTGTGAATTGTGCTGCTATAAACATTCGAGTGCAGGTGTCTTTTTCATAGAGTGATCTTTTGTTCTTTTGGGTAGATGCCCAGTAATGGGATTGCTGGATCAAATGGTAGATTCACTTGTATCGCTTTAAGGTATCTCCATATTGCTTTCCACAGAGGTTGAACTAGTTTGCAATCCCACCAGCAATGTAGGAGTGTTCCTATCTCTCCACTTTCATGTCAACATTTATTGTTTTGGGACTTGTTAATAAAGGCCATTCTCATTGGAGATAAGTGATATCTCATTGTGGTTTTGATTTGCATTTTCCTGATGATTAGAGATGTTGAGTATTTTTTCATATGTTTGTTGGCCGTTATTCTGTCTTCTTTTGAGAAGTTTCTGTTCATGTCCTTTGCCCACTTTTTGATAGGATTGTTTGATTTTTTTCTTGCTGATTTTCCTGAGTTCTAAATAGATTGTTATCAGCCCTTTATCAGATGTGTAGCTTATGAAAATTTTCTCCCATTCTGTAGGTTGTCTGTTTGCTCTCTTGACAGTTTCTTTGGCTGTGCAGAAGCTTTTTAATTTGATCAGGTCCCATTTGTTTATTTTTATTGCTGTTGTGATTGCTTTTGGGTTAAATTTTTTAAAAAATGGATTTTAAAGATCTCTTACTCGAAATAATTGCCTTATTTGTATTTTTGCAGAGATCTAATTTTAAAAAAAGGACCCATAATAGTGGAACTAGTCTTAGAAATTCTCTTGACAAAATTAAAGAGCAAAAATTTAACCTAAAATATAAAAATCCTTTGTATGCTGCCCCTGTGGCAATACCTGCCCCTACAGGAATGACAACAAGGGTGAATTCACTCTGTGGTCTGATAGTTAAAATTCTGTGCTTTCACCCCAGCAGTCTGGGTTTGACTCCTAGGCAAGGAATGCATCTCTTCTGGTTTGATATCTGCGTGACTTTTGCCACTAAGAAGTTGAGACACTAGAGAACAGGGCTGAACAAAAATGTGGTTATACCGCGCTTTTTCCTAGCAAAACTTTTCTTTCTTGAGCTTTCTTTCTTGAGCAGTTCTGGATCTTGTGAAAACTGTTTTCCACCTCTTTAGAGAGAGCTTGTGATTCCTTGGTGAAGTTATAACCTTGGTTAGGGCTCATTGATTTCACTTAAAGGGTATCTTCAAATTAAAAAAACATGTTTGAAAGCCAAAAACATCAGCTGTTCGTCCTGGCTAAATCTGCCTCGGTTGCTTTTACTCCTTTCCACCCCTCCCTCCTCTTTGCTGTCTTTGGTGCCGCACAGAAAAACCTGATGGGTTTGAGTCACTGCAAGTTCCCCAGAGACTCACATCCACTGAGGAACTCAGGAAAAGTCACCACTCAGCCCTTTTGGGGCCTTCTGTTTTCTGCATGGAGCCCAAAGAGTCATGAACAGATTCTTCTCAGATGTAAAACTCTGTTCTCTTTTATATTGCATTACTTGATCTGTTTGGCTTTGGGGGTACCAGAAATTACTTTATATTGCTAGAAAATTTGAACTTCGTAGAGGTAATCACTAGCTAAATTTCCTCTAAGCTTGTGTCCCCTTATAATTCCTATAGTAAATTCCTGTGATTTTTTGTTGTGCTGTCCATTTTGGTCTTCCTCTGGCACGGCCAAACTTTCTCTTAAAGGGGCTTCGATTCTCTCTCTCTCTCTCTCTCTCTCTCTCTCTCTCTCTCTCTCTCTCTCTCTTTTTCTCTCTGTCTCTCTGCCTTGAGATATGATTGCTACCCTGTTCCCTCTGAAACCCAGTGAGGGTTTCAGGACAAATGAGACAGATAAACTCTAACCTTTTCCATTCATAAAGACATAGTTTACATCCACTTTTCCTTTTAAACTAGTAAGTTTTACTTATCTTATGGCTAAAATTCTAAAATCAAAACTATAAAGTGTTTGTATGTACATGTAAATGTTGTATGTTATGTCTACATAGATATATGTCTGTACATATGGTTTATGTATTGTCTACATGTGGTACCAAATTAACTTATAAATATGAATACTCATAAAGAACTAGCCCAAATGCTTTTCAAGCTCATGTTATTTTAGTAATCATTGGTAAATGTAGACAATTTTAAAATTATTGATAAAACAAAAACATCTTCAAAATTTAAATTAGTTATTCTTTTTACCAAAACATTCTGGTCAGGCAGGTTTATATTAGTACTATCTCAGTCAAATTATTTAAGGCCATAAAACTGTTGCATCTGTGATATTTTTAACACTGGCTTACCTTGTCTACAAATTTAAGACTTTAAGTTTGAGCCTTTAGGCTAAGGCAAGGCCTGGGAAGAAACACCAACCTGTCATTTTTGGCCCAGAGGTGCCTCTTAACCATGCTGAAAAAAATTAGATACTCCAGGCATTGCCTTTTGTCCTGGGCTCTATATGTGATACCTAATTAAAACCTCTTACCTCCTATGTTTTCACTGAAAATTAGAGTTACTTAGAGTTAACATTATGATTAATATGTAATTAAAATTACTAGATATGAGAAAGATAATTATATTTACAATATATATAAGAAAAGTAAGATTTTTTTGGTAAAAAGATTATAAAAAGACATAAAATATGGTTTTTGTTAAAAGAAAAGTAATTTTGCCTAATTTAAAGGTTTTAAAATTTGTTTTAAACTAAATAAATAAATGATAGATAAAACTAAATATTTAAAAAATGGGTAAAAATTGTGAAAGATGATAAAAAGTTTATGGAAATCTTTGTGATCAAGTTAATTAAGATTAAATAGATTTGTTTATAAGGTTTTATGAAAAGTAGCTTTAGCATTAATAATTTACCAATGCAAAGGTAAAATAGTTTTCTCTTTTGGACAAGGTTTTCATGCAATATTAATAGAGATAATAAAAGATTTTCACTTACCTTTTGAGTAAACTGCAGAAAAAAGGGAGAGAGAGACTGACTCAGTTTACCTCTTTATTAACCTATCATTCAGTTTGTGTTTATTAGGTCTTATAATGGTTTGACAAACTGAGTCTCCTCTCTATCAGAATAAATCTTTTTGCTTTTTAAAATCTTTGAATTATCGCTACCTAAATGAATCACTTATTTTCTACTTACCTATCTATGATCCTATTTTATGACAATAAATGTTTTAAAGCTTTGATACATTTTCTGAAATCAAAATTCTAAATTCAGTCTTTTTGATCTCAAACTAGCTTTTTAAAAAAAAAAAGTTAGAGGCATTGAAAGTCCAAGAAAGACATATTAGGCTTATTTGACACATTAAAACCATATAGGAAGCATGGTCAAGTATGAAATGTTGTTTGACTTTCTTTGGGTTATATTTGTGAACTAAAATAAAATCTAAGGCTCCCCCCACTGGCTGACTTAATGGACCCCTTGGTAAAGTGGACACCCTAAAACTCAGTTGCTGGCCATGAAGAGGGAGGTCAGACATGCCTCATCATGCCCCCCTCCCTTGTTGAAGACATCCTCTGTATCTCATTAACAGGCCTAAGGCTATGCCATACAAACGTGCAGGTCCTCAATTTGCATAACAAATCACTTGGATCTGGGGTGGTTTGTCTCTGATTAACAGACTTCCTTATCTTAACTTAAAACATTTCAAGCCTTTAGACAAAACTTCATGTCTTTAACCAATTACAAGCCAAAGAATATTTAAACCCACCTATCACCTGTAAGCCCACCCCCTTCAAGATGGCCCACTTTTTTGGGCCAAACCAATGTATGCCTCCCACGTATTGATTTATGACTTTACCTGTAACCCCTGTCTCCCTGAAATGTATAAAACCAAACTGTTACCCAGCCACACTGAGTCCACTTGCTTTAATATTCTTGGGCGTGGCTCTAGGCCAGGGTCCTCAAACTTGGCTCAGAATAAGCCTCTTTACATTATTTTACAGAGTTTGCCTTTTTTTCCATTGACATAATTGTATAAACATTTTATTAGTATGTATTCCAAAATTATATGAGATTTCTAAAATTCTGATACATCTTAATGTATATTATCAGTAATAATTATGGTTATCATGTTAAATTGTTGTATACCCCAAAATAACCAAATTATTTGTCAATCGTCTCTTTAAACAACTCTATTCTAAGACGTTTTGTCATCCACAGATAATTATTATTTTACTTTAATTCTTCTCAAAAACCATTTTTTAGTACTTCATCTATAACATTTCTTAATTTTTGGTAAGTAAATAATGTCACTTTCTGGCAGGTCCTGGAACACCACCTTACTTTAGGATCTTGAGAAAAAAGAAATTGACCCAATTCATACAGGTACTTACAGGTACAGTTAAATCCTTGGCTTGGCTTCAAAGACTTTTAAGTATAACCTGAGATTACTTATAAGAAGGTTTCAGCAAAGACAATTAAAAAGAAAAAAAAGAAAAGCATATATAGCCAATAACTATTCTTGCTGCACTTCATGCAAATAATTTAACCAAGTATAATAAGACTAAAATTTATGTTGCAAATAAATTGGTCCTACTATGATTTACCTTTGTTGAAAATGAGAAACTAGAGAGAGAAAAAATTATGTTTCAAAAAAAAAACATCCCTATAGTACACCTGTTATTAGATCCTAGCCTTGTTTATCATTTTTTGAGTTTTTATCATTTGCCTATAATTTTGGCATTGGTCTTCTCCGGGGGACATAATCTCCTAAGAATAAACCTTACTGGCAATGTGGGATTAGATGAAACATACAACTATAAACTCCTGACTTCGATATGCTTTCTCTGAAAAATTTTGAAGAAAAAAGGAGAATGAAAAAAGAAAATAAAAATCTCAGGACTGTCCCCCCAACTCCTTATGCAAAAGGGAAGGTAAAGGCCTCAGGGCCTGTGAAGAGCTGGCCCCACAGATCGGTCACTAAGGAAACTCCTGCTGATCTCCCACAACCAAGGACAAGCAAATCGTGACTTTAGGTCTGCAGGCTACATCCAGTTCCTAAAACGAAAGTCTGTTTGATTCCACACTGGAAATGACTTACAAGTTTATCTCCACAGGCACAGAACAGAGCCAAGACAGGGTCAGACGTTTTTCCACCCACCCAGGGACAAACACATAGTTGAGGCTTCCTTTGCTCCCTTTTTCTCCTCTAAACATTTGCCCTATCTTATGTGAAATGTACATATTTCTGGGTCTCACAAGAATGTAACCATTTTGTCTCACCACCCTTGCCCCCTTTATTTTCTCTCTGTAAGCCTTTAAATGCTGAAGTTCCCCTTTGGAAAAACAGCCACAGGTTTTGTCTGTGGTTCATGTTTTTCCTGGGCATGTCCTCAACTTTAGCTGAATAAACCCCCATTGATTATTAATATTTTTGCCTAAGTCATTTATTTTTGGTTGACAACGACTATTTACACTTCATCTGTTATACATTCTAAAATACTTCTCTCAAATGTGACATGTGTTTTAACTTTGTTCATAGGCTTTTTTTGAGCTAGAGAGGTTTTATGTTTTTATGTGATCAAATCTGTCAGTTTTTTTCTTTTAAAAGATTCGTGTATTTAGGAATGCCATCTCTACTAAAAGATAATGACACCATTTTCCTGTATGTTCTTTGCTATAAATTAGTTAAATGCTTTTCTCTTTTTTACCACATGTCACAGACTGAGCCTGTGCAGGAGAACTTGGAGTGAAACCGTCGGCCTGCCCTGCTGTCCTCAGCCCGCCGGCCGCACGCGCCCTCTGCTCCCCACCGTGCGCCTGTGCCTGTGCCTGTACACCGCGCAGAAATGCCTAAGTGGGATGGGGCGCAGGCCTGCTTATTTTACTTGCCTTTGACCTGCAACAGTACGTCTTGGAATCTTTAAATGTCAGCACAAGTGAGTCTGCCTTATTCTTGTTAGTTTCTTGGAAGCTTTAAATGTCAGTACAAATAAGTCTATCTTGCTCTTGCTAGTGGCTGGGAAGTATTGCATCATGTATTATTTATTTAATTACTTCTACCATGATCCACACGTAGGCATTTTCAAATTGTTTTGCTATTACCACAATTTCAGAAAGTAGAATTATTGGTTTTGTTTCTGATGTTTAATCTGATTTTAACCGATCTGATATTTATTTTTGTAATCAGCATGAGAGTAGGAGATAAGGCTGTCACTCAGCCAGGCATTGAACAGCCCATCTTTTCTTTATCAATTTAAAATGCTATTTTGTTATATTTTAAAAATTGTTATGACTAATTCTTCTTCTTGATTCAGTATTCTTATTTTCCTATTGCTATGTCAAGACCATACTCTTTTAATTACTGAATAATTACAAAATTTTTGGTTATCTACTAGAGCAAGTTAATCTATATTATATTTCTTTTACTAAAAGAGTTTAGGTCATTCTTGCCATTTAGTTGATTTCCTAAATGGGCTGGAAGCAGCTTGTCAATATATGGAATGTTTTCAGGGTTATTTCAGATTGATGGATTAATTTGGGGAGCATGTACTTGTTAGAGTATTGAGTCCCCAACAATGATATATGTTTCTGTTTTTTTCTGGTTTTCTCTGTTGTATATTTCTTTTTAGTTACCTTTCTATCTATATCATTATTTTTATATTATAAAAGGGACCTTTTTCTTATTACATTTTATAATTTGTCTTGTTATATAGGAAAGTTATTTTCTTTGCATGTTTATCTTGTGTCATTAAGAAACAGGCCTGTCTCTAAGAGCTTACAAATTTAATTAAATGAAAAGCTAATATTCAAATTAGAATATATGATTAATTAGTGGAGCAGTTATGTTATCTATTCTTTAAATTACTTGCAGTGTTCTAAAAAGTTCAAGTACACTTACAATGACCATAAAGAGCTTAATGGAAGAGCAACTCAACCTGGCCCTTTAAGACAAGGCAGCTCTCTAAGCAATGGGCTATAGCAAATAAGGGCTTAAAGATGAGATTGAGTGTGGTATATGCTGAAAAGGATGATGAACATTTCTTGAAAGATCAGAGAATAAAAGCTAAAAACTACTGAGAACAAGGGACACAAAGGCAGGATGGTAATTGTGGAGGCTCCTCAAAGTAAAGTGGACTAGTTTGAAATTAATTCACTAATTAAGAAGAACCATTTTGGGATCAGAGGAGTGTCATTCAGATTAAGTAGAGTTATAGAATAACTTTGGCATTCTGTCTGGAGTCAGGGTAGCCCACTAGAAAGCTATTCCAATAATATCATCTTACATAGAAAAGGGCCTGGAACAAAGATGATGGTAAATAGATGAGGCATTTCCAAAAAAGAAAAAAGAAAAGAAATAGGATAAATTAAATATAGAGAGAATAAAATATTTAAAACATTTTTATTTTGGTGGAATAGAATGAGAATAGTATGATTACCAAAAGTGGATGGAAAGCTGTTTTACTGAGAGATGAATACGTTTCAGTCAGAACATGTTTAGATAAGTATTGAAGTAGTAGCAAAGTCTATTTGCTGTGGAACTGGGTCTGGGTGCCTGGTGAGCTGAAATGGTTCAGTGGCATAGTGGGCTTCTGTCCTCAGAGCAAGTTGTCACCGGCCACTTCGCTTTGGCTTGTGGTGTAGTAAGACTTACCCTGGTGGCATTTCTCCTGATGTGGTTAAAGTTGCTTTGTTGTTGCTTTTGTTTTGGTAGGAAATGATTAACTGTAATGGGTTCACAGAGAATATGATTTTCTAAAAAGTACAAGTTAAGCTTTTTATAAAGAGTGTTTTGGTCTTCTATAAAGGGTAAAGACATTAGAGTTTTTTAAAACTTAAAGGTCACCTTTATGGGGGAAAGGAGGAAAAATGAGCAATGCTTTGAAAAACCACTGCAAATGAATTACTTCTTTTGATGGATTGTTAAACCTATAGAAAGTCATAAAATACTCATGCTACTTATACATATTATAAATTTGCTTTCTTTTAATCAATAAATAAGTATTGACCATTAATATTAAAATCAACGGGAATATTTTAGTTTTATAAAATTCCCCTCCAAAAAAATCTCACAACTTAGAACAAATATTTGACAAAAATTGTACTAAATTTCTGAAATTCCATGGTGTATTGCTTTCATATGTTAAATCTTGTGAATAAAATCCAAGCAGCAGTTTTAGATGTAAATGGCAGTAATATAGATGCATTTTAGGCAGCCTCTTGTTAAACTTCTGATTCTCCAAAGCATATTCCCTTTTATGCTTCTTGGAATATTGTAAGTGCCAATCAGGAAACTAACAGCATTTCAAGGACACAGAAATTCTCAGTAGGGAATTGATTTGGTGTTTGAGTCTAATTATTAATTCACAAAATAACTGAAAAAATAGAGATTAAATAAACTTGATTAAGAGCTGCCATCAGCTTTTTAGACATTTTTTGATGATGATTAACCCATGTATAGATTCTTGTATTAATAGTTGCCACCACAGAAAGGACATAGAATAATAGAAGAGTTTCTTCACCAACAAACTCCCTTCTGCAGTCCTTTGTGGTCACTCTCCCCAGACCTAACCCCTGGTAGTGGATGATCTGTTCTTTGTCACTGTGGTTTTGTCTTTTTCAGAATGCCATACAATAGAATCGTGTGCTATATAACTTTTGGGACTGGCTTCCTTCACTCAGCATAATGCCTTTTAGATTCATCCCGGCTGCTGTGTATGTCAATAGTTCATTCCTTTTCATTGCTGTAGTATCGTTCCATTTTATGGCTATACCACGTGTGTTCATCCATTCACCCACTGAAAGACATTTGCATTATTTCAAGCTTTTGGCAATTATGAGTAGAGCATCTATAAACATTTATGTAAAGGTATTTATATGAACATATTTTTAATTTCTCTAGGGTAAATACCTAGGAGTGCAATTGTCAGGTCATATGGCAAAGTATATACTTAATTTATTAAGAAACTGCCACGGCCGGGCAAGATGGCTCATGCCTGTCATCCTAACACTCTGGGAGGCCGAGGTGGGAGGATTGCTCAAGGTCAGGAGTTCGAGACTAGCCTGAGCAAGAGCAAGACCCTGTCTCTACTACAAATAGAAAGAAATTAGCCGGCCAACTAAAAATACATAGAGAAAAAAGTAGCCAGGCATGGTGGCGCATACCTGTAGTCCCAGCTACTCAGGAGGCTGAAGCAGGAGGATCACTTGGGCCCAGGAGTTTGAGGTTGCTGTGAGCTAGGCTGACGCCACAGCACTCTAGCCTGAGCAACACAGTGAGACTCTGTCTCAAAAAAAAAGAAACTGCCACATTGGCTTGGCGTGGTGGCTCATGCCTGTAATCCTAGCACTCTGGGAGGCTGAGGCAGGAGGATCAATCAAGGTCAGGAGTTTGAAACCAGCCTGAGCAAGAGTGAGACCCTGTCTCTACTAAAAATAGAAAGAAATTAATTGGCCAACTAAAAATATATATATAAAAATTAGCTGGGCATAGGGGTGCATGCCTGTAGTCCTAGCTACTCAGAAGGCTGAGGCAGGAGGATCGCTTGAGCCCAGGAGTTTGAGGTTGCTGTGAGCTAGGCTGATGCCACGGCACTCACTCTAGCCTGGGCAACAAAGTGAGTGAGTCTCTGTCTCACAAAAAAAAAAAAAAAAGAAAGAAAGAAAGAAAGAAACTGCCACGCTGTTTTCCAGAGTGGCTCTGCAATTTTGCATTATCACCAGCAATGCATGAGAGTTCCAGTAGCTCCGCATCCTTGTCAGCACTTGGTATGGCCAGTACATTTTATTTTAGTCATTTTAATTGATTTTTAATCTCTTTATGACTTTAATCTGCAATTTCCTAATGGCAAATAATGTTGAACATCCTAATGGGTGTGAGGTGGTATCTCATTGTGGTTTTTTATTATGATGATTATTTTCTTAATTAAATTTAATTAAGAGCAAAAGACATTCTATAATAAAGACATCTGCACTAGAATGTCTATGGCAGCACAATTCACTATTGCAAGGACGTGGAAACAACCCAAGTGTCCGTCAATTCATGAGTGGATATTTAAAATGTGGTATATGCATACAAGGGAATACTACTCAATAATGAGAAACGACAGTGATCTAGCATCTCTTGTATTTTCCTGAATACAGCTTGAGCCCATTATCTGAAGTGAGCTTATCACAAGATCAGGAGAATAGGCTCCACATGTACTCTCCATCAAATTTGCAATGACTGATTAACACTGTGGCACTCACGCAGTAGTAATATTCTCCAGGGATTAGGGAGTTGGGGGGGTAAACACAGCTAATGGACTCGGTGAGCATTGTAGAGAGGAAGGGCATGCCTCTAACCCTCGCTTGGGTGAGGCAAAGACATAAAATGTAACCAAAATGTCTGTACCCTCATAATATCCTGAAATAAAAATAAAAGAATAAAAAAAAAAAGAATGCTTTGGGAGAAGTCGCCAACATGGGACCATCCACTAAAACGTACTTCATAAATCTGATTTGAGCAAAGTATGCTTGACATGCGGTGCATTTGGTGCAGTGAACAAGATCAGAACAGGAAACGTGGCCAGGCACGGTGGCTCATGCCTGTAATCCTAGCACTCTGGGAGGCTGAGGCAGGCGGATCGCTTGAGCTCAGGAGTTCTAGACCAGCCTGAGCAAGAGCGAGACCCCCGTCTCTACTATAAATAGAAAGAAATTAGCCGGGTGCAGTGGCACGTGCCTGTAGTCCCAGCTGCTCCGGAGGCTGAGGCAGAAGGATCGTTGAGCCCAGAAGTTTGAGGTTGCTGTGAGCTAGGCTCACACTCATGGCACTCTAGACTAGGCAACAGATTGAGACTCTATCTCAAAAAAAAAAAACAAAAAAAAAAACAAACAGGAAATGTTTTCTTTTTCTTTTTTTTTTTTTCTTTTTTGAGACACTCACTCTGTTGTGCAAGCTAGAGTGCAGTGGCGTCAGCCTAGCTCACAGCAACCTCTAACTCCTGGGCTCAAGGGATCCTCCTCTCTCAGCCTCCTGAGTAGCTGAGACTACAGGTGCTCGCCACCATGCCCGTCTAATTTTTGTTTCTATTTTTAGTTGCCCAGCTTATTTTTTTCTATTTGTAGTAGAGATGGGGTCTTACTCTTGCTCACGCTGGTCTTGAACTCCTGACCTCAAGCGATCCTCCCGTCTCAGCCTTCTGGAGTGCTAGGATTATAGGTGCGAGCCACTGTGCCTGGCCACATTGTGGTTTTGATGTGCATTTCTCTAGTGATTATCAATTTGAGCATCTTTTCATGGTATTATTTGTCATTTGTATATTTTCTTTGGAGGAATGTCTATTCAAGTTCTTTGCCAATTTTTAAAATCAAGCTGTTTCATTTTTTGTTGTTATGTAAGTTATTTATATATTCTATATGTTAACTACTTATCAGATATATGATTTCACATAATTTTCTTGCATTCCGGGGGTTGCCGTTTCACTATGTTGATTGTGTCCTTTATGCGCAGAAGTTTTTAATTTTCATGTAGCCCAATGTATTCATTTTTCCTTTCATATTGTTCTTTTAGTGTCAAATTCAAGAAATTGTTACCAAATATAATGTCATGAAGGTTTTCTTTTATGTTTTCTTCTAAGGGCTTTATGGTTTTAGCTTTTACCTTTAGTTCTTTGATTCATTTTAAGTTGATTTTTATATATGGCATTAGGTAAAAATTCAACTTCATTCTCTTGCATATGGTTATCCAGTTTTTCCAGAACCAGTTGTTGAAAAAACTGTTCTTTACCTGATGAATGGTCTGGGCACCTTTGTCAAAAATTCATTGGCCATATCTGTGAGGATTTATTTATAGGACATCTATTCTATTTTATTGGTCTCTATATCTGTCTTAGGCTAGTACCACCCTGTTTTCAGCAATTTAGCTTTGTAGTAAATTTTGGAATCAGAAAATGTGAGTCCTCCAACTCTGGTCTTTTTTTATGATTCTTTTGATTATTATTATTATTTTTTTTTTGAGATGGAGTCTCGCTCTGTCATTTGGGCTAGAGTGCTGTGGTGTCAGCGTAGCTCACAGCAACCTCAAACTCCTGGGCTCAAGTGATTCTCCTGCTTCAGCCTCCAAGTAGCTAGGATTACAGACACATGCCATCATGCCCAGCTAATTTTTCTATTTTTAGTAGAGATTGGGTCTCACTCTTGCTCAGCCTGTTCTTCAAATCCCGACCTCAAGCAATCCTCCCAACTCAGTCTCCCAGAGTACTAGGATTATAGGCATGAGCCACTGCATCTGGCCTCTTTTCCCTATTTAAGGTCTGTATGACTTTTAGGATAATTTTTTCTCTATTTATACAATAAAAACCATGGGGGGATTTGATAAGGATTGCATTAGATTCATAGATTGCTTTGAGTAGTATTGTCATATGAATGAACTTGAGATATCTTTCTACTTATGTCTTCTTTAATTTCTTTTAGCAATGTTTTGTAGTTTTCAGTTTTTGCCTCCTTGGTTAAATTTATTTCTAAGTATTTTATTCTTTTTGATTGCTATGGTAAATGGAACTGGTTGTTTAATTTTATTTTCTGACTGTTCATTGCTAGTGTATAGAAATGCAACTGATTGTTGTGTGTTGATTTTATATTCTAAAACTTTGGTAGATCCATTTATTAGCTGGAACCTATATCTTTTTTAAACTCATGTGTTCAGCCCATAGCCCATATATATTTTTATTTAGGTCTACCATTTTATTTTTTCTGTCTTTCCCCCCTCTATTTATCATTTCTTGCCCTCTTTTGAATTATTTGAATATATTTAGTATTCAAGTTATGTATTATGTTTTTGACTACATTTTGAGACAGAGTCTCACTATGTTGCCTGGGCTACAGTGCCATGGCATCAGCCTAGCTCACAGCAACCTCAAACTCCTGGGTTTGAGGCCTTCTGCCTCAGCCTCCCAAGTAGCTGGGACTATACCATGCCTGGCTAATTGTTTCTATATATATTTTTAGTTGTCCTGATAATTTCTTTCTATTTTTAGTAGAGAAGGGGTCTCACTTTTGATCAGGCTGGTTTCAAACTCCTGACCTTGAGCGATCCTCCTGCCTCGGCCTCCCAGAGTGCTAGGGTTACAAGCGTGAGCCACCATGCCCGGCCTTGACTACATATTTTTGTAATTTATTTTTAATGTTTAGTTTAAGGATTATAACATACTTATTTAATTTTTTCAAAATCTACTTAGAAATAATATTTTGCCACTCCAAGTGAAATGTAGAAACTTTATCACCATATAGGTCTCTTTACTCTTTCCTGTTTATGTTGTAGTTATCTTGTGTACTCCATCTATATACACTAAAAACTCCATCAACAGTGTATGATTTTTGTTTCCTACTGTCAAACATATTTTTAAAGGCTCTAGAGAAAAGAGTAGTGTATGATACTTGCCCAGATGTTTACTATTTCTGCTGCTTTTCCTTCATTCTTGATGTTTCAAGTTTCCTTTTGATATCATAACTTTTCTGTCTGAAAACTTTTTTAGAGAATTTTTTATCACAGTTCTGCTGGTTGTGAGTTCTGAGATTTCCTTAATCTAAGAATTTCTTTATTTCACTAATTGTTTTGGATACACAAAATATATCTTAGGGGATCAAGAGAAGGGGATGAGAGGGGACAGGGAAAGCCCGTGGCCTCTGATGCTCGTCTGACACCTGCGAAGGGCGAGGACGAAGGAAGGACGATGGGGTAGACAGAGCCTCCGACTGCAGCAGCCCTCTCAGAAAGCTGTCAGGATGATGGGGAATCCCCGAGCCGGCCACCTATTAGAGGAGTCCCTTGTCAGCAGGAATGGGCCAACACCATGACCACTCCCGTGCCCGGTCACTGACTAGGAGAAGCTCCGGGAAGATGGCCTTGGAGCAAACCTGATGAGGGATCCAGGGGGGAGGCAGCTATGGTCATCAGTCCACTCTGCTCCTTTCAGCATTCACCTTCACCCTGCCTCCTGTCAGTGTGCTTTCTCACTGTTTCTCCTGGGCTCTTCTGCCCCCAAACCCTCAGCCCCAGACGCCTCCCTGCCCAAGATCGCCCCCGGCAGTCCGCTTTCCCGAGTAGGCCCTGCTTCCTTCCCTTCCGTTCCCATGCGGATCGGCGTGGCTTCCTTACTGCACTCGGGAGAGCCCCAAGTCCGAGCCCGTGTCGGACACTTGGTGGTTGGCGTGCTTCCCTCTGCAGAATCATCTCTCGGCACTCCCTCCCGCCCGCGTCTATGCCACGCGGGAGGGGAAGACTCTTCCAGAATGCTCTTTGGAAATGCAAAGTCCTGGCCTCCAGGTTATGCGTTAATGGAAGAGCGGCAGGCTCCGGAAACTGCTCTTCAGCGAGCGGCTGGGCGACGCGTTCGCAGGGAGAGGCTCCTGCGCCACACCGGGGAGCCTGCTGGGGGGCAGGACCTGGTATTTCCCCAAGCTTCACGCGGTCTCATCTCCAGCATCTGCACGTGCAGCGCTCACTGCCAGAGCCACCTTCCGCTTCCCCCTCCCGGCCCCTCCCGACATGGCCCTCCGCCCTGCAAGGCGGCGCCTTCTGGAGGCCCCGGGCGGAGGGCTGGAGGCCCCGGGTGGAGGCCTGGAGGCCCGGGCGGAAGGCTGGAGGCCCGGACGGAGGGCTGGAGGCCCGGACGGAAGGCTGGAGGCCCTGGCGAGGGCTGGAGGCCCGGGCGGAGGCCTGGAGGCCCGGACGGAGGGCTGGAGGCCCGGGCGGAGGGCTGGAGGCCCGGGCGGAGGGCTGGAGGCCCCGGCGGAAGGCTGGAGGCCCTGGCGAGGGCTGGAGGCCCCGGCGGAGGGCTGGAGGCCCGGACGGAGGGCTGGAGGCCCGGACGGAAGGCTGGAGGCCCTGGCGAGGGCTGGAGGCCCGGGCGGCCGCTCCCTCCCCTGGTCGCGCTGGGGAGGCCGCCCCCGCCCCGCGCGCCGCCCGCTGCCTTTGGTGGCTCCACCGCGGGCGGGCGTTTCCGAGAGTGGCCGCCGCGTACCGGCACCATCGAGGACAGTGCCCGTCACCAGCACAAGCGACTCCTCGTCCTCCCCTGCAACGCGCCGCCAAGGCGGACTTCGCTGAGCCCCAGTTACGCGTCCCGGTGGCCTCGCTTGTGGAGAGGCAGTAAGTCCAGTACCCAGCCCAGGATTAATTCAACTTTCGGCAAAACATTTCAGGAGAAAATTGTGCTTGTTAAGTAGATGATGAGTTTCTGTGTAAATATATTTTTAAACTGTGAGGCCTTATTTTTCCGTGATACTCAAAGACGAAATGAAGATCTTAAATCACTTAGGGTTGTTTAAGTGTTTGCAGGTTTCCATTTGAAGAAGCGAATACATCTGACGGCAGCTAAAGCGATTGGCAGTCGCGTGAAAAGGATGATTAGTTTTCAAGCTTTCGGGCGAGAATGTTGCTGAATTAAAGCCCAAATGCATCACCGTCAGCAACACCAGATTTAGTTGAGCACTTACAATAAAATGAGCTGAGCTGCCACCCATGCCTTTAGATGTCCAGGGTAGAAATAATTTTGCCTCAAGCCTAATTTTTTGAATCGTTTATTTTCCCCCATAAAATAGAATCCTCTGTATTTATTAGCAGCATATTTCACCCACTCCTTCCTGGTAGTGCGTCAGGTTTGTGCCATTAGTGGCTGCCTTGGGCCTTGTCAATGAACTGTTTGTTATATGGAGGTCGGAGCCAGAGAGCCTTCCCTTGGTATTACACTGCAGGCTATGCTCAGCTTATTGCCTTCTACATGTTACTGTTGGGTGGACAGAACTTTAAGTGCGTCATAGATTGGATTTTAATGAGAAAAATAAAATCAGAGGAAAGGGAGTAGCTGAGTGTACCATCAGAATTTTATGGAAAACATTTCCAGGCCGGGCGTGGTGGCTCACACCTGTAATCCTAGCACTCTGGGAGGCCGAGGTGAACGGATTGTTTGAGCTCAGGAGTTCAAGACCAGTCTGAGCAAGAGCGAGACCCTGTCTCTACCAAAAATAGAAAGAAATTAATTGGACAACTAAAAATATATAGAAAAAATTAGCTGGGCATGGTGGTGCATGCCTGTAGTACCAGCTACTCGGGAGGCTTTCAAAAAAACAAAAAAAAGAACAGGAAATGTTTTTTTTTTTGAGACAGCCTCACTCTGTTGCCCCTCTGGAGTGCCAAGGTGTCAGCCTAGCTCACAGCAACCTCAAACTCCTAGGTTCAATTGATCCTCCTGGTTCAGCCTCCTGAGTAGCTGGGACTACAGGCACGTGCCACTGCACCTGGCTAATTTCTTTCTATTTACAGTAGAGATGGGGTCTTGCTCTTTCTCAGGCTGGTTTAGAACTCCTGAGCTCAAGCAATCCACCTGCCTCAGCCTCCCAGAGTGCTAGGATTACAAGCATGAGCCACCGTGCCTGGCCATGTTTCCTGTTCTGATCTTGTTCCTTGCACCAAATGCACCGCATGTCAAGCATACTTTGCCCAAATCAGATTTATGAAGTACGTTTTAGTGGATGGTCCCATGTTGGCGACTTCTCCCAAAGCATTCTTTTTTTTTTATTCTTTTATTTTTATTTCAGGATATTATGAGGGTACAGACATTTTGGTTACATTTTATGTCTTTGCCTCATCCAATCGAGGGTTAGAGGCATGCCCTTCCCCTCTACAATGCTCACCGAGTCCATTAGTTGTGTTTACCCCCCCAACCCCCTAATCCCTGGAGAACAGTACTACCGTGTGAGCACCAGAGTGTTGATCAGTCAGTGCCAATTTGATGGCGAGTACATGTGGAGCCTATTCTCCTGATCTTGTGATAAGCTCACTTCAGATAATGGGCTCAAGCTGTATTCAGGAAAATATAAGAGATGCTAGATCACTGTCATTTCTCATTATTGAGTAGTATTCCATTGTATACATATACCAAATTTTAAATATCCACTCATGAATTGACGGACACTTGGGTTGTTTCCACGTCCTTGCAATAGTGAATTGTGCTGCCATAGACATTCTAGTGCAGATGTCTTTGTCTGCACTAGATGTCTAGTGCAGAATGTCTTTTGGTCTTTTGGGTTGATGCCTAATAGTGCTATTGCTGGATCGAACAGTATTTCTAGTTTTAGCTCTTTTTTTTTGAGACAGAGTCTCGCTTGTTGCCCAGGCTAGAGTGAGTGCCGTGGCGTCAGCCTAGCTCACAGCAACCTCAAACTCCTGGGCTCTGGCAATCCTTCTGCCTCAGCCTCCCTTGTAGCTGGGACTACAGACATGCGCCACCATGCCCGGCTAATTTTTTTTTTATATATATATATCTTAGTTGGCCAATTAATTTCTTTCTCTTTATAGTAGAGACGGGGTCTTGCCCTTGCTCAGGCTGGTTTCGAACTCCTGACCTCGAGCAATCCGCCCGCCTCAGCCTCCCAGAGTGCTAGGATTACAGGCGTGAGCTACCGCGCCCGGCTTAGTTTTAGCTCTTTGAGGTATCTCTAAATTCTTTCCCAGGAAGGTTGCACTAATATGCAGTCCCACCAGCAGTGTAAGAGTGTTCTTGTCTCTCCACATCCTCGCCAGCATTTGTTGTTTTGGGATTTTTTTGATAGAGGCCAATCTCACCGGGATTAGGTGATAGCTCATTGTGGTTTTGATTTGCATTTCTCTAATGATTAGAGATGTTGAGCATTTTTTTTATGTGTTTGCTGCCCATTATTCTGTCTTCTTTCAAAACATTCTTGTTTGATGTGTTCAGTGTAATTCTTGGCACTGAACGCTTTTCTTGACAGTCTTTATAGATATACCATATTTTTGTGACACTTATTGCATTATTTTTTGTCATATAAATACACAGGAAGTGTTTCGCATTATACTAGATAGACATTTTACTATTAAAAAATGTATGCAGAGGCCCTGAGTAGCGATCACCACCCGTGGTCTTTCATGTATCCTTTAGTCACTGTGTTTCTGCCCTCAGTGACCCCTTCTTTCCTTGTGTCCCAGAGACCGGAGTCCCAGTGCTAAGCCTACTGGTCCTGAGTCTACCTTATCACCCTTCCTGGGGACACTCTCTCCCTTGGTACCCAATTGTTCCAACATACCCTCTCTCTCTGACCCATTTCTACCACAAGAGGTTGTTGGAGAGAAATTTTAAGTTCTGCTCACATAATGCTGCTTTGCGCTTTTGTAACTTTGTGTCATGAAACCGGGACAGAGATTTGGTGGTCGTTTGGTAGGAAGGGCCTATACTATTCCCTCATGTTTTAAAAAAGATCACTAAAAGCACCAGGCAAGTTAATGTTCAGCTTCTGTCATAAAACCCCTGACTTTGTTCATGCAGAGATGGTTGCATACATGAAAGATGATTAAAGGTCTAATGAGTGCCTATCAGCTCTCTTTAAACTTCAAATTGGCTTACCTACTTTTTGGCTGGAAAATCTTGATTAAGGGATCAGAAAGAACTTTGTATGTAGTTACCTAGCAACAAGCTTTAAATTATAATGAGGTTAAGTAAGTTTGCCCACAATCCAAACTACATCAGGAACAGACACCTGGCCAGCATTAACCAAAATCCATTAACCTGAAAAGCCCCATAAATCAAGGTTGCCTTCTTAGATGTAAATAAATATAATGCTTCCAAGAAGATAAATACTGCTGCTGTTTTGAGCCTTTGCTATATTTGAAACCTGGCCACATGTGGTGGCTCACGGCTGTGATCCTAGCACTCTGGGAGGCCGAGGCAGGAGGATCCCTTGAGTTCAGGAGTTCGAAACCAGCCTGAGCAAGAGCAAGACCCCGTCTCTACTAAAAATAGAAAGAAATTAGCTGAACAACTAAAAATATATAGAAAAAATTAGCCAGGCATGGTGGCACATGCCTGTATTCCCAGCTACTTGGGAGGCTGAGGCAGAAGGATTGCCTGAGCCCAGGAGTTTGAGGTTGCTGTGAGCTAGGCTGATGCCACGGCACTCTAGCCCAGGCAACAACAACAACAAAGACACCTTTTTTTATGGTTCATTGTGTTTTCTTTTTTCTCTTCATATGTTCTTGGCCTGTGATTCACTCCTGCTCTCCATTCATGCACGTCTACTAAATCGATACATCTTGTCAGGGCTTCCTCCTGTATATCCAGAATGCTGTCTGCCTCCTGTACATCAGGAATGCTGTTCCCTCCTGTACATCAGGAATGCTGTTCCCTCCTGTACATCAGGAATGCTGTTCCCTCCTGTACATCTGGAATGCTGTTCCCTCCTGTACATCTGGAATGCTGTTCCCTCCTGTATATCTGGAATGCTGTTCCCTCCTGTACATCTGGAATGCTGTTCCCTCCTGTACATCTGGAATGCTGTTTCTATTCTGACATGGGGAATATTGTCTCTCTCTTGCACATCTGGAATGCTGTCGCCCTCCTGTACATCTGGAATGCTGTCTTCCTCCTGTACATGTGGAATTCTGTTTTCCTCCTGTACATCTGGGATGCTGTTTTCCTCCTGTACATGTGGAATTCTGTTTTCCTCCTGTACATCTGGAATGCTGTCTCCCTCTTGTACACCTGGAATTCTGTTTTCCTCCTGTACATCTGGAATGCTGATTCTCTCCTGTACATGGAGAATGCTGGTTTGCTACTCCGTGTTCTGGTTCACCCTGCTCTAGTTCCTGCTACCGTCACCTCATTCACCACATTGTTCTCTGTGTCCTCAGCATGACTGGAATATTTGCTTTAGAAAAATCAGACCAGAAGGATGAAATGCAGACTACTCCAACTAATTCGACTTAGACTTTTCCGAATTTCCTATGAAATAGAATTCTTAGATTCCCCTGGTCAGAGTTAAGTTCTGCATCCAGGAGATCAAATGGGACAGATTGGGAGGGATTAATTCATTTAGTATGGCCTCCTTTGCTTTCTCTGTGCCCTGGAATGTGATTTCCTGAGAATTGTTGAGGGAGGGGTCCCATTCTCCTCAGTCAGCGTCCACCAGAGTTGGGTGTCCGGGTGTGTCTACGTGGCTGGCGGGAGCGGCATGCAGCTTGTCTTTTTCTCTGGGTCGTGCTCAGCCTCAGTGGGGGCAGTTGTTCCTGTGTGGGGGAGTGTGGGGGAGCAAGGCTACCTACACCCTCTGAGATGCATAATTGGTGTTGATATTTGGTAATTTTCAATGATCTAACGTTCTTACTACTGGAGTGATCTAGCGTTCTTATTACAAACTAATGTTGACATCTTAATCATTAGAAAGATTAGGGAGACTCAAATATATATTATTAATGTATAATTATTATAATTAAATAGTATATACCAAATATATAATAATCTGTATAGTATATATTTGCTATATACTGTACCAAAAAGTTGAGAGTAGTTTGATCTGATGAATGGGTGTTTTTTGTATTTTTAAAATATTTTTCTTTTTTTATATGTATTTTCTTTATTGCCAATAAGGACCACATATTTTTTTCTTTTTTCTTTTTCTTGTTTGTTTTTGTTGATACAGAGTCTCACTTTGCCACCCTGGGTAGAGTACAGTGGCATCATTGTAGCTCACCGCAACCTCCAATTCCTGGGCTCAAGAGATCCTCTTGCCTCAGCCTCCTGTCCTGGGTAATTAGGACTACAGACGGATGCGCCACCATGCCCAGCTGTTTTTTTTTTTTTTTCTTTTTCCATTCTTTTTAGTAGAACTGAGGTCCTGCTCTTGCTCAGGCTGGTCTCAAACTCCTGAGCTCAAGCGATCCTCCTGCTTTGGCCTCCCAGAGTGCTAGGATTATAGCATGAGCCACTGCGCCTGGCCTAAGGCCTCATATTTTTGACAAAGAAACCCAAACCAAGTTTTTGTTTTCTGATATCTTTTACTTTGAAATAATTTCAAACATTCAGAAAAGTTGAAAAGTAGCACGAAGGCTTTTTGAATACAGTAGGTCCTTGATAATGTCATTTCACTCCAATGTTGCTGAGAATGAAAAATCACTTTCTGTGTGTGGCCTCTATCTGTGTGGAGCTTGCAGCTCTCTTCACATCTCAGGGCTTTTCTCTGCGTCCTCTGGTTTCCTCCCACTTCTCAAAGCTGTGTGTGCAGGTGAATGGGCGTGTCTGCACGGTCCCAGTGTGAGTGAGTGTGGGCGTGAGTGCTCCTTGCCATGGGACTGGCCCCTGGCCAGGCTTAGTTCCCACCTTCGCCTTGAGGTCTGGCCAACCCCCTGCCCCAAACTCCACTACAGTAATATGGGTGGAAAGTGAAGGGATGAATGCATGAAAGCTATTGTATACAACAATCACGTAAATGCCGGACAGCAAATGACACAGTACGAAAGCTCTCAGCGAGCTTGCTGTATTTGTGATTGTTTGACTTTGAACTTTTTGTGTTGGGAAGAGGTGCTCCTGAAAATCTTCACTTTGCAAAATTTTATTCCTAGATTTAACCCACCAGTACTATGACTGCCATCATTCACTGATTCACCGAAATTTGGGTCACTAATTCTCTTATATTTTAAAATGGATCTTTCTTAAATGTATGTATCGTACACATTTATTTCAATATTTAATATTAGAAGTTTGAGGTCTTTATTTAAAATTTGGTGATGTTTTGTGAACAGAAATATGCTGTAGGAACTTGTTTATGTTAGTTAGCCTATGGGAAATTGGTTTTGTTATAAGTTGTTCTGCTTAAAGTCACAATTTCCAAGAACCCATCCCGGACGTTGGGGAGGACTTGCTGTGGTCTCTGTGAACTAAGATGCTCACCCCCCCCCCCACCGGCTGACTGAATGGACCCCCTCGTGGCCAAAGGAATATTCTAGGGCAAAGTTGCCTGCCAGGAGGAGGGAGGTCAGACAAGCCTTATCATGCCCCCCTCCCTTCTTGGAGACTTCCTTTGTAACCCTTAGGCCTAAGGGTGTGCAAGGCAAACCTGCAGGTCCTCAATTTATGTAACAAATGGTGGCTTATCTCTGGCAAACAGTTTATGTTAAAACATTCCAAGTCTTTGGACAAAGCTTCATGTCTTTAGCCAATTAAAATCTAAAGAATCTTTAAACCCACCTATAACCTGTAAGCCCCCCCCTACTTCGAGATGGACCTCCTTTCTGGGCCAAACCAATGTATGCCTCCCACATTGATTGATGGCTTTACCCAGAACCCTTGTCTCTAAAATGTATAAAACCAAACTGTAACCCAGCCACAAGGCGTCCACTTGCCCAAGGCCTCTTGGCAGTGGCTCTGGATCATGGTCCTCAAATTTGGCTCAGAATAAATATCTTTAAAATTATTTTGCAGAGTTTGGCTTTTTTCTGTTGACAATAGCTATACTTATTGTATACATAGTTGTACTTTTTTTACTTAATATTATATAAAATAAATTTTTTCCATGTTGCCATATAATGCATTGCTATGAAATATGCTTTAGAGCAGGTGTTCTCAAACTATGGGCAGGCCACCTAGCACATTTATCCAGCCCTCAGGGTGTTTTTGCTGCCACTGCCTGTCCTGCTTAGCAGCCAACTTGTCCCGGGCTCACGGTGCGTGCTCTCCAATGGTCTGTGGGACAGTGAACTGGCCCCCTGTTTAAAAAGTTTGAGGACCCGTGCTTTAGAGTGAAAATCCATAGTTTACTTATTATTCTATTTTGGTCATTTAATTTGTTTCTATTTTTTTATTATTTTCCAATAACTGCAATAAACATTCTTTTTCAGATAGATTTTTTAATTCTCCATATTAGATGACTTTCTCAATAGAATTCTTAAAATAGTACAGAGTTAACAATGCTTTCTCAGGCCAGGCGCGGTGGCTCACGCCTGTAATCCTAGCACTCTGGGAGGCCGAGGCGGGTGGATTGCTCAAGGTCAGGAGTTCGAAACCAGCCTAAGCAAGAGCGAAACCCTGTCTCTACCATAAATAGAAAGAAATTAGTTGGCCAACTGATATATAGAGAAAAAATTAGCCAGGCATGGTAGTGCATGCCTGTAGTCCCAGCTACTCGGTAGGCTGAGGGGTAGGCTGAGGCAGGAGGATTGCTTGAGCCCAGGAGTTTGAGGTTGCTGTGAGCTAGGCTGACGCCACGGCACTCACTGTAGCCTGGGCAACAAAGCGAGACTCTGTCTCCAAAACAAAATAAATAAATAAAATAATGCTTTCTCAATTCTTTCATTGTTAGGTAGTTAGCAAGGGATTCTGGGTCTCCTAGTAATGACAGTTTGTGCCTTGCCTTTGTGCCATTGCCCACTAGGGAAGAAGGACAAGGGTGGCCCCAAGCCCCCATCTTGGTCCTTTCCTACCTGATCCTGCCCCGAGCTACTGCCATACCTGGGGGAGGAAGGAACAAGGAACACCCCACGGATCTGCCAGTCAGAACTTAGTGTGCCCACTGCGAAACAATGCAGAGGACTCTCTAGCCCACGAGCCAAGCAGCATAGGCCGTCCAGAAAGTGACCTACAAAACCCCACATGCACAGTAAGACTGAGGTCATGCAACTCCCAACTGTCCAAAATGGTTCCATGGTGACGTCTGAGCCACAGGAAGGGCCCAATCCAGGCGCTATAAAACAACATGCAGACCATAACCAAGCCCTTCCTTTTGTTGTCCTTTTGCTGTGACAGTGGGTCTAGTCATCATCTGTGGCTTATGTATCATGCTCTGTAAACCTGTATCTTGCCCTTGCTGTATAATCCTATCTTTCTCCACTCAGTGAACCTCATTTTCATGCTTGCCTTTGGTGTTCTGGTCTTTCTCCAGCCATGAATGTGCCAAGAACTGATATTTCAGACCCGGAAACCTGACAATTATATTGCCAAACATTAATCTATAAAGTCTCCAAGGAAGCATGAGAACCAGTTTAATTCCATCTAGCCAGCAGTGGGTATTATATAATATGGCCTCTTTTTTTTTTTAATTTAGTGATATAAATGCTTTTTTATTCTACAGACTTTTGACAAATAAACCTTAATAGAGGCAAAACTGAGTTAACCTTGCTGCTCACAGTTAACATTCCAGGGCCAGCTTCAAATTGTCTGACACAAGAGCAATTATGTAATAGAAATAGAATGCATGCAGGTGGACAAGAATCGCTGTCTCATAAAATCATATAGTTAAGAAGATTTGCTGCGATTTATTAAATATGATCATCTATAGGCCTTAAAAGAAAGGAGGAAATTGTTTCATAAAACTATTTCATTTTCTAACTGAGAATGAGAGAACTAGTAGGAACTGTTTAGGAAGAAAAGTAGTTAAAAATAAACTGATAATGGAAAAAACAAACCAGGATTTGGCAAATCCTGATATATTATTAAATCGCTTTCCAGGATGGTCACAGGTAGCCTTGGATGGAGTATGAAAATTGACCTCACCACATGCTCCTCATTGTTGAGAGCTGTGTTTCAAAACATGTTGGTGAATTTAAGAAACATGTTTTGTTTCTACTGTCATTCTTATCTGTTGATGGTAAGGTTGAATATTTTTATATTTATTTATTTGAGGCAGAGTCTTGCTCTGTGGCCCCAGGTACAGTGCAGTGGTGTTATCATAGCTCACAGCAACCTCCAACTCCTGGGCTCAAGCAATTCTCCTGCCTCTTAGCCTCCGTAGTAGCTGAGACTACAGGCAAATCTTTCTATTTTTAGTAGAGATGGATCTCTCTCTTGCTCAGGTTGGTCTGGAACTCCTGGCCTCAAGCAATCCTCCCACCTCAGCCTCCCAGAGTGCTAGGATTACAGGCGTGAGCCACCACGTGGGCTGAATATTTTTATATTTAATGGGTCATTTGTACACTCTCTTCTAAGAGTTACTTATGTCTTTGTGTATTTTTCTTCTGCCATTTTAGTATTTTTTCTAATTGATTTATATGAAGTCTATATAGATTAAGGAATAAGTGGTCTTATTATGGTATTATTCTTATCTCCAATTTCTCCCTTTTAATTTGTTAAAGAATGTTTTTAGGTATGTAAAGGAAAATGAAAATCTCAGGACCACCCCTCAACTGTTTATGCAAAAGGGAAGGTCAAGTCTAGAGGCTGAGTCATGCTCATCCCCTTCCAAATGAATAACTGTTGCTAACACTATACATTAGCCAGATCCCCCTGGAAGAGTAAAAGGCCTCAGGCCTCTAGAGGACTGTCTCCAAAGACCATTCATAAGGAATGGCTTCTTGTTCTGGCTTCTTGTAAGCAAGGACATGTAAAATGTAACTTTAGGTCTGTAGGCTAAATCTAGCTCCTGAAACTACAAGTCTGTTTGATTCCGCACTGATAATGTTGATTCCAAGCTTATCTTCCCAGGTGCAGAACAGAGACAAGATCAATTATTCTTCTACCCACTCAGGGACATCTGCAGAATTGATTCTTCCTTTACTCCCCTTTTTCTTCAAACTTTCATCTTATCTTATGTAATATGTAGGTTTCCTGGGCCTCCTGAGAATATAACCATTTACTCACTGCCCACCCTCTCCTCCTTTTCCTTTCTGTCCCTCTCCCCTTAAATACTGAGTTCCCAAGTCCTTCTTCAGAAAAAAAGAGTCACATATTCGCCTGTGACTTGTGTTTTCCAGGCATGTCCTCAAACTTTGGCTCAACCTCTATTGATTGAGAATTTGGCTCAGTCACTTATTTTGGGTTGTCAGATATAAAGATGTTTAAAATATTTTTCTATATTTAAATCAATAATGTGGCTTTCATTGTGACTTTTCTGTACATATGTAACTTTGTACTTTTAAAATTTTTTATGAATTATAATTACTTCCTGAAGAGTATTTAAAACATATACGTATGTGTGTGTATGAATAAATAACACATTGCCAATACTCCAGAAGCTCCCTTCCTCTCTCCCTCCCTCTCTCTCTCTCTCTCTTTGATCACAATGTCCCTCTAGCTGTACATGCCTGTGGTCGGCACCCTCTGAGATGGCCCTACTGGCATTCACACCCTTGTGTAATCCCCTCCGATTGAGTGTGGTCTGCTTTTATTCACGTGCTTCAAACCGACAGAACCGGCAAAAGCAACAGTGTGCCACATTTGAGACCAGGTCTAACTGTGGCTTCTGTTTCTCCCTCCACCTCTAATCCACTTCCCTGTCCCTTTCCTAGCCTGTCCCTTTCCTAGCCTGTCCCTCTAGGGGGAATGCAGATGCCATGCTGTGAGATGCACTGTGGAGAGGTCCATGGGGCAAGAAGCTGATGCCTCCTGACAGTAGCCAGTGAGGACTGGAGAACACCAACACCCGTGTGGATGAGCTTGGAAGCAGCTCCTGCCCCAGTCTGGTCTTGAGATGAATGCAGCCCACAACACCTTGGTTGAGCCTGTTACAGACCACGCGCCGGAGGCACACCCAGGTAAGCCACACTGGGATTTCTGACCCACAACAGCTATAGGATAATAAATGTTTGTTGTTTTAAGCAACTAAGTATTGGGATAATTTGTTTCGCAGCAATAGAACACCCATACATAACTCATCTTTATGGTAATAATTCACTTGTTTTTCTTTTTATTGCACAAATAGGTCTCCCTAAAAATTAAAAATCAATGTACAGGGATATCTTTCCATATACATTATTTATGTTTTCTTCTACAACATAATGATTATAGGATCCATCGATCTTGTGGCACGTAGCTATAGTTCATTTATTTTTTTTGCTATATGACATTCCATTTTCAAATATACATCAATCTATTTACTGTTGATGGACATTTTTTTTTTTTGTATTTTTGGTTATTATGAACTACATATGTATGTGTTCACTTTTTCTGGGATGTGCACCTGGGCATGGAATTTGCTGGGTCATAAGATATTGATGTCTTTAAATCTTCAATACCAAACTATTTTCTGAGGTGTTATATTAATTTATTCTTCCACAAGCAAGCTATTATAGTTCGTTGGCTCTTCTGTCTTGTCAACTCTTATGAGGCTTCAAATATTTTACCAATCTGGTGAGTGTATTATGTTATCTCATTGTGGTTTTAATTTCCTTTTCTTTAATGCAGTTGAGCAGCTTTTTATGTATTTATTGGCCATTTAGATTTCCTCTTTGTCAAGTATTGAGTCTTTCTATTTTTTTACTGGGTAAGCTGTGTTTTTCTTATTGATTTATAGACTTTTAAAAATATATTCTGCATATGAATGTTTTTGTAGTTATATATATTGCAAATATCTTCTTTTTGGGGTGTCCTTTTTTTGCTCTTATGGCTTATTTATTTGAATAAAAATTCTGTCTTATGAAATCTTTCCCCACCAGGAGATCATGAAAACATTATCTTAAATTTTTGTTTTAGTTTTGCCTTTCATATTTAAATCTTTAATCCTTCTTAAATGGACTTTTGGTATAGATGTGAGGTAGGAGTCACATCTGTTTTTTCTTGCATGGATACCTAATTGCCCTGGCGCCTTTTATTGAAAAGCCCATCTTTTCTTCACTGTTCTGCTTTGTTGTAAGGTATGTGCCTATCTCTGGATACTGTATTGTGCTCATTCGTCTATGTTTCTATCCATGCCCTAAATAGCACACTGTCTTAATTACTATAGCTTAATAATGACCTTTGGTATCTGGTAGAGAAAATCTTTCCACTGTGTTCTTTTCAGAACTATCTTGGCTCTTCCCTTTGCATTTCTATAGATATTTAAGAATTAGCTCATCCAGTTATACACACATGCACATACTCGGAATCATACACATGCACACATTCATGCACACAAATTCTCAGAGTTTTGACTTGGATTGTAAAAATTAATTTAGAATTCATATCTTTACAGTTCTGAACCTTCCAATCCATGAACACATTTTACCTCCCAGTTATTTGGGTCTATTTAAATATGTCTCATATACAAATTTATAGTTATTTCTTTAAGTGTTTTCAACATATTTTGTTCAATTCTAATTATTTGATAATTTTGAAGCTATTAATAGTATTTTTCAAATGTAATTTCCTGGGTTTTTCTGGCTGATATACAGTAATTATACATATATTAAAGTATATTTTGTTAAATTCTCTTGTTAATTTTAATAGTTTATACTTTTTTGATTTCTTGTCATCTGTGAATGATGACAGTCTTTTTAAATTTCTTCAATTCACTTTATGCTAAACCAATAGTTCCCCATTTCTAGAACAAATAGTCACCTGATTTCTACAAGTCTTTTATGATTTTGTAAAAACAGCTACAATGTTAAAAAACATTTAATATTGATTCATATCTAGAATTTTTATGTGTTTTGGGAAATAAGACTCCAAGTTCATTTCTTCCAAAGAGTTAACAAATTGTTCCAACACTATAAATTTACTGATACATCCATTTACGCTTTTAGCAAATGCAAATTACTATAATACTTACACTATGGTAGCAGTCCCCAACCTTTTTGACTGCAGGGACTGGTTTTATGGAAGACGATTTTTCCACAGGAGGGGGCAGTGGAGCTCTGTGGCTGGTTCCGAACAGGCCATGGACTAGTACCGGTTCACAGCCTGAGGGTTGGGGACCATGGCAGTAAAGTTTGTTTTTAGTTTATGTAATCTGCTCCATTGACTTGATTATTGCAATGATTACTGTTTTCTTTTTTTTTTTTTTTCTTTTTTTTTTCTTTTCTTTCCTCACACCACATCAACAGGAGATTACTGTTTTCTAAGACTCTTAAATGTTGATATGGCAGTTTGTTCTTAGAAACCAGGAGCCAGGTCTCTTATAAACAGTAGTAATTTGGAGAGTAAGTTCAGAAATTAGAGTCATATTCTAGGAAATTTTTTTAAGTCATTGGTAAATATTTTACAACTCCTATAAGAATCTAAAATTCACTGAGCTGTCTTTGGTGTTTCAAATTGTATGATTTCAAAGTTATTAAATGATTAATTTCTGGAAGTAAGGCAAGCATAACTTTTCTGGACAAAATGCAGGATAATGATCCTGTTCTTTGTAAACAGCAAACAGAAAATGCTTCTTGGCCAGGTGCGGTGGCTCACACCTGTAATCCTAGCACTCTGGGAGGCCGAAGTGGGTGGATCCTTTGAGCTCAGGAGTTCGAGCAAGAGCGAGACCCTGTTCTACCAAAAATAGAAAAAATTAGCCGGGCATGGTGGCGCATGCCTGTAGTCCCAGCTACTTGGGAGGCTGAAGCAGAAGGATTGTTTGAGTCCAGGAGTTTGAGGTTGCTGTGAGCTAGGCTGACACCACGGCACTGTAGCCCAGGCAACAGAGTGAGACTCTGCCTCAAAAAAAAGAAAAGAAAATGCTTCTCACTCCATCACCTGAGAAGGTGCAGCCACACCGTGAAGTGCCAGAGCCTGGCACAGTCTGTGCGTGACGCAGGTATTCCTGGGTTCTGGTCGGGTTCTGTCATGGACAGGTTTGGAAGTCGGAGCTTTGTTGTCCTCTTTGTAACCAAACAGAAGCACAATCATTTCCAATTAAAATAACCTGTCAAGAGTGATCACAATCTTAATCATCTTCTTTTAATGTATAGGAGGGGAATTATTTTAAAATATATTAATTATTTATAAAGTTTGTTCTAATTGCTTCCATTCAAGAGATCAGATAGGTATATATGTATATCAGATAGATATAAAAAGTATCCAAATGTAGTCTTCCAGGTAAACTGCCTACTCCTTTGATTTATGGGCTCTCTAAGGAAGCTTTGGCTACAAGTAAGAGATGGCTTACCTACACTGAGCCAAAAAAAGGATTTTCTCACGTCATAAGAAATGGTGGTGGTGGCGGGCAGGCGGCATCACTGGCATTAGCTGAGAAAGGCAGGGCTCTGGGGCTGCATCATGACCGCCTTGTGGTCTTTCTTCGCTGTGGCTGTCACACGGCTTCACCATCCCTACATTCAAAGGCACAACGTGCAGGCAGGCAGGATTTCTCCTCAAACGCTTCCCTCAGGTGAGGACAGTCTTTTCCAGAGGGTCCCAAGGAATCTCACTATGTCTCATTGGCAGGTTTGTGTCTGAACCCGGTCCTAGACTTCAGAGTAGAGAGCTTCCCTAAGATCAAATATCTCTCACCCAGAAACTGGTTAAAATTGGGGTTTTATGCAAAGGACAGAGGACAAAGGACAATCTCCCTTCCCTAGCCCTCCCCCCATGGCAAATTCCTTCTGTGCTCAGAATGATAAGCACCAACTGAAAACTATGTACATAGAAACATTAAAAATGTAAAGAAGATATTATATGTAATAATACATAATTACATATATATATCATAATTCGGAGGCAAGATATGCAAGAAACCATTAATAGCAGTTTCTTGTGGTGAGTGGAATGGATTTTGGGAAGGAAGTTTTTACTTTACCTTTCATTCTTTTCTCTACTGTTGTAATTTTTACTATTTGTGTATATATTGTTATTTTAACATTAGAGAAAGCAATTACCCCTCTCAATCTTGATATTGTTCCAACTTTCTTCAAAACTCCTCCAGTGGAGGTTTTTGTTTCAACATCAAAGACAGTCTTTTTCCAGAGCCCAGACAGAACTAGTGCCTGCAAGGAGAAAGCGGCCCTTGAGGAGCAGGGCTGGGACCCACACGCTGTTCCCCAGCCTGAGTTGTTTTGGGTAAACTGCAATACCTTTTCCTGCCTGTAGATTACAGAAACCTAGTTAGATATAAGTCATTTAAAAATTATTATTATTTTAATTTTAAATTTTGACATTGTAAACATTTTAAAGAAAAGATGCAAGAATAATTCAAAGAACTCATATGCTTTTCACTTAGATTTACTAATTGTTTACATTTGTCTCATATATATATATATATATATATATATATATCTTCCAAATGTATGAGAATGCATTTCAGACATTGTGCCTCTTTACCCCTAAATACTTCAGTGTGTATTTCCTAAGAATATACAACCAGAGTACAATCATCTGAATTGAGAAAGTTAGCAATGATACAAAGCTGTTATTCAATCTACACTCCCTATTCAAATTTTGATAGTTGTTGCAGTAATGTCCTTTAGAACTACTTTTCCCAAGTCCAGTATCCAATCAAGAACTACATATTGCATTTAGTTGTCATATCTCTTTATTCTCCTTAATCTGGAACAGTTTCTTTGTCTTTGACAGTAGTCTTTGTCTTGCATAATCTTGACCTTTTCTTGTCATTTTTTTTTATTTCAGCATATTATGGGGGTACAAATTTTAAGGTTTGAAATAATGCCCTTTCCCCCATGCCCCCACAATTCTGAGTTTCCAGCATGACCATCCCGCAGATGGTGCACATCTCACTCATTATGTATGTATATACCCGCCCCCTCCCCCCTCCCACCTGCCCAATACCCTATTACTGTAGTACCTATGTGTCCACTTAGATGCTGCTCAGTTAATACCAATTTGCTGGTGAGTATATGTGGTGCTTGTTTTTCCATTCTTGGGATACTTCACTTAGTAGTATGGGTTCCAGCTCTAACCAGGAAAATATAAGATGTGCTATATCACTGTTGTTTCTTAGAGCTGAATAGTACTCCATGGTATACATATACCACATTTTATTAATCCATTCTTGGACTGATGGGCACTTGGGCTGTTTCCACAGCCTTGCAATTATGAATTGTGCTGCTATAAACATTCGAGTGCAGGTGTCTTTTTTGTAGAGTGTCATTGGATCTTTTGGGTAGATGCTCAGTAATGGGATTGCTGGATCAAATGGTAGATCCACTTGTATCGCTTTAGGGTATCTCCGTATTGCTTTCCACAGAGGTTGAACTAATTTGCAGTCCCACCAGCAGTGTAGGAGTGTTCCTCTCTCTCCACATCCACGCCAGCATTTATTGTTTGGAGACTTTTTGATAAAGGCCATTCTCACTGGGGTTAAGTGATATCTCATTGTGGTTTTGATTTGCATTTCCCTGATGATTAGAGATGTTGAGCACTTTTTCATATGTTTGTTGGCCATTCTTCTGTCTTTAGAAAAGTTTCTGTTCAAGTCCTTTGCCCACTTTTTAATAGGGTTATTTGATTTTTTTCTTGCTGATTTTCGTGAGTTCTAAGTATATTCAAGTTACCAGCCCCTTATTGGATGCGTAGGATGCAAACATTTTCTCCCATTCTGTGGGTCATCTGTTTACTTTCATGACTGTTTCTTTGGCTGTGCAGAAGCTTTGTAGTTTGATCATGTCCCATTTATTTATTTTTGTTGCTGCTGTGATTGCTTTTGAGGGACTTCTTCATAAACTCTTTGCCTAGGCCGATGTCTAAGAGAGTGTTTCCAACATTTTCCTCTAGAATTCTAATAGTTTCATACCTTAGGTTTCAGTCTGTTATCCAGCATGAGTTGATTTTTGTGAGAGGTGAAAGGTGTGGGTCTTGCTTTAGCCTTCAACAGGTGGCTATCCAGTTTTCCCAGCACCATTTACTGAAAAGAGATTCTTTTTCCCAGAGTATGTTTTTGTCTGCTTTGTCAAAGATTAGATGGCTGTATGAGGATGGTTTTATATCAGGATTCTCACATCTGTTCCACTGGTCCATATTCCTATTTTTGTGCCAATACCATATTGATTTAATTACTACAGCTTTGTAGTATAATTTGATATCTGACATATTGATACCTCCCATTTTGTTTTTGTTGCCTAGAATTGCTTTTGATATTCAGGGTCTTCTTTGGTTCCATATGAAGCATAAAATTATTTTTCTATATCTGTGAAGAATGCTGATGAGATTTTGGTAGGTATTGCATTGAATCTGTAGATTAGTTTGGGTAGTATGGACATTTTAATGATGTTGAGTCTGCCGATCCATGAGCATGGTATGGTTTCCATCTGTTTACATCCTCTGCTATTTCCTTCCTCAGTGTTTCATAGTTCTCCCTGTAGAGGTATTTTACCTCTTTGGTTAAGTATATTCCTAGGTACTTTAATTTCTTTGTTGGTATTGTGAAGGGAATTGAGTCTTTGATTTGGTTCTCAATTAGATTGTTGTTGGCGTATATGAATGCCTCTGATTTCTGTGTGTTGATTTTGTATCCTGAGACTTTACTAAATTCATTGATCAGTTCTAGGAGTCTCTTGGTTGAATCTTTGGGGTTTTCTAGATATAGTATCATATCATCAGCAAACAGTGAAAGTTTGATCTCTTCTGCCCCTATTTGAATATCTTTAATTCCACTTTCCTGTCTGATTGCTGTAGCCAGGACTTCCAGCACTATGTGAAATAGAAGTGGAGATAGTGGGCAGCCTTGTCTGGTTCCAGTGCTAAGTGGGAATGATTTCAATTTTTCCCCATTCAGTATGATGTTGGCTATGGGTCTGTCATATATAGGTTGTATCAGTTTTAGGTATGTTCCTTCTATGCCTATTTTCTTAAGTGTTCGTATCATGAAAGGGTGTTGAATTTTGTCAAAAGCTTTTTCTGCATCTGTTGAAAGAATCATGTGGTCTTTGTTTTTGGTTCTGTTTATGTGGTGAATTGCATTTATAGATTTACGTACGTTGAACCATCCCTGCATCCCTGGGATGAAGCCCACTTGGTCGTGATGGATTATTTTTTTGATAAGTGTCTGGATTCGGTTAGCTAAGATTTTGTTGAAAATTTTTGCATCTATATTCATTAGGGATATTGGTCTGTAGTTTTCTTTTTTCGTTGCATCCTTTCCTAGTTTTGGTATCAGAGTAATATTCGCTTCATAAAAGGTGTCGGGGAAGTTTCCGTTCTTCTTGATGTTGTGGAATAGTTTCTGCAAGATAGGTACTAGTTCTTCTTTGTAAGTGTGGTAAAATTAGGGTGTGAAACCATCTGAACTGGGACTTTTCTTTTTAGGGAGATTTTTAATTGCCATTTCTATTTCTCTTGAGATTGGTCTGTTCAGAAAATCTATTCCTTCCTGGTTGAGCCTAGGGAGGCTGTGTGTTTCTAGAAATTTGTCCATTTCCTCCACCTTTTCCAGTTTGTGTGCATAAAGATTTTTGTAGTATTCATAAATTATATCTTGTATCTCTTTGAGATCAGTTGTAATATCTCCTTTTTTGTTCCTGGTGGAGATTATTAGAGATTTTTCTTTTCTGTTTTTCATTAGCTTAGCCAATGGCGTGTCAATTTTGTTTATTTTTTCAAAGAACCAACTTTTTGTTTTATTAATCTCCTGAATAGCTTTCCTGTTTTCAATTTCGTTTAGTTCTGATTTGATCTTGTTGATTTCACTTCTTCTGCTGGTTTTGGGGTTGGTCTGTTCTTCTTTTTCCAGCTCTTTGAGTCATTTCTTTAGATTGTCTATTTGTGATCTTCTTGTCTTTTGGTTATAGACATTTATGGAGATACACTTTCCTCTCAGAACTGCTTATCTGTATAACAGAGGATTTGATAACTTGTCTCTCCATTGTCATTTATTTCTTAGAATTTTTTTCATTTCCATCTTGATTTCTTCATTAATGAAGTAATCATTTAGTAGGAGGTTGTTTAATTTCCACGTTTTTGTGTAGAAGTGTGAGTTTCTGTTAGGGTTGATTTCTACTTTTATTCCACTATGATCTGAGAAGATACATGGTATGATTTCTATTTTTTTTAATTTCTTGAGGTTTTCTTTGTGTCCTAGGATATGGTCAATCTTAGAGAATGTCCCGTGAGCTGATGAGAAGAAGTAGATTTTGGGTAGAATGTCCTGTAAATGTCAGTAAGACCCAATTGTTCTAGAGTTTTGTGTAAGTCCATTATTTCTTTATTAATTTTCTGTTTGGAAGATCTGTCTTGTGCTGTCAGTGGGGTGTTTAAATCTCTGGTAATTATGGAGCTGCTATTAATCAATTTGCTTAGATCCAGTAAGGTTTGCTTTATGAATCTGGGTGCACCTAAGTTGGGTGAATATATATTTAAAATTGTTATCTCTTCTTGTTGAACTGTGCCAGTCACCATTATATAATGACACTCTTTGTCTTTCACTACTTTTGTTGGTTTAAAAACTAAATCGTCTGAAATTAGAACTGCCACACCAGCCTTCTTTTGGCTTCCACTTTCTTGGAATACTGATCTCCACCCTTTTACTTTTAGTCTCTATGCATCCTTGCAGGTTAGATGTGTTTCCTGAAGACAGCATATACTTGGCCTGTATTTTCTTATCCATTCAGCCAGCCTATGTCTCTTGAGTGGAGAGTTTAAGCCTTTCACATTTGTTGAGAGAACTGATAGGTAAGGTAGATTACTGTTCATTCTGTTGGGTTGGACATTGTTGGTTTGATTTCTCTCTTGAGCCATTGTATTATCTGGCCTTTAATCTTTGGGTTTTGGTTGTTTTTATATTCGTCAGTTTTTATTATGGTGTTCCGTGCATAATACTGTTTTGAGTACTTCTTGTAGGGCTGGTCTTGTCTTAGTGAATTCTCTGAGACTTTGCTTATCTGAGAATGTCTTTATTTTTCCTTCATATATGAAGCTTAGTTTTGCAGGGAATAAGATTCTAGGCTGGGCATTGTTTTGTTTCAGAAGAGTGAGCATGGGGCCCCAGTCTCTCCTTGCTTGTAAAGTCTCATTAGAGAAGTGTGGTGTTATGCGAATTGGCTTTCCCTTGTATGTTTCTTGCTTCTTTCATCTTACAGCTCTTAGAAGGGCCTCTTTAGTTGATATTTTGGTCAGTCTGAGGACTGCATGTCGTGACATCTTCTTTTTGCATTGAATCTCCCAGGGGTCCTCTGAGCTTCTTGAACTTGTATATCGAGATTTTGAGCAAGGCCTGGGAAATTTTCCTCTATTATATCTTCAAATAGCTTGTCCAACCCTTGAGTGTTGTCTTCTTCCCCTTCTGGTAACCCTATGACCCTCACATTAGGTTTCTTCACATAATCCCACAGCTCTTGTAGGCTTTGCTCTTTTCTCTTGTTTCTCTGCTCTATCTCTGTGACTGATTTATTTAATTGGAGGGTGTTATCTTCAATCTCTGAGATTCTTTCTTCTGTTTGATCTACCCTGTTCTTGAGACTTTCCCCTGTATTTTGTAGTTCCCTGAATTGATTCTTCATTTCCAGGAGTTCGGTTAAACTTTTCTTCATTGTGTCTATTTCTTTGGTGAACTTTTGTTCCAGGTCCTGGAGGCTTTTTGTGGTTTCTTTATGTTGGTTATTGAGTTGTTCTTGCAGGTCGGTAAGTGTTCTTATGATCCACATACGAAATTCGTCTTCTGTCATTTTGGTCGCCTGATTTTGTTTGGTGTCTGTTTCTAAGGGGCTGGTGCTCCTCTTTGGGGGTGTGTTTTTTATTTGGTTCTTCATATTTCCAGAGTTCCTTCGCTGATTTCTTCCCATGTTGATCAGTTGTTGCTTCTTTCCTTTAGGTTTTCATTTGGGTATTCACACGCCTTGTTTAGTTTCTGAGCTGGTAGGTGGTGTCTGTGTGTGAGATTTGACCATTCCCACAGCTCCTTAGCCAGTTTCCAGGGGTTTTCAGCATAGCAGGTGGCTGCTTCCCAAATTCAGCCCTCTCTTGACATTTTTGAATAGAACAGGACATTTATTCTGTAGAATTTATTTTAATTTAGATTTCCTTATGTTTAGGTTCACAGTATATATATATTTTTTGAGAAATACTGAAAGAGGTTTTATGTCTTCTTTTTGAGGCACCCAGTGGTTGAGTTAATGTGGTACCTGTAGACTTCCCATTTTCCTGTAAAGTTCCTATTTTCTTCTTTGTAATTAATATGTAATTTGTGAGGAAATACATACAACACACCCATATATTTACATATCTACACAAAACATTCCTAATATGAGACCTCCAGTTCCTCCCAATCCAGCACCTCAGGGTTCCTTCTGTCCTTCCTAAGTTCTTTATATGTAACTCTGAAGAGCGGCAGAGAGAAGGAATTCGACACACAGAAAAGCAGAGTAAAAGCTGGACAGGAACCCCTGGTGGTAACAAGATCACTGTGCACCTGCCTTTCTTACAGTTTTTGAAAATTCCAGGAATCCCTCCTTTTTGCCTAACCAGCCTGGCTGGATTTTAGTCTTTTGCAACTAGAAAAATTTTGGCTGAAACTGTGATGAAGGACAATCAGTGCAGTGCCAATCATCTCTTTGATTGTCTCCTTCACAAACAGGACTGACATTGTAACTCCTTAAATTTTACCCTTGTGGCATTTTATTGTATCTCCTGCAGGATTGAAGCGACTGACATTTATTACAATGCTATACTAAGCCATTTAGGTATGTCATAAAGTTTAATCTTTCTGATAACATGTAGCGTTAGTGATAGAATCCCTATTTTACAGATGAGGGAGTTGAGGTTGAGAGAAGTTAAGAGACTTCTTTGGGATACACAAAATGGAATGAGACCCCAGCCTCTCTGCAAGGTTCTTGATTTGCTTCCCTACATAGTGTTTACCTAACTCCTTACAAATTTTTCTAGTTGCAGAAGACTAAAATCCAGCCAGGCTGGTTAGGCAAAAAGGAGGGATTCCTGGAATTTTCAAAAACCGTAAGAAAGGCAGGTACACAGTGACCTTGTTGCCACCAGGGGTTCCTGTCCAGCTTTTACTCTGCTTTTCTGTGTGTCGTGTTTTCCAAGTACTGCATGTGCCAGTCTGTCTCAGGGTTGATTGGACAAACATGTCAACACTTGCCAACCCTGTTGTTTGCTTTGGTACCTTAGAGAAATTTTAAATCACACTCACATTATAATAGAAAAGTGCTAAAGAAAATAAAAATCCTGAGCCAAAGCTCGCATTTTCTCAGAATTATAAGTAAACTACTTTATGTTGAAAACTGGTATCTGATTTTCTAGGGAAATATATATACAGCAATGTTTATAAGTACTTATTGGTAACTTTTTACTGTGTATAAGCTTATGGTATATAAAAATAATTGCCATTATTTCAGTCCAGATTTCTCATAGAGACAGCCATGCAGAAAGTTTACTTGGAATGAGCCTGATCCCAGTTGTTTGATTGGGATTTATTACATGATTCAATCAAACAGGCATGACATTCATAGAGATAGTGATAATATTTGAAGGGTATTAAATAATGATCAAACATAAACATAAAACATTATTAAGTATGAGCGGCATGTTTTATGCCTTGGAAATAGCCAGGACATGAGAGGCTTTGCTCACTCCTCATCTTGGCCAAACCTGACGAAGACATTCCGTGCTTTGGGCATCCATTAGCCAGAGCGCGAGCGCCCAGCACAGGGCGGCGAGGCTGCCCTGAGAGCCAGCCTTTCTCAGAGGACGCACAAGAGCAGACGGCTGCTGCCCTGAGCACCGCGACTAAGTTCTCGGGAACACATCCTTTCCAGTTTAGAGACACAGACCTGTATGTTGCAGTCCTTGTTAAATCTTCATCAGAAGTAAAAGAGACACTTTCCCTTTACCACTTTCTTCAGCCAGCAGAGGAATGGAAAGAGCGTTTTTTCAAAGTGCCAGATCTTACACCAGCATCAGTTTGTACACATTTTATCTTCTACCATCCTTATAATGAGCTAGGGAAATTATTTTAGCTGTTCCCATTTTGCACGTGGGACATGTGCTCAGGGAAGTTAATGGGAGCAAGATCACAAGCTAGTCGAGGGCAGAGCTGCACTCAAGTGAAACGTCTTGCCATTCGAAATCTGCCGTTTGAAATCTCAGCTCAGCTGTTTGAAATCTGCAGTGCGGACTCCCAGGGAGCTCATGACTTCCTGGCCTCTCAGGACTTGAACTGTCTGAGCCATTATTTGTAAGGGCTGTCTACATTGTAATAATAATAATTTTGGGAAATTTATTATTTTAGATCAAACACATATTATTATATATAGTTATTGTTATACAGAAATCTTGCTATTTGGTATTAACAATAAACAATATTGTGTGGGCCTGAATTGCTATGAGATTTACATATTTTGGTTATGTGAAGCACTCTCTAGAGTAAAAAATAAAGGTAAAACCTGTCATTTTCCTATTGATGAAATGGATTTTTGCTTGTTATGATTTTAACATACAATATGAATATAATCAATAGGAAACTTTTATGTGATTACATATTTTATCTGTTCTGTTTTCTGGTAATGAAGTTAGTAATAATGAGAAAATGTGTAAAAAGAAATCTTATCATTTTTGACCCATTGAATAAAGTTTTGTGCATTAGAAAGGGTGTTATTATTTCCTACTAATTTTTTTTTTAAGAGATAGAGCCTTGCTATGTTGCCTAGGCTGGTCTTGAACTCCTGAGCTAAAGTGATCCTCCTGCCTCAGCCTCCCATAATGCTGAGATTATGGGATTGAGCCACCATATCCATCCCCTAGTGTTGAATAAGCAGTGTATCAGAGGTCCTTTTCAGAGTGGATGATGGGGGAAGGAGTTGCATGTGCAAATTAGTGTATGAGGATGTGCCCATCTCCTTCGATTCGTTCCTCATGGTCTATACCACATTCACATTCCAGCAGCATATATAAATATGTTAAATATTAATGTTTTCATTATTATAATATGAACAGAATAAAGAAGAAAAAAGCAAATGCCAATAACTTAACTTGGTAAAGTTTGTTTTTACCATTCTAACTTGCATTGATTTGAAATCAGTTAATCTTCAAACAAGTCATAATCAAATAGTATCATGCTGTTTCTCACTAGTTACAGAGACGCGTTCCCGCAGCGGTTACAACAGAGGTCTGTCTTCCCTTGCATGCTGTTTAAGCCTCCATGCGTGTGCCCAGCCTCCCTCTGTGCTCTACTGCTTTTCCCCCTAGGTTCTTAGCCCTCCATCCCCAGCCCAGCTCCACAGCTTGGCCTGCTGCTCATCTAGCTGGTTGATCTCAGTTTGAAAGTGCTTTTGACTGTAACTGTGGCTGGTTTACTAGGTCACCACTTCTTGCTGGTATTTACTCTCTAGTATTTGACCCACAAATCGAGTAAGACCATCTGCAGCCTTCTCTAGGTCCTAAGGAACCAACAGCCAGGCCCATTGAATGAGAGATGAAACTTCAGCGACCGCTGGGCTGATATACATAGTTTTTTATTAATTTTTTGAAAATTCATTTTTTTAAATTTCAGCATATTACAGGGGTACAAATGTTGAGGTTACATATATTGCCTTTGCCCTGACTGAGCCAGAGCTCCAAGCATATCCATTATAGTTTTTAGTCACTGAAGGCATTTGGATCTTTTTGATCCTGTCTTTATTTAAAAGTTTAATACTTTGTTCATCATTGACATTTTGCACTCATTTTGGTTTTTAAAATATGACATGAGAATACTATGCATCATGATGACCGAGGTTTTTTCGGCCTAAGGTCAATGCTTCGCTCACCCCAGCCTCGTCTCAGCCATGTCGGGATCTGGATCTGAACCAGGCTCGAACTCCGCATCTCAGCCTTCCTGGCTCTGTGAGCCCTCCTTGTTCTGATCCTCCATGGAAGCTCTCAGCCTCGGCTAGTCCTTGCTTCACTTGGACCTCCTTTTCCTGTTGTCCTGGACTTTGCCTGGACACCTCTCCAGGGCACAGGAGAGAGCAGCCCTGACCTCTGCCCATGGCAGACCAGAGGAAAGGAACTGGTAGGAGACACATGTGTTAAGAGATTCCTTGTGAGGAACTGGTTCACTCGATGGTGCGGCTGAGCAGGCAAGTCCAAATCCACAGGGCAGGACTTAGGAAGGGCAGCGGGACCTTTTGGGGGTGGTGGTGGTGGTGGTGGGATTCCTTCTTCCTCAGGGAAGCCCCAGCCCCAGCCTCTCAATGGGTTGAGTCAGGTCCGCCCAGATGTTCTAGGATAACTTCCCTTACCTAAGGGAAACTTTGTGGATTAAATCACGTGTGCAAAGGACATCCGTAGCAGCACCTAGAAGTGGATTGGAGCAACTGAGGGCTGTAGCTTTGCCAGGTTGACACATACAATTAACTGTCCCAGTTCTCGTGGGTTTCTGGTTAGGCCCTGCTTTGTATAGGGTCCCCTGTAAGAGCAGTTGCTCAGAAATTCACTGTTATTTAAAAACAGTTTCTCAAAGGAGAGGTGGTACTTTGAACATGCTCTGAGTCTGGTGGAGAGCCTCACAACATAAGGTTTGATTTTTAAAGCTCTTGGCATAACCATGGCACGTCCGGACACTTTAGGTTAATTGCTTGAAATTTGGAACATATTTTCATACAGAAAGAAGAAACACAAAACATAAAGGAGTCAAGGCTAGTTTCCAAATCCATTTGCCATGTGACACAGCCCAGCTGGTCCCCGGCTGGGGCACAAAGTGAAAACGGGGATGAAGGGGAGGGTTGGGTTCCACCTTCCTGCAGGACTCATCACGTGCTGCGGGTAGCAGGTGCCCTCCATCACCCCTTCCGCTTCTTTCTGCCCCAGTTCTCACGCCCGGTGCCCCTTCCCAGGAGACCTGGGCGTGCCGCCCCGGGGGACAGGCCGCGACCCTCAGCCGTCCTCGGGCAGGGCCCCTGCTTGCGCCTGGGCTGCCCAGGGCCCCGCGCCGGACCTCCTTCCGCCTCCCGACCGGTGCCCTGTGCCCGCAGTGCCCGGCGCACGCCTCGGCCTGGGCCCTGGACTCAACTCCGTTTCCTCCCTGCTGTGCGCCCGCCAGACCTTGGCCACCTAGCGCTTCGGGTGAGAGGATCCCAGCTCACACGAGCAGCCAGGGAGGGTCGCTGCCACGCGCCCCGACCTCTCGTACCAGGAGAAGGTGTGGCCCGTGGGCTTTCACCGAGAGCCGGAGCCACTGCAGCAGCGCCTGCTCACGCCAGCGTGGCAGAGCTCTCCGGAGGCCTGCCCGCCCGGCCTGCAGCCGCCCTGCCGGCGTCAGCGCGCAAGGACGTTACCCGGGCTCTTGCAGCTAGGCTCAAGGGACGGTGACATGCCAAGGGGCGGGGCCTGCAAATAAATACCAGCCATGGGTCTTTATTCAATATTCCATATAACCCAATAGTACATTTGATTGTGAAACACGTGCCCTGTGTTGGTTAAACATTTTGTCATTGTTTTTCATGGGTATATAGCACATCTTCTAGAAACAGGTACCAAATATAATATGATTCCATTTTTAGAAATCCCAATTGATCATCTTCTCCTTTATAATTGAGGCCGTGTGGGTTGTTTAAAGCAGTTTTGCAGCTTCTTCTGACCGTGACCCAGACAGGGCTCTGACCCTGCCCCGCGCGGCTGCGGGCCACTGGCCTCGTGTCGCCTGCGCTGCGCTGGGCTCCGGGAGTGGCCGTGCGCGGTGCCCGGGGCCTGCGGACAGCCAGGGCGAGAAGCAGCGGAGACTGAGGACGGGAGAGGAAGACGGCACCTGAGAACTAAGAGGATACACGGCGGGCTAGGAGAGACCCCTGGAGCCACACAGACCTGGGTCCAGAATCTCAGCTCTGCCGCTGACTGAGAGGCTTTCTGGTGGGGGTGTTTTGAGATCTATAAGACAGAGACAATAATATCAACTCATAGAATTAATTCTTTTGATTAAAAAAAGATACATCTGCACCTGGTGGGTACTCCATAAATAGTAATTGTCATTATTATGACTATTGTATGGGGTTACAAGTTACCGAATATGCAGTGTTTGATTAACACTCAGTCCGGTGGAGAGGGGTGGCCCACGCCTGTAATCCTAGCACTCTGGGAGGCCGAGGCGGGAGGATCGCTTAAACTCAGGAGCTCAAGGTCAGCCTGAGCAAGAGCAAGACCCCATCTCTACTAAAACAAAATAGAAAAAATTAGCTGGCCATTTTGGCACACTGTAGTCCCAGCTACTCCCGAGGCTAAAGCAGGAGGATCCCTTCAATGATGGCTATTGCTTTTATTGGTAGAAATAATGATATTGCTACTACTAGTGCTACTAAAGCAGTGACCAAGGCAGAAGTGCATGAAATAATGAGTAACTCATGTTTGCGACGTGCCATGGTGGAGGAGAGAGCAATTGCTTTGGTTGGACATATGCTTTCACTGGGTCAGATGTGGGCATGGGTAAAGCCAATTACAAAAACAACACACTGGCATTTACAGAATTCAGGCAAAGCTCAAACAAAGGCAGTGTGGCTCCAGTGTATTTGAGAAGGGCCTGTCAGAGGATGAGGTCATTTGCACTTTTGATTTGTTGCAGCACAACAAAAATGCACATGATTTTGACAAGATCTAAGATGAAGACTGCTGAAATAGATTAGCTCTGGTGTGACGTCAGGCAGAATTTGCTATTTTCGGTAAAGGAAGATAGCCTCGCACCTGTGTGTGTGTCTGTGCTTGCATGGGGTGGCGGGTGAATGGGGAGAGTTGAGGGAAATCAATTCCGTTTATAAATGAAATTCTCTGGAATGTGGCCAGGACACATGGGGACACCAACATCTCTCATATGGGGAGCAGGCATGATCACTTGAGCCTGAAATACTGCACAATGTGAGAGAAGGCACATTGCCGCAGTATGAATTTCTTTTGCTGGACAGGCCTGTTGCTGCTGTGTCCATTTACACTGCTGCATTTGCACACAGGTCACACCTGATTCCGGTTAAACCCCAAAGCTACACGCCATCGCCTGCCGTGGGCTGCCCACAGTTTTCTTCCTCCGGATCCTGATCGTCCTGGTGAAGTCTGTTGCTAAGGACTCTAGTATGGCCTGAGGACATCCCTAGGTGATATCACTCTGGATTAAAAGGAAGAAGAACTGGTAGGTTCCTTTGTAGCTAGCAACGATCACCAGACACATGTGGCCTGCCACCTTTCTGTAGCTCAGCCCCTCACCTGTGCAGCTGTGCTTTCACTTTGCAGATGCAAATCACCCATCAGGGTTTTTTTTCCAGGAACCATTTTCTCTGACTTCTCTAGCATTTGGATGTTTCCTGTTGGATACCTGCTTATTTGATTTTGCCTTCACTGCATCATGCAGATTCTCTGTCGCTCTGATATCCTTCCTTCTATCTGCTTCTGTCTGCTTTCTCCCAGATGTGAGGCCCACCAGGTTCTGTCCTTACCTACTGTGGTTCTCTCCAACCCTGCCACAGGGAAGTCAATCCTTCTCACAGTGCCAGGAATCACCTGCACACGCACAATCCACAGAGCGCAGCCAGCCACCCGTCCTTCCCGGAGCTCAGGCCGTACCTTCTCAACCTCCTCTGCATTCAGAGACGTTCTCTCTCTTCCCTAGATGCTCATAGCTAAAACAGAACACATGATTTCCTTTCCTTTCCACGCCCAGCACACTTTCTGTTTCAGAATTCTGTTTGAGTGGCTAGGTATCATCAGCACCCAAGGCATCCGATCTTAAACCTCAAAATCATCATGTGTAGCTTCTCCCTTGCTTCTAGCCGTGTAGCTACTCAAGCCCTCTGTCAACTTTTCTTCCATCAGACTCCCCCTTTCTGTACCCACTAGTTTGCATGTGGGCAGCTCTTGCTGGTATGTCCTGTAGAGTGCCCCGCCTCCAGGCTCTCTCCCCTCGCACACGAATCAGACCCGCCGTGCACGTCTCTAGGCTTCCCCAGTGCACTCAGCACAATGCCTGTGGAAACGCGGGCACTCGACAAATGCTTGTGTAATGAACGGGTAAATAGAGGTCCGCGAGGCAGCGGCCACTTCTGAAGCAGGAGTGGCAACCGAGATAAGAAAAGATCGCTATTGCAATTTACAAGTGCTCTTTGGCTGAAAATGAACAAGAAGATTAAGCTATAAATACTCTTCCTGGGTAATTAAACAGAACAAAAGGTAATAACTGTTAGCATAAAATGCAATCACATTTTAATAGGTTCTGAAAATTAAACAGGCTTTCTGGCGATAGATCTTAAAACATTTCCATTACCCACATGAGAAAGCATTAATTTCTGAAGACTCACAAATGGCCCAGACCTTTGTATTACATTGAAATTATTACCATGGAGCCTGAAAATTATATCTTTGCTATGAAGGAACAAAACACAGCACTCTTAAATATTAGATGTTGTTGGGTCTGGCATTTGATTTTACCTCACTTACTAAACTGGTAAGTTGTCTTGTTACTGCTTTATGAATCCTAGCAGAAGACACAAGACTCTTAGACCAGAGCGAAGGACGTTATGACTCACAGCACAGCTAGTGGAATGGTTTGCATTGGTTCCCTCGCCCTCAAAGGGGCCGAGCAGCCCAGCAGGGTGCTGCGCGTGGGCGAGTTGTGTTACGGAGAGTAACACTGAACTTGGGACCCAGAGAGAGGCATTAGCCGTATTCAAGATTGTTCACTATAGACACAACCCAGAGAAATGGCTTGGGTAAAGAGTCAGGGCTTTGCATTCTTGACAGACCCAGAAAACCTGCAGGGCTGCCGAGGCCCATGGTGGATTCCTCTCCCAAGGTAGTTTAGCTAAGAATTGATATGCAAAGTAACAAGGATATCATCCTTAGCTGTCTGAATTTAGAATGTAGAGGATTGGTTCATGAATGTCCTTTGTGCAAAAGGAAACTTGAAGATCGGAAAAATTTATGCTTCTTAGTAATACTGGTACACAGAAATACAGAGTGTGAGGAAAGGACAATGTAAGTTATAACTTGATGTTTTTCCTCAATGGGAATATTTCTCAATGCATCGTAATGAGGCAGATGAAATTGTCTTACTTTAGCATAAGCCTTGAGACCTTTGAAAAATCTCTTCCGTGCTGTGTATGATTAGTCTTAAAAGCCCATGGCTATTAGACTGCAGCAGAATCTGACATGATCTCAATCATGACCATTAACAACATTTATTTATTGAACTCTCTACTGCATGGTGCACATTATGTTAGTGATGCACATTTAAAAGAGATAGAATAATCTCTTTCCTCAAAAGACATATAATTGAATTTGGTCAGCATTATTAGTCACAGGTCCCGTCATCTAGTCTAGTACCTTTGCACATTAAAGGAATATATTAGAGCACACTCGTAGCTCACAGCACCTCTGAGAGGGGCTGAGAACCAGGCAGGGATGCTGCATCTCCAGAAAATGTGCGATGAGGGCATCCTAGCCAGCGGAAACCACACTGCAAGGTGCTCGGCGGAACAGCGCTAAGCCCCGGCGCATGGCTTGGCACCGTGGTGCTCGGGCCAGCCCCCCGCCCTGCCATGGTTGCCGCAGGAGCCTCTCCCCGGCAGCTGCTTCCTCCGTTCGCTCACTTCTGCTTCTAGGTTGTGCATTGTGCTGCCTCAGTGTGGAAGCTACATCTCATATTGAACCGGAACGCCTTTATGAAATGTAAATTTGGATTTAACAATTGTTTACAAGGATGGAAGACAATTGAAAAACTAATAATTGAAAAGAAAAATAAATCAATGTTTATAAAAGTTAGTTTCTCAGATAAAACAAGTAAAAATCTTGAACCCAGAGCAATAATATAAGGTATTTCTGTCTTGCATAAAAATATTGCTTTGCCTGTCATGGAGGGGCCAACAACAACAACAAAAACTGCTAAGATACTTCTCACCCACATTTGCTAATCAAGCAAGTCAGATCAGCAAACAAAAGACAGATTTGCTACTAGTTCAAGACTATGTGGAGATTTTGCTTTTGTTATACAACTCAGTCCTAGCTAAAATGTTCACATGGAAAATTTAATCATAAACTCATTGAATCTGATAAAAGGGGGAAAAAAGGAAGAAAGAAGCCTTTAAAAAATTAAACTGCCATAGAAATTGCTCTACCCAAGGTTTTGGACCACAGCCCACTGGGGCAAATAAAGTTTAGCTATGTGAACAGATACCAATTTTGTCAGAAATGTAATTTGAATCCAACTGTCTTTCATAAACTAGTGAGTTTGTATTACTATCTTATGGCTAAACTTTAAAAATGAAAGCTATAAGATCTTTGTAAGTATATGTGTTTAGGTGTGTTCATACTTATGTACATGTATTATGTTGTATGTTGTGTCTACGTGGTAAAATCTGATGTAGTCAGAAATGCCTTAAGAAACTTTATTTAGATTGAGTTAGATAAATGACTGCTCATATAAAATATAAAATATATAGTAATTAACCCAAATGCCTTTTAGTTCATATGATTTAAATAAATCTTTAATAAATAAGTTGGTTGTATGATTCTTTATAAAATAAAAATAGAAATGTCTTCAGAATTGTCAGCATACATTTTTGCCTGGGTTTACTGGTTAGATACTTTCATATTTGTCTCTGCTTGATATTTTTAGCTACTAGTTCAAGACTAGATTTTGGTCAGAGTTTGGTATAAAGCTTACAAAACTATAAACCTGGCCTGTAACAGAATGATATTTGTTTGTATAGTACTAAAGACTAATTTAATATTGGCTGGTTAAGTGAAAACAACTGTTTCTTCTAAGAGTTATTGGCAAAATACCCATATAGTTGACTTTAAAGTTCTTACTTAGATGAACACCTGATAGTCACTGGCTATAAACATGGTTAACAGGGAAAAAACTTGAAATGATTATTAGCTTTGTTTAATATCTAAGTTTCACAAATAATCTGGCTAAATCATTAGAAATAAATAAGGTGGGCCGGGCGCTGTGGCTCACGCCTGTAATCCTAGCTCTTGGGAGGCCGAGGCGGGCGGATTGCTCAAGGTCAGGAGTTCAAAACCAGCCTGAGCAAGAGCGAGACCCCGTCTCTACTATAAATAGAAAGAAATTAATTGGCCAACTGATATATATATAAAAAATTAGCCGGGCATGGTGGCGCATGCCTGTAGTCCCAGCTACTCGGGAGGGTGAGGCAGAAGGATCACTGGAGCCCAGGAGTTTGAGGTTGCTGTGAGCTAGGCTGACGCCATGGCACTCACTCTAGCCTGGACAACAAAGCGAGACTCTGTCTCAAAAAAAAAAAAAAAAAAAAAAAAAAAAAAAAAAAAAGAAAGAAATAAGGTAAATATAAATGGGTGTATCATATATAAATAAACTTTTTATGTAATTTGAAATCTTAAAATTATGCTATGTTAAGTAATAAGGGTTTATTATATATAAACTTTTTATGTAATTTGAAATCTTAAAATTATGCTATATTAAGTAATAAGGGTTTATTATATATAAACTTTTTATGTAATTTGAAATCTTAAAATTATGCTATGTTAAGTAATAAATACTCATTAAATGTCTGTGTCATTTCTAAAAAGGTAAAAACTAAAACACATAGCTGAATATAAATATTAAATATAAGTTTGTCCTTGATTTTTTAAATTTTATAAAAAGATTAAATATATTTGGATCTATAAATACAAATAAAAATATATTATGGGGAAATATGTCTCTAAAAATTATGAAATGGTTCTCATCCATAAAATACTGATATGTGATAGTTTAAATTGCTTGCTAAAAATTAAGTTTACTAAGAGTTAAAAATTCCAATTAGTATATATATAATTCTGTATATAAAGTGTGCCAAAAAAAGTAAAATGTGTTCTTGATGAGAAGAATTATAAGAAGAGCATAAATTGTGTTCTTTATTGAGTAATACAGAATAATTTTGTCTAATTTGGAGGTTATTTAAAGGTTGTTTCAAAATATGGATTTAAGAAGGAAATAGAAACTAGATATAAAGGAACTAATAAGTAGGAGAGAGAGATGTGAAGAAAGTTATGGGTATGAAGATATACTTTTGGTAAGAAAGTTAAAAATTTAACTTTCTTAAAAGAAAAGGGAATAATTTTGTATGAGAAAGAATTTTATGTGATACATTTTTGTCCTAAAATAAAATGACTGGCTACTTAAGAAAGAGAAGTATATACCATTATGTTACAACTGCCTATAGTATTCAGGGAAGTAGCACGTTATACAGGTTTGAAGCCTGGGAGCAATGGGCTGTCTATACCATACAGCCAGGTGTGTAGTAGACGTGCCATCTAGGCTTGCACAACGATGAAATTGCCTAACGATGCAATTCTCAAAAGGTGGCCCTGTTGTTAAGCAACACATGACTGTATATGTAATCTTCCTAAAGTTTGCTTGTATGTTGTGTAGTGACATTGTTTATACACTGTCTGTGAACCTCTGAAACATATTGTCATGATACATAACATTTTTATTTTATTTCTTTGTTCATAGGGCATCATTCTATAATATAAGAGTATGTTAATAGGTTTCTCTTATTAATATAATTAGTGACTCATAAATTTTTCTTTCTAAGTATTTATTACTTAAGTATTTTTCATTAGGAAGTGGAAACAGGTAGGAATTGAACATTTCACCTCCTCAGTGTGCTGTGGTCAGGAAAGTTTGAAGACCACTGTTCTATAAAGAAATCGTAACTAGAGACCAGACCTTCATAAAACTGTGAATTTAAAAATAAGTGGCATGGCAAAAAATAAAAATAAATAAAGCCCTTATTCTGAAATAAAATGATAAGATAAAAGACATGAGAATGTGCCATTTGGAAGCTTTTCAGATGAGGTCTTATTAAAATGAAATGGTATTGTAGTTTCTTGTATCTCTTTGTCTGATGAACATGCAAGATGCTGGACAGGTCTGGAGAATCTGGGTTAGTAGGTGAACATTTGTAGGGCAGCATTTTTGACAGCTGCTCCCAGGATTGCTTAGAAACGAGAGCAGCTTGACAATATCCACCCTTCTATTTATCACGGGCCGAGGTTAATCAATCACAATCCTTGTAGTAGAAGGATAAGACGAAGCAAAAAGTACGAGCCTGTTGTAAATGGTCTGAGTAAGTTGGGAGTTGTGATGATGATTGTGAAGGTAGAATTTATGAAAGGACTTTTGTGTGTAATCAAGTTGGCTATTATTAAAAAGAAATTATGTCTTTCTAAAAATATGAGCTTTGATATTAAAAATCCACTAATATAAAACTAAATAATCTGGTCCCTTATATTAGAACAACAAAGTTTTCTTAGAGTATTGATTTGTTCTTAATAAAATTGTAAGAGGTTTTGGTTTTTAATTATGTAATCTATGTCTTTAACAGCCTTCTTTTGAACTGCAGTTTCTATTTCTGCCACATATCTTCCTGAGATCCATTTCATTTCCCTAATTTCAGGTTAACAACGATGTATTTTTAATTCAGAATGGTAACTTAATTTCTTGAGCTAAATTTTTCCTTTTGGACCTTCTCAGATTAATATCTTGCTGTATCTCAAGCAGGTGATTTGTAGTTCATGAATCATTGCCACAGCTCTTCTTCCTCCCATTAGAAGGATCTGTCTTTTTGCTTGGCTGGGGTGAAACTCTTTCCTTAAACCTTTCCATGAACTTCCGTAACTGTTTTTTCTGGTTCTGACTCTGCTGTTATGACCTGATGCTGAAATATTTATCCTAATGGCCTAACAAAGGAATGTTTTCTTTTAGTATAACTTGATTCTGTACTCTTGGCTTTTCTTGATGTGTCTGAATTGTGACCAGGAAACTTAGTAATCATGATGTTACTAAAAGCCATGTATTCCCCTGCTCAATGTCCTAGTTTTCTTGTTTACATTCTTGTGTGATATAGTGTGCACTCATAATCTTGGACACACATATTTCCTGTGTCTGATTAAATTCAAGTACTCTTTTCGTTACATTTGACTTCTGGGTTACCAACGTAGGCTTCCCATAAGGGAGAAACAGTCACACTGCAGGAGCGTTTTTTTTATCTTTTTAGTATCTGGCCTAAAAAACATAGAATTTATATTTTATCAAGATAATTTCCTATGTTATCTTTATTAGGATTTTTATGAAAACTGAACTTTAAATAGGTTAAAGTATTTACATCGATGAAACTTTCTGCATTGCTTCTCAAGTCTTTTGATTATCACTTTGGTTAAATGAATGACTACTGTTTTACAATGACCTGTGCTTCTGGATTTTTTGTTTGTTTTGTTTTTGAGACACGATCTTGCTCTGTTGCCAGGGCTAGAGTGTAGTGTCATCATCATAGCTTACTGCAACCTCAAAGTTCTGGAGTCAAGTGATCCTCCTGCCTCAGCCTCCCAAAGTGCTAGAATTACAGGTATGAGCCACTGTGCCTGGCCTGTGATTCTGTTTTGATTAAGTGTTTTGAACCTTTTGACATCTTTGGTAGTCTTCCCCAGGATCAAAGTTCTAAACTAAGACTTTTTCACCAAGATTAACTTTGAAATTTTCCATTTGGGCCTCTGGAGAGCCTCAAAGAATGCATCTTTCATCTTTTAGAGATATTAAATGATTAGGCTTATTTGGTAAAGTGTATGGGAAGCATCATCAAATGATAAGCAATACCAGATCTTCCTTCAGTTACATTTATTGGTTTGATATTGATATAAATGTTTCAAAAATTATATAAATTTGTAAAAATCTGATGTTAGTCATAATTATAAATGTGTTAAAATTTTTAAAGTTATGTTTATATGATATGCTATTGATGTGAGTATCCTAAAGATTATACAAAATTTATGAAAGTCTCATGGCCCTGAGGCAATGCTGTCAGCCATGACTCTAGTTGATATTTTAAAATGCTACATGTAATGAAAATAACTGAATTTCCTTGTCAATGGTGAACTGTCATCAAAATTTTAATAATGGCTATTCTCAGCTTTTGTCATCCACAGTTATTGTTTTGAATTCTTCCTTAAAAGTATTTGCAGACAGCTAAAAGACAAAATTGCTTTTTATGGAAAAGATAGGAAACTATGAGTATTTTTCTTTTTTATGGTAATATGATTATCTACACAAGTTTAATAAAAATCTGCTTTCTCTTTATAGCAGTATAGAATTGGGATCATTGACTAGGTTATCAAGACTTTGACCAAAATGTCATATTTGAGAACGAACGTAACATGCCTAGATTCAAGGGTTCCCAACCTTACAGTGAGAGAATAAAAATTATCACTTTCTGGTAGGCCCAGGAAACTTAAGACTCTAAGTAAAATATAAATTCTGCCTTGGCTTGGCTTCCTAGCCTCAATATCTTTAAAATCTGAGTTTCCTATGTGACTAATGTAGAGAAAAAAATTGCAAAATTTAAGTTTCTAAAGAATAACTATAATACAGTAGTATTAGAATGCAGCCCTTGCATTGTTTTCAAGTTCTTGTAATCTATCTGTAGACTGGACTAGATCCTGAATTCTCCTAATTCCCTCCAATATTTGGCTACAATTCTCCAACTAAAAAGAAAAGCTGTACTATTCCTAAAAGTTCATAAGCTGGATAAGGGCCAGACTGGCTAGCTTTGAGTCTTGTAAACTCTGTGGACTTGACCAGGTCACTTAGCTTTTCTGTTTCCTCGTGTGTAAAATAAATGTATGAATAATAACCAAAGTACCTGTTTCATAGGATTGCTTTGAAAATAAAATAATTAAAACATGTCAAGCACTCAGGAAAGTCTCTGGCATGTGCCAAACAATAAATGTTAACTCTCATTGGTGCTTTCTGAATTTCCTGAAAGACACGATTGTTTATTAAATATGATAATAGACTCACATGAGGGTCAAATCTTGTTACACTTCAGTATCTTCAGGATGCCTTTGCCTGTGTCTTCTCTGATTCATTTTTGTTGATTTCACGGCTGAGCACTCAGGAAGCTGTCTAACTTCTCTCCCTGCCACGCCTGTGCATTACAGCTGCCGGACAGCCCCAGCACACAGACTGTGACACGCGGAGAACTGCAGAGCGCCTGAGGGATTCCAGGGGAGGGACCAGGAGGGAGGCTTAGGGCCGCAGCCGGGGCAGGGGTGCAGGCGCCACGTGCATGAACAGGTTGGTGTGAAATAGGAAGGGCCAAGTCTTAAATTATCACAAGTCTTAAATTTCAAGTTAAGAAATTTGGGTTTCCGTCCTTTAACAATTAGAAAATATCGGGTCAATTGGTCTAGAGCAGGAATTCTTAATCTTTTTTGTATGTCATTATGCCCTTTGGCAATCTGGAAGTTCACAGACACTTTCTCAGAATAATATTTTAAAGGCATAAAATGAAATGCATAGAATTATAAAGGAAATAAATCATAGTAAAATCATGTTTCAAATATCAAAAAATAAATATATGATAAAATAATAGTTGTGCTTCTATATTATAACAGTAAATAAGATCTAATTACTATAATTTTAATTAAGTACTAAATTTCATTAACTATTAAAATTTCAATGTGCTGAGATGTATAGACAATATTTTGAGATGTTCACAATAGTTAATGTGATATAAAAATGCTAGTGATTTCTGTCAGTGGCAAAGCCACAGGTACAGAGAAATCTGTGATTTATTTGTTGCTGACATTCATAACGGAACGGAATGCCAAGTTTCAGTCACAAGTTAGTGAAGATGGAGCTTTCTTTTTTCTTTCCCATCTAAGTTTGTGACTGTGGGTCCTATCCATGGCGTTCTTGCAGTTTTGCCATCCTCGGGTTAAAGTCATTGTCGCGGGCTCTGGCCTGACAGGCCGCGGCTCACTGAGCACAGGATTGGCACCGACGGCCAGCCACATGGGCGTCCTGCAGCGACCTCGCCACTCGCAAGGTGAAGAACTTAGAAACTTCGGAAAGTAAAGAGAGCAATAAAAACAATTTCAAATCCTGTCTTCTAACTATTTGAAATATACAATAAAGTATTATTAACTATAAAAAAAAAAGGAGCATAATTCCATCTCTGATTTGGATGTAAGCTGGCTATAAGGAATGGCTAACAAAATAAATGTGAGAGTCTATGTGTAATATTTTTGATAATCTTATTAGTCATTCATTTCCTTCATTTTTTTTTTTGCACATCAAAGCAGCACTAAAACATACAATCTGTTTATATTAGAACTAAAATACACTCATCAATAATTGTCTGTTAACTCTGTGCTTGGCACTCAGAGAGGCGGAAAAAGAAAAGGTATATTCTGAAACACAGACTGAGCAAGTAAATTATTGACTGATTCACAGTGAGTCGACATCCCTAGGTGTTGCCTGGACACCAGAAGTCTAAACTGATGGTGACTATCCCTGGTGACTCAGAAAACTTAAATAAAAACAGAATCAAGCAAATTTAGCCAATTTGAAGTTCTACCTTCTCCTAAAATATTGGTTACTTGTTTATTTAAGACATCAATTCTCAGGCTCAACTCTTCCCTTCCATAGAGCTAACTCCCAGTTGAACCAACAATAGCTAAACAAACAGAACCAAACAAAGATGGCAAAGTTATTCAGAAGCCAGGGGAAGTGAAACTGTCTCATAGAGTGGTCCATACAGACACATATTGCTATTTATATAAGCTTACAGTTTTCATGATCAACACCAATATTGCTGAGGGGCTTTTCTTTAGGGCAGATTCCATATATATATTCAAAGGTGAGAGAAAGTTTTAGCTGTGAGGCTTTGGTTTCTAAATATTCTGTTGGATTCTCATTGCTAGCAATGTTTATTGGACACTGTTCTAAATACTTTACAGACAACTGACTTATTTGATCCCCTCAATAACATTAATATTATTATTCTATTTTACAAAGAAGAAATTTGAGGAAACAAATGGCTCAGTGACTTGCCCCACACAGCTAGTAAGAGGTAGAACTGGGGCTTAAACCCAGACTCCTGAGTGTGTCCATCCAAATAACCACATAACCACTGTGCTCACTTGCCTTCTTAGGTAGAATTTAAATGTTAGACACAAACTAGCCCCTATTGTCCTCTGTAATACAATAATTTGTGAAGCTGGAAATAGAACTCAGACAAAAGTAGAATAAGGAAACTGATAAAAATTAAATTTTTTTTCTTGGACAATTCACTTCCAAATGGAATTAGAATAGGAGCTATAAATTATGGATACAGGAATTCAAAAGTGGCTACATGTGAAAACTACAAGTTTTGGACACTTTGTATTGCTTTATTCTTAGCTAAAATATTTACTACCATAAAGTCACAACCAATATGTCAGAGGTTAATGAAGAACATGAATTAACCAAAGGCTAGATCAATGCATAGGCCTTGGCTTATCAGAGGATCCTGCTAAAATATTTGAATTTGTATCAAACAGAATTTAGTAGGCAACAAATGACTAGCATTTGAAAACTTTAACTACTTTAACTTTCTCTCTCTCTCTCTCTCTCTCTTTTTTTTTTTGGTAAACTTCTAGAGTAGAGAGTTGAATTAATAATACTCAGTTCATGGACCATTATTGTCATCCATTTGTGCAAGGCCTCTTTGATGTTATTTCATGGATTTCTTCCTTTTATGCCCACACTATCATGTTCCTCAACCCTTTCTGTGAGCACAGACTGTCATGTGTTTAGTGCCCTTGGGCTTGTACGTATCATGGAAGATAAATATTGCTGTCTTCTGTATGGGTTTTTGAGTTGTATATAAAATATGGTGCTTGTCTTAATCCATTTGTGCTGCTATAAGACACCACCACAGACTGGGTAATTTATAAAGAACAGGGATTTATTTCTTATGGTACTGGAGGCTGGGAAGTCCAAGATCAAGGCTTGGCATCAGCTTGCCTGCTTAGGGCTGCTCTCTGCTTCCAAAACGGCACCTCAGCGCTTCATCCTCACGTGGCGGCAGGTGGAAGGACAAGAGGCCAACACTGTGTGAACCTTCTTTTACGAAGGGCTTAATCCCATTCACTAGAGCTCCACCATCATGGCTTAATCACCTCCTAAAGGCCCCACTTCCTAATATTATCACATTGGTGATTAAGTTTCAACAATGAATTTTGAAAGGCACGTAAACATTCAAATCATAGCCGTGCTGCAGATTTCTGTCACCTGTTTTCCACACAATACTACTGTTTTTTTTTGTTGTTGTTGTTGTTTTTATGGGAGTTAATACAGTTGTATACACAATACTACTGTTAAGATCTATCAGTATTGCCAAATGAACATATAGTTTACTATTTCTGACTGTAGCATTTAACCATAACATTCTTACCTCTATCTGTAACATGAGTGTACACATACGGATAATTAGGTTGCCTGCATCTCCTTGTTCCCCCACACAACGCTGCAACAAATATCCTGGAACAGTTCTCCTATCAGCTAGTTCTCCTGGTAGAATGTACGATGGTTAGTTCCACTAAGCACCACCAAATTGCAGTCACCGCCAAATTCAGAACAGCTGTCCCTATTTATACTTCTGTAATCGGTCTCTGTGGATTCCATCTTTTCACATTATTGCCAACACTTGGTTTTAGCTGGATTTCTAAGTTTTGCCAATCTGCTAGGTAAAATCACATTGTTGTTTTAGCTTCTCTTTCTATGATTATCAACTTGGTCGAGGCTATCCAGGTTTCCTCTTCTGCAAATTAATTATAGACATAATATTTATTCCCCTGATTGTCACCAGTTTCTAAGAGATACTGGTTTTTTGGATGATACAAGTTTTAAAATTTTTAATTAGTGAATCACAAATGAATAAACATCATTTGCAATCTCATCCACCACTAAAACTTTTTCTAGATGTACAGTATATGTTTAGTAAAAAAGAAATGTATAGTTTAATTTTAAAAAATAAATGTATGTATACAAATATCAAGAGGAAAATATTATTTTTTATATAACAGCATTACTGAGATAAAATTTACAATTCATACATTTAAGGTGTATAACTAAATGATTTATAGTTTATTCACAGACCTGTACAACCATTGCTCAATTAATTTGAGAACATTTTTACCACCCCCTGAAAGGAACCCCTTAGTAATGTGACCCATTAGTAGTCATGCCCTATTCTGGACAATTTCTAATCCACTTTCTGTCTCTACAGATTTGCCCATTTCATAAGGGGAATGATACAAGATGTGGTTTTCTTGCAACTGATTTCTGTCACTTAGCAAGATTTTTTTAAGGTTTATCCATGTTTTAGCATATATCAGTGGTCTATTACTTTTTATTGCTGAATAATATTTCATTGCATGCCTATACTTATATGTATTGATATATAATGCATATATTATACACTGTATGGCTAACATTTATTTATTCATCAGTTGGTGGACATTCGTGCTTTTTCTATTTGGCTATCAAAAATAATACTACCATGAACATTGGTATACAAGTTTTTGTGTGGACATATGTAAGCATTGTTCTTGGGGACATAGCTAGGACTGTTTAACCTTTGAGGAACTGCCAGACTGTTTTCCAAAGCACCTGCACTATTTACATTCCCACCAGTGGTGTGCAAGTATTCTAACTGCTCTGCATGCTTGTCTACACTTGTTATTATCTATCGTTTTAGTCACAGCCATCATAGTGGGTATGAAGTGGTATCTCACTGTGGTTTTGATTTGTATTATTCTGATGGCTAATGATGTTGAGCATCTTTTCATGTGCTCATGAACCATTTGTTTATTTTATTTGTACAAAATCTATTTAGATCTTTTGCCCATCTTTAATTGGATTGTCTTATTATTGAGTTGAAGAAAAAGACCTACCTAGGCCAGTGGCTAGAATACAGTGAGTGCTCAATAAATGTTTGCTGGTTTAGAATAATTACAAAGGAGATGCCCAGTTTTCCTTTACTTTGTTTTCATTAGTGTGTCACTTGAAGCTATTAAGTGCTAGGGATGTTAAGGTCAAAATGTGGCTGTTAAAAGTAAGCACTTAAAGCAGGTTTTCATCAAATTAATGCCAAGATGTTCTAGTTAACACCTTTAAAGTAAATGTCAAGATACCTGCTTAAATGTAGTCACTTAATGGATCAGAGACAAAAATACTGTTTGATGTATTCTATTAGGATTGCTTCAAAGCTACTCAGAATATCAGTAGATAACCAGTCCAAAGTCTGCCTTTTGAGGAGAGCATGTTGCCTTAACCGTCCTTGTTTGGGGCAGGTAGATTGTCTTTAAACTGACGAACAGTCTCAATTTCTCTTTGGAGGCCCAGAAGATGAACTCATTAACTTTATTTTAAGAACTTTCCCCCTTCGTAACCTTCAGAGAAATGCTAGCAATTATAGAAAAGGAAAACACATAGACCAAGTGATATGAAGACTATTAAAACACTGTGCTCTCAATAACCTTTGGTAGCATAAAAATTGATCACAACTGAATATACGAATTTAAATATATTTCAATGTAAATTATATCATATGAATTTTACTAATAACTTTTAAAATCAAGATGTCAATTTAAAATTTTAAAATATGAAATCACTAATTGAATACACAGAAATGCATATATCATTGATCATTTCAACAAATCATACACTGAATACTATACTGCTATTTTAGTATTTATAAAATAAAGTATACTAGCACTCTGGGAGGCAGAGACGGGCGGATCACTCAAGGGCAGGAGTTCGAAACCAGCCTGAGCAAGAGTGAGACCCTGTCTCTACTAAAAATAGAAAGAAATTAATTGACCAACTAAAAATATATATACAAAAAATTAGCTGGGCATGGTGGCACATACTTGTAGTCCCAGCTACTGGGGAGGCTGAGGCAGTAGGATCGCTTGAGTCCAGGAGATTGAGGTTGCTGTGAGCTAGTATGCCATGGCACTCACTCTAGCCTGGGCAACAAAGTGAGACTCTGTCTCAAAAAAAAACATTAAATAAATAAATAAATAAAAAGTATGTTTTTACCAGTGAGGTCATTAGAAATATACACAATTTTGTAAACGTGGTTTGAATTAATTACTTGCAACCCTTTTTTGTAAAGAATATGGGAAGCAAAATCTTTGGGTGAAATATTTTATGTTCACAAACATTTTGTCATTAAAATTAGCCCCTTCACAAATGATTCCATTTCTGTTCAACATTTTTAAAAATGATATAAAAGGAACAAGAATAGAGCACAGAATGATCAAGAAAATGCTAGCTTAAATAACAATTTGCTATTGAAAATATAATTTTATGTTTTGCAACAATATTTAAAGACATTAATGCCTGATGATATTTTGTAAATTGTCTAGTATTCTCCTTGAACTTCACGGGGAAGGTAAAAACTTGTTCAAGTTCACACAATTACTTAGTGTGTAGGCCAACACTAAAAGCTGGATCTCTTAACCTTTGAATCCACTGTTTTTCCCCAGTGGATTTTATTATCAATAGGGATCCTGCAATTCACTCTAAAACATGTTGTCTAAAGAGTTATTTCCTTAAAAACTATAAATGCCCCGCTTTGGCCTGATGAGCGCTCACTGCCTACTGGATGCAATCAAATGCGGCGCTGCACAGAGGCCCTCCTCTGCTGGCCTCCCTCTACTCTTCCAGCCGCCCACTGGCGTTCCTTCTCTCTAGCCACAGCACCGTCCTTCCAGCTCCCTGCACATTGCGCGTTCTGCCGTCACACACTGTGTTCCCAGTGCAGGTAATGCCTCCTCTCCCACTCTGCAGAGCCCTGTCCTTTGAGGCTCAGTTCAACCAGCAGCTCCAAGAAGCCTTTCCAGCCCCGCAGTCACAGGCTTGTGAGCTCCCCTGGCTCTAGCAGGGAATGAATGAATGAATGAATAAACGAGTTCCAACACTGTGCCCTCTTTTCATCCTATTGATTTAACCGTGTGTGTGTGTGAATGATTTGTACCTAATCATCTTTGTGAGAAACCAAATCAAAATGAGTTAGCTGTGCCCTGTCACTCTGTACCGGGAAGTGACTTTACTGAGAAGTTCAACAATCCTATTTAATGTGCATAACTCTCTAATGAGGTTGGCACTCTTATTGTGCCCATTTTAAGGATTGGGGACTGAGGCTTAGAAATGTTAAGTGGCTTGTCCCAGGTCAAGTCTAGTGAGGTCTCAGCGCTGGGACTGGCTCCCAAGCCTGACCATGACATGGCTTCTACTTTCAGTTCATTCTCTTATAACCACATGACCATTTTCTTTCTATCCTGGCTAAAGAATTATCTTAGGCGGGGACTGACTGAACAGAGCAAAGCAGCTGTTTTCGAGATCAAAAAGTAAATGATAGATCATAAAAGTCAATTATAGGAAAGAGGCAATGACTCATTAAGTTCTTTTGCATTTCAATTTGTCACTTACTAATGTATATAGTTTGCCATCTTGATAGCCACACGTCATTTCTACAAGTGACATTGGAGGTGGAGTTAAGCATCCCGTCAAAGTCAGTCCCAATTTGTAGTGCCATTACATGACGTCATGGGCCTGTGCCAGAGTGTGACAAAACACTCTGAGATTCAAATGATGTTCTGCTTGGCTTTAGCCAAAGGAATGGAAAGAAAAATGACACAATTATAACAAGAGGGGCCCTTCCCTCCCTGCTCCTGGGCTGGCTCCTGCTGTTGAATCCCTGGCAGAACAAGTTGACTGCAATTGCTTGTCTTAAGGTTGCTGAGAGGTGGTGAAAGAAAAGAAATGAGTAGACATGAAATCTGAGATTTCCTGCTCTCTTCCTACATACCCTATTTTCTAGACTTACCACAGTGAAGCTTGGAGAGATTTCTGGATGCTTTGTTTGATGTCTAGTATGGGCTGAACTGTGTGCCCCTCCCAGCCCTTGCACTTTGCATGTCGAAGTCCTAACCCCAGTACCTCAGAACGAGACTGTCATTGGAGACAGGGTCTTTAAACAGGTAATTGAGGTTAAATGAAGTCATATGGATGGGTCCTAATCCAGCATGACTGGTGTCCTTATCAAAAGCGGAGACGGGGACACAGACAGACACGGAGGGAAGACCACGTGAGGACACAGGGAGGAGGTGCCCGTCTGCACGCCGAAGAGAGCAGCCTCAGAAGAAACAACCCTGTTGACACCTTGATCTTGGACTTCCGGCCTCCATAACTGTGAGACAATAAATTTCTGTTCTTTAAGCCACCCAGTCTGTGGCACTTTTTAATGGCAGCCCGAGCAAACTAATACAGTGTATAAAAGCTAAAACATTTTCTAGACATGTAGTGAACCCGGAGAGATGTCCAGATGCTTTTTTGATGTATGAAAGCCGAACTATTTTAAATGGCTAAGTTGGGAAATGATTCTCCATTGAAAACAATTCTTCTAACCACCTAGGCAAGAATCCTGCGCCTTACAGGATAATGGCAGCCATGTTCTGTGCTAGGACGGTCAGGACACATCTGGTGAAAGGCATTACTCCGGGCACGGCACTAAGAGAGAGGTAGACACAGAGATATCTAGATGGTGAAAGGGGTGAAAAGTCTATGTTTTATTAGTTGAAGGAATCGGGATGTTTGGTCTGGAAAGGAAATGACCCATGAGATGGGGACGAGCCCTTTCCAAGTATGTAAGTGTTTAGGGCATTTGCGACTGCAAACACGAAAGGTTGAACGAGCAATAATAGAGAAGGATTTTAGTTTAATATAAGAGAAATGTGTCAAAGTCAGACATTTCCAAAGATGCAATGAACTGACAGGGAAGTAATGAGCTCTTCATTGTCACAGGAGGTGACCACTTGAGGGGCTGTTGCAGAAAAGATGTATCCATCAGAAGAAACAAACCATTCTGATTGGAAAGTATTGCAATCAGAGCAATTCAACATAGAGAATGAGTTAAAGCCTGCTAGGAAGGTGGAAGGTGGTGGAGGAGCAAAGTGGGACGGGAATGTCACTCAAAGGTCAGAATCTCCAGGGCTACCAGGAGCAGGGACCAGCACCAGGACAGCTGCGGCATTACCGCCCCAGGCTGCCACCCTCCCCGCCCAACGCCCGGTTGACAGGCGTCGCAGGGACCCAGCTGGCAAAATGGGCGCGACAGTGTTGTGTGCTCTGGGCCAGGCGCACTGCGAAGAGAGGAGACAGGAGGCGAAGGACGGAGGAGGGGCGAGCCGGCCGCGGCTCCCGCCCAGGGCCAGCCCGCGCAGGGCTTGGGCTCAGCGAAGTGTCTGGTATTCGTCACTGGAGGGCTTTGAACCTGTGAACTAGATTTAATAGTTTTGCCCCCAACTGGTCATATCTAAGCTTAGTAGTGCCATTGCTTACATCCAGGTGTGTTGAGGCAGAAATAAAGGAGGGGGAAAGGGGCAAGAACCTCATCTATAAGTGGAGGCCCATTCCTAGTGGTTGTCCGTCCTTCTCTGGGAAGTCTTTCCTGACCACAGAGGTTCTCTCTGTGCTCCAAATGTGTCCTTCTTGTGACTTGTGCTTGTGAGTTCTTCTGGGGCGTGGCAGGAGCCTCCATTCGTGCATTTCTTTCATCTGCAGCTACCTTCTCTGCGTTCTCCAACTCCCTCCCTCCACTCCTTTTTTTTTTTTTTTTTAAAGGTACTCAAATGTCAATTTTATTGCTTAGGCACACATTTATTTGCTACTAGGAAGTAAAAATACAGCACATCAAAATTTCCTTTCACTGCAATTTTTGAAAACCAGAAAATCTAATCAATTAATCTCTAGCCCAAACTACCCAATGTTTCCTTCAGATTCTTCTCCCACAAGTCACGGCTGCAAATTCTTGATGTCGAGTTTTATCGCACTGACTTTAGGTTACTAAAACACATGGGAATACTTCAGACCTATTGGGGATTCTTTGGGTAAAATCAAAAAGTAAAGCTAAAGTATACTGAAGTTATTCAAATACATTCAAACTACACACATCCTTTATAAATTACTAGTATCAAGGTAAAAGGGAAAAGATATAAGAAACAGATATCAGAAATCATAGATTATTAATAGATTATATAATTCAAGATTATTGCTACAATCTATCCTAACAAAGCTTTCAACTTGCTTCATAAAATTACCATCAAAAAAAAGAAAAGCATAAGAATAAGGTTCATGGTAAAATGGGCAGGATGCCATCATCACATCCCTATTTTAGCAATTTCTGAAGGATCCCATTTGTAAAGCACGCATAAATTACACCTGCATCTGAATGGTTTACTTCTTGATTTACCCTGAGTTTCCTCAAATCCAGTGTTGTTGTCATCGTCGTCTTCTTCTTCCTCTCTTTCACGCTGAAGTTTCTTGATTATAATATATCGCACGCAGTCTTGCCAGCCTGTTTTTCTGCTCAAATAACAGAGTCCTCACTCCTCTTCTCCTGTAAGGCATAAAAATGCCACCTTTCGTAGCCCGGGTGACTGTTTCTGCTCTAGCCGGCGGTTGGGGCTGGGGCAAATCCTCTGGTGGAAGGGAACGCATAGTGAGTGGTGCCAGCGCTGATAGACAATTTACTAAGGTTCCTTGTTAAAGTTTCAGAGAAGTTATAAGACTGTGAATTGTCTCGAGAATTTTCTTCAGGGAGCATGTAAGACTCGGGGTGAGGTCTGAGTCAGGCATTTCTGAGAAGTCCATGGCAGTCTAGTCACAGTGGTAAGCTCCTCCTGGATCTTTGGGTCTCAGCAGAACGACAGGAAACCTGGAGGGAACCCTGTCGCTCAGAAAGAGCCCGAGAGGCCGAACTCCAGCAGACGGTGTGGGGAAGAACTGAACTGCCCTCTACTCCTTTAGTAAGCTCAAAGCTTCTTGGTATTCTGTCCCTCCTTAGCAGCCACTCTTGGGGTGGCAGAAGGTGGCTCCCACGTGGCTGTTCTCCGTAGTGTGTACTGGGACTCTGCCACCCACACGGCGGCGTGCAGCTGCCTCCAGTCGTCCTATTGTATTAATAAACCAGGGAATGAGAGCGGCGTAGACGTCACACCAGTGCTCTCGGAGTCGTCCTCCAGCACTCTCTCCCCGCGCGGCTAGTGCGAAGGCTTAGCACAGCCTGTCCTCCGTCCCTGGTCCCTGGCCTCTCCGCGGGCGGTGTGGGGCGATTTCGGAAGGCAGATCTTATCCTTCATTAGCAGCCTGGAGAGGGGATCTGGCCACAGTGCCTGTTTTCCAGTTTACAATATAAGGTCATGGTGCCTCTCTCCCTCCTGTATGTGCGCCCCAGCCCAGCAAAAGTCCTAGTCAACATCGTGCTACACTTTTACTCACCCACCGCTCTTTACATCCCTGCATGACCTACGGTTTGTTGCCAGCTTCCTTGACTTGGATTATGAAGAGCAAAAGGACCCTGATGGTGTCTATCCTTTGGGCTGTCCATTGAGACTGAGGGTTTACAGGTAGTAGGCACCACAGTGGGCAGGGTATACAGATGGTATCACAGTGGGCAAGGTATGCAGGTGGTACCACCGTGGTATTGTCTAACAGTGGGGAGAGTGGGCGTCCTTACTAGTGTTGCCAAGGAGATCCTTGCACTGCCTCTTCTTCTCTGATCATCCTTACTCGTCCCCTTTCTGATTCCATTTTTTTCTTTCCTATCTTTTTTTAATTTATTTTTTGCCTTTCCTGCCCTAAATATGGGAGTTACACACTTGTTTAGTCTTTGTGTCTTTATCTTTTCTCTTGACAATATTTGCACTTCTGACTCCCACCTAGGCCCGTATATTCAACACCATCATTATGTGGATAGATTCTAAATATTAATACTTTCCTTTGAAGTTAAGTTCTGTGCTGAGCTCCATTTCCCCATAGGACTAGCTCCTGAGGATGCCCCTCTCTGTGTCCTGCTCAGATCTTGACCTCAATATGCAAAGTCAAATTTACAAAACTATTGTTGTGAATACCTGCCCATGAAACCATGTCCAAAATAGCTCCTCTTCCGAAATATAAACGGAGTTTATTGAGGAGCTTATAATTTTATACTTTAAAATGGTTGTTCAAGCTGTTCTTTGAAAGGCTCATTGGGTTTTGTTTGTTTGTTTTTGGGGTTTTTTGTTGTTGTTCTGCTTCTCTCTTGAGAACAAAGTTGAATTCTGGCTTCTTCAAGAAATTCTAAGCTCTCCCGGCGTGGTGGCTCATGCCTGTAATCCTAGCACTCTGGGAGGCGGAGGTGGGCGGATTGCTCAAGGTCAGGAGTTCAAAGAAATTCTAGATCTTTCCAATAGAAGCAAATCCGTTTATTCCCTTTCTTCTCTTGTTGGTAGCTCTATTAGACTATGTATCATAGTGTTTACCCTACTAGGTTCTTAACTGCCAGAGTGCAGGTAACAATTAGTATCTTCAGTAAAGCTTAATAGAAAATTTTCTATATTTTTTCTCAAATTGAAGTTTCATAATTATAAAACCATGGACAATTAATCCTATTTTATAGAAATATAAATAGACTATATTGGATATTCATCATTTCTCTGTCCAGATCTATCTCTATATATCTCTACTTGAATATTTGGTGCTCAATGCAGGCTATTTCTTGGAAACTGGCTATAATACACCTTCAAACTTACATATATAATTCAACTGAATGTTAGTCGAAATAAATTATTCAGTGACACAACATGGGTTCTTTTTTTTTTTTTGTGACAGAGTCTTACTCTGTTGTACAGGCTAGAATGCTGTGGTGTCAGCCTAGCTCACAGCAACCTCAAACTCCTGGGCTCAAGCAATCCTCCTGCCTCAGCCTCCCGAGGAGCTGGGACTACAGGCATGTGCCATCATGACCGGCTAATTTTTTCTATATATTTTTAGTTGTTCAGATAATTTCTTTCTATTTTTAGGAGAGACAGGGTCTTGCTCTTGCTCAGGCTGGTCTCGAACTCCTGACCTTGAGCAATCCTCCCTCCTTGGCCTCTCAGAGTGCTAGGATAACAGGCGTGAGCCACCATGCCCAGCTGACACACAGGTTCTTGAATGAATAAGAACAAATAGGAACACCTTGAAGTCTTTTTACTACCCATATATTATAACTGTTTGGCTTGACAGTTGTAACTGACATGAGTAAGCAGCAGCTAATTTCTTACTTCCTAGAATGATCAGACCTAGTAGCTTTGAGAGCACAATAGTGACAGTGTATGGCATTAGATTAACCACACATCTATAATAAACCAGTTAAGAATTTTATGTGGACTTAAATTTAACTAAATCAATAAGGAAAGCTACCAGAATACCTGAGGTTGCGTAATTCATAAAGAAAAGAGGTTTATTTGGCTCTTGACCCTGGAGGCCGGAAGCTTCACAATTGGGCAGCCATGTCTGGCGAGAGCCTCAGTGCTGCCTCCACTCATGGCAGAAAGCGGAAGGGAGCAGGTGTGTGCAAAGACGTCACATGGCCAGAGAGGAAGCAAGAGAGAGAAACTGAGGAAGCCAGACCCTTCTTAACAACCTGTTCTCGTGGGAACAAATTTATTCCCCAGAGAGTGAGAACTCACCCCAGAGGGAGGACACTAATTTGTTCATGAGTGATCCTCCCCGATGACTCAAACACCTCCTAAAGGCCCCACCTCCCAACACTGCCCAGTCTGGGGCTCGAACGTGAACATGAGTTTCGGTGGGGACAAACCACATCCAAACCATAGCAACAGGCTATATCGTGCTGTGGCGACAAACAATCTCTGAATTTCAGTGGCTTAACTGAGCTTTATTTATTGCTCATCCAAAGTCCACTTAGGCCCGGCATGCTCTCTAGGGCCACTGTCCCCAGACAAAGATTCAGTGATGCAGGCTGCTTCCATCTCATGGCCTCTGAACATCACAAGGAGCCTCCTGCACGAAGCTCCGCAGCAGTGGGTGTTGCTAGCGCATCACTCTCAGTGTGGTTCATCAGCCAGAACTGGTCACAGGGTCCCACCTAACTGTAAGGAGGCTGGAAAATGTGGTCTTCCAGGTGACGAAGGGACGTAGCTCACCCGTGGAGTTAGGGGAGCGTTAGTAATGTTGACCTGAGTCTGCAGTTCTGGAGACGAAACAATTCGTTCCTTCTTCTTTCCCTGTGGGTGCAGAATACACTCCCGTTCTCCCCAGAGACAGCCCAGAAGTCCGTGGCTGCACAGCAGCAGGCTCGGGCCAGGACTGCCGGGTGACGAGTCCCGGTCTCTACGTCAGGCCAAGCGAGGCTGTCTTGGGCTCGACACCTGCAAATTAAAAAGACAATTACCACCTTCCGGCACACAGCCAGTGTACAATAGTTGAAGAATGGGACAGTAAATGCCACAGTAAATGTTCAAGGAGAAGAATGGAAAATAAATGGCAATTATTGGTTCTTGGCACACCTATAATTCCACTGAGAAGACATCAGGCTGGCCCACACCCCTCTCCGTCCCCCTGACTCTACCTTTAGGGGCCCTCTGGGACCACTGTCCTCTCTGGGCCAGGCTCTGCTTTCAGAGATGCTCCTTCTCTGTTACCCTTTTTGGTAAACTCTGAAGTGAACAGCGGATATATGCTTTCTTGGGGAATCATGAAACTTTTTAAAAATGTTGCATTTTAATAATCACAGTAACGATAATAGTAGTTGCCATGTATTTAACATATTCTCTCTGCATGACATTAAATAAAATGCTAATTCTCCCTATCACCCACCAAAATGATCTAAATCACCACTTAGTACATGAGAAAACTGCTGGAGCTGGCATTTGAATTTTAAATTACATTTTTTAAGTTGAGATAATTGTAAAATCACATGCCGTTGTAAAAAATAATGCAAAGAAATTCCATGTATTCTCTATAAAGTTTCCCCCAGTGATAAAATCTTGAAAACACTATAGTACAATGTTGACATCGGTAAGGCCACGACACAGAACACTCTCTCCCATGGGGCTCCTTTGTAGCCACACCCACTTCCCTTCTGCCCAAACTGCCTCCTTAATTCCTGGCAACCGCTGATCTGTTCTCCATTTCTATAATTTTATCATTTCGAAACCATTATGTAACAGAATCATGCAGTATATAACGTTCTGGGATTGGCCTTTTTCCTTCAGCATAGTTCTCTGGCAATGAACCCAAGTTGTTGCACACACCGGTCATTTGTTCCTTTGGTGGCTGAGCAGTGCTCCACGGCACGGGTACCCTGCAGTTTTGCCCTTCACCCAGGGAAGGACATCTGGTTGTTTTCAGCTTTTGACTAGTATAAGTAAAGCTGCTACAAACATCCATGTGCAGGTTTTTATGTGATTGTAAGTTTCATGTCTTTGGGATAAATGTCCAAGAATGAAATTACTGGGTTGTGTAGTTGTTGAATGTTTTACTTTAAGAAGAGTGGCTACATTATTGTACATTCCCTCCAGAAAAGCATGAATGATTCAGTTTTTCTACATCCTTACCAGCATTTGGTTTGTAATGACTTTTTTATTTATTTATTTATTTATTTTATTTATTTATTTTGAGACAGAGTCTCGCTTTGTTGCCCAGGCTAGAGTGAGTGCCATGGCGTCAGCCTAGCTCACAGCAACCTCAAACTCCTGGGCTCAAGCAATCCTCCTGCCTCAGCCTCCCGAGTAGCTGGGACTACAGGCATTGCGCCACCATGCCCGGCTCATTTTTTCTATATATATTAGTTGGCCAATTAATTTCTTTCTATTATTAGTAGAAACGGGGATCTCGCTTTTGCTCAGGCTGGTTTCGAACTCCTGACCTTGAGCAATCCTCCTGCCTCGGCCTCTCAGAGTGCTAGGATTACAGGTGTGAGCCACCGCACCCAGCCTGTAATGACTTTTTTATATTACCATCCTAACAGACCCGTAGTTCCACACCGTGTGGTGCTAATTTACATTTCCCTGATGGCTGATGCCGTTGTGCATGTGTGCTTATGTGCCATCCGCGTATGTGTTTTGGCAAATTGTCTCTTCATGCTTTTTGCCCATTTTAAAATTGGACCATTTGCTTTTTTACTGCTGAATTTGAGAGTTCTTTATTATTCTAGATGCTAATTTCTTTGTTGGATATGTACTTGCAAATATTTTCCCTCTGTACCTTGTATTTTCATTATCTTCAAGGGTCTTTCAGAAGTCAAAAGTTTTTAATTTTGATGAAATCCAATTTATTTTGCCTTTTATGTATCTTACTTTTGGGGTCAAGTATATGAACCTGGTCCAAGACCTTGATCTGGAAGATTTTCTTCTATGTTTTTCCCAAAAGTTACATAGTTTTCCATTTTGCATGTAAGTCTATGGTCCATTTTGAGTTAAATTCTGTTTAAAATGTGAGACTTAGGTTGAAGTTTGTTGTCGTTTTTTGCCTATGACGTCCAATTGCTTTAGTACCATTTGTTGATCAGGCTATCTTTCTCCATTGAGTTGTTTTTTCACCTTTGTCTAAAATCAGTTGGGTATATTTGTGTGGGTCCATTTCTGGGTTGTCTGTTCCATTCATTGATTTATGTCTCTAATGTTGCCAATACTACACATTCTTGATTGCTGTAGCCATGTAATGTCTTGAAATTGGGTTAATCTGATTTCCCTCAGTTTATTCTTCTTTTCCAAAAATGTTTTAGTTATATTAGTTTTTTTGTATTTCCACATAAATTTTGTAATAATCATGTATATCTATTAATGTCTATTAATACAAAAATTCTTGCTGTGATTATGATAGGAATTGCATCAAACCTACATATCAATTTAGGAAGAATTGATATTTTTACTAGGTTGTTCCTTTCAATCCATGAATATGTTTATGCCTCTCTGTTTATTAGATCTTCTTTGGTTTCTTTCACCACAGTTCTGTACATATTTTGTTAGATTTACACAACAGTGTTTCTTATTTTTAAAAATAATTGTAAGTGGTATAAATTTAGGTGTCCATGTGTTCATTGCTAGTATATAGAAAAACAATGAACTTTTGTATGTTTATCTTGTATCATGAGACCCTTCAAAACCCACTTATTCTTAGAATTTTTTTGTAGATTACTTGGGATTTTATTCTTAAGACACTTGTGACATCTGCAAAGAGGGGAAGTATTATTTCTCACCTTTTGATCTATATGTCTTGTACTTCCTTTTCTTGTCTTGTTGCACATATTAGAACTCCAACACTATGTTGAATAAGACATTGGAAGTGAACATCCTTGCCTTGTTCCTGATCTTAGAGTGAAAGCATTCAGAGTCTCACAATTAAGTATGATGTTAGCTCTAAGTTTTTGAAGGTGCTTCTAATCACTGAGGAAGCTCCTCTCTATTATTATATTTCTGAGAGTTTTAATTATTGTGAGTGTTGAATTTTGTCAAATGCCATTTCTGCCTCAATTGATAGGATCATTGTACTTTTCTTCTTTAGACTGTTAATATGGTGAATTACATTGATTAATTTTTGAATATTAAACCATCCCTGGTTATGGTGTATAATTAATTTATATATGCTAAGTTCTATTTGCAATTCACTAAGAATTTTTGTGTCTGTATTCTTAAGGAATCTTGGTCTATTGTTTTCTTTCTGTTGAACTGTCTTTATCTGCTTTTTTGTCAGGGCAATAATGGCTTCAAAAACTTCACTGAGACGGGATGCCCTCTCTTGTATTATTCTTTCCATTTGAGATCTTCTCGGTTCTTGGTGTGACAAGTAATTTTCTATTGAAAGCTGGACATTTTCGTATAATGTTATGAGTCTTGATCTTATTTAAACTTTCTGTTTTAGCTGGTATTTTTTTTTTTTTTGACGTTGCTTTGGCAAGAGAAATGGGTACATCCCCTCTTAACTGCCAGGTACAGGTAGCACTGGCAGTTCCCCCACTGGGCCTTCACTGACACCCAGGTGGGAGGGTCACCTCCTCACTCTAGCTGGGGTGGGGTTCCAGCTGCCCATGTGGTCTCCACTGACACCCCAGAGGAGTGTCAGCCCACAACTTCTGGGTGGGTAGGAGTTTTTCCTGTCAGGTTCCAATTAGCCTGGTTGTGCTAACTCAACCCGGCGGCCGGGAGGTTTCATGACGAGTCAGTGGCCAATGGAATGCTCACGAACTCATGGTTTATGTCGAGGCTCTCTGAGGTGAGGGTGAGGCCACAGTGTTTTCTGTGGTGTTTTGCTGGAGCAGAGCAGTTACCGTTTACAAATTTTCTGTCTTTATAGTTGCTCCTTTTCTGGTGCTTTAGCTAGAGGGGGTTTTTTATCTTTTAATGATGAAGGGCATGGCTGCTGCTTTTTGTTTGGTCTGTGCTTGTTTCCAGCTACCTTTGGCTGCAAATCTGGGATGTGTGCGGCAACAAGAAGACCCATTCCGTTCCCCACTGTGCTCCTCGAGTCCCGAGGCCCCTGGATGGTCTGCTTTCTCTCTGCATTTTTCAGTTTTCTCATGTTTGTTTTATACGGAATGTCCAGGGCTTTCAGTTGTGCTTGGTGAGGAATACAGGGAAGTGCATGTCCACTCCACTTACCCAGACTTGGAGTCCCCTCCCTCCCAAGCGGCTTTTGAACTTGCTTCCTGCCCAGAGCAGGCTGGGACTCAAGCCCAGTCCTCCGCGTTCTCACTGCGGGACTCAGTGGGACTCGAGGCTTCCCAGCAAAGCAGACCTGGGAGGCTGGCTCAGACTGCGGAAGGGAAGGAGTGGCCTTGCCGGCCCCGGAGTGCTGCCCCCGCGCTCTCGGCGGCGAGCGCCCCCGCGCGGCCTGGCTCGCCCTCGTCCACGACTGCTCCACGCAGGCACGCCCTGCTCTGGCTGGGGAAAACTCTGGGGCCTCGAGTCTGTGTTGTCTCTAACGTGTTCTCTTCAAAAGTCACCAGCAAAATTTGATTTGAGTCTTCCTTATTGAAGGCCTTATTTTCCTTCTGTGAGGCCTCAAGCTGACAAGGCTTGATTTCTGAGTTTTAGGTTTCGTCTCTCTCCACCTGCCGAGTAACACTGTAATTACGTTATTAGTCATCTCCCTGAAATCCTCCGTCAGACACGAGGTATTCCTTCAATTTCCAAAAGTAAGGTCAGCTTTTCCTGGGCAATATCCTCCCCAGACATACGTTTATAATTGTAAGTTGCACACTTTTAGAAGCTGCCGCTGACGTATGCTAAAATACTTAACTTTTGATAAAAGTAAGAAATAAATGTTCTTTTTGTCAAAAAAGTTTTATTTTTAAAATGACATTTAAAAAGTCATTTCTCTACTCTTCCATTATATGTTGATGTTTGTCAGAACTTACCTAGTTGTTTTTTTTCTTCTTTCTTTGTTATCATTTGTTCGTCTTTGTTATTCCTGTTACCATTTCATATTTGTTTATTTGTTCTCTTGGTGTTATTTTATTTCCAAACAACATTGAAAATTGAGCCACTTTGCCCTCTTACCTGATTATAAGAATCATTTTCTGAGTTTATAAAAATGAAGATTCCTGGGATCCCTTCAGGTCATAGAAAAGCCTAGGAATATATTTCAAATAAGTCCCACAAGCATATCTTATTATTAGTTGAGCATGGAAACTGCATCTAAATCAAAGTTGGTTTTGTATATTTATCAGGTAAACATCCACAAAGATTCCTTTATCTTCCTGAAGGAGCACAGGGAAATTCACACCAAAATATGGCTCCCTGGTTTAGTATTTTGAATTAAAGACCCTTAGAGATCAAAGATGCTAGAAGAGACCTTTCCTTTTCCTAAAGCACAGGCTGAAGTTCACTTATTTGCCTAAAGTCTGGGCCTACAGAGAGGAAGCAATTACCTTTGGCCCCTTCCTGGGTTTTCATTAACTGAACCCGTATCACAAGAAAAAGCCTAAAACCTGTCAACAAACCTTGACAGACATCTGTTACCAGCCATCGTCCACTCTGTGAGCCCAACAGGCTTTGCCCCAGACCACTTAACTTTCTTCAAGCCTGTTGGTTTCCCCTATCCTTCTAAAATCATCCACATTTCCCCATATTAGTTTCCCCTAAGAAGTAGGCTATATATATATAATCAACTGCACCCCATTGGGATATAGGGCAATCACTCTGTGATTTTCCCCATGAGCATGGCAGTAATAAATCCGTATGCCTTTTCTCTTATTAACCTGCCTTTTTGTGAGTTGATTTTTCAGTGAACTTTACTGGGTGAAGGGGAAGCTTTCCCTTTGCCCTTCATTCCCCAGCCCTGATTAAACTTGGTGTACGGACCTGGGAGCACAGTATCGTTTCATTATAACAGCGTATCTATCTATTTATCAGATTTATTTGAGATTGAAACATATTATAAACATCCACATCTAGTTTTATTGGGCTTATTACTTGAAAGACTGCCTGCTGGGAACTAAACAAAACAGCCTTTTACTAGAAAATCTGTATTATTTTCTTATTTATGATATAACCTAATAGCATCTGACCATAATTTCCAACTTTGATATTTGCATGTAGAAGAGAATGATCTGCTTTGGTTAATACATCCATTCAAAAGTAGTCATTAAACAACAATAGCATTGCTCTAAGCCTTACAATTATAGCAGTGAACAAAAAAGATAGAAATACCTATCTTGAAAAAGCTTACCATCAGCCAGGTGTGGTGGCTCATGCCTGTAATCCTATTAATTGGGAGGCTAATGTGAGAGGATTCCTTGAGGCCAGGAGTTAAAGCCTAGCCTTGGAAACCTATTGAGACCCCTCTGTAAAAAGAAAAAAAAAACAAACAAGCTTACAATCTAGTTTCTTATCTATTAACCTATGCAACCCAGAAAAGGAAGAGACCATTTTGCATTGGAAGTGCATTTAGTTAGTTTACCTTGGAATAATTTTATATTTTCTTAAGTGACAAGAGTAAGTATAACCTGATAAATAATTGTGTTGAAGATAAATCAAGAGAAACTTGGCTTGCTTTTCATGAAATAAGGTAAGTAGATTTATTTTCCTGAGAGTAAGGGTTGTTAAACACAAAATAGGTTCTAAAGAAATAAAGATAAAGCCTCCACTCACAGATGTATTGAGATGATTTGATAATATTTCAGGCAAAATGCTGAAATTTTTCCTCCTTTAATAGAGTATATAAAATCAAATATTTTTGTGAAAATTTTTAAACAGCAGATCTCATTTTAGCATGAATCAGTAGCTTTTTCATATATATCAATTTACTTCTTTTCCTAATTTTTGATTCACTATACTTCATAAACACTGTAAGTTACATTGACTGAAAATTAAAGTAAGAAATCTTAGATGTTAAAATTGTAGAGACTACTCTTCAAATCTATATAAGACCTGTGATAAAAGTAATATTTCTTTACTAATGATAAATTTGGGCATACAAACTTACAAAAGCTTATATGCTTACTAATGAGAAGTATAAGCAAATAAGTATTATCTGCGATGAGTACAGGTCTCATTTTACTACTAATCTATCTTCATTAAAGATCTTTTGGGCTACGGATATTTAGTAGTCAAGATCTTTGTCCTATTTTTGCTTTGAAGCTTACAGATTGCAATTTTCTTCAGCTCTCTGACTTCCTTTGTACCAATTCAGTATTGGGAGCAAGTATTTCTTATGCTAAAGTGTTGGTAATTATTATTATAATTCCTTCTTCATTAACTAACTTAAAAAAACATGAATTGATCCTCCTCAGATAATTCCCTCAAAATGGCTAGATCCTTACCTCACATCATCTATCACATAATTCAGAACAACATATAGTAAACACTATTCATGCCTACTAATGATAAAGTAGGGCATAAAACCTTATAAAAGTTTACACATGCTTACTAATGATAAGTGTAAGCAAATAAGTGTTGTCTGTGATGAGAACAGGTCTTTTGCATGTGGTTATCCAGTTTTCCCAGCACCATTTGTTCAATAGGGCATCTTTCTCCAGTGTATATTTTTGTCTGCTTTGTCAAAAATCCCAGTTGGTTGTAGCTATATGGTTTTATTTCTGGGTTCCCTATTGTGCCATTGGTCTATGTGTCTACCTTTATACCAGTATCATACTGCTTTGATTCCCAAAGCCTTGTAGTATAATCTGAAGTCAGGTAATGTGATGCCTTCAGATTTGTTCTTTTTGCTTAGGATTGCTTTGGCTATTTGAGATCTTTTTGGATTCTATATGAAGTTTAGGATTCTTTTTTCTAGATCCCTGAGAAATGATATTGGAATTTTTATGGAAATTACATTGATTTCTGTAAATCACTTTGGGCAGCATGGACATTTTGACAATGCTGATTCTTCTAATCTGTGAGCATGGCACGGGATGTTTTTCCATTTGTTTGTGTCATCTCTGACTTCATCAGTGTTTTGTACTTCTCTTGTAGAGATCTTTCACCTCCTTGGTTAAGTATATTCCTAGGTATTTTATTTTCTTACTAGCTACTGTAAATGGTATTGAGTTCTTGATTTGACTCTCAGCTAGACTGTTTTTAGTATATAAAAATGTTATTGATTCATGTACATTAATTTTATAACCTGAAACTTTACTGAATCTGTTTATCAACTCTAAGTGTCTTTTGGTGGAGTTTTTAGGGTTTTCTAGGTATAGGATTATATCTTCAGCAAACAGGGATAATTTGACCTCCTCTTTCCCAATTTGAATGCCCTTTATTTCTTTCTCTTGCCTGATTGCTCTGGCTAGGATTTCCAGTACTATGTTGAATAGAAGTGGTGACAGTGGGCACCCTTGTTTTGTTCCAGTTCTTAGAGGGAATGCTTTCAGCTTTTCCCTATTCAGTATGGTGTTCGCTGTGGGTTTGTCATATATGACTTTTATTATTTTCAGGTGTGTTCCCTCTATGCCTAGCTGGTTGAGTTTTTATCATGAAGGGGTACTGGATTTTATTGAAGGCTTTTTCTGTATCTATTGAGATGATCGTATAGTCTTTGTTTTTAATTCTGTTTATTCACATTTATTGATTTGCATATGTTGAGCCATCCTTGCATCCCTGGGATGAATCCCACTTGATCATTGTGGATTATTTTTTTTTGTGCTGTTGAATTTGGTTTGCTGGTATTTTGTTGAGGATTTTTGCATCTATATTCATAAGGGATATTGGTATATAGTTTTCTTTTTTGTTGTTGTGTTTTTTCCTGGCTTTGATATTAGGGTGATACTGGCTTTGTAGTATGAGTTGGAGAGGATTCCCTCCTTCTTGATGTTGTGGAACAGTTTCAGAAGAATGGGTGCCAATTATTCTTTGTAGATCTCATAGAATTTAGCTGTGAATTCATCTGGTCCAGGGATTTTTTTTGTGGGAAGAATTTTTATTATTGTTTCAATCTCGTTACTTGTTATTGGTCTCTTCAGGATTTCTATTTCTTCCTGATTCAAGCTTGGGAGGTCATGTGTTTCCAAAAATTTATCCATTTCCTCTCAATTCCAGTTTATGTGCATAGAGGTTTTCACAGAAGTGAGAGATGATATTTTGTATCTCTGTGGTATCAGTAGTAGTGTCTTCTTTTCATTTTGATTGAGCTTATTTGTGTCCTTTCTCTTCTATTTCTGGTTAATCTAGCTAGAAGTCTATTGATTTTGTTTATCTTTTCAAAGAAGTTACTTTTTGTTGTGTTGACATTTTGTATTACATTTTGACTTCCATTGCATTTAGTTCTGCTCTGAACTTTGTTATTTCTTTTCTTCTGCTAGCTTTGGGTTTAGTTTGTTCTTTTTCTAGTTCTTTCAGCTGGGACATTAGGTTGTCAATTTGTGATCTTTCTGTCTTTTTGATGTAAGCATTTAAGACTATGAACTTCCCTGTTAACACTGCTTTTGCTATATCCAATAGACTTTGGATGCTTGTGTCATGATTGTTATTCGGTTAGAAAAATCTTGATTTCCATCTTAATTTCATCTTTGATGCAGGGATCATTCATTAGCAGGTTGTTTAATTTCCATAACCTCATGTAGAGTTGAGAGTTCTTCTTGGAGTTGATTTCTAGTTTTATTCCACTGTGATCTAAGATGATACATGGAATGATTTCAGTTTTTCTGAATTTTCTGAGAATTGTACTGTCAACTAACATATTATCTGTCTTGGAAAATATCCCACATACTGATGAGAAGAATGTATATTCAGTAGTTTTTGGTTAGAATGCTCCGTAGATGTCTGTTAGGTCCATTTGTTCTAGAATCCTGTTTAAGCCCAGTGGTTGTTGATCTTCTGCCTCTATGACCTGTCCAGTTCTGTCAGTGGAGTGTTGAAGTCACCAGCAATTATGATGTTGTTGTTATTTCTTTGCCTAGATTTAGTAGTATTTGATGTATTTTATGAATCTGGTCGTTCCTGTGTTAGGTGCATATATATTTAGGATTGTTATATCTTCTTGCTGAATCACTCCCTTTATCATTACATAATAACCATTTTGTATTTTCTTTTTTATCATTGTTGACTTAAAGTCTATTTTATCTGATATGAGAATAACTACTCCTGCTTGCTTTTGGTTTTCATTTGTGTGGAATATTTTTCCCATTCCTTTACCTTGAGACTATGAAAATATTTGTAAGTTAGATGGGATTCTTGGAGAGAGCATATACTTGGGGAGTGGTTTTTCATCCATTCAGCCAGCCTATATTTTTTAAACAGTGCACTAAGACCATTTACATTCAACATTAGTGTTGATGTGTGAGACACTGTTCTGGTCATCAAGTTGAATGATAACCTAGTTACTTTGTTTTCTTTTTTGTGTTACTGTTTTATTAGTGTTATGAGCTGTAACTTTTGGGTGTTTTTATACTGGTGGGTAATGATTGTTCTGTTCCATGTATAGAATGCTTTTAAACATTTCCTATAGCACAGGTCTAGTGGTGACAAATTCCCTTAGTGTTTGCTTGTCTGGGAAAGATTTTATTTCTCCTTCATTTATGAAACAGTTTTGCAGGATACAAAATTCTTGGCTGGAATTTACTCTGTTTAAGAAGACTAAAATTGGGACTCCAGTCTCTTCTGGCTTGAAAGGTCTCCGCTAAGAGGTCTGCTGTTAGTCTGATGGGTTTTCCTTTGTAAGTAACTTGTTCCTTTCATCTCACAGCTTGTAGGATTTTCTCCTTCACTTTGACTTTGAACAGGCTGATGACTATATGTCTTGGTGATGTCCTATTTGTTTTAACTCTTTCAGGTGTTTGATGACCATCTTGCACCTGGATATCTAAATCTTTAGTGATACCAGGTAAGCTTTCCTTTATTATTCTCTCTCTCTCTCTGTCTCTTTTTTTTTTAGACAGAGTCTCACTTTGTTGCCTGGCTAGAGTGCCGTGGCATCAGCCTAGCTCACAGCAACTTCAAACTCCTGGGCTCAAGCGATCTTTCTGCCTCAGCCTCCCGAGTAGCTGGGACTACAGGCATGCACCACCATGCCTGGCTAATTTTTTCTACATATTTTTAGTTGGCCAATTAATTTCTTTCTATTTTTTAGTAGAGACAGGGTCTTGTTCTTGCTCAGGCTGGTTTTGAACTCCTGACCTTGAGTGACCTGCCCACCTCGGACTCCCAGAGTGCTAGGATTATAGGCGTGAGCCACCATGCCCAGCCTATTATTCTCTTAAATAGGGTGTCCCTGCTTATTGCTTTATCTTCTCCCTCAGGGATACCTATAATTATTATATTTTCTTGTTTTGCATAATCTCATATTTCTCTCAGTGATTGTTCATTCTTTGTTCTTTTTTCTACATTTTTCCTGACTGGATATCTTCAAAATTGTTGTCTTTAAGCTCTGAAATTCTTTCTCCTATTTTTGTCTAGCCTATTGTTAAAGCTTTCTGTTATATTTTGAAAAATTCCCTGTTTCATTTCTTTAAGTTCTGTTATTTCTTTTCTAATGTTACATACCTCTTTAGTAAATTTTTTGTTCATGTTCTGAATTATTGTTTTAGTTTCTTTCAGATAGTTTTCTACCATCTCCTCAATTCCATTCATCTTACTTGCCATTCATAATATGAATTCTATATTTGTCATTTAAACAATTTCCTTTTGGTTGGAGTTCATTGCTGGAGAGTTATTGTTATCCTTTGGGGGTGTTGAGATATTTGTTTTTTCATGTTGCCAGAGTTTTTATGCTGGTTCGTTTTCATCTGGTCCCTCTTCTCTCAACTGAAAACAGATAGCAGATGTGGTATACCTGTTATCCTCTGCTGAGACCTCTGCTGCTCAGTGAAGATAGGGATGAGTGAAGATAGGAAGATAGGGATGTATGGTGTGCTTGGGTCTTCCCTCAGGAGCTTAGCTAGGCAGGAGAAGGGGGATGCATTGTGAGCCTTTAGCACTTCTGCTCTGCTGTATCTCTTCTGTTCCCCTGTGGTTGTCACTGGCCACTCTGGCATGGCTGGCCCTTGGTGCCAGGTGTGCATGTGAGATGGGCTTGGCCAGCAGGACAGGGTATGTGTGTGGGATGGAGGAGATCCATATGGGTTCAGGCATGGACAACAGAGGTGCCAGGTGTGTGAGCAGGGTGAGGCACATGCAAAATGTGGTGCAGGGCATAGCAGGCCTTCAGAGCAGGGGCAGGCCCACTGTATGTGGGGTAGAGCAGAGCCCCAATGTGGAGTGTAGGGCTGAGCAGGACTCTGGGACAGAGTGGATCCATTAGGCAGAGTGGCAATCCAGGGTAGAGCAGGTCCATGGTGGGTGGATTTCACATGCACTGGGCTGGAGGAGCCATGGGGCAGAGCATATGCAGGGCATGGCACCCAGGGCACCTGTGCAGGATGGCATGTGTTCATGGTGTGCAGTCCACCCAGATCCAAAGGTGGTAGCTGTACTGGCTTTTGTCCTGCTTGGGGGCTCTCAGGAGGTGATAATAGCTGTGGCAGCAGCAGCTTTCCAGCTGCCTTGACGTGGGCAGTGGGTACCGATGGCTATGGTGTATGCTCCACCGTGGGGAGTGTGGTTGAGCAGGATCACCCAGGCCACTGCAGCGGGTGCTGGGCCATGGTCTCCTTCTCTGCTCAGGGTCTCCAGCAGTTGCAGTGGTGGGGTGCACATCACATGCCCACAGGGAGCATGGGATCATTGGGATTCCCCACTCCCTCCCTACCTGGCAGAGGAAAGGAGGAGGCAGCAGCCACAGATTTGACTCCTGGCCAATGATAGAGTTCCTGGTTTGGGCTGTTACAATGGCACCAGCCACAGCACCCAGGGCACTCAAGCCAGCCACGCCTTGTCTCCAGAGCAAGGCAGCTTCACAGCCCACATGCAGGTCTCTGTAGCGGTCTGGGGGCCTGCTGTGGTGGAGGGCCCTGCCCGCAGCTCTGGTTGCAGTATCCTCAGGGGAAGAGTGGGGCCCCGGATTCTCTCCTCTGCCCCTTTCCCACGTATGGGCCCCTTCCCTAATTACCTCCGGTTCTGCGAGCAGCTCATTCCACTTCCGTCTTCTTCATTTCACCCCCTCTCTGTGGATCCCCAGTGCTCTCGCTGAGATGAACAATCCAAAGCTGGGCATCTATCAGCCACTTTCCATCCTGTCTGGTTGAGCAGTGCTGTCAGGCTGCTCTAGTCCACCATCTTGGCCTCCTCCAATAAATACTTACCAAATAAATGAATTGCCTCTAATACAAAATGACATATTATGACTTAAGTGAATGTATTTACAAAAAGAAAAAATCTTCAGAAAATTAAATTTTATCAGAGAATGAAAATAAACAAGATTGTTTAAGTAGGCTATCTTATACCTGCAAGTTATCCAAGTTATCTCTGGCCAGAGAAGTGAAAAAAAAAAACAAAAAAACGGACAGTTTAATTTGGAAAGAGGTTGTCATAGAATCACCCCATAGATTTTTACTATGACAGTCATTCCTTTGGTTTACCCCAAATTGACTTGAGGCAATCTGGGTACAAGAGGGCTGGCACATTGCTGACATTCTGAGCAGTATTTACACTGGGAAACAGAAGTGTTTGCAGCCTGGAAGAATATTAAGCAAATTTGCCAGTTTTGTTGAATCTAACTTCAATGCTTTATTACATGATCAATATTTTTTTAATTCCAAGCATTTCCCCTGTGTTACTTATTTTCCAGGCTCCCAGGATATTAAACTTTGTTTCCTGGTCTTCTGTGGCAATAACTTAGGGAGATACAGTTTGGAGGAGTGATCAGGAGCCAGGCAGGGATCTGGCACCAATTGGCCTGGTCTTGAACTCTCCCTCCTCTGCTTACCACCTTTTGATCTTAAACAAGTAACTCACCTTCTGTATGCCTCAGTTTCTTCATCTGGAGGATGGGGATGGTAATAACACCAACCATCTGAGAATTAGATGAGGTGAGACAAGTAACCCTCTTAAAACAGCACCTAGCACTTCACAGATGTTCTATACATTTAAGTTCTCTTTCTCAGAAGTGATTTTTCTGCTGGTCTATCTCCAAGCATACCCAATTTCTATCAGATAATCAAATGAAAATAATCAATGATTTCAACATGCAAAAAATGTAATATTTCTTAACAATTTCCTTAATATGAGCTAGTCTTGAAACAAGTCAGATTTTGAAAAGAAAACCTCACAGGCTGCCTTGATTTAGTCTTTATAGGACAACTACAGTTTGAAAGTGAGATGCTGGGAGCCCTCAACTCACATGACGTTTTTTCTGTCCACCCACTGCAGAGCACTCTGGCTTCTCAGAGTAGCCTTGCGTGCTCGGAGACAGCGCCGCTCGCTGAGAACGTTCCGTGGTGCCCGGGGGTCTGCAGGTGGCAGCCGGTCTTGTGTGTGTGACACTGCCTTTGCTTCCCAGAGCCTGGGCGGTGTTTGAAAGACGAAAGCCCTCTGAGGAGAGCGTGCTCGGGCAGCACGGCGACAGAACTCTCCCAAGTCACAGCAAAGGCAGCAGGGTGGGGACTGTGGCTTGGAGACGGTACAATCTGAGTCGTCAGTCGCCACACAGATGCTGTGGTTATTATGCCGTCTTATTACGCTTCTTCTAGTTCTCATGTTGTATTCTAAGTATCGAAATAATAACCTCCATGAATTATCAGTGTGATCCCTGAGTCTCTCACATAGGGCCATAAATGAAAGCAGATAAATGATAATAGCCCTTAGTCTTTTATTAAAGTTCTGTGACCTTTAAGTTACAGCAGCTTGGGCCATACATAAATTACCTGCAAGCCAGGCCGACATGGTGACAGGCTTAAGCTGTAAAAATGGCCAATTTTCAGGGCAACTGCATGCGTGACTAGGCTGGCCAGGGATGACGAGGGAGAAACCATGAAAATGGCCATGGCCAGGACCGCTTGCAGGTGTGTGCACCACAGGCCACACGGCACTCTGACCGAGGACCCATCCGCGCTGCAAATACCGCCTTCCCCACCAGCCAGCCCAGTGATTGAAAACCGAAAGCTTCCTGTTGAGTTGAAACATCTCTGAAATACCTTAAACAACAAATATTACCTGAGAGTGTTCTTCATTAACTCAGTGGCATCCTTTGATATATTTATTTGAGTTTATTGATCCATTCATTAAGCATTGAGCAGCTACTATGGGCGTGGCATTAAGAAGAGACATGAAGGCTACACTCACCTGTTTAAGTCAGCACCCAGTCTAGTTAGAAATATAGAAGGGTAAAAATATCACTGTAGGCAGAAGAAAGCTATGGGGCAGAGATTCAAGTGCTGTGAGGACACAGAGTGGGGTTCTTAGACCTGCAAGGAGTTAAGCAGGGCTGACGCGGGAAGGTGTATGAATGCTATAAGTGTTTAATAATCTATTCAGTTGAGGGATTTCAATCAAGGAATAATTTGATCAGATTTGGGTTTGAGAGCTATTACCCAGGCAGCAATATAAAGTAGTGAATAGAGTCAGAGGGCTGGGAAAGTGGAAAGGAGGAAATTGAGGAAGCTATTGTAATGCTTTAGGTAAGATTTGATGAAGACCTGGACTCAGCCGGGTTAGTAGGAATTTAAAGAGTCTTTGAATTTGAGAGGCATTTAGGAGTCAGGATCAGCAGTAATTCTGATTAGAAATTTGGGTATGAGAGAAGGCTCCTGGCCAGGGTGACTGCCTATGCCTGTGGGCGCCATGCAGAAAGAGATCTGGAAGTCTAGTCTGAGGGCCAGGGAAGGTGATGTGTTGGCTGTGGAGAGCTGGGTGAGTGTGCAAGAGAAGGCGGCCGGTCGGCACCTGGGCACAGAGCAGGGACTTAGCAGGGGACACCTGGGCTGAGTGGCAGACTTGACCATGTCACAGAGAGGTGGCTGGGGCTGGGAGTATGGAATCATTTCCTTTTAACTGCTACATAACAAAAAATGTGATAAAATCTAGATAGCAGATAAACATGTGCTACAAATGCAATCATAACCAACAATGTACGTGGTGTGCAAACAGCATTATGTTGTGAAAATATGAACATTTTGTTACAATGTTGAACATATGGAAAATTATATTTTCCATTAAAAGATATGTTTGCTTCAAAGCAAATAAAAATTAAGATTTGGAGGAAGGAGTATAAGCACATTCTCCAGTGTTTAGCAAAAGTGTTTTCTGATGACTCTGCCAATGAACTCTAGGGCTCTTGGAGTTAAATGCTGTAATATAAGCTCTCTCCTTTCTTTAGTGCTACCTATCCTAAGTGATTCTAACCTAACCACCCCTTTAAAAATTGCTATTTGTTCATTCACATTCTCAGCAGCCAAGAGGGCTCTCGCTTCTTCTGGCTCCCATGACTTCTAACAGAAGCAGCTGCCCCCCTGCTGGGCTATGTGCATAACTGCATGATTCCCTGACCATGCGCCATGTTTCTTCCTGGGAAGAAATCTTATCTCTTAGGGCTCCATGAGAACATGTTTAAAAAGGACAGTGCTACCTTAGAGTATTATAAATGCAGAAGTTACAGCTTTTGACTTTTAGTTATTTCTCTGTGTTTTTTGGGAAAGGGTAGTTTGCTTCTAATTGTAAAACTCAGTCATCATAAGTTAGTTGGCTGTAAGGACCAACTAACAGGGTCCTAAGTTAGGACCTTGACCAATATGAAAGAAAAATTAATTTAAAAGGTATAATCAAATCAGAAAATAAAGTTTCTAAAAATATTTTTGTACTAAATTCTTTGCTTTGACAATTTTAGGGTGGTCAGCCAAGTTAAAATTTGATACGGGTTATTTACATTAGCATTCTTATTGACAGAGATAGCAATATGCTCTTTTTTGTTTTCACTGTGAAGACATGGAATTTCATACAATTCCCAGAATAATTATATGAAAGTACCTTTTGGATGCATCCTCAGAGTCTTTGGATTTAGATTGGCCTTTGCTAGTTGCCATTTGTTAGTATTTTCACCCTTGTAAAAATATCTTCATGTATAATAACCACATATTCAAAGAAAGTTGAAGGGACTATCATGAAATTATTCCAGTTGAAATATTATTGAAAAATAAAATTATAGGATAATAGAAACATTAAAAATAATGTCTAAAATTATTCCCTATAAATATGTAATTCATACTCCCTTATCCTTATTTGTAAAACTGTGGGTTAAAATTTTAAAAACCCAGAAGTTAAAAACTGGAGGCCATATAAATGAATAGCTGATTATTATTTATACATATTTGTTTTCTTCTATGTTATAAATGTGTTGAGTGAAACAGTGCCAAGAAGCATACTACAAAATCATATACATTCATTTATCTGACAAATTTCTATGGAAGGCCTATTGCACGTGGTCTTCTGGCTAGATGTGCAAGACAAGTCCCTGTCCTCCTGGGGCTTACATTCCAGTGGGTGGGGCAGACAATAAACATGCAAACCACAAAATACAGTGTGACTGCCAGGTGGTGCCTGAGGGAAATGAGGGCAGGATTAGGGGAGAGAGAGATGTAGGGAAGCGTCACTTAGATCAAGTGTTCAGAGAAGGCTTCCTTCAGGAAGTGATTTGACGTCTACCCTGAATAAAATGAGACAGCCATCCACTGGAAGAACCTGGGAAGAGCTTTCCAGGGAGACAAGATGCCAAGTGCAAATACCAAGAGAGGGGTCGAGCCTGGATGCAGCGGCGTGAAGTCCGTGGGCAGGGTGGTAGGAGAGGATGCTGTGGAGGAGCAGAGGCCAGAACACAGGGCCCTGCTGGCCAGGAAGAGGAGTTCACACCTTATTCCCACCACACAAGGAAGACTGCAGAAGCTTTTCAGCAGGGAAGACTCTATATGATTTATGTCTTTAAGGGGTCACATTAGGGGCTGTGAGATGCAGGCTCTGGAGCAGTGGTTCTCAACTTGGGGTCACTTTGCCCCCTAGGGGACATTCCCTATTAAGATGTACTAATGAGAAAAACTATTAAACTACTAAAAGAGGTTTTTATAAAAAGGACTCTAAGGAATGCAGAAAGAGCAACTGAAGGAAGCAGGCCTAAGATAGCGTAAACAAGGAATGAATGAATAGCTTAGAGACAGGCCGTCCCTGAGGCTGCAGGCTGACCTCATCACAGAGGCAGTGGCTGCCCCGAGCACATGCCACCTTCCAGGGATGAGGACACTTTTCTCAAGAACACAGGCTGCAGCTCCACAAGAAGTGAACTGCTGGAGCAGAGAAACTCAGTGAGTGTGGCAGCCACATGCTAGGAAAAAGCCTACTGGAATCAGGGAAAGAAGCTACTCCCTTTGCTTTGACCTTGTAGAGTCCTTCCAATGCCTTCTACCCATAAAGTCCGACACTGTCAGCTGGCAAAGGAGAAATATTTACATACAGGCCTCACTATTATACTGCAACGCAGGGTGAAGAAAGGTAGATTCGGTGCCCAGAGGCAGTGAATGGACAGCGAGCACCGTCTACCCCGTGGTTACCAGGGCATCCGCGTGCGCCTTTCCCCACACATGCAACCTTCCGTGCGATTGAAGACCTTTATGATTTCACCCAACAAGATGAGTCCGTCCTTCCTCCAAGTGCAGACATTCTCACCCTTTTCCCAAGTGAGGAGGAGCACAGTCCCAACGCCACTGCAACTGTCTCGGGCCACATAGCAACTCCTCAGATTCGGTCATCTTCCACTGACAGTTCTGCTACCTAAGGACTAGTCTGTAAGTCGACATCAGTGAGGATGAATCTCTAACTCCTCCATGGTAAGTCTCCACGTTGAGCCTCCAACGTAATCAGTCTGCAGCAGAATTGTTCCACCTCTGGGGCTCGAGCATTCCTCTCTGCCGGAGGCGGAACAGGCATTTGGCAGCAGCGCCTGCCAGGTCAGCCTTGTAAGAAGTCCGTGTTGTCGAGCCCATAAAATGCCTCTGTCTCCCTTACCACGGATGCTGTGCTGTTGGGTCCCAGAGTGCTGGGGAAAGAGGTTGACTGCCACGCACAGAGCTCACACTTTGTGCACCCGATTGCTGAGAGCCTGCCCTGCAAGGGATGCCCTTTGACACGTGTGTATTTGGGACACTGTGGTCAGCGGCCTGCTGGAATGGTTCCTGATGATGCCTGCTTCCCAGGATTGGTGCTCTTGTGTAATTCCCTTCCCTTGGGTGTGGACTGGACCTAGAATCTTGCTTCTAGGAAATAAAATATGGCAAAAGTGATGCCATGGCACTTCTGAGATTAGGCCATAAAAGACCTTGACTTTCCTTTTACTGGCCTTCTCTCTCGGGCTCTTCTTGCTGACTTGCCCTCATGGAGAGTGAGGCCACCTGCCAAGGAATAAAGGGTGACCTCTGGCCAACTGAGGCCTTCAGATTCAGAAATCTGAATCTTTCCAGCAACCACAGAAGTGAGACTGGAAGTGGATCCTTTCCCAGTTGAGCCTTCATTTGAGACTGCAGCCTGGTTGACACCTTAATTGCTATTTTATGAGACCATGAAACAGAGGATCCAGCTAAGCCATTACCGCATTGTTATTTTAAGCCACTAGTTTTTTGGGTGATAATTAGATACACAGCAGTTGGTAACTAATACAGACATAAATATACTCACAGTTTATGTCTATTTTGAAAACCCACATACCTCTTTCCCAAACCTTCCTGTCACCAGTTTCGTCCTGTCCTTTCCACATTCCTCACCTTTCAGCCAACCCACTAGCTACTGCCCATGAATGAATGTAGATTAAAACTTCTGGCCATCTGTCAGTCCATACAAAGCAGACTCATTTTCTTTCAAATAACATGAAAGATGTCTGAGAAATCAAAGAATTAGGGTTAAATTTTACTATAACTTTTGAGGGCTTACTACTTGTGCTGTACTTTTGAAGGTATAAACTCAGTTGTTTTATCTTTAAGATACATATTTTAGGGTCAGAAACCTTATTCTTTGTCACAATACAGGTGGTCTTGAGTTTTATACCTTCATCAAGTAATTTGCTTTCTGAGATACATGATTAATGTCACCAAGGGTTGATCTCTAATAGGCGAATTTGTCTATTCCCATATATTTGGATATTGCTTATAAGAAAAGATGCCCCAGATCTTATTGTCTCTTCTGGAATTTCTTCTAATCTATAGGATCAGATTTCCAATTTTCTCTTGAATATTTTACCAGGAACTTCTTCATCACAAATTTAACAAGTCTAAAATAGTTTTTTACCGGTGTCTTCTGTATTCCATTCCCTTCCTCTTCCAGCTCTTTCTGGCCAAATTGCTCATTTTCCTTTTTTCCTGTTGCTGATAAATGGTGCCATCCTCCTCTTAGAATAGTCTCTTAGAATAGAAAAGCCACAGTTGCTCTCTCTTCATGGAAAACCGCACACTTATCTTCACTCCTTTGCTCAAGATTTCTCTTCAGCCAGGACTGTCCTTATCCTTGTGTTTTATACCCTTCAGAGATCAGCGGCAACACCATGTCCTCAATGACACTTTTGCTAATTCTCCCCAGTTTTCAAGAACAATTCCTTTTTATGGACTTCCACAAAACTTTGCCTGAACACTACTTTGCCTTTATTCTGTACTTTATTCTGCGTGGTGTTTTTAAAAGTATGTTCTGAACAATACTAGCCCTTCGGAAGCATCTCCACGAGGAAGTGTTTTAGGTAACGTAAGTCTAAGGGATTTTGCTATAGCTGTTGGTCTGGGACTTTCCTGATTCATATTATCATGCTGAAGATTCTGAAAGGACCTGTAAGGAACTTATTTAGCCTTAACTTACTTTGCTTTACCATTTTTCGCTTCCTGTCTACTGTGATCTTGTAGAACACTTTGCCCCATACAATATCTGCCTTCTCACTGTCGTGTTTCTCGGTGCCCTGTGCATTCATCGCCTTACAGATTCTAGTTACTCGTGACTGTTGGTTGTGCTGTACATTCCTCCACACTCCGAGCCGGATGACTCTCAGACAACATTTTGGTAATATTTTCTTCTAGGCAATTCTGCTAGAACTTTAACCAGGCCATCAGGAACTAAAGAAAATGAATTATTAGACTACTACTAGAGGGAGCTGACTGAGAAATTAGAACTGCTCGAGGCTACTATTAGTGGAAGAAGTGAGGCAGATAAATAAACTACACCACAGGAATTTAAATGGAACAATTATAAACTTCTGGAAATATTATCACTGGCTTGATGAAAGAAAAAGTAAAACTGATAAGAAACCCAACATCAAATTAAAGATTACAGCGTAAGTTCTGTTGAATCAAGTCCTGGTGAGCCGGCCCACTCAGAGAAGCGTCTCGCCTCATACCGGTTTGATTCACCCACCCGTCTCGCACAGGTGATTGATTCACTCACCGGTTTGCACTCACACCCAGTTCACCATGATTTGGTTTTCACTCACCGGTTTGCACTAACACCCAGTTCACCATGATTTGGTTGGCTGTGGCGTTGTCCATGTAGGGGCTGCATTTGAAGAATTTAAACTATTGTTACACGAGTCTGTGTGCTACTGATCTGCCTTCTAATATAGTGAAGAGGAATCAGTTTTTTTCCTGGGATTTGATTAATAAACTCATGACCACTTTGCTCTGATCGTTTTTTCCCTTAGTGCAGCCCTCAGAAGCCCAATGTGCAGAAATTGGAAAGTGCTGTCATCTGTTTAGTGTCATCAAAAGCATTTTATTTTTAAACAGTAATAACCATGCAGTACTAAGTAGCTTTATTTCAAAAAAATGAACTCAGATAAATGTTGCAACTTATTTTATTATGTGAAATGTCTTCCAGAGAACATCTGTGTAAACAGAGCCACATTGTGCACACATTTTTGTCCTGCCACTTTGGGCTGCCAGCACCTTTATCGTCCATCACTCAGGCTTAATGATGCTCCTGGCACACAGGGTTCCCGTGCGAAGACACGCTTCGTGCTCTCTTGACTCATTTGTGTTCATCATCTTATCTTTCTAAGCTGTATAAACAGACTCATATTGGAGTGGTTTTTCATCTGTTTTAACCTCCATCTTAAATTTTATAAGTAAAAATATGATGTATTAACATTAGAAAAATAACAGTTGACTATAGGGGACTCATTCCTCAGAAATAGCAAAAACAGAACATGGTTTGCCTGGATTGGAAAAGGTCATTTCCTTACAACTGGGCACCCTGAGGCAATTGGTTGGAGGTGCCACGAGGCTTAAATCTGGCAGTGAACGCAGGAGATTGGCCATCAGCAGAATAACTGATAATTTCCTAAGGGAAATGTTTAGCCTAAAACTGGCTAGTTACTTATCAAACTTCTGTTTCCATTGGTTCTCATGAAAGAAACATAAGCCATTATTATACCCTAATTATAATTATAAAAACTACATAAATATATTCTGTATTTTAAATTAAATGTTGACTTGGCACTGAAATGGAATATAATAAAGCAATTAGAGAGGGATTTCATTTTAACAATTCTTGATTGGTCAATAAATTTAAAACATTTTTCTTGGAATTCATTCCTTATGGCACTTAATTCTAGTGCCACAAAAATCAGTGAAAGTATGACAACATAAATGATATGGACTGCCTTCTCATATATCTAATTTTAAGGTCACTGTGTTTTATAACAACTCATTAATTTAATCACATTTATAATTTCTGTAAAGGACTTTGAATTTTTTTTTCTTTTTAGTAGACTTTTATTTTTTGAAACCATTTTTAGGTTTACAGAAAAATTGTGCACAAAATACAGAGAATTCCCATATAGTCCCCCCTCAATTCTCTATCCTCACATACAGTTCCTCCTACCCTTAACATCTTAAACAAGTGTGTGTATTTGTTACAATTGATGAATCAATATTGATACATTATTATTAACTATAGCCCATAGTTTATGTTAGGGTTTACATTTTGTGCTGTGCAGTTCTACAGGTCTTGAAAAACATATAAAATTACATACCCATAATTGTAGAACCATACAGAATAGTTTCACTGCCCTAAAAGTCTCCTGTGCATTACCTATTCACCTACTCATCCCCCCTGCTCTCTGGCTGCCTGGGCCCCCGACACCCTGAAATCATTGACTTTTTTCTCTGTCTCTATAGTTTTGTTTTTCCAGAATGTCACATAGTTGGAATTATACAGGCTAGAGGTTTTTCTGACTAGCTTCCTTCACTAAGCAATATACATTTAAGTTTCCTCCATGTCTTCTGATGGGTTGATATCTTTTCTTTTTATCACTGAATAAATAAACCGGATACCATAGTTTGGCCAGTCAGCTATTGAAGGACATCTTGGGTGCTGCTGACTTTTGGCAATTATACATGAAGCTGCCATAAACATTCATGTACAGGTTTTGTCTGCACATACATTTTCAACTCATTTGGCTAAATGTCTAGGAGCGTAGTTACTGGATTATATGGTAAGACTTTGTTTAGATTTGTAAGAAACTGCCAATTTGTCTTCCAAAGTGACTGAACCATTTTGCATTCTCAGCAGCAACGAATGAGAGTTTCTCTCTGCCAACATTTGGTGTTGTCAGTGCTTTGGATTTTAGCCACTAGATTAGACGTATAGCTATATCTTGTCATTTATTTTACAACTTCCTAAAGACATACTTGTTGAGTATCTTCCCATATGCTTATTTGCCATCTTTATATTGTCTTGAGATGTTTGTCCAGAGTTTTTGCCCCCCCCCCTTTTTATAGAGTTTTAAGACTTCTTTGTATATGTTGGGTATGAGTTCTTTAAAAGGTATGTGTTTTGAAAATATTTTCTCCAAGTCTGTGGCTTGTGGTTTCATTCTCTTGCACTGTCTTTTGTAGAGCATAAGTTTTCAATTTTAATCGAATCCAACTGATCAATTTTTTCTTTTAGGAACTGTACTTTTGAAGATGTATGTAAAAAGTCATTGCTAAACCCAAGGTCACCTAGATTTTCTCTTATGTTATCTCGTCTAGAAATTGTATAGTTTTGCATAGCTAAGTCTATGATTCATTTTGAATTATTTTAAATAAAAAGTGTAAAAATGTGTCTTGATTTTTTTTTTGCATGTGGATGTCTGTTGTTGCAACATCATTTGTTAAAAACCCTATCATTTCTCACTCAAATTTTCTTTGCTTCTTATTCAACGATAAGTTGACTATCTTTGTGTAGGTCTATTTCTGGGCTTCCTGTTGTGCTCTATTAATCTGCTTGTATTCTCTTTCACCAGTATCACACTATACTGATTACTGAAGCTTTATAGTAAATCTTTAAGTCAGGTAATATTAGTCTGATTTATTCTTTTTCTGGATTGTGTTGGCCATTCTGGGTCTTTACCTTTCTATGAAAGCTTCAGAATAATTTTGTGATATACACAAAATAATTTGCAGGGATTTTATTTGGAATTGTATTGAATCTATAGATCAGGTTGAGAAGAATTCACAGCTTAACAATATTGAGTCTTCTTAGTCATGAACAAAGAATATATCTCTATTTAGGTCTTCTTTGATTTATTTCATCAGAGTTTTGTAATTTCCTCATATAGATCTTGTACATATTTTGTTAGATCTCTGCATAAGCATTTCATTCTTTAATACTAATTTAGACTACATTGTATTTTTAATTTCAAATTTCAATTGTTCACTAGTGGTATATAGAAAAAAATAGACTTTTAAGTATGAACATGTATCCTGCAACCTCACTATAATTGTTTTTATGTCATTGTTGATTATTTGGAATTTTCTGTTAGGCAATTATGTCATGTGTGAACCATGACAGTTTTAATTCTTCCTTACCAATCTATATACATTTTATTTCCTTTTTAAATCTTATTTCATTACTTAGGACTTCCAATATGATATTGGTTAAGAAATAAGAGTGGTGAGAGGGGACATCCTCGCCTCGTTCCTGATCTTGGAGGGAAAGGATTCAGTTCCTCACTGTCCATATGGTGTTAGCTGCAGGGTGTTGTTGTTGTTGTTGGTTTTGGGGTTTTGTTTTTTGCTGTAAATGTTCCTTATCAAGTTGATGAAGTTCTCTACTATTTCTGCTGAGAGTTTTTTTTTTTTTAAATCATGAATGGGGTTGGACTTTGTCAAATGCTTTTGCCACATCTATTGGTATGATCATGTAATTCTTCAGCCTGTTGATGTGATGGATTTCATTAATCAACGTTCAAATGTTAAACCCAGCTTACATACCTAGAATAAATCCTATTTGGTCACAGTATATAATGCTTCTTATACATTATTGAATTCAGTTTGTAAATATTTTGTTGAGGATTTTTGCACCTATGTTTATGAGAAATACTGGTGTGTTGTTTTCTTTTGCTTGTGATGTCTTTATCAGGTTTTGGAATTAGGGTAATGCTAGCCTCATAGAATGAATTAGGGAGTGATTTTGCTGCTTCTATTTTCTGGAAGAGGTTGTAGAGAATTGGTATCATTTCTTTCTATTGCTTTTCTCTTTTTAATTTCATTGAATTTGTTTTTAATTTTTATTATTTCTTTCTTTTTGTTCACTTTGAATTTAATATGCTTTTTTCTGCTTTTCTAAGGTGGAAGTTTATGTTATTGATTTTAGATTTTTTTTCTTTCCTAATATATGCATTAAATGCTATAAATGTCCCTGTAAGCACTGAGTTCACTGTATCCTACAAATTTGGTAAGCTATATTTTCATTTTCATTTAATTCAACATATTTTAATTTTATTTATATATATATACATATATATATATATATATATTTTTTTTTTTGAGACAGAGTCTCGCTCTGTTGCCTTGGCTAGAGTGCCATGGCATCAGCCTAGCTCACAACAACCTCAAACTCCTGGGCTCAAGCAATCCTTCTGCCTCAGCCTCCCGAGTAGCTGGGACTACAGGCATGCACCACCATGCCCAGCTTATTTTTCTATATATTTTTAGTTGGCCAATCAATTTCTTTCTATTTTTAGTAAAGATGGGGTCTCGCTCTTGCTCAGGCTGGTCTTGAACTCCTGACCTCGAGCGATCCTCCCGCCTCAACCTCCCAGAGTGCTAGGATTATAGGTGTAAGCCACCTCGCCTGGCCTAATTCAACATATTTTTAAATTTCTCTTGAGACTCCTTCTTTGACTTATGTGTTATTTAATCTTCAAATATTTTGGGATTTTCTAGCAATCTTATTGTTACTGATTTTTAGTTTAATTCCATTGTGGGCTTATAGAAAAATTTATATTGTATCTATTCTTTTAAATTTGTTAAGGTATATTTTAGGGCCCAGAATGTGGTCTATCTTGGTAAATATCTCCTGTGAGCTTGAAAGAATGTGTATTCTCCTTTGGATGAAGTACTCTGTAAATATCAATTAGATCTAGTTTATTCAGGGTGTTGTTCAGTTCGACTACATCCTTACTGATTTTCTGCCTATTTTTTCTGGCAATTCCAAAAAGGTGGGTGTTGACGTCTCCAGCTATAATAGTGGATTTGTCTATTTCTCTTCGTAGTTTCATTAGTTTTCACCTTACATACCTTGACACCTTGTGGTTAGGTGCATATGAATCCAGGATTGTTATGCCTTCTTGGAAGACTGACCCCTTTATCATTATGTAATGCCCCCCTCTCTCTCTCTAATAATATACCTTGGTCTGAAATCTGCTTTGTTTGAAATTAATATAGGTATTCCAGCTTGCTTTTGATTAATGCTAGCATGATATCTTTCTCCATCCTTGTACTACTTCGCTTTACACAGATTGTTATCTGCGTGTTTATATTTAAATGTGTTTCCCACAGACAACATATAGTTAGATCTTTTTTTATCCACTCTGACAGTTTCTGTCTTTTAATTGACATATTTAGACTATTCACATTTAAAGTGATTATTGATATAGCTGGATTAATATCTACCATATTTGTAACTTTCTATTTGCCCTTATTCTTTTTCTTTGTTTGTTTGTTTTCCACTCTTTTCTGCTTTGTCTGATTTTAATTGTACATTTTATATAATTCCATTTACTCTTCTCTCCTAGCATATCAATTATAGTTCTTTTAAAGAATTTTAGAGGTTGCTGTAGAGTTTGGAATATCCCTTTACAACTAATCTAAATCCACTTTCAAATCACATTGTAACTCTTCATGGGTAGCGTAGGTACTCTATAACAAAATATTCCTAATTCCTCCGTCCTGTCCTTCATAGCATTTCTGCCATTAACTTGACTTCTACATAAGCTATAATCACCATACAATGTTCTTAGCATTGCTTAAAATAGTTATCTGGTAGATCAATTAAGTATAAGAAAAATAAAAAGTTTTATTTTACTTTCATTTATTTCTTCTCTAACATGCTTTTTTAAATTATGAAAATCCAAGTTTCTGCCCTACATTATTTTTCTTCTCATTGAAGAACTTCCTTTAACATTTCTTTATTTTTTATTCTTTGGAAGGTAAAAGTCAAATCCTTTAACATTTCTTGCAAGGCAGGTCTACTGGCAACAAATTCATCAATTTTTGGTTTTTTCTTTCTTTTTTTTTTTTCTTTCCCCTTTGAAGGATAATGCTGCTAGATATAGAAATCTAGGCTGGTGGGTTTGTACTTCCAATACATTAATTCTTCTTGTATGCATCCCTATCCTTGTTCCTCTATAAGCAAAGTGTTCTTTTGGTCTGACTTCTTCCAACTTTTTTTTCTTTTTCTTTGTTTCCTTTTCTTTGAATATGACATGTGTAGTTGCAGATATTTTGGTATTTATCTTGCTTGTTGTTTTCTGAGCATTCTAATTCTACGGTTTGGTGTTTATTGTTAATTTTGGGAAATTCGCAGGCATTATACTTAAAATACTTCAAATATTTCTTCCTTTCTCTTTTTCTTCTCATTCTGGCATTCCCATTATGTATGGGTTATACTTTTTGTAGTTGTCCTACAATTCTTGAATTTTCTGTTCCATTTTTAAAATTTCTTTTTTTCTTCGCATTTCAGTTTGGGAAGTTTCTATTAACATATCTTTACGTTCATGGATTCTTTCCTTGGGGATATCTGGTCTACTGATAAGCCCATCAAAGCATTCTTTATTTCTGTTACAGTGTTTTTGATGTCTAGCATTTCCTTTGGTAGTGTTTCTATGTCTCTACTTATACTACTCATCTGTTCTTACATGTTGTCTACTTTGTCCATTAGAGCCTACTATAGATTGGAGCATGTGTCCTTGCTCCCCATTCACATGTTGAATACCTAATACCCAATGTGATGGTATTTGGAGGAGGGGACTTTGGGGTACTTAGGTTATGAGGGTTAGGGATTAATGTCCTCATAAGTAGAGAATGAGATCGATCTCTCTCTCTCCTTCTCTCTCTCTCTCACTCTCTCTGTCTCCCATGTAAAAATACAGCAAGAAGTCAGCCACCTGTCAAACAGGATGAGGGTCCTCACCTAGGACCCAACTATGCTGATCTCAGACCTCCAGCTTCCAGAACTGTGAGGAATAAATTTTTGTTGTTTAAGCCACCCCATCTATAGTATCAATAGTCGGTTATAGCATCCTGAACTAAGACAGAGCATTTAGCATATTAATTATAATTAAATTCCCAGTCTGATATTTTAGTTCCAAAATTTCTGCTATATTTGAGGTGGATTCTGATGCTTGTTTTGTCTCTTCAGACTGTGTTTTGCCTTTTAGCATGCATTGGAATTTTTTGTTAAAATACAGATGTGATGTATTTATAAAAGAAATTTTGGTTACTGAAGTTTTATGCCTAATCTGGATAGGAGGTAAATTGTGCTCCCTCTTTGTTGTAGCTGTGGGTGCCAGAGACTAAATTTCTTTTCACGTCCTTGTTTTTGTCTCCCCTGTTATCTTTGGGTTTCCCCAGTGACCTCTTCTTAAATAACATCTGAGACAGGCAATTCTTTCTGTTGTATTTCCCTGTTATACAGAAGCTTCACTGGCATGGTAGTAACCTATAGAGAAGAGGCATTCTACAGTTCTCTGGCTAGATCTCTGTCCTTCAGTTGGCCTTTACACATGGACTGTGACCTTCACGAGTGCCTCTCAGCTTTCCCCAGCCCCTCGGGTGAGACAAGAAGGCTGCAGGGCTGGAGTTGTATTTCCCTTTCCCAATGATGAAGGTTAGAAGAGGCTGGAATTGGGTATTTCCCTTACCCCACATGGGTTAGGCCAGTAAAGTAGTTTCCCTTGAGGGCAGGTCTTTGTTAAGGAGAACAGAAGCTCTCAGTGTATTTCAAAATAGTTACCCTCAGCCTACAGGAAGCCTGAGAAAATTTTTCTGTGGTAGTGACAGTGAGAACCTGGTGGGACTCCCGGTGGTGACACTGATGAAAGCATGGGGGACTCCAAGGCTGTGCCCCAGGAGTCTTCATCTCTCAATCTAGTCCATGCTTATTCTTCAGCAGTCAGTCAGTTATCCTTCAAGCATCCAGCTGCTGGCCTCTGTTGGCTCTGCTCCCTGCCAGCTACGATTCTCTGTATTCGCCTGTCTCTCCACGCTTCAGGCTGTGGCTTGCCCTCCAGCCTTAGCTCTGGGGTGGATCTGAAACGACTTCATGATATTCAGAGTCTAGCTTTGTTCTTGTGAGGATGTCAGTGACTCTTATGATGTCAAACTGAAACCAGACGTCTCCCAGTTGTTTTTGCTTCGCACGTTTCATGACACAGAACTTCAATGCCTTGGCAAAATGATGTATCAGACTTTGAATTTACCGTTTTTCCTGGATTTTCCTATTAGTATTGTTAGACAACATCATCTAATGTGGTGACTTGCCTATGTATCTTAAAGGCATTATCAGACACAACATGTATGGGAAAGGTCAAAATCTACACTGGGCTTTCAGTGCTTTACTTCTGAGGGTAGGAAGGAACATCAAGACAGAGGTGGATCTCATCCGATCTTCCCCAAGAAATGACATGGTGGCTTTGATGGAAAAAAAGAGCAAGTTTTCCAGTTCCGCATATGACACCAATTCAATGTGTTACTCTGGATAAGTGATTTAATTTTATTCTGTCTAAATTTCCTCATATAATAATATAAATAACAGCAAAAGCAAACATGTAATGAATGCTTACTATTATCAAGGCACTATTATTAATACTTTCCATATTTTATCATTAAATCCTCAAAGCTCTCTATGAGATGGAAAACCTGAGACACCGAAAGGTTACATAATTTCTGCAAGCTTGCACATCTGGACGTGGTGAGGACAGACTCTACAGCCCTCCTCAGCAACCACTGGGGACAAGGCCATGTGTGACAGAAGTGAAGAGAGTCCTAGGCAGAGGAACGCTAATAAGGAAACTTATTTCTACCTCCAGGTCTTTGCAAAGGGAGAAATAAGTTTTATAATTTTGAGGTCACAAAGAAGGCTAATATGACTGGAGCAAAATAAATAAGGTGAAAATGGGAGAAGATGAGATTAGAGAGAGTTTCTTTCATAACAATAGATAATATTTATCAAGTTCTCTAGTATTATATGCCATTCTAAGTATTGTATATTTGGTTTCTTTTAATCCTCAAACAATACCGAAAGGTCATTCTAATAATTATCATTATTATTGTAATTAATACTATCACCAGCCAAAACGCATGTGACCTAATTTTTTTTTAAACTTCCCAATAATGTATGGGTGAAAAAGAAATTATGAAAATGACAAATATTTTAGATCTGACTTACACTGATCTGAATTTCAAGAATAGGTGATTTGGTACTTTGAGGCAAATAGATAGAAGAATAAGTAAAAAGTGACAATCTAAACAATCATTTAAAGAATTTAGAAAGGCAACAAAGGCTGGGCATGGTGGCTCATGCCTGGAATCCTAGCACTCTAGGAGGCCAAGGTGAGAGGATCATTTGAGCTCAGAAGTTGGAGACCAGTCTGGGCAAGAGCAAGACCCCGTTTCTACTAAAAAAAAAAAAAAAAAAAAATAGAAAGACATTATCTGGACAACTAAAAAATATATATATATATATATATATATATATATATATATAAACAAATTAGCCGGATATGGTGGCACATGCCTGTAGTCTCAGCTCCTCAGGAGGCTGAGGCAGGAGGATTGCTTGAGCCCAGGAGTTTGAGGTTGCTGTGAGCTAGGAGGACGCCATGGCACTCTAGCCAGGGCAACAGAGTTAGACTATGTCTCAAAAAATAAATTTAAAAAAAAGCAGAGCTAAGTAATGCATTAAATAGATAAATCTGGATAAAAACCAAGTGCAGAAACACACCTGGATGATGATAACATTTATGTAAATGTTTAAAATCCTCAAAGCAATATTATAAATATATTTTGGGTGCAAAAATGGTATTAAAAGTATTAAAACATGATGGAAAAGACACAAAACCAACTTCACAATTGTGGCTGCTATTCTGAATGGAGACCAGTATTTATTCTGTTTTCAGGGCATGGGATTCTTGTAGCAAATGGGTAGTGTAGATCTGGACTCCAGATTCATTAGGAATAAAGGTTGAGGTACCCATTTTGGGGTAGGATTTTGTTCTCTTTAACTAAGCTAAGTATTAATATAATCTTCCTTTCCTGCCCTCTGAACCCCCAGGAGGGAGCTTTTCTGGAGCTCTCTGCACTGGAGTTGTTCGCATGCAGGGGTCTCAGTTTCAGCTTCTTGCGTCAGGCAGTCAAATGCCATCTTCCGTTTTAAGAGTCTCCTGTTATTTTTAAAATAGCTTTGTTGAGATATTATAATCCACGTACAATAAATGTCCCTGTGTCCCTTGGAAATTCTACCCCTTGTCTCTCCTTGCCCTCCTGCATTTCCCATCTCTTTTTCCAATCAAAACTGTCCTGATTTCTGTCACTATAAGTTGGGTTGAATTTTTTAGCATTTTATATAAATACATTCATATAGAAAGTACTCTTTTTGTCTGGCTTTATGTAATTATTTTGAGATTCATCTAAATTACAGTGTATATCTATTTTCAGTCTTTTTTATTATTGAGTTGTATTCCACTGCATAGATATGCTATAGTTTACCTATTAGCCTGTTGATGGGCATTTGGGTTGTTTTCAGTTTTGGGCTATTAGATATAAATCTGCTGTAAACATTCATGTATAAGACTTTGTATGAACATATATTTCCTCGTCTTCACACTAAATACCTAGTAGTAGAATGACTGGATTACATGGTAGATGTATATTTACCTCTTTGAGAAACTATCAAACAATTTTTCAAAGTGTTTGTACCACTTTACATTCCTACCAGCAGCATATGAAAATTTCAGTTCCTCCATATTCTTGACAACACTTGGTGTCATTAGTCCTTTTAATTTTAGCCATTCTAAGAGGTGTTGTAGCAGTATCTCTTAGAGGTTTTCATTTGCATTTACCTAATAATGTATAATGTTGAGCAGCTTTTCATGTACTTATTTGCCTTTCAGTTATTTTCTATAGTCGAGAGTCTGTTCATGGTTTTTGCCTTTTTAAAAATTGGATTGTTTTTGTATTGATAAATTGTGAGTGATTTTTAAAAATATTCTGGATCAAAGTCCTTTATCAGATATGAACTTTGCAACTATTTTCCACCAGTCTGTAGATTGTCTTTCATTCTCTTTACATTGTCTTTTGAAGAGCAGAAGATTTAATTTGGATTAAGTCCAATTTATCAGTTTGTTCTTCCATGGCTTGTACTTTTGACATATTTAAGAATCTTAGCTTCATTGAAGATCAAAAATTTTCTCCTTTGTTTTCTTCCAGACACTGTGTAATTTTAGATTTTACATCAGATATTATGCCCATTTTGAGTTAATTTTTATATTTAGTGCAAAGTATGGCCTAAAGCTCCTCATTGTTTGTCATATGGTTATCCATTTGTTCCAGCACTATTTGTTGAAAGGACTATCCTTTCTCCACTGTCTTGTCTTTGAATCTTTGTTCCAAATCAGTTGTCCTTATATGTGTGGGTCTTTTTCTGAACTCTTCATTCTGTTCTATTGATCTATTAATCTATTTTTACAACAATACCTTATTTTCTTAATTACTGTAGCTTTATAGTAAGTCTTTAAATCAGGTAGTGTTAATCTTCTAAATATGTTTTTCTTTTTTGAAATTGTTTGGATCCTTTATCCTAGATCCTTTTCATTTATACATGAGCTTAAAAATGTTTCTCAATTTATATTCTCCCTTCTCTGCCAAAACTCCCCACATGTACTTTTTCATCTGGTAATGTACTGTATAAAAATCTTTATATATTAACTTCTTCTTCTATTTATGATGAGGTCACTTATATCACACAACCCCTGCTGTCATGAACTACCATAAATTAAAAAAAAAAAAACAGTAATATAACTGTTTGAGGCATTGGGGAACCACAAAGAAAGCCAGGATTTAGGGGATCAGATCGAGACAGACAAGAGCATAAAACCTTAACAGGCATATAATTGGAGTCCCAATAGGAGGGAAGAGAGAGAATAGGACAGAATTGATACTTGAAGAGAGAATGGCTGAGAACTTTCCAAAATAGAAAAAAAAAATCAAACCACAGATTAAAGAAGCTCTATAAACCCAAACCTGGATAAATGGAAAGAAAATTACTCCTAATCCATCATAGTGTAGCTTCTGAAACACCAAATCAAAGATATAGTTTGACAACAGTGACAGAAAATAGGCACATTACCTTCAAAAGAGGTGCATTAAGACAAGAAACCACTTTTTAAATTAGGAATAATAGAAGAAAAAAGAAAGGGAATTTTAAAGCATTGAAAGAAAACAACTGAAAATTTAGAATTTTGTATCCAATGAAATATTTCTTTAAAAATGAAGGGGAAATAAAGAAATTTCAAAACAACAATAGCAGGAAGAGTTCATCACCAGCAGAATGGCATTCACATATTAAGTGAGTTATTTAAACAGAAGGAGAGTGATAGCAGATGGAAGCACAGTAATGTAGAAAGGAATTAGGAAAACCAGAAACACAAATGTGTGTTTGTGTTTGTGTGGTAAATACAGAGGCACACTGCATATTTAAAACAACAACAATACTATTTTGCACAGGTTAAAATATATGTAGATTTAGAGTACGTGTTAATAGTCACACAAAAGAAAGAGGGCAGTAAATGGAGTTTAAGTGTTAAAGAGTCCTTGCATTGTCTGGGAGGTTGTAAAAGTAATAATTTAAAGTAAATGTTAATAAGTCAAGGATACATATTATAATCTCCAGTATAACTCTAAATGGATAATGAAAGCATGTAGAAATAATAAGTTAATGAAGAAGGAAAAATTGAATAATAGAAAAGTACTTAATCCAAAAGAATGTAAGAAAGAAACAAGAGAATGGAAATCAGACAATGGAAAGAAAGAACAAAGAATAATACAGTAGGGGTATATCCTTGTCTTAGTCTGTTTAGGCTTCTATAATTAAAATAATATAAACTGGGTGGCTTCTAACTAACAGAAATTTATTTCTCATAGTTATGGAGACTGGGAAGTCCAAGATCAAGGTGCTGCCAAATTTGAAGCCTGGTGGTGGCCTGCTGCCTAGGTGGCCGTCTTTTTGATGTGACTCACAAAGCAGGAGGGATGAGGGATGGTTCTAGGGCCTCTTGATAAGGACATTAATCCCATTCTTTAAGGCTCTGCCCTGATGACCCATTCACCCTCAAAGCTCCATCTCCAATACCATCACACTGGGGTTAGGTTTCAATATACAGATTTTGGAAGGACACAAACATTCAGAACATAGCAGTCCACCCTTGGCTTTCCAAAATTCATGTCCTTCTAACATCCAAAGTACATTCATTCCATACTAATAGTCCCCAGAATCTTAACTAGTTCCAGCATCAACTCAAAAATGTGAAGTCCAAAGTCACATTTAAATATCATCTAAATCAGATATGGTTGTGACTCAAGGTACAATTCATTCTAGGGCAAATTGCTCTTCAGATATGAACCTGTGAAACTGGGCATGGTATGTGCTTCCAAAATACAACAGTGGGACAGGAATTTCCCTTTCCATTCCAAAGGGAAAATAGGAAAGAAGAAATGAGTAATAGGTGCTGCCCAAGCCCAAAACCCAACAGGACAAACAATATTAAATCATAAGGCTCAAGAATAATCCTCTTCGTCTTGATGTCCCACCTGTTGGACACACTGGGATGGCAGACCTGGCCCCACAGTTTTGGGCAGCCCCATCCCTGTAGCAGCTCTGTGCCTGGTTGTGCCCTTGCTCCAGGGGGCTGGGGTCACATGCTGGTTGCTCTACTCTACTCTTCTGGGCCAAGGGAGAGGCCTTCCTCCTACAGCTCCCCTGAGCATCGTCCTAACAGACTCTGTCGTGCGTCTACACCTGCTGGGGCTTTTACACTCTGGGCCTCTGGTGGGAGAGGCAGCCCTGATGATCTCCGAGCTGACTTCCGGGTCATTTTTCCATTGTCTTAGACCATAGGCCTTGGCTTTTATCTAGCTGGCTAATATCCTTATCAGAACACCCTTGGGTTCTCTCTGGGCAGGCTTTCTCACTCTTTTCCAAATGGACGGGCTGAGAATTTTCCAAATCTTTAAGTTCTGCTTCCATTTGATTAACAATTTCTACCTTTAAATTATTTCTCTCTTCTCAAATTTTACTATAAGCCATCAAAGGAACCAGACTGCTTCTTTAATACTTTGCTTAGATATTTCCTCAGCCAAATATTTAATTTCATCACTCACAAGTTTACCTGCCACAAAACACTAGGGCATGAACACAATGCATGCAAGTTCTTTGCCACTTTATAACAAAGATGGCCATTCTTTCAGTTTGCGATAGCATGTTCTTCTTTTCTGCCTGTGACCACACCAGGATGGCCTTTACTGTCCATATTTCCACCCATATTCTGTCCAGGGGCACTGCTCTACTCTTCTTTCTGAGCCCTCATGGGAATCACTTTTAAAGTTCTGCTCAGGGCACCACCGTAGGCTTTTTTTAGCATGCACCTGCTGGTAGTTTGGTGCTTCCTTTAAGTGAGAAGGTGAAAATTCTTGACTTAATAAGGAAAGAAAAAAATATTATATGCTGAGGTTGTTAAGATGTACAGTAAAAATGAATCTTCTATCTGAAATTGTGAAGGAAAAAAAATTCATGCTAGTTTTGCTGTCACACCTCAAAATGTAAAATTTATAGCCACAGGGCATGCTAGTGCTTAGTTAAGATGGAAAGGCAATACATTTGAGAGTGGAAGAACAGAAATGTGTTCCAATTGAAGGCATGTGGGTTTGGTGCTATGTCAGGTTCAGGCATCCACTTGGAATGTATCCCCCATGGAGAAGGGGGGACTGTTGTATTTCTGGCCCCACAGGCTACCCACCCCCTTACTTTAGGCCTCCTTCTAAGAATCTCAGGCTCTCTTCTCTAAAATGCATCATAAAGGGCCAGAAATGCACTTTATTTGGGCTTTGCCTGCTTTTATGGAAGGGAAGTTTAATTCAGTGTTTTAATTTGCTGGTTCTCCCAAAGGGAAGGTGGATGGAAAAAATAGGAATTGGAGAAAACCAATATTTTGTTTATTTCATTCGATTCTCAAAGGAACTGGTGAGGTGCCTAAGATGATTTCCCCTTTATAGAAGAAGAATTCAAGGTCCAGGGAGATCACAACATTGGAGCCCAAGTCTGCCCCTGCCCTGCCTTCCCTGACAGCCCCACGCTGTGGCTGAAGCACAGTGCTCCTTAGCCGCAGAACTGGGAACGTGTGTGAGTCAGGATACAGTGCTCAACAACTTGCAAAGTTTGATGGAACCTACATCAAGTCATGGTTCCCTAAAAGGCTTTCAGAAAGTCTGTCTTTATTAGTCGAGTTTTTACTTACACATATTTTTAGAAAGCATGAAAGTATCTCAAATTATTATTACCATTGTTTATTGGACACTGACAATCTTCTAGCCTGTGTTCACTGTGTTCAGTGTAACGTGTAATTTGGTGTGCACGTAATTTCAAATTACATTAGCCCATTTGTAGTATGGTGTTGAATAAATGGAATGGAAGCCTCAACTACATTTTTTTCCATTTAAAATAGATCAGTAACACCTTAACTTTGTTTTTCTTAAATTCAGTTCTTAACAGGAGAGCTTTTTATTATTTCAGGTGGAGTGACGTTACACTACTGGAGGGAAGAAAATAATTTTTAGGAATGCTGTTCTCCGTTGGTTCCAAGGCCAGTTTACTCGTGCGGGGGGGGGGGGGGCGGCGGTCGGGTCAGCGGAGCGCAGTCGCAGCTGCGCCATCCCTGCACTTCCCGGCGCGCGGGAGGGACCCGCGGGGACGCGAGCTGCAGACTCCGGGCAGACGCGGCGAGGCAGACGCTCGGCCGGCAGGCGACCCAGTCTACTCGCGCCGGCAGACTCCTCTCCTGACCGCGCCAGGAAAGGCAGATGCTTTCCCTGGGCCAGCCAGGTAAGGTGAAGATTGCTGTTGAGCTTGCGGTTACTGAGGGCGCACAGAACCCAGCGGGACAGAAGCTTGCCCCTGCGGAATTCGGTGGGGTGACCCGGCTCTGCCAGGGGTGTCCTAAAAGAGGGGAGACGGGTTTGCATTTTTCCTAAAAAAGAAAGGAGTCTTCTCTCTAGCACTTCGTTTGATGTGATTCAACTGGTCGAAATGATGTTTCAACAGGTAGCAGAGAGCGCTCACGTGGGGTAGATTTGGGGCGCCGGGGCACTTTCCACCCCTGGGGACTGCGCCTCTCCCGAAAGCCGCACGTCGACGAGCCTAACCTGTGCTTTCCATTCCGCTTTCCAGCCCCGTGAGTCCTGAGTGACAGTGGGCTGTGGAGTGGCCGGGAACGTGCCTCCTCTAGAGAAACCAGAGACGGACTAGGAGTGCCCGAAGCGAGAGTCCGGCACGGGTCCGTGCCACCACGGGCTTTGGGACCGCGGAGCCCCGCCGGGCGGCCGCAGAGGACGCGGGGTCGTCAGCTCCCCTGCCTCGCTGAGATGCTCAATGCCTCGTTCCTGGAGCCCGGGCCCGCGAACGCATCCTGCGGGGGCCAGGCGCTCAGCTGCGCCAACGCGTCCAGCCCCGCGCCGCTGCCTCCGCCGCTGGCCGTGGCGGTGCCGGTAGTCTACTCGGTGATCTGCGCGGTGGGGCTGGCGGGCAACTCCGCGGTGCTGTACGTGCTGCTGCGGGCACCCCGCATGAAGACCGTCACCAACCTGTTCATCCTCAACCTGGCCATCGCCGACGAGCTGTTCACGCTGGTGCTGCCCATCAACATCGCCGACTTCCTGCTGCGGCGGTGGCCCTTCGGGGAGATCATGTGCAAGCTCATTGTGGCCATCGACCAGTACAACACCTTCTCCAGCCTCTACTTCCTCACCGTCATGAGCGCCGACCGCTACCTGGTGGTGCTGGCCACCGCCGAGTCGCGCCGGGTGGCTGGCCGCACCTACGGCGCCGCGCGCGCGGTGAGCCTGGCCGTGTGGGGGCTCGTCACCCTGGTCGTGCTGCCCTTCGCTGTCTTCGCCCAGCTTGACGACGAGCAGGGCCGGCGCCAGTGCGTGCTGGTCTTCCCGCAGCCCGAGGCCTTCTGGTGGCGGGCGAGCCGCCTCTACACGCTCGTGCTGGGCTTCGCCATCCCGGTGTCCACAATCTGCGTCCTCTATACCACCCTGCTGTGCCGGCTGCGCGCCATGCGGCTGGACAGCCACGCCAAGGCCCTGGAGCGCGCTAAGAAGCGGGTCACCTACCTGGTGGTGGCGATCCTGGCCGTGTGCCTCCTCTGCTGGACGCCCTACCACCTGAGCACCGTGGTGGCGCTCACCACCGACCTCCCGCAGACGCCGCTCGTCATCGCCATCTCCTACTTCATCACTAGCCTGAGCTACGCCAACAGCTGCCTCAACCCCTTCCTCTACGCCTTCCTGGACGACAGCTTCCGCAGGAGCCTCCGCCAGCTGATCGCCTGCCGCCCCGCCGCCTGACGCCCCCCGCGCCGCGCTCCCGCCCCGGCCCCGCCAGCCCCGGCCGGCGCACGGGGAGCCGGCGCCCGCGGCCACGGCGCGTGCCCGACAGGCGCCCTCAGCCTCCCCAGGAGACTTGCCTGGGCCTCACCCCTGACCTAATGCATTGGAAGCGCCGCGGCTGCCCCCCCCCAATTTGACTTTGCCCAGCCCTCCATGTGATGCCAGTACAGGCCCAGTGAGGACCCCTGCGACTGCGAACCCACACCGACCACTCCTTAACGCTCAAGGGCACGCGTCAACCCCCGACCTTGGCACGGGGCGAGTAGGGTGGAGGAGGAGGGCGGTATTGCTGGGAAGAAGCGCCCCCTCCTCACGCTTCTCCAGGCTCCGGGGCTGTAGATGGAGCCCTGGGCGCCATCGCGGGGAGGCCGGGGATGCCGCCCCCACCCCGCGCCTTCGCGCTTCAGTCTGCTCCTCCCTGTCTGCTTCCGGGCAGCGACTGTCGGGCCGGGTCCTCCTCGGCGCGCTCTGGCCGCCAGAGAAGACGGTCAGGGCGCCAGCGTGCCGCGCGGCCCCTCCGGGAAGCGCCGGAGCGCGAGGGAGCCGCCGCCCAGGCCGCCGGCGCCGCGACTGGGGGACGAACGGCGCGGGGCCCCGCGGGTGCGCGCGGTGTGGGGTGCCGTGGAGGCGGCTGGAGCCCGGCAGACGCTGCCCAGAGTAGGACGAGCATAGCGATACTTTGCCCTCTCTGTCCCAGCCCCTGCTCTCCTCGCCTTTCCTCTTCTCTCCCCTGAAAATGCTCGGTGCAGCGGGCTCTGCCCACCCGCCGGCCGGCTCGGAGGGGCCGCAGCGGGCAGAGTCGGCCCGAGCGCCGGCGCGGGAGCCAGGCTGCCTGCGCGCGCTGAGTCCGCGCTGCTCGTGTGAGCTGTCCAGGCCGGCACCCCTCCGCCTCAGCCGGCCTCTCCTTCGACTTAGACCAGTTTGCTGTAATGTCTGTGTGAGCGCTGTCTTTCGGGACTGAGAACTCATAAATAATACAGGTGTGCTCATCTCACAAGCAACCGTGAGGATCAGATAAGGAAAAGGACCTCGGGCCCCTTCCTCCCCTTCTCCTCTATGCCTCGCCTCTGGGGGACAGCGCGAGCCGGGGCGACTGGCCCTCAGACCTCCCCCCTCGGACTCCTTTTCCCGGGAGCTGTGGAGCGCGTGGCTTCATTCCTTACCTCGGCCGGCACCCACGGGTAGCCCGTGTAGACCTGGCAAATACCCGGTTCTCATCTCAAGGGAGACCGAGCAGCATCTTCCCTTTATCTTATCTTTACTTGGGGAGACAGAAGTGGACTCAGAGAGAGGACCGCACTTGGGTTCGCAGATCCTCTGCCCTTTACACCTGAGACAAGAGGGCGGAACATTAACCAGACTCTAATGATCGGTTATAGTGTTTTAAGAGGTATTTATTATTCTTTGGAATGAATTCCAAACAGGAGTGGACATCTCTAAAAATGTCTGTCCCTATGGGGAGGCTCAGTGCTGTGTGTGAAACAGAGCGAGTGTTGCAGCAGGTTTTGTTTGCCTAGTTTGGCACCGTCAATCAATTTCTCACTTACTTAGTTTTTTTTGTTTGTTTTGTTTTTTGTTTTTGAGACAGAGTCTCACTCTGTTGCCCAGGCTAGAGTGAGTGCCGTGGCGTCAGCCTAGCTCACAGCAACCTCAAACTCCTGGGCTCAAGCAATCCTGCTGCCTCAGCCTCCCGAGTAGCTGGGACTACAGGAATGTGCCACCATGCCCGGCTAATTTTTTCTATAGATATTAGTTGGCCAATTAATTTCTTTCTATTTATAGTAGAGATGGGGGTCTCGCTCTTCCTCAGGCTGGTTTTGAACTCCTGACCTGGAGGAATCCACCCCCCTCAGCCTCTCAGAGATCAATTATTTAGTTTTAAAATACTTTTTAGGAAATATATGGAAGGAAAAAACTCTCCCTTGAGGGGTGGGGAGCAAATTAACTCCCTCTTTGCTTTTGGTGAATGAGACTTGCTTCCTTAGCTCTCAGCATTGTTAGGAACATTGAGATAATTCATAGCTATTAGTTTAGAAGATGTAAATTTGGAAACCTTCTGCCTTCAGTGGCAAATAATAGTAAATTGTTCAAAATAAAGTTTTTCATCTCCAGTGCATTTTGAATGGGCCTGGGGCATTTGAGTAGGCCTCTGCAGGAGGGCTTCAGAGGCCTGGAATTCATTTTAGTATCTTTCACATTGCTAGGAAACATTCTATTGATTTTATTTAAAACACTTAAAATTGTTTTATGAATCCTCTGTAATGTTTCAAACTTGAACTTTTAAATTTAGAGTAACCTCTAAGTTATCTAAGGTTAAGGACAAAAAATAAAGTAGACATTTGGGCACAAATATGGCCAGATGTGATCATCTGGATTTGAACCTTAATCTGTCCTAATAAACTCAGAACTGGACACAGATGAGGGAGAGCTGAGTGTTCCATCTGGCCACTGCATCATTCTGACTCTAAATTGACCTGGAGCCTATCTGGGATCTATGGAGATGACTCCTGTTGTCCACAGCAAGACATGGGTTGGCATTTTAGTATGCATGTGGGATCAGTTTCACCCAGGCTTTCTAAATCATTGGATAAACTGTTGTATCACTATTTCTAGGTTGTTGTCCTTCATATGAGCACGCATAAGCCCAGGTTGTATGTCTCCAACTTCCTTTGCATGTCTTAAGGTATAGGTAGAATAAATATGCAAAAAGCCAGACACAAGTAGAATTTATTTGCATCATTTTATTGCAGTTTTTAATGATGTGTTGAATTCTTGAAGTCTTTGTGTAAATTATATTGTTTGTCTTTTACCACTTCAAATATTTTAAAATGTCTGTTTGGTTTTACTTAATTTAGTACAGTTATGTAATCTATGTGCTTATGTTTGCTCTTGAGAAACGCAAAAATTCTGCTAGTCCATTGCCTGGAGCTCAGTTTAAAATAAAAGCTAAAACATTTTATGTGATAAGTGAATATTCTATTTCCTGAGACTGTGGTATCCACAATTCATTCAACTAAGCATTTATGCATTATTAGCTTTTAAAAATACTGCCTTCATTGGAAAATTATATAGTGAATAACTAATGAATAAATGGAAATATTTGACAGGACAAGATTAAGAATGACCTCCCACCCACCTTTTAATTGGGTTGATTGTGAAAATGATGCAGAACTACTGATTGACACAGATTCTGGAACTTACACTGGGCAAGGAAAGGATAATATGCTTTGATCATACAATCACAAACCTAATTTCTTGAATATTTGAGCAGCTGTGTGGAGGGGGTGAGAAGGGAATAAAAATTGTTTAAATTACAAGCATGCACATTGCTATTTCAGTTAGAAGTGTGCAGAAACATGGCACAGATATGTGCAAGGTGGAGAATCTTACTTGAAAAACCCCACAGACTTATTATATACCCACCTTCCTTAGCAACATTCTGGGAAAACAATGATGACAAACATTAACCTGCCACAGACAGTAATCGTCTATGAGTATGCATATTAAGAAAGAGATCAGAGAATTCTGCCCAGATGTCCTTTTATTACCACAGCTTTGGGTCTGACACTTTGGTCCCATTTTGCATATAAAGAAAATGAGGTACCAGAAGTGGATCGGTTTAGCCAGGCCCACAGACACCAAAGAAGACCAATCAGAGCCATCCAGGATGTCTCATTCTATTTGGCAGAGATGGAATTGGTTGCAGTATGTAATTTGGAAATGTTAGGTTGTAGAAAACATTGATACCTCTTGAATATTTAATGGATCAAGCAAGTATACCTACTATTATTACATCATGTGAGATAAAGGGAGGGTAAGATATAATAACAAAACTTCAATACCAACTCAGAGCCTTACAAAGTATATGGGGTTGTTAAAAGACTTATTAGAATGAAAGTCCCTACCAGAGCTGGTGCACAAAGGCGCCATGTGCATGGCAGTCTCCATGCTTCGTGCGTGCGGGGTCGTGCTCCAGATGCACTGTATACATAAAATACAACGTTAATGGCGCCCATTTATGTAGAATGGAGTTTTGCAATAAATGACACTGTCTTTGAATTTAGGGCAAGGTATATTTATTTGTTTATACCATATCTCATTGAGTTATATGATGACATCATATCACATCAATTAAGAGGGAAAAAAAACACAGGAAAAGGGAAGCAAAGTTAAAATGATTCTTTCAGAAACTGTTAGAATAGATGAACTGCAGGCTTTCCGCAGCCCACAACAGGATTTCTCTTTTGACACACGCTGGCAGCGGCGAGGGCCTCGTGCAGGACTGCACCAGACCACAGGCCCTGGCGGCCACGGCCTAGGGAGCGGCTCAGCATCCCTCTGTGGAATCTGCGACCTCTCACAAAGACTGTGCCATGGAAGGTCATGCTGCCTCCGTGCTGAGGTGTCCCAAGGACTGGTGCTAATGACTGCAATAATCAAGCCACCGTGGCACACCACAGAAAAAAGGGGTGGAATTTCACTATTGAATGGAATGTAGAAAACCATGTGGGAGAAATTGCGAGTGTTCCCAAAGGTGAGGGGCTTGTCATGTATGCACGCTAAATAGTAACAACAAAATGGGTATTTTAAATGAGTCATCCATTTGGCAAAGTAGCTTACTTAGGTTGCAATGAATCACCTGGTACAGGAAAAAAGACTAGCCTTACTCAGTCTAGGCGGTATGAATGGAGCAACAAATTTAAATAGACGTCAACATCTACACCTGTAAAAGTACTGAATATATTAGCCACATGTCCCCACGTAATACTGTTTTGATTCTCTTAACTCCTCAATTCCAATAAAAATACCACTCCCTATGCTACATTTCTACTTGTTCACTTTACAGAGGGATTCCAGGGGTTCTAGTTAAAAGGGAGTTTCTCACATAATTCCTAAAGAAATTGCTTCTTGGTTTTATCATTACAATTTGTTATAATGATTGAAGATTACAGTATATCTTTAAACTCATTTATTTATAATACAAATGTATTTTAAATGTACAAAGTATGTTAAGTAATGAGGTTTCTTGTGATTTTTCTACTTCCAGTTGTAAAGAACTCATCTACATAACTTGTCTATTGAATCTTTCAAATGACAATGAAAACAATAATCCATTCAACTTTTTGGATGGACTGTCATTTACAAATTTTCAGCTCTATTTGTGTTTAACTTTTTGTGTTTGAAATAGGTTAGTTTTTTTCCCATTTTTTAGACAAGGGGTCTCAGACAAGGGATCTCTGTTGCCCAGGCTAGTCAGGCAATCCTCCTGTCTCAGCCTCTCCCAAGTAACTAGGACTACAAGTGTGCCCCCCATACCCAGCTCGAAATAGTTTAATTTTTATCAAAGAATTGCATCGGCATGATTTATAGTTTTAAAACTCTGATTGTACTAGAAGACTTCTTTTTGCTGTATTTTTTTTTTTTTGGCTTTTCCTTTTTTTATTTATTTTTTATTTTAGTGTATTATGGGGGTACAAGTGTTAAGGTTACATATATTGCCCATGACCCCCTCCCCCCTCAAGTAAGAGCTTCAAGCGTGTCTATCCCCCAAACGTTGCACATCTTGCGCGTTGTGGTTGTATATACCCATCCCCTCCTACCCCCTCCCACCCTCCTGACACTCGATAAATGTTGCTCCTATATGTCCACTTAGGTGTTGATCTGTTAATACCAATTTGCTGGTGAGTACATGTGGTGCTGGTTTTTCCATTCTTGAGATACTTTGCTTAGTAGAATGGGTCCCAGCTGTATCCAGGAATATATAAGAGGCGCTATATCACCGTTGTTTCTTAAAGCTGAGTAGTACTCCATGGTATACATATACCACATTTCATTAATCCACTCATGAATTGATGGGCACTTGGGTTGTTTCCACAGCTTTGCAATTGTGAATTGTGCTGCTATAAACATTTGAGTGCAGGTGTCTTTTTCATAAAGTGACTTTTGTTCTTTTTTTTTTTTTTTTTTTTTTTTTTGATAAGAGCCCCAGTGTTAATATAAAGTGACTTTTGATCTTTTGGGTAGATGGAAAACTTCTTATAATTGGCCGTCCCTTGCCCAGTCCTAACAGCCCCGAGTCCCTCTCAGAGCTACTTTAACTGTTTACTCTGGAATTTACCTCCTTATTGCTAAATTATAGGTTTATATTTCAATATTTTAATTAGTTAATTTTACACATTATAATTGGAAAGGTTTGGGGGAGGGGCTGTTGGCACTTTTGAAAGCTAGCAGTGTTCCAGGGACCTCTCCACACATCCTGTTAGACTCTTACTTCCTTCCTCCCTCTATTTTTGTTCCGGCACTTGCTTCCTGTCCTCTGCAGCACCTGGGATTTGTCCAGCGCGTCTGTGGGACCAATTTCTCCAGAGTGAGAAGTTCCAGTCCCCTGCAGGGCGGGCAGCGGGGTGTGCCTGGCGGCGTGGGTCAGACGGGCGGTCTCACCATTCTTCATGCACACTTCCTTCAGCCTCCCCGTCTGTGCCCTGCGCCCCCAGCTCCCGTGGGCATGCGGGTCCTCTGGGGTGCTCTGGCGCAGTCAGAGGGGATGGGGTTGGTGAGTCCCTCGGAGACACGTCTCCATTCTGCTGCTCGCTGCCTCTCCCTCTGCCTCTGGCCTCTCGGGATCTCACCTCTCACCCCCGCCGTCGCTCAGCCACTCTCTCTGTCCATTTACAACATTTCCGTCATGCTAGTATAGTAGAGTTTTAAGAGAAAATAACAAGCAGCGTGTAACTGCGCCATTTTAAACTGGAGTGAGTGAGTGAGTGTGTGTGTGTGTGTGTGTGTGTGTGTGTGTATGTATAAAACAGGTTTGATGAAATGTTAGTGAACCTTCTTCTTGGCCTAGAGGAACTCAGGCAGAAATCCATTACTTGGAAGAATCTTAGTGTATGAAGTAGATATGGCATGCAGATGTCACGAAATGCCTGGGAATGAAATGATAAATTGAAGCAATCTAAAACACTAAGTCTCTCTGACAACGCGCACTCTGAGATGCATATTTGGAGACACGGACGCGCATCTGTGAGGACGTCGCCTGCGGCAGGACCGTCCCCCTCAGTCCAGCACCCCAGGCCGGCGGGGCGACCGCAGCAGTCTCCGTGCGCCGCCGCCTTTGAGACCCACCGAGTCAGACTCTCCGGGTGGCGGCCGCCTTTGAGACCCACCGAGTCAGACTCTCCGGGTGGCGGCCGCCTTTGAGACCCACCAAGTCAGACTCTCCGTGCGCCCGCCGCCTTTGAGACCCACCAAGTCAGACTCTCCGTGCGCCAGGCCGCCTTTGAGACCCACCAAGTCAGACTCTCCGTGCGCCCGCCGCCTTTGAGACCCACCAAGTCAGACTCTCCGTGCGCCCGCCGCCTTTGAGACCCACCAAGTCAGACTCTCCGGGTGGCGGCCGCCTTTGAGACCCACCAAGTCAGACTCTCCGTGCGCCAGGCCGCCTTTGAGACCCACCAAGTCAGACTCTCCGTGCGCCAGGCCGCCTTTGAGACCCACCGAGTCAGACTCTCCGTGCTCCAGGCCACCTTTGAGACCCACCGAGTCAGACTCTCCGTGCGCCAGGCCGCCTTTGAGACCCACCAAGTCAGACTCTCCGTGCTCCAGGCCACCTTTGAGACCCACCGAGTCAGACTCTCCGTGCGCCAGGCCGCCTTTGAGACCCACCAAGTCAGACTCTCCGTGCGCCCGCCGCCTTTGAGACCCACCAAGTCAGACTCTCCGTGCGCCGCCGCCTTTGAGACCCACCAAGTCAGACTCTCCGTGCGCCGCCGCCTTTGAGACCCACCAAGTCAGACTCTCCGTGCGCCGCCGCCTTTGAGACCCACCGAGTCAGACTCTCCGGGTGGCGGCCGCCTTTGAGACCCACCGAGTCAGACTCTCCGGGTGGCGGCCGCCTTTGAGACCCACCGAGTCAGACTCTCCGGGTGGCGGCCGCCTTTGAGACCCACCAAGTCAGACTCTCCGGGTGGCGGCGAGCAGCGGCCTTGCTAGCGCCCGGGCGGACCCCAGAAGGAGACCCGCGAGTGCAGCCACTCGGGCGGCACAGCTCTGCGGACAGGAGCATACGCACCTGCCTGTGTGGTATTAGTGTGGTAAAAGTGCAGGCACCTGACTCGATTTTATTTTCTCACCTGTCGACAATTATCAGTGATTCTGAGCCTGCTTTTAACTGATCTCTTTCAGAAGCTTGCACTTTTTCTTGCCTGATTATTAAGTTATAATTTATAATACGTGACTATCGTGGGTAACAAGTAGTATCTAAAATATCAAAATATTGATTATTTAGACTTTCCAGGACACAGGCTTCAGGCTTCTCTTGATGGTAGAATTTTACTTTCAAAAAAATCATGTAAGAATTATTTCTTTGGTCTGTTGGCATGCTTGAAAACTCTGTTGTTGTTTTTTTCTCCTGCCATTAATATATTGAAATAGAAAGAATCCTCAAAAATAAACATTCTCTTTGTGAGTAACAGTTTATACCCAGTGAGTAACAAAGGAAACTGGTTAAATTAATTCTATGTTATTCTCAGTAGGGGGAGCCACGTGGATAAAACAACCCTACAGGAGCTACCATAGTGCAACTCTACTTACGGTTTTGTAAAAAGTGGACTTGCCTGCCCCCACAGGACGACTCATGCACAGAACTCTGACTTTGCAGTTGGAGACAGAAAATTAGCATATGGTCATTGGAAAATTTCAAAAAAAAATATTGACTTTCTTTTCAGTTGCTGGGTTCCTATCTTTCTATAGGTTTCTTTTTTTTTTTTTTTTTTTTTTTGGTTATTTAGATCAAAAATATTTATTACAAGTAGATTCCCTTTTCCCATATTAAAAAGAGAACATAGGACTAGAAACATTCAGAGAATGGAAACCAGATTAAACCCATTCCAAAGTCCATTATCAACTTAGGTATCTCTAAATAAAAAGATATTTTAGAACTTAAAATTAGAGAAACCTATACACAATTTAGACAAAGGAAAAGAAAAAATGATCCTTCATATTTTACAGTCTTTAATTAAGCACATAAAACTGTACTATTTGATATATTTCTCCATGAACTTTTTGTGAAATTCAGATCGCAATGTATCATTTACAAATCTTTTGTCTTTCTTCTGATCATCTACACCTTTTGCACAGTTCTTGAAGACAACATCATCATCCCACCTTCTTTTAACTTTGAAGTTGGCCTGAGGCTGGGATGGGCCAGTGAGATTAAGGAGGGGATTTCCACTCAGAATGTTCTCCATACGAATCCTTTCTTCTTCAGCTTTTTGCTCTTGTTCCTTTCTGGCTTGCTCTTCAGCTCTTTCTTTTTTAATTTTTTCTAGTTCTGCAAGAAGAGCTGCAGTATCATCATCATCACTCTCTTCTTCAAAATCTTCATCTTCCTCATCTGTTAGAGGGTCATCTGCATCAAGGTTGGCAGCAGGAATCTGGTCTAATCGAGGCTTTTTCGACACTGAAGAGGAGGTTGTATGTTCTCGGGTTGGACGATCTCTATTTTTCTCTCTAGCAGCAGCTCGCTCTCTCTCTTCCAACTCTCTTCTGAAGTCACGGTTACGAACCTCTTCAGGAGCATCCTGAGTAGTCTGTCTGTATTTTATCTTTGTATGAGAGGGTAGGTCTCTGCTTGAATACTGCTTTGAGAGTTGGCTCAAATCACCTTCCCCTTTTCCCCTGCCACCTCTCGCAGGTTCAAAAGTTGGCCTGGCTGCTGTTGTCATCTTTTATGTTTGGCCGAGGTCCGATGCAGCAGCCTCCGGAGATCATACAGAAGCAAGTTAGGACTCCTCTATAGGTTTCTTAATGATTATTTTTTTAGTGGCATGGTATGCCACAGAGAGTGAAAATGTAATAATAGCCTTTGCCATTTCTCTGTTGCTGTTCCTCTATTGCTCCCATTTTAAACATTTTTTTTCCTCATTACTATAATGGGATCTTCATGCATCTGTTTTATCTTGGTTTTAAAGTCATTGTCTTAGGGTATGCCTAGACATGGAATTACTCCTTCACCTTCTCACAGCTGAGCGCCCCTCACCCCAGCCATAGGGAAGGGGTGTGTCTCCAGCCAAACATCAAGTGCATCACGTGGCTCTTGGTTCCTTTTCTTTTCGCCTTCTCAAGGGCTTATTTCTTTTGGGTCCTCCTTCTCTTCTAAATTATCCACATCTGCCTCCTACTGCAAAATGTTTATTATGTTATTGGTACTTGTGGGAGATCAAAATACATCACTCCAAAATATGTCACTTTGGTGTAAAGATTATTTTGAGCTGAAGGCAATTGAGAAAGAGAAGATACCAGTAAAAAACCTCTCTGCTCCCCCATTTGCCTAAAAGCAGGCTTAGATTTCTTAATCTCCGGAGACAACACATAGAGGGGTCCTCAAACCTTTTAAACAGGGGACCAGTTCACTGTCCCTCAGACCGTTGGAGGGCAGGACTATAGTTTAAAAAAACTATGAACAAATTCCTATGCATACTGCACATACTTTATTTTGAAGTAAAAAAATAAACGGGCTAAAACACCCGCATGTGGCCCGAGGCCTGTAATTTGAGGACGCCTGACATAGACTCTTATCAACTGAGAAATCCACCAGAGGAATCTACATAACAAACCTTGCTAAAACAACCTTTTTCTTCCATTAATTTCTCCCCATAGATTTACTTTTTCAGTTTATTGCCCCTAAAAGTCTACCCCATTTTCCTTTGTCTTGTCACTTTTCTGTAAGTTTATTGTTCTTTGTTGAAATAGCATGTGAGCCCAAGTTCTGATCATAGTCAGTTACTCATCACTGAGTTTCTACCACATGTATGCATGCTACATGTATTAATAAATTCTGTTAGTTTTTCTCTTGCTAATTCTTCTTTTTCAGTTTAATTTCCAGGGCCCCAGGTGGAGAACCCAGGAAAGTAGAGGAAAGGTATCCACTTATCCCCACAAACATTCAGACATTCCAATAACTTCTACTTCAACAATTAATTGAAAAGAGCTTCCTTAAACTCTGCTATGCAGATGAATGCCAGCTGACAAATGCAGAAGGAATGACAGAATTAGAAAAATCACCATTTTGCAGTTAGAATAACAATCACTACGTGATAATTAATTTAAGCAAGGCTTATCAATGGAGGCAAAACTATTGGGTGGAAGCCTTGTTGGAAACAAAGATATTTGTATTGTGCCAACACAGCACCACAAAGATTGCTCGCCAATTGCAAGGATAAAATATGTTCTGTCATAAAGGAGAGGTTGTTAGGGACCGACCTTCCACAGCCCCACCGGACAGAAAAGCAGAGACATCGAGGATGCAATCACACAAGAGGAGGTTTATTTTCTGGCTAGCCAGGGTCCGAGCCCTCGAGCCCCAACGCAGTGGTCGCTCTCCTTGGGCAAGGACCCCGACCTGAATTGCGGGGTGCCTTTTATCCCCCCCCCAAAGGGCCCTAGCAAGGCACAAACTAATTACGTGCTGGCCATGAGCTGACCTTTGAAGTGATTAATTTTCTTTGAATTCTGCGCGATCCCTGCGCATCCCACCTCCCTTTTGCCTTCCTTCACAGCCCAAGAGATAACTGGAGGTAAGAGTATAAACAGATGTGTGCTGTTCGCTAATTGCCTCACCCTACTTCACACGAAGGGGGGGGAAATTCCTTTCTTGTTGTGCCACTGAGAGGCTGCCGAAGGGCCATCGAGGCGCCCCCACATTTCCCCCTTTCCTTTACATAGCTGAGGAGCACTCTTGCTCGTCTTCTGGGTAATTTATAAGTTCTGGGTCTGCATTATTTGTCCCAAGTCTTTGATATTGCTGTTGCAGCACCAGAAGCTGAACAGCACTGACCCTGTCTCTTACAAATCTTATGAGTTTGTTTACTATGCAGGGCCCAAATGTCAGGGCTAAGAGTAAGATCACCAGTGGTCCTACAAGCGCGGAAATCAGGGTAGTCAGCCAGGGGGAACTATTGAACCAGGACTCAAACCAACCTGTTTGTTTTTCGTACTCTCGTTTGCGAGGAGCAAGCCCTTCTCTTACTTTGGCCATGGACTCTCTTACCACTCCTGTGTGGTCGGCACAGAAACAGCATTCCTCCCGGAGGGCCGCACATAGCCCTCTCTGTTGCAGGAACACTAAGTCTAACCCTCTCCGGTTTTGCAAAACTACTTCCGAGAGGGAGGTTAAAGACTTTTTTAAGTTAAAATATAAGTCCGGCCACCAACTGTTTAAGGGGGCCACCCCAGAGGTCACGTTCCAGACCTCGTGGGTTTCTTGATTGACAATTTCCCATGTCAGGTTATGGGTTTGTGGGGATTGAAATTGTTCATTACACTTACAACACCCCCACCCATTAACAAAATACTCTCAAGGAGATACAAAACAAACCCTGCATACATTTTTGTAGTGAGGTCCAATCTCCAGGTGCCACAGCCCCGAGTCTGAGTTTAGACAGTATAACTAGTAGTCCAAGAGGAATAGGACTCAGCTGGCTTCTCGTGGCGCTGCTGCTACTTGAGTCAGCCTGACTTTCAGTGGGTTCTCTGGGTCCACCGTCGCTCTCCACTGGCTCTGGCACCGTTCTAGGTCGTTCTCGTTGGCTGGCCTCACGTGGGAGTGGTGTATCCAAGTTGATATGCCGTCTACCTTGAGAGCAGTGGGGGTAATAAGAATAATTTGAAAGGGCCCCTTCCACCTAGGCTCTAGGGTTTTACTGTTATGCCTCTTCACCCACACCCAGTCTCCTGGTTGGTGAGGATGATGTGAATGTCCGGCACTCTTCTCCTCGGGCTCTGCGGCGCGGTGTATGGCCTGAAGGGCAGGCCATACCTGGCTGTGAACGCGCTGCAGAGCTCGAACGGCTTGCAACACGTCTTTGGGGTGTCTTGGGAGGGCCTCAGGGCTTACCCTGGGGACTACGGGTGGAGGAGTGCCATACATGATTTCAAAGGGGGTTAAGCCTAAATGATAGGGGGTGTTCCGGGCTCGGAACAGGGCGAAGGGAAGGAGGGTCACCCAGTCCCCGCCAGTCTCCAGGGCCAATTTAGTCAGGGTCTCCTTTATTGTTCTGTTCATTCTCTCTACCTGCCCTGAACTCTGGGGGTTATAGGCACAATGTAGCTTCCAATTGGTCCCCAGAGCCTGGGCCAGTCCCTGACTGACTTGGCTGACAAAAGCAGGTCCATTGTCTGATCCTATTCCCTCTGGCAGTCCATATCTAGGGACTATTTTCTCCAATATTTTCTTGGCTACCGTCAGAGCAGTCTCTTTTTTAGTGGGGAAAGCCTCTACCCACCCGGAGAACGTATCCACCATAACTAGCAGATATCGGTACCCATACTTTCCAGGTTTGACTTCTGTAAAATCTATTTCCCAGAACAGTCCTGGCTGCCTCCCTCTTTCCCTCGTACCTGCATGGGTCCCTTTGACCCTCCCTGGCTGCATGACTTGGCAGGCTCGGCAGTCCCGGACGATGTCGTCTGCCACTCGTCCCTGCGACATGAACCTGAGCTGGGCGGTGTTTAACAGTTGTAACATTTTTCTCTTTCCTAAATGTGTGGTCTGGTGTAGGTGCGTCAACAGGTGACGTCCCAGAGTCTCTGGCACTATCAGGCGGCGTTCTTCGTCTCGCAGCCAGCCATCTTCACCTTTTTCCACAGTTAGTCGTTTTGCAGCCCAGGCTTCGTCTGCACTGGAGTAGTCTGGCAGGGGAGGTATCTGTCCCATGCCCGGGGGCGGAAGGCTGATGTGTAGGATATTTGGTGGCGTAGCACCCCCCGCCGCTTTCTTAGCCTCGGCGTCTGCCCGTCGGTTGCCCCTAGCCTCCACTGAGTCTCCACCCTGGTGTCCCGGGGTGTGGACTACCGCTACTGCCTTTGGCAGCAGGACAGCCTCTAGCAAGCGGAGGATTTCGGGCTTATGCTTGATCTCCTTCCCTTCTGCTGTGATGAACCCCCTCTCCCTGTAGAGAGCTCCGTGTATGTGCACAGTCCCAAAAGCATAACGGCTGTCAGTGTATACTGTCAGTCTCTTCCCTTGGCCCCGGCAAAGAGCCTCTGTCAGCGCTATCAACTCTGCCTTTTGAGCAGATGTCCCCTGTGGGAGGCATGCCGCCCAGACTAATTTGCCCTGGTCATCGACTATGGCCGCCCCTGCGTACCTGTGTCCGTCCCGGACGAAACTGCTCCCATCCGTGAACCAGATCAGGTCGCTGCTTGGAAGGGGGCGGTCTTTTAAGTCTTTTCGGGCCATCTGGGTTTCGGCCAGGATCTCAAGGCAGTCGTGCTCAGGTGCAGCCGAGTTGGGGATGGGCAGGAGCGTGGCTGGATTCAAGGCGGTGGGGGCTCGGAACTCAATTCGGGGAGCATCCAGCAGGAGTCCTTGGTAGTGAGTCAGCCTCGCATTTGTAATCCATCGTCCCGGAGGCTGCTTTAAAACCCCTTCTATAGCGTGCGGGGTAGTGATGAGCAGCCGCTGCCCTAAAGTAAGCTTATCAGCGTCTTTGACTATCAGAGCTGTGGCTGCGATCATTCGCAAGCATGCTGGCCACCCTGCTGCCACTGGATCCAGTTTCTTTGATAGGTATGCCACAGGCCTTTTCTAGGGCCCTAGGGTTTGCATAAGCACCCCCTTAGCTATCCCCGATTTTTCATCTATATAAAGGTGGAATTCTTTGGTAGGATCTGGGAGCGTTAAGGCAGGGGCCTCTAGCATGGCTGCCTTCAGGGCCTGAAAAGCATCCGCCATCTGCTCAGTCCATTTCCATGTCAGCCCCGCTTTACACCCTTCATACAAAGGTCGGGCCTTCTCTGCGAATCCCGGAATCCAGAGGCGGCAGTAGCCTACCGACCCCAGGAATTCTCTTAGCTCCCGGCTAGAAGTTGGGGTAGGTATTCTTAGCACGGTTTGCTTCATTGCCTCAGTTAGCCACCTTTGGCCCCCTTTGATCTTATAGCCCAAATAGGTGACTTCATCCTTACAAATCTGGGCCTTCTTTGCACTGGCCTGGTACCCCAGTTCGCCTAGTACCCTAAGCAAGTCCTTGGTGCTTTCCAGGCAAGTCCAGGGATCGGGGGCGGCTAACAACAAGTCATCCACGTATTGTAGCAGAGTTATCTTTGGATGGTTGGCTCGGTACTCACTCAGGTCATCTTGGAGGGCCTCGTTGAACAGAGTAGGCGAGTTCTTGAATCCCTGGGGCAGTCTCGTCCATGCCAACTGTCCGTGGATCCCTCTCTCTTCATCTTGCCACTCAAAGGCGAAGATCTCCTGGCAGCGTGTCACTATCGCCAGACTGAAGAAGGCATCTTTCAAGTCTAGGACAGTGTACCACGACAAAGTAGGGGAGAGAGAGCTCAACAGGGTGTAGGGGTTTGGAACAGTAGGGTGGATGTCCAAGGTCCTCACATTGACCTCCCTAAGATCCTGCACAGGCCTATAGTCCTGTCCCCCCGGTTTCTTTACCGGCAATAGGGGTGTATTCCACGCCGACTGGCATTTCCAGAGAACCCCACTGTCCAGAAGTCTCCGAATGTGGGGCGTTATCCCCATTCTGGCCTCCTGGGACATGGGATATTGCTTGACTCTGGCCGGCTCGGCTCCGGGCTTTAATTCAATGTAAAGAGGCGGCCTGTGCTTGGCCCACCCCGTTCCCCCTGTCTCGGCCCAGGCCATGGGAAACTCGCGCAGCCATTGATCCATCGCTTCTCCTCCATGTTGAGTGAGCTGGTATAGTCTGTATTCGTCTGCCTGAGCTAGTGTCAGGACCTGGGTGACCCGGGGGCAGGAGAGGAGGTTACCTTCACTATCAGTTATTGTCACCCCTTCTTCTTCAAAATGGACTCGGGCCTTGAGCTTGGTAAGGATATCTCTGCCTAGCAGCGGAGTGGGACACTCAGGAATAACCATAAAGGCATGGCTCACCTGACCTGAGCCCAAGTCTAGTTTTCGTCGTCTGGTCCATCGATAAGGTTTGGTTCCAGTCGCCCCCTGTACCCAGCTGGTTTTATTAGAAAGTTTTCCCCTGTCCTGGGTTAGCACGGAATGTTCTGCCCCTGTGTCTATGAGGAAATTAACTGGATTCCCCTCCACTCGCAAGGTTACCCTGGGTTCGGGGAGGGGAGCCGAACCCCGTCCCCCCACTCATCTGCCTGGCCCGCCATCAGGATCCTTTCGGACCCTCCCAACTCTCGTCCCCCTTTCTTCCGGGGACATTCCCGTGCCCAGTGCCCATGCTCCTTGCAGTTGGCACACTGGTTCCTGTCGAGCCTTTCTCGCAGAGGTTTGTCCTTGTTTCCTGGTCCCACTTGTCGCCCTCCACCAGCTGCAGCTAGCAAAATTTTCGCCATTTCTCTATTTGCCTTCCGCGCCTCCCCGGCCTGGAACTTCCTATCCTCCCTTCTCATCCTCTCCACCCTTTCTTCCGGTGTCTCCCTATTATTGTATACCTTCTCTGCCACCTCTAAAAGGTCCTGCGACGTCTTCTCCCCTAATCTATCAATCTTCTGTACCTTACGTCTAATGTCAGGGGCCGCCTGATTGACGAACGCCATCATAACTGCAGCCTTATTCTCTTCTAATGTGGGATCTATGGGGGTGTACTGTCGAAAAGCCTCCATAATCCTTTCTAAATATGCTGCCGGGCTCTCTTGGGGCCCCTGACGCACATCTCCTACCTTAGCCAAATTGGTCGGCTTTCGTGCCGCCATGCGGAGACCGGCCATCAGAGTCTGGCGGTAGACCCGGAGACGCTCCCTACCTTCAGCCTCATTGTAGTCCCACAGTGGTCGTTCGAGGGGGAAGGTTCGATCAATGGTTCTCGGGTTTGTAGTAGGCCTGCCGTCTTCTCCCGGAACCAGTTTCCTTGCTTCCCCCTGAATCCTTTCCCTTTCCTCTGTGGTGAAAAGCACCTGGAGCAGCTGCTGGCAGTCATCCCAGGTAGGCTGGTGTGTAAAAAGAACAGAGTCTAAAAGGTTAATAAGGTCCCTGGGGTTATCAGAAAAGTTTGAGTTCTGAGATTTCCAGTTGTACAGGTCACTGGTGGAGAAAGGCCAATATTGATAAGTCTGCGTCCCATCGTCTCCCCGGGGCCCTACTGCCCGTAGGGGAAATGCCTTCACGGGCTCCGGGTCTGGAGTCCGACCTGTGCGTTGCCTAGTGCCATAGGCCGGTCCTCCCTCCCCTCCAGTGGCATCCCGCTGGGGCGCAGGCACCTCGGGGGCTGCTGGGGCCGTGAGTGCCGCTCTGGGATTATAAGGGGGAGGGGCATTCCATTCAAGCCCGGTCAGGTCAGGGTAGAGGTTGGAGTCTGGGAGAACCTTGGCGGGTGACGAACCTGGCTTCCCCTTCTTCCCAGCCTCTTGTACTGTGAGGATCTCTGTACGTCCCCTAAGGGGGGCACGAAAGCTCGCATCCAAGGCGGGGGGTCTCTGACCAGGTCCTGCCAGACTACGATATATGGGATCTGATCGGGGTGCCCAGGATGCCCAAAGATTTTCTCTTTTACCTTCTCAACCACGGTCCTGTCAAAGGACCCTTCCTTAGGCCACCCGACATTGAACACGGGCCATTCGGCTTCGCATAAGGTGACCAATTTACCCTTCTTAATCTCTAAGGACAGATTATGGGCCCTGTCCTTTACATCTCTAAAGTGGCCCATTACAAGGGAAAGGGGCGTTGTCATGGCTTGTCCCATGGTGGCGTAAGACAAGCAACTATAAGGAAGTACCGGCTCCGGTTTTGATCTAGTTAATTGCAGTCCTCGGCACTCCGATGTCTCCTCACGGGTCTTAGCGTGGGCCTGTGGAATCAACAACCTCACTCACAAAACCCATTCATTCAGACAGAACACAAAAGCCGGCGACAAACGAGACAGACGACAGATAACATACGGAAAACGAATTAACAATAAACCTAACCTGGTCCGGACCTGCTCCCCGGTCTCCTCCTGACCGAGCCCTTGGCTACAAGGTCAGCTCCGGAGTCCCAACGGAGCCAGAGGACATGACCGAGCCCTTGGCTACAAGGTCAGCTCCAGCTCCTCCTGACCGAGCCCTAGGCTACAAGGTCAGCTCCGGAGTCCCAACGGGGCCAGAGGACGTCTCCGCCTGGCTCCGACCGGCGACCCACCAGCGCGTCCGCCTAGGTCCTGTGCCGGCGTCCTGATCCGGGGTCCTGCAAGGGGATTCCGCGTCCCTTGCCCAACACCACACCCGGCTAGTCCTGGATGGATTTTCACACTCCTCCCTCAGCCCTGAGTTCTATCCGGGAGTCTGTGGGGAAGGCGAATCCCGGACGAGCCCCCAAATGTTAGGGACCGACCTTCCACAGCCCCACCGGACAGAAAAGCAGAGACATCGAGGATGCAATCACACAAGAGGAGGTTTATTTTCTGGCTAGCCAGGGTCCGAGCCCTCGAGCCCCAACGCAGTGGTCGCTCTCCTTGGGCAAGGACCCCGACCTGAATTGCGGGGTGCCTTTTATCCCCCCCCCAAAGGGCCCTAGCAAGGCACAAACTAATTACGCGCTGGCCATGAGCTGACCTTTGAAGTGATTAATTTTCTTTGAATTCTGCGCGATCCCTGCGCATCCCACCTCCCTTTTGCCTTCCTTCACAGCCCAAGAGATAACTGGAGGTAAGAGTATAAACAGATGTGTGCTGTTCGCTAATTGCCTCACCCTACTTCACACGAAGGGGGGGGAAATTCCTTTCTTGTTGTGCCACTGAGAGGCTGCCGAAGGGCCATCGAGGCGCCCCCACAAGGTCTAGTTGGATTGCCAAATAATCCACTTTAATGACAAGACAACCTGGCGCTATGTGCCATTTGGTACCATGCACTGTAACATAGATGGCACCAGATATGGCACGCTCTTGCCCAAGATGTTTAACGGTAACTTAATAAAACATTTGACTAATATCTGGTTAGCAGAGAAAAACTGGGACATAGAAAGAAGAAAAAGAATGAGGAAACAGTAACACAAATCTAGAAAGTGGACAATTCCATAAGACAACTGTCTTCCTGAACTCTCTAAAAAGGACAATGTAGCAGATATATACCCTAAAGAGTTGGAGGAAATGTTAAAAGAGACTAAAGAAAATTAATAATCCAAGGCAAGGCATGTACCTCGACTGGGTCCTGATTTGAAATTCCGGCTCTAAACAGAGACAATTGGGGAAATTTAAAAGAGCAAGATAAACTCAAATCAAGCAGCAGGAAGAAAAGAATGAAAACCAGAGCAGAAATAAATGAATTAGAGAATAGAAAAAACAATAGAAATAATTGATGAAACGAAAAGTTGGTTACTTGAAAAAAATCAACAAAATAGACAAACTTTAGTTAAACTGACAAAAGGAGGTGCTGGGAAAGAAGACTCAAGTTGTTAAAATTAAGAATTTAAGGAGCTATTACTGCTGACCCAACAGAAATAAAAAGGATTATAAGTGAATGGTAGGAACAATTATACACAAAACAATCAGATAACCTAGATGCATTGAATACATTTCAGAAAGACATAAATTGTTAAAAATGACTCAAGAAGAAATAAAAAGTCCGAATAGGCCTATAACAAGAAAAAAGACTGAAATAGAAAATTTTTTTAAAAATCCTGAATAGACAATCCCAGAACCAGATGGCTTCACTGGTGAATTCTATTAAACATTAAAAAATATATATTCTTTGTAAATTCATCCAATATTGAGTGAATGCATGCATGATGAATGAATGAATTGAATGAATATTGAATATTTATTTAATACTTTTCCATAATATTAATAAAAACACTCAATACACTAGCAAAAGAAGGGCAATACTTCAACATGATAAAGGACATCTCTGAAATACCCACAACTAATACAGTTAATGGTAAAAGACTGAAAAATTTCCCCCTAATATCAGGAGCAAGACGAGGATGTCTGCTTTTTCCACTTCTATTCAGCATCATACTGGAGGTTATATCCAGGGCAGTTGGGCAAGAAAAAGAAATAAAAGGAAAGAAAAATTACCTCTATTTTCAGAATATATGATCTGGTAGATTGAAAATTCTAAAGAATCCACAAAAAAGCTCTTCAAGCTAATAAACAAGTTCAGCAAAGTTGCAGGATGCAAGATTAAAATCCAAAAATCAGTTTATTTCTAGACATGAGCAATGAACAATTTGTAAGTGACGTTGAGAAAACAATGTCACATACAATAGCGCCAGTAAGAATAAACTACTTATGAATAAATTAAACAAAAAAGTGCAAGACTTCTATACTGAAAACTACAAAATATCATTGAAAGAAAGTACAGAAGACCTAAATAAATGAAAAGACATCCATGTTCATGGATTGGAAGACTTAATATTGTTAACATGGTAATTCTCTCCAAATTGACCTAGAGATTGATTACAATCCTTATCAAAGTGCCAGCTTCCAATTTTGTATAAATTGATAAGCTGTTCCTAAAATTTATATGGAAATGTAAGATATCCAGAATATTCAAAACAATCTTGAAAAAAAAACACAGTGAAAGGATTTATACTTCCTGATTTCAAAACTTGCTACAAGCCTATAGTAATCAAGACTTTGTGGTATTGACATAAGGATAGACATTTAGATCAACCAAATGGGATTGAAAGTCCAGAAACAAACATATACATTTATGATCAATTGATTTTCAACAAAAGTATCAAGAGATTTCAATGGGAAAGAACAGTCTTTTCTACAAATGGTATTGGGACAACTGGATATCCACATGCAAAGAATAAATTTGGACCACTACCTCACACCATATACAAATAATTAACATAAAATGAATCAAAGACCTAAATATAAGAGCTGAAACTAGAAAATCCTTAAAAGAGTTAGCAGCCAAGGAAAAAACATATGAATTGTATTCATCAATGTTAAAACTTTCATGTATCCAAGGACATTATGAAGAAAAGGAAATGACAGTCCACAGAATTAGAGAAAATATTTGAAAATCATATCTGATAATGGTCTAATACTCAGAATATAGAAAGAACCCTGGAAACTCAACAATAAAAAGACAAAAACTTAGATGCAAAAATAAGGAAAGAATTTATAGAGATTTCTTCAGAAAAGATTTATAAAGGGTCAAAAAGCACATGAAAAGATATTCAAAATAATTAGTCATGAGGGAAACATAAATCATAATGAAATAATACATCACACCCACTCGGGTGGTTATAACCAAAAAAGACAATAGTAAGTGTTGACAAGGGTATGGAGAACTTTGAACCCTTACACATTGCTAGTGTGGATGCAAAATTTTTACTTTGAAACCAGTTTGGCAGTTACTGAAAAGGTTAAATATAGAGTTACCATATGATCCAGTAAATATGCTCTTAGCTATATGCCCAGAAAATTTAAAACATATTTTTACATAAAAACTTGTATATGAATGTTCATAGCAGCACTCTTAATGATCAACTGAAAATAGATAAGCAAATGTGGTATATCCATATAATGAAATATTATTCAACCATAAGAGGAAATGAAGTGCTGATACATGCTACAACATCAATGAGCCTTGAAAATATTATGCTAAACAGAAGAAGCCAGACACAAAAACTATATGGTGTATGATTCCATTTATATGAAATGTTCAGAAGAGACAAAGCTACAGAGACAGAAAATACATTAATGGTTGGCAGGGACTAAGGGTGGAGAATAACTGCTAATTTCTTTTTTTTTTTTTTTTTTTTTTTTTCTTTTTCCAGCACTGAAATCCCAGGAATGCTAATTTCTTTTTGAAATAATGAAAATGTTTTGGAATTAGATAGTGGTATGGTTGCACAACCTTTGAATATACTAGAAGTTATTGAATTGTACTGTGTAAAGGGGCAAATTTTAAGGTGTGTGAATTTTTTTATCTCAAGAAAAATGAATAAAAAGTAAATGCAATAAAATTAATAAATAAATCATTGAAAATATCTGATGGCATGTTGTATGCAAGACAACTGGTATGCTGAGGTTGTTTTTGTTTTGCTTTGTTTTAGCTTTGGAGCCCTTCCTTTAAACAAACGTCATAGTGCACCCCCGCCTGAATAAGGCAGCACAGCCATGACTGAAGAGGGCAGCGGGCTGAGAGCCTCCTTTTTGGCCTTCTCCTCTTCTTGCAACAAGGAGCTCTGGAGTCTGAGAGCTAAGTCTGAAATACAAGGGCATGTGTGTGAGCCAAGGAGTCCAAGAGCCTCGAGATTGAATCTTAGATCTGTAACTTTCACAATTTGGATTTTGCAGGTTGCTGTAGCCCTCAGGACTCCTGCTTTCTCACAGTGCTGTCGTGAGGGTTAAATGAGATAATGGATGTGAAGACCCTGGCATGACAGTAAGTGCTCTGCCACACACCCTGACTATACTTTCACCAGGTATTTCCAGAAATGTTTTCAGCATTTTCTTAATATATCAGAAAGAAGACAACAGAACTGACTTCCTTCTTCAAGACAGATGGAGCAAGTCAACAGGTCAAGGTACTAAACCACTTCATGGTTCTTCACAACTTTTTGTTCTGTTAGTCTACGGGGAAAACTCTTCTTTTCATACCATTATCTGCAGAGAAAGATAGTACTTCAGCAAGTGACCAAGTTCAAGAACATCTCCAGGTCCATGACCATACAGAGAGGTATACTCTACTCATTCTGTGCTCCAGCTCTTGCGAACCTTAGCCTTTCTCCTGGGAGCTAGGAATAGTTAAGAAAGTGAAAGTGGCACCCCAGTTAGTGAATTACCTGAGTCTTTCCTGAGAAGCCAAGACCACCTCCCTCTATGGCTCACTTTTGGTTTCTTTCAATATGTCCCTTTGAAGATATTTCTCTCTGATTGGAGAGGTAAAAGGAGCCAGGATTGCTTCTGAGGTTGGTTGGGCCCAGTCAGTCTGATGAACACATTGGGCTTCCTGGATTAAGCTTCAGAAGGTCAAGATTGAGTGAGACTTACTACAAAATCAAAGGAACTACTTACCCTTCTTTTATTCTAGGTCCTCAAGCCTGCTTTTAACTTGAGCACATAAATTTCTCCTTGTGGTGGGGCATAACATAGCAGGGATGCCATGGCTTGGAGCTAGAGCTTCACAACATTATGTCACATATCCATGGAGCAACAGTGCCCACCGCATAGTGCTACCATGCGGGTGAATGAGCCGAGCTTGTGAAGATCTTGGCACCAAACACAGTGCATTGCCCAGATCGTTTTTGACAGTAGAAATGGTGATTTCTTTATCAGAAATCAGACATTGTATTTGTTCTCCTTTTGATTAGCTGTATTCCTCTGAGGGCAGAGACTTTGCTTGTGTTATTTATCTCTGTATCTCTAGCACCTAAAAAGAGCTTTGCACAAAGTACATGCTAAATTTATATGAATGAATGAATGAATGAAAAGCATGAAATAAATATCAGTTGAATGACTGATTCACATCTGTCTAGTGGTACACTCACCCCTACCTAAGGCTGCAGTCAGGTGCCCTTTGGCTCCCTTACACTTCTTGTGAGGTACTGTTACTAAAAGGTCAGCCACCAGGTGAACGAGGACAAGTAGTTGAAAGAAAAAGATTATTTATTACTTTGTCGGCAAAGGAGGAAAAATGCCAACTATCGTCCCCAAATCCAATGTTTCCTTCCTCGTAAGGAAAAATACAAAGCTTTAAATGGAGAGGGTTCTCAGGTTCAGGGTGTTGTTGTCAATTCTGTTGATGGTTCTGATCCTTTTATATCCAGAATCTATCGGGAACTCCCCCCACCCCCCCACCCCCATCCCCCCTCACCGGTCTGGAGCCAGGCAGGAGCAGCTGGGGATCTCCCCACTGCCTCCCCACCCTCCTCCCTGTCTCCTGCAATGCAGACAACAAAGAAAACGCTCCCCTGGCCCGCCCAGCTGCGGTGACAGTCAGGGAAGCCAATTTTACCGAGAGAAGAAAACACAGTTTTTTCCCCCTCTTTTTCAGGCCATCCTCTCAGTTACAGTACTGGGCAGTAAAGGTGCAATGCTGAGCATCGATTCAGAAAAATCTTGGGTTGAATCCTGGATTTGCTACTTAATAATGCAGCAAACAATTTTGAACATGGACTGTGCCAAGCAGTAAGTTTCCACTTCACACATAGTGTCACATTTCATCTCAATATCTACAGTATAGGCCTTGTACTGTGATCATCCCCATTGTGCAGATCAGAAAGCAAAGACTTGGAGAGGATGAGTAAGTACCTCATCCAAAGGTAAGTACTTCATAGCAGAGCCAAGATACAAACTCAGATTTAATTGCAGCTTCCTGTCCATTGACCATTTGCACTATTTCATAAACTCTGAGCTTTAGTTGTCCTTTTTACTTTCTACTCCTCTTATTTCAGCTCCTATGGTTTGTATATTTCTATTCATGGGGACAGGTATTAGATTCAGGCCCTATATCCTGAGACACAGAACAAGTTCTTCCTCCACACTTCAGGAAGTGTGGTCCGCTACGCTACTGCACATAAGCAAGGAGGAGACCGGCAGGCTGTGGCAGGATTAGAGTTAGACTAAGCTCAGTTTATCATGTGAGGCCTTCTGGCAGCTATACTCCTTTCTTTATCTGGGCACTTACTGTTTCCCTGCTGCAGTGGAAACTCCACAGGGTCAGGGGTCATGACCTTCTTGGTCACACTGTGTCCCCAGTGCTGACTCAGCACCTGGCTTGTTGTAGGTGTGCAATGTGTGTGAGTGTGTGTGAGAGAGGTGGTGAGACAGAGAGACACAGGGAGAGAATAAATAAAACTTTACCAGCTGAATCAGAGAAAAGCAGGCAAATGACTTCCCATTTATTCAAAATCTGATGCACCAAGCACTGTGCTAAAAACACATCAAGATGTCATAAAACCCATGCACTTAACTTCATGCACTATACCCACATCCGGAAATCCTTAGGTATTTCATTGTAGTCTATGCAGTCATACGCAGTATTTCATTGCATAATAGTCTTGACAACTGTAACAAGCAACCGAATTCCCACCCATCAGATTACAAGTAGCATATTTGAGCTGTTACAAATGCCATTTGTGGATGTGAGACAGCAAGAAGTGGCATCCTTATGTAAAAATATAAACCATATATAATAAGAAAAAAATTTAATATGAATATTCAGGTCTCTGCTTTTCAGGGTGTGTATGTTTCCTGGGCTTTTGTTGTGTAGAAGAGGGATTGTAAGTGAAGAAAGAAGAGCAGATGAGAACAAAGGAAATGGAGAGACACACTAACAAAGCTACATTTGAAAAGAGCATATGGTGTTCTGAGAACAGGTGAGGAAGACAAGACTTAAACAAGTTTTCCTGGAGTTGTGAATGTATTTCTCATTTACCATTTTGAAAACCCTTTTATTTTGATATAATTTTAGATTCATAGGAAGTTGCAAAGATTGTGCTGAGAGGTCTCCCTGTACCCTTTCCTTTACATTAGTTTTTTTTGAGAAATTGGGTCTGGAGAACAGTGGCTATTCACAGTCACCATCACTCACTGCAGCCTCTAACTCCTGGCCTCAAGTAATCTTCCTTTCTATTTGTTTGTTCATTTTTATTTATGTGTTTGAGAGGCTACTCTCAAGGGTTAAATTGTTTGGCTATTAGACAGGTGTTTTCTCTGACTGGGAGACCCAGCTGTGATTGGCCCTGTAAAGGTTCAACTTATTTATGAGCCATGTTAAAAAAAAATATATATATATATATATATACATATATTTATATATTAATTTAAAAAGCCTATCAGTTGAAATATATTCCATGTGCACAAAGCCCTAAAAAAACCTAAATAGATTCTGAGAAAAATCTACATACTCCACGCAATGATTGATGTCAATAATTATGATCACAAATCACACAAAGGTTTGTGATTTCTGTTTAAGGAAGCAACTCTACACCCCAAACTGTAAACAACCCAAATGTCCATCTATAGGCAATCAGTTAAATAAATTATAATACATTTATTCAATGGAAGACTAAGCAGATATTAAAAACAATGAGGTATATGCATGTAGATACTCATGGAAAATGTCCAAAGTGTGGTATTCAGTTTTTTAAAAATACTGCAAAAAAACCCAACGTCTTTAATATAACCTCATCTTTGTGTGTGGGTGTTTATGAGTGAGTCATCACGTAGCTCCACTTTGTCTAGTCCAGAGGTCACTTTTTGTCATTTTACTTCATCTCAGAGTAGCACATGATACAGTTAATGACTCTTCTTTCTTCAGATGCATTCTACTTTTGCCTCTGCAACATCATATTCCTGCGTTTTCTTCCTTGTATTCCTCATCCATCTCTTCTCCTCACCCTCTCCTGTGAATGGAATGCCCTGTGGCTGGGTGCTGGACGCTATTTATAACTTTTGTGGTTTTACTTTCTCCCTAGGTGATTTCATAGGGTCTCCTGACTTTAAATACCATCCAAATGCTCTGAGATTTATATCTCCAGCCCTGACCTTTTCTCCTTAGTTTCAGACTCATACTCAGATTTCTGATAGGTCTCCCAAATTTCAAATGTCCAAATAGTATTCTGAGCTGTGTTAAGTAATAAGTAACTGAAAACAAGAGTGACACTCAACTGAGGTTTATTAAGCCAAAGTCTGAGGCCGTGCCCAGGAAAAGTACTTACCACAAAATGTCTGTGGACTGGGCTCTCAGCAGAGGGATTGAAGAATTCTGTATTTAAAGGAAAGGGTATACAGGGAAAAAACAAAACAAAAGGGGGAAGTGGGGTGAGCAGTGAGGCAAATGATTGCATTCAGGTGAAGCTCTATGTACTGCTCAGTAAATCTACATTTTACATAAGATGGACATTAAAGAAAAAGGGAGTAGATGAAATAGTCAATTTTGCAGTCTTCTAGGGGTGGGTAGAAGAGGGATTGATCTTCTCTCTTCTGTGGTCTATCTCTGTTGATAAGCTTGTAATTGACATTCAGGAGTTTAGGCTACAGTCCTAGGGTTGGAAATGACATGTGCTTGTTTTATAGGGGGCTATATATCTTGAAAGGTTTTTAGGGCTGAAGGAAATCAGAAATATCTGACCCCAAAATACATCTCTTTGACACATTTTGAGATAGCAGAAATAATGCTACCAAGCTGCCTTTGGGGGATGGGGGTGGGGGTGCCTGGGGTGAAATTTGCATCTGTAGAGAATCTCCATTAAATGCAGCCAGGTCCTGCTTATACAATCCAGCAAAGATTAACTGAGAGTCTGACACATTTAAGGGTCTGAACAGAAACATCTACTGTCTATTCTTCCTGAGGGCTGTGACTGTGAGGCTTATCTATATGACAAGACCATCTTTGCTAGCTAGGCTTCTTTTCTCCCATAACCTGTCCACCAAAACCCTGCTTAGTCACCCTCCAAGCCCGCCCCCTCCCACTTTTTACAAAAAGCTTCTGTACCTCCTAGGAGTTGAGCCTGGGGGGAAGGTGGCAGTGCTTGCAGGACTCAGTTCCCAAGCCCAGTTCTCCCTTTGGCATAATGAGTTTTGGGGTCCTGAGATTTTTATTTTTTCCTTCACACCTGTTGCCCTCCAAAATCTCTCTCCCCACTCCCCACTCCCAAGCATCCCTGTATGAACTGGCCTTTACCTCCTTTATTGTCTTTTGTCTTAGCCAAATTTTCCCTCATTGACTCTGCTTTAGTAGGATACTCTCTTCTCTCATGGTCCTTAGACACATGGAGTTTATCCTTGACCCAGGACCTTTGCATTTGCAGCTCCCTGGTCATGGAATATTCTTCCTTCTGATTTTCACATGTCATCCAATTAGCAATGTCACCTTTTCAGAGAGTCCTTCTCTGATCCCCGTATCTAAGGTTGCCTTCTTCCCCCAATAGCTCTCTTTACCCTGTTTTATTCATAACACATTGTATTATCTGTCTCTTCACTGAAATAGAATCTCCATTAGAGTAGGAAGCCTATCTTGTTAATAATGCCTATAACCAGAGTACCTTTCAACAGTTCTTGGCACATAGTAAATGCTCAATTGATACTTATGTTTGCCTAGAAATGAAGTTTGGAAGAATATGTGCCCAATGGCTAACAGTGTTTACCTCTGAGTGGGGAGTAATGTGGGGGGTAAGTCATGAATTCATGTTCACTTTCTACCAAGATATATTTCAGTAGTCTTAAATTATTTGAAATGAAATGTGTAACTTTAATAATTAGAAAAATTAATAGACATTTTAATTACAAAAATGGTAGATAAAAAAATTTTTTTTTGAGACCTTTCTTGCCTAGACTAGAGTGAGTGCCATGGCGTCAGCCTAGCTCACAGCAACCTCAAAGTCCTGGGCTCAAGCAATCCTCCTGCCTCAGCCTCCCAAGTAGCTGGGACTACAGGCATGCGCCACCATGCCCGGCTAATTTATATATATATATATATATATATATATATATATATATATATATATATATATTAGTTGGCCAATTAATTTCTTCCTATTTTTATAGTAGAGACGGGGTCTTGCTCAGGCTGGTTTTGAACTCCTGACCTTGAGCAATCCACCCTCCTCGGCCTCCCAGAGTGCTAGGATTACAAGCGTGAGCCACCGCGCCCGGCCAAGGTAGATAAAATTTTGATGCTTAAAATAAGCTATATTTATCTCGAAGATGCATATGTGTGGAATACTCTCTTTCTTAAGGATGTTAGGTAAGTAACGTGTTACTATATGTTGTAAACTATCTATGATTTTGCAAAAGCATTGCATGAAGCAACATAAATGTTTCACCCAGTTATCTTTCTTCTGAACTTCATCATTGTTATCTTTCTGGCAAATCATTTAATTTGATTCTTCTTCAAAAGGTAAAAAAATCAAATTAGTAGCTTGATAAAAAACTTGAACTTGTTTTTCTTTAAATTATTATATTTTACATATTTATTAGATATGTTCATCTTGAACAGATATATTTGTTCTTTTTATAGACATACCAAACTCGTAATATTGGCTGTTGTCCCCAAGTCCGAATGTTAAGTCAACATGTGTTTGGGAGACCTTCAACTTATCGAGTATTGCAGGTTTCTGATTGTTTTGGAACCTCTTCTGATACCTGTGGACTTAGTTCAAGGCCAGTTAATACCCTACTTTTTTTTCTAATAAAATGAATAAATGGCTAATTGTTTGCTTTGGTCACCCAAGTTCAAGTTAATGGATCAGGGTTATATGTCTATAAAAAGCCTAGCTTGAGTCTTTGTTCAGTGACATCCTTATTCTTCTAATCAGAGATTCTCCTCCTCAGAAGTTTTACACTAGATTTGCAAAATGATGAGCATGTCTTTGATCTGGGGGATTGTTGCAGCAGTGTGCTGTTGTTTATGGCTGATTCTTGGAATTAGGAGAAGGTAAGGAAAGTTTTATCTTTAAATTGCCTTTTAGTGCATTCATTTAATGTTCTTTTACCTTAATTATGATACAATAAATTTGGTTTTCTATACTTATACACATTGGCATTTTCTTCTTCAATTTTTTAATTAAAAATTTCATTTAAATTTTAAAAATGATATATTTTCAACTGTGTCTAACAAAATATATAATGTCAGTTCTCTTTTTAGTATTGGCATATACTAATGGTAATGTATGAATGTATATACTTGTTAAACTTAACTGACAGAAACGGTATACGATCTCTGTGTGTGTTTATGTGCATATGTAAAAAGGACTCCCAAATTAGTAATGATACAAGTAGCAAGTAGAAATCTGTAAGGGAAAGGGTTTCTATCACGTAAATTAAATAGATGCTCTGACTAAATATTCTCTTTTCAGCTCATTCTTGTGCATAGACTCAGCCTAAGCCTGGACAACAGCATGAAGCCTGAGTTGAGCATTCCATTATTCTTTTCTTATTAATGTTCATCAACCCTGGTGAATTGGGAAACTTTGCTAAGTGTGTGGGACATCAATTTGATTTATTTACAGTTGATTCAAGAATACAAGAAAAACAAATAGAGTCAGATCCAGAGCCATAGTTTATTTAACTTCTGATTGGCTCAAAGAGTATTTGGATGGGAGGGCATATAGATACTCTGATATGTCAACCTCAAAAAAAGAGAACAGCCCCCAACATATCCTCAGCTATGTGGATTGCTGTGTGTTGTTTACCTTTTGCAAGTTTCTTTGTCTGTTAAGGTACTTTAATGTAGGCCTAATAGTTTGTAGGTTTTTGGTTTTTTGTTTTTGAGACAGAGTCTCACTTTGTTGCCCAGGCTAGAGTGAGTGCCATGGCTTCAGCCTAGCTCACAGCAACCTCAATCTTCTGGGCTCAAGCGATCCTACTGCCTCAGCCTCCCAAGTAGCTGGGACTACAGGCATGTGCCACCATGCCTGGCTAATTTTTTGTATATATATTTTTAGTTGGTCAAGTAATTTCTTTCTATTTTTAGTAGAGACGGGGTCTCGCTCAGGCTGGTTTCAAACTCCCAACCTTGAGTAATCCACCCGCCTCAGCCTCCCAGAGTGCTAGGATTACAGGCGTGAGCCACCACGCCCGGCCTAGTTTGTAGTTTTAATTAAACTATCTGCAAACTAAGAAAATAAAAATAATTACTTTATACTATGCTATTCTATCAAGTGGGACAGTAGTTGATGTTGTAAAATAAATTTATATTTCCTAATAAAAACATTTTAAAACAGTATGAAAGAATACTGAATTATAATTGATGATCCTGTCAATGTTACTCAACTTCATTTTATAATGAAATAATTTCTCAAATGACATTCTCCTTCTCTTCAATTATTATTACAGAAAAATAATATCTGTAAACTTTTAAGACTTCGAAAATTTCAATTCTGCAATTCTCTCTATTACTCAGTGTTCTGTATCTTTAAAGAAAACAATCAAATGAAACATTTTGAGATACTTAGGCAAATGATGCTTAGGAAAAAATATATACACTAGAATGTAATTTAGTTTATACACTGAGTGTAGGAATCTTATTGGCCTTATAGATCCTTGTACTCCAATCTTTAGAAAAGTGACTAGGACATAGTTCATAAGTGTTTGTTGAATGTATACATGGATGGATGAATGGATGGATTTAGTAATCATTTTCACCAACGTATCATGTTACTAGGTTAACATAATCTATTATTGTAGTAAGAGTAGGGCCCCATTAGTGAAAGAAGTATCTATAAATGGTAGAGTTTTTAAGTTTGAAGTCAGTGGTAAAAATTTGTAAACCTAATGTAAATAAAAAATCACATGTGCAATTATCCATAGCTATCATACATTTGTGTCTTATAGGCAAAAGGGTGAACCACCTCTAGAGAATGGGTTGATTCCATACCTGGGCTGTGCTCTGCAATTTGGTGCCAATCCTCTTGAGTTCCTTAGAGCAAATCAAAGGAAACATGGTCATGTTTTTACCTGCAAACTAATGGGAAAATATGTCCACTTCATCACAAATCCCTTGTCATACCATAAGGTGTTGTGTCATGGGAAATATTTTGATTGGAAAAAATTTCACTTTGCTACTTCTGCAAAGGTAACCAGTTTTGTATTTATATAGCATTCTGTTTTTTTTTCCCTACCTTTTTATATGCCAGTCTATTTAGTAATTTTGATGTACTTAGATTTGGAGATATAGGTATTGAAGAAAATTATCCTTATGTGGAAATTTCTAGAAACATAAATGAATCAAAGTAGACATGGCTTCTTTGTGTTAATCATTAAAAGTCAAAACAGTAATAGATTTGTCATTTGTTAACCAGCTAATGAGGGTAAAATAAAGGTTAAATCCTTTACCGAGCCGGATGAAACCGTACGAGGAAGATAGGTACAAATTTATCATATCCATAGAGTCTACACAGCACCCAGAATGCATGCGGTGGAAAACTTAACATTTAATGATTGTTTTTTACCACACTCATGCCACACACATGCTCCACTTTGTTAAGGAATTGGCTAGATATTTTAGCATTCCTTGGATGTAGCCTAAGAAGCTCTATGATAGAGAAAAAAAATAGTCAATAATTACTGAGTTTCTGCAAAGAAATGTTAGACATGGTCTTTGCCACTAAGCTAAAAGTTTGGTTAAAATACATCCATGAAGAATGTAAAAGAGAAACTAATGATCTAAAAACATTGTCAATGAGCTAATGTGCAAAAGTGTGCAAATAAGTTCAATAGCATAAGAAATAACAAATAGATGAATTAAGTGGTCCAGGGAGTTTCACTGGAAAAGAGGAATTTAAACTGGGCCCTAAAAGAGAGGTATGATTTGGCCATTTATTTGTAAACTACTAGGAAACTGGGTGTGGGGAGGCCCATTTCCCTTTTTTGACAAGTAGAGAATCATGAAAGTATCTAATCGATGTTTTGGTCATTTACTAGTACTAGGTCAGGTTTAATTTCTTCTTTTCACATTTTATTTGCTGTCAGGCATTTGGGCACAGAAGCATTGACCCAAGTGATGGAAATACCAGTGAAAACATACAGGACACTTTTACCAAAACCCTGCAAGGCGATGCCTTGAATTCCCTCACCGACGCGATGATGGAACACCTCCAGCTTGCCATGAGACCCGCGGTCTGGTCTCAGCCGCAGGCGGCCGCCTGGGTGACGGAGGGGATGTATTCCTTCTGCTACCGCGTCATGTTCGAAGCGGGGTACTTGACCCTCTTCGGCAGAGATCTTGCGAGGCAGGACTCACAACGCGCACACATTCTGAACAAGCTCGACCACTTCAAGCACTTCGACAGGGTGTTCCCGGCGCTGGTGGCCGGCCTGCCCATCCGCGCGTTCCCGGCGGCGCACCGCGCGCGGGAGCGGCTGGCGCAGAGCCTGCGGCACGAGCGGCTGCGGCGCAGGGCCGGCGTGTCGGCCCTGGTGCGCCTGCGCATGCTGCTCAACGACTCGGCGTCCACCTTCGACGACCTGGAGAAGGCCAGGACGCACCTGGCCGTCCTCTGGGCGTCGCAGGCAAACACCATTCCGGCGACTTTCTGGAGCTTATTTCAAATGATTAGGTGACTAGCAACCCACCTGTTTCTCTCTTTGCTTTTTTCCTTTTTCTTTAACCATTTTAGCTTAAAAAAAAAAAAAGTGATAGTACTTTCCCGTGTCATCGTCTAGAATGCAGCCCTCACGCCTGCAAGTGTTTAGCACGCATCAGCTCACGCACCCTCCCGAAACCGTCAGTCGCCGTGACCGGTGGGCGTGGTTTGCAGGACCAGGGACAGCCCCGGAGGAAGGGACGTCCTCCAGGCCACGGAGCTCGTGTGTGGCGGAGCCAGCCCCGCCAGCTGGCCCGGAGCCCTTGCTCTCGGCCCCACTGTTGCTCCCCACGCTCCCGGCGGAGCTCTGTGAATGCAGGCTTCACGATCGTAAAAGTGTGTTTAGGTGATTCCTGACTTCTGGGCAATGACCAGGGCAGTGCCTGCGCCTTATTCATTTGCGCATTCACAATTTGTTCTTTTGCTCAGTTAGTAATTGTTGTCTTACTGTTTATTTGACCAACTATGATAGGTATGAGTCAATCATAATCTACTATTATTGATAAGGGATTGAGCTAGGTTTTGCCTTTTAAAATTGTGTGTGACAAAACAATTGTACACAACATACTTTATATAGCATGATTTCTTTCCAGAGTGTTAGTGTTTGGGGAATTTGGAATTAAAATGGTTTATTGGATTATTCCAATTAAATTGGATATTTAATATCATGTAGACACAAAATTACTATTCCAGGATTGGGAATGCTAAATTTCCATTGATGGCTGATGATTTTATACAAAAAATATTAAAATTTAATGCATATATAAACCCATTATTAATTTGTCACAAATATTAAAATATCTTCCAAAATTATTACTTGAGAAAGCTCCTCCATAACAAATGCACACATTTACAGGAATGGTATTAATATCAATTTAATATCATGAAGATAATCATAGCCATATTTTATGATAGTCATACAAGTACTTATCAGTCAAACATTTCCCAGACTCAATTGTTACTGTAACTATGTAATATAGATCCCCTAACCATGGGACTGAGGCTCTAATAAAGATGCATGCACAAAAATGAAGTAGCCCTCATTTCATAATTCACAGTTATAATATAAATGGAAAAGCTGTTGTTCTACCTGAAATCATGGTATGAATTTTAAGAGTGAATTTTAAATTTCCATTTGGAATTTCATCAGTCAATACTTTATAATTGTTATCTTAGATGCAATTTTCCCTCTAAATTACTGTCTAAATATGACTACTCTGTCTAACCCTTATTGGAATCATTTATTTATAGAAGTCTGACTAAGGTTTCACTCTTTTGTAGCAAAGCCCCCCCCTTTTTTTTTGAAACAGAGTCTCACTTTGTTGCCCAGGCTAGAGTGAGTGCCATGGCGTCAGCCTAGCTCACAGCAACCTCAATCTTCTGGGCTCAAGCAATCCTGCTGCCTCAGCCTCCTGAGTAGCTGAGTCTACAGGCATGTGGCACCATGCCCGGCTAATTTTTTCTATATATATTAGTTGGCCAATTAATTTCTTTCTATTTATAGTAGAGACAGGGTCTTGCTCTTGCTCAGGCTGGTTTTGAACTCCTGACCTTGAGCAATCTGCCCGCCTCGGCCTCCCAGAGTGCTAGGATTACAGGCGTGAGCTACCGTGCCTGGCTGCAAAACCTTTTAAAGTGACCATTCTTGCTAATATCCAAAGACATAAACCCAATTACAAATGGAGTAAAGCAAACAGAAATGTTCCTTTTCCTCCTTCCCTGGCATCTTGACCACCTCCTTAAAAAGTGGGGAGAGGGGGCGGGGGGAATGCCTATGTGTTTGCAGATCTTAGGATGTGGAAAAGGTTATTTTCTGTACATCTTTTCTTTTCTTTTAACTTTTAATAGGAATCCTGAAGCAATGAAAGCGGCTACTGAAGAAGTGAATAAAACATTAGAGAATGCTGGTCAAAAAATCAGCTTGGAAGGCAGTCCTATTTGTTTGAATCGAATGCAGCTGAATGACCTGCCAGTACTCGGTGGGTGTGCTTGCTATGCTACGTTTCATTTACCGTGTCCTACTACTAACAATAACGGGCAACATATATTGTGCACTTAACTGAGTTCTAGGCATTAAGCTAAGTATTTCGTATGAGTTCTCATTGAATCCTCACAACAATACTATGACTTAAGACTATTATTATTTCTATGTATCAAGAGAGGAGCTGACACCTAGACATTGAGCTACTGCCTGGGAATTGAATGATGGGACCAACTGCAGTGTTAATATGGGACTCTTGAGCCTATGCGCTCAGCCACCACCCTGCACTGGCCCACCACATCTCCTATATTTCTCTTTGATCTTATAGTTAATGGAAGCATCTTATTCATCTCTGTAAAACAAAGTGGGGAAAAGTACCATCAAGAGACCACAATTAGCTGCATAGATTGAGTGATGGAATTGAAGTAAAGGCTATTTGATTTTTTTTCTTTGTTTTGCTTTTCTATATTTCATAAAAATACAAAAGTATATGTTTATAGTCAGAACATTTTTTTTTCTTTTTGGTTCTGTTATTTTGTTTAAAGAAGTGAAACTAATATGTGCTATTAGGGGCAGTGTGTCTTTGCAGAAGGGACAGGGGCAAGAAGCTTAAGTTCCTATTGGGCCCGACCTGGGAGACCTTGGACATGCCACTTCTCTTTTAGGGGCCTTACTTTTCTTATTTGTAAAATAAAGGTCCAACATTCTGTGGTTTCATACACAGTCACATGATGAGCACCTAAAACATGACAGTTAAAGGATAAGGCTAGAGGCCAGGCTGGCACTCTCATGAGATCTCTGTACTTCGGCCATTCTCTGGGTGGTTCTATCGTCCCTTTGCATGTTTGCCAGGCGCTGGGCATCACCATACAGCGTCAGGTAGTGGATGGATAAAAACTTGTGTTTGTAAATACTGAATTGAAGCTGCATTTAACACTTGGAAAAATATATCTATGTAAAAGTGTTATCAGTATATTAAATCTCAAAAGTGATAAACTTTGAATAATTCATATACAGATGAGTTATTGATTTTTCCAATTTTATGAGATGTTTAGTGTCATATAGAAACAAGGTTATTTTTCCATAAAACGTTGGAAATCTATTTCCCATTAATGACCAAGAAGATTATATCTTTATCAAAAGATTATTATTAACTCAGATGATCGATCAGGTTAAAAAATACATTCAGACACAATTGAGCCATTGATAACAGCATAGTGGTCATAGAAAAAAACTTTCGGAAATTTTTATCTGACCAGCTTTTCATAGTCGGGTTCATCTTTGTGTTATGGGCTGCCAGAAGTATTTTGGACTCTATATGATGTGGCCTTTAAATACTTGATATGTTCTTTTCCTTCCCTTCCTTCATTCCTTGTTTTCCTTTCTTCCTTTTAAAATATTTAGACAGTATCATCAAAGAATCTCTGAGGCTTTCCAGCGCCTCCCTGAACATCCGGACTGCTAAGGAGGATTTCACTCTGCGCCTGGAGGACAGATCCTATCACATTCGAAAAGATGACATCATAGCTCTCTATCCACAGTTAATGCACCTAGATCCAGAAATCTACCCAGATCCTTTGGTAGGTGACTGCTCATCAAAGTGCAATATCTGGGTGACATCTACCCAGATCTAAATAAAGAGTAAAGTTATAATCATGGAATTGATTTGATCATCACAGCCATGAAGACTGTCTCCTTAATTATGTCGGATATTCATATATTTTAGAAAATTTGGATTGTGGTCTGAGTTTTTAATTTTTAGTCCTGATAATTGTCATCACATAGTCTTTGCTCAATTATATTTGCAATCATGATAATAAAGCAGCCACCTTTCTTTTTGCTTAAAAACACTTGCCCCCAAGTCCAGGAAATTGGAGGCTAATGTATTGACTCGTCTAGTTTCTGATGGGTACCCTTTCTTCTTGTTCTGCCTGGCTGAGGAACTAGTCGCCCAGGCAGGATAGGAAGGATCACAAAGCTTTCCTGTTCAGTCAGTTCTTGTTGAGCTCCTGTTCCTTCTTACTTTCTGGTTCAATGTGGGGTCTTTGCTAAATTACTAATGGAGTATATTTAAAAAGAAAATTATTCAAGAAAGAGATATGTTTCTTTAAAAATAGCTTACAGGCTTGTTTTCTTTTTATTTTATTGCAGACTTTTAAATATGATCGATTTCTTGATGAAAATGGGAAGACAAAGACCACCTTCTATAGTAATGGACTCAAGTTAAAGTATTACTACATGCCCTTTGGATCAGGAGCTACGATATGTCCTGGAAGATTATTTGCTGTCTACGAAATCAAGCAATTTTTGATTCTGATGCTTTCCTATTTTGAACTGGAGCTTGTGGACAACCATGTTAAATGTCCCCCTTTGGACCAGTCCCGTGCAGGCTTGGGCATTTTACCACCATTAAATGATGTCGAGTTTAAATATAAATTTAAACATTTGTGAATATGTGGTTGGAAAAAGAAAACTCTGGGTGATATTACTGGACTGCAGAACACCATCACTAAACAGCTCCTTTGGACAAATGCATTTATAGTGGTGGAAATGATTCAGCAGGTCCAATTCTGTCCACCGATGCTTGCTTTGAATCTTAACATTTTGGTGATGATTTCCAGATGCTATCTTAGACTGTGCTAGTAAATAGAACTACTTTCTGGGAGCACAATAATTTGGTTTTATTTATAAGTCAATGAATGTTCATATAGCCAGGGACTGAACTTCATCAGAGGAAAACATCTTTTTTTTCTTTTTCAAAATGAAGATATGTATTTCAATTGGCAGAATTTCTTTTTTCCTAAGGAAACTGCTTTATTTTTATAAAAACCACTCAATAATAATGAAAAGGGTTCAAATTCACGTTTTAGTGAAACTGCATTATTTTTTGACTAGGGTTGGGGTTCTTCAGGTGTGATCATATATCACAAAGGATATTTTGAAGGATTATGCTATGCCTTTTAATAAAACAAATATTTTTCAGCTTTCTCTATATCCACTATTCAGAGCTTTTAAAATGATGATCTTGATGTCAGGTTTCAACTAACTTATCTATATTTTTATTTGATTCCATATTAGTGAGAAGAGTTTTTTTCCAGAGATTAAAAAAGGAATTTTTCTGTCATTAACAAATATGCACCATTGAAAAGAATGTAGCACTTATGTGATACATTTTTAAAATTAAAACTGGATAAAAATGACCATTTAAAACTATGATTATGAAACATTCAGAGTTCATTAAGTACAGCTTGACATTGCATTTTATTTAAATGCTTTTTATCTCTAAGTAACTTGCAATTGAAAGAAAAACAAGTCCATGAGAGTTTAAATATTGTGTACAACAATGCTTTGATAAAATATTTTAAGTATTAGAGTTATCAGCTATGATATTTTAATTGATATTTCTGTATATATTTATATGTAAATTATATTTACCTTTTTTCTTGTACTATAGATATTAAGAAAATATTCTAACATTTGACCATTTTGAAATGATTCATCTCTCAGAAATAAAAGTATGAATGTGTATTTTTTAAATTTTGAAATCTTCAGAGTGTTTAAAATATTCACCTACTGAAAAACTACAATAATTTTATTCAGGATTCAAAATATTCATATTTTCAAATATTTTAAAAACAAAGTAATCGTTTACTGAAAAACTCCCTCAAACTACATAAAATTCATTAAATTTTAAAAATCTTGCTATTTAATATTACCATAGAATTATCTCTTAAGTAGGTTATTTTTCAAATCAAGAAAATTTAACTCATTTAGAAATGTTTCAAGATCAATAAAATTCTCTTTTATAACAAACTGTTATAAACTAAATTTCTAAAGTGTTTTCTTAGTAGATTTTATGACTTTCTGAATGCATCCATACATCTCTTCACATCTTTATTTTTGCAGAGCAAGGGTTGTCAGTCGATAGCCCACGGACCAATGGTGCCCTCCTTTGTGCAGCACGAAAGCTAAGAATGGTTTTTATGTTTTTAAACGATTGAAAAAAATCAGAATATTTCATGACATGTGAGAAGTATATGAAGTTCAGATCTGCACATCCATAAGTAAAGTTTTACTGAGACCTAGCATGCCCATTTATTTGCATTGTTGTCTATGGCTGCTCTTGTGGTGCAGTTGCAGAGCTGAGTAGCTGCAACAGAGACCATGTGGCCACAAAGCCTCTGCTAAAATCTGGTCTTTTATAGAAAATGTTTGCCAACCCCTGTCGTTTAGCAATCTCAAAGGCTATTTTCTTTTTACTATAATTGTATTAACTTAAAAAATACATTGGTATATGAAATATTTTGTCTTTTTTTTAAGCATATGATGAGAATACATTTAAAAAGTCATGGATATAATTTTACCGTAAACAACATTAACTTAGACCTTTATTAAAGACTAAACCATTCCATTTATAAAAGAGCTCTTTATTTTTAGGTCTTTATTTTTAAAAGGCACCTAAATTAACACATTAACTGCCATGTGAGTTGTATATAACTCACGCTAGTTTTGAGCCGGGGACCTCATGAAACATATGCAACTCACATGTCTCTTTACCTTGGGAGCCGCGTGGTGCGTAGGCAACTCACGCTGCCGTGCTGTAGCGTACGTGTCACGTGATGGGTGGCCCCCTGGCAAAACCCTGCAGTTAGTTTGTGAAAATCTTACTTGTTGATGGTCTTACTGTTACAATTAATATTGACAATTTAATTCTAAAAATGTGGGTTAAATGAATACAAGTCAATAAATTTCATTTTTCCATTCATGTTTATCTTTAAATTATACTTAAGTCCGACAAGTCAAGAAAAACACTTTTTACACTTATGAACTATTTTTTAAGTTTTCACATTACTAATTTTCAAGTTTTTATATTACTTTCTATTGAAAAAAACACAGAAAACAAAAAAAACCAAAACAACACATTTTTCAGTAAATTAGAAAGGATTATTTTGTTTTCAAAGATTTTATTCTATTTTTGTAAGGAAAAAAAATTTTTTTTCTAGTGGGGCAATGTGTTAAAAACAAAATTGTAGCTTAAATTTATTCAGGATTACTGTGGTGCAGGTCCAGGCTTGACACTTCACATGTGTCATCTCATCATGTCCTCATGAGAGCCCTTTGCGATTTGTGTCACCATTCCCTCTCTATTAGGGAGAACAAGGGATCTCCAGAAAGATTAAGTCGCTGGCCCGGGTCACCATGCTAACAGGTGGAAGAGCTGGGAGGAATGGAATCCAGGTTGTTCCTACCCCAGAGCCAGTTCTTCACTTTGTGGCAAGTCCGAGTGACAGACTGTCTTAACTCAGGTCAGGGAGAAGAGAAGCCACAGCAAACAAAATCCATGATGGCCTTTCTGTCCCTAAATCCCTTGTTTGGGAGTATCACTCGGTCAGAAAGTAGGGGCACTGCAGCTACCAGGCCCAGCCCGCCCAGGGTGGCCAGGCAGGGGGCTGAGGGCCCCGAGAGCCTATGAATACCTACTGAGGAATCAGAGACAACGCCACACTGTGCTCACCACCACCTAGGACGCTGTTTCTTCAACTCGCCAACCACTTGGCAAGTTGTTAATTGTGCAATCTCGTGTTGTTCCTCTTAGGATCAAGGGTATACATTTTTTTTTTTTGAGACAGAGTCTCACTCTGTTGCCCAGCTAGAGTGCCGTGGCGTCAGCCTAGCTCACAGCAACATCCAACTCCTGGGCTCAAGCAATCCTTCTGCCTCAGCCTGCCGAGTGGCTGGGACTACAAGCATGCGCCACCATGCCTGGCTAATTTTTTCTATATATTTTAGTTGGCCAATTAATTTCTTTCTATTTTTAGTAGAGACAGGGTCTCGATGTTGCTCAGGCTGGTTTTGAACTCCTGACCTCAAGCAATTCTCCCGCCTCGGCCTCCCAGAGTGCTGGGATTGCAGGCGTGAGCCACCACGCCCAGCCAAGGGTATACACTTTTGGGGCAGTGGGATTAAGGTTTTCGCCTTGGTCTCATTAATAGATAGTGGAACCCACCTTCTTGCCAGCATCTTCTCCACATCACCTTGGCTGATACCAACTCAGAGAGCAGGGCCTGTGCAGGGAGGCCAAGACGCCAGCGCCCGGGCGCCACAGAGCGTGAGCGGCCATGCCCAGTCCTCGAGTCTCAGTGCTCCTTTCAGTTAGAAACTGGCATTCACCGAAGGAGACGTGATTTTGTTTCAAAGGTTGCATAGCAAGTGATAAGGCAGGCCTGTGTCTAGAAACCTCCTGTCCACACGTCGGATGCTGTATTCCCTGAACCAAGCCGTGTACATTTAACTGGAAGGTCCTCACCTTCCCAAACACAGGCATTAGGTTTCATAGACTCCACAAAGTCCATTTCTGTATTTCTAAAGCTATATGTAACAAAATAATGAATAAAATAAATCAACTAAAAATAAAAAATATTCATAATCTTTCACATGACTATATATAGGCAAATTCCCCACTTTCATGAACAAAAGTGTATACCCACAAGCCTTGGTATCCTCAACTCTGTTTTAAAGAATCATTTCTCATTGGAAGTTATCCAGAGTTTGGTGGCTAAGTTAATTAGAATATAGAGTCAACACTTAACAGTTCTCGAGCGATTTATCATAGATTAATAACGACGGTTGTAAGAATTACGGAGCTAAATGAGAGTTTAGGAGAGAAGAGGGCATTCCAGGGGGGAGGCCGAGCCTTTTCCCCCACTTGGTATTTGGTAAAATTTCAAACCGTAAGAAATACTTAAAGAACACAATGAATAAATACCCTTCCCTGTCACCCGGATTCACCAGTTATTAATACTTTGCCACATCTGCTTACACTCAGAAGGACCGTTTAAAAAGTGACTTTAGTTAAGGCTTTTGTGTGTGGTTTATTTTCCTTTCAAGTTCCCAACTTGGGGTTGTGGCTCTGGCCCCTCTGACTCTGCGGGGAAGAGCAGGGGGAGGGCCGGGAGGACGGGTGTTGGTCATCTTCTTCTGCCACTGCCAAAGGGACAGCTAAATGCAGCCTTTTGTTACTTTTCTGGCAAGAAACAAAGTGAAATTCACTTCAACTCTGCTAGAAATAGAATTTGTTGTTTTAAAACACAAAAACACACACATTAGGGAAATATGTGCAGAAAAACGTCACAGTTTTTCTTAGAGTGTGTCGGTGAGGCTGGTGGGGCAGCCGGAGCCGGGTCCCCTCAAGCACTGGGTCTGTGCTCCAGGTCGCGCGTCAAGGGCCAAGGGACACACGCCAGGAGTCGGATCGGGTGTCACAGGGAGTGCTTTGGCCACAGAAACATGACACTCCAGCAGACTCAGCAGTTTCTCAGAAACTTGGCTGGAAATGCCTTTGCCTCATCACCCTTTTGGAGTGATTCCTAGGAATGCCTGCTCCCCAGGGCAGGACTCGCGTTTTTTCCAACCGTGCAGCCCCCGACGCTCCTAACTGGGGTCTTGTGCACAGTGAAGACAGTGAGGGAACCACGACGGATTTGCGCGGGGGCGTTCTGCACCTCGGCCTGGTGTCCTCTCGGCGGGCCCGCGCCGGACGCTTTGTTTGGTTGCTTTAGTGACAGACCTGTCCGTTTGTCTCCATCGATCTCCCGCGCTGTTGAAACATTGGGAAAGAGTTACACACAGAATCGAGGACAGAGCTGGCCGGCGCTCAGGCTCGTGTTGCGTGACCGCTCGCTGGAACGCACGTGGCGCAGGTGGCGCAGGTGGCGCAGGTGGCGCAGGTGGCGCAGGTGGCGCAGGTGGCGCAGGCCTCCGCCGGGCGCTGGGCAGAGCGGCCGCCGACACTCGAGGACGGGCCGGCACAGGCTGGTGGGAGCTGGACGGAGTCCTCTTTGCCCTATTCACACCTTAATTTACCGAATCTCCTATTTATTCTCTACTCTGTTATTAAGTGAAGTCTCAGAAATGTTCAACCTGCTGAAGGTCTAGGCCCATTCTAACCAGGCCTTTGCTTTGTAGCCCAGTGAAGGAATCCATTCATTGTTTAGTTTTCTAGGGCTGGAGCATGGATCTGTGATGCTAGTCCCTGCTTAGAGTTCTCCCATTTATTTATTTGTTTATTTGAGACGGGGTCTTGCACTGTCACCCAGGCTGGGGTGCGGTGCTGTGATCATAGCTCACTGCAGCCTCCAACTCCTGGGCTCAAGCGATCCTCCTGCCTCAGCCTCCCAAGTGGCTGGGACTAAAGGCACATGCTGCCATGCCTGGCTACTTTTTTCTATTTTTGGTAGAGATGGGGTCAGATTTCTCCTTTGGTTATAATTACGCCAATCTACTTGCATGGTAATAATTAAAGCTCATTGCCAAAGAAATAATGTTGGGGTTTACGACTCCTTTCCAGCCAATCATGTTCAGACAGTCCCCAATGCATAAGCAGTATGTTCCAAAGAGTCACTTGTGAATAGAATATTTGGGACTCAGAACACATTTTACTGAAGAAACTGTGTTGTAAATGGGACTTGGATTCCCAGAGCAATAAACAAAAACCAGTTTGTTTTGAATAATTTTATGATACAAAAGAAGGAAAAAATATACTGTTGAAATATGAATGTTTAAGTTGACTAAGAAATCATTTTAATTTACTTTGAAAACAGATGTCTTAAAAGAGGGTAAGAGACGGAGCATGAAGATTCTGAAGGATTCATGTAGGTACTTTTAAAGGAGGTGGTTTAGAATCATAAAGTCTCCAAGTTATAGATGCAATCAACTCACTTATTTTGTAGCTGAGAAAAACAAAAAAGCAGACGATTGTTTCTCATTTTACCCCAAAGCTTACCCATGCATTTAGCTTCCATGCAGCTGTGTCACTAAAGCAGGGAGGGGGAGGGCTGCCCGCAGGCTGACGAGGAACTTGAGGGCGCTGAGAGGGCTGTGGGTCCTGCCGGGCTGGCTGCCGGACACAAGCCCCACGCCAGGTGGCTCACACAGCAGACCTGCTTTCCCATAGTGCTGGAGGCTGGAGGTCCAAGATCGCGGTGCTGACAGGGCTGGTTTCTCTTGTGGCTCTCTCCGTGGCTTGCAGACAGCCGCCTTCTCCCCGCATCCTCACAGGGTCTTTTCTCTGAGCGGGCACCCCGGTGTCTCTTCCTCTTCTTATAAATCACCGGTCCTGTTAGATTCGGCCCACCATTGTGGCCTTATTTAACCTTTATTGCTCTTTAAAGGTCCTGTCACATTCTCAGGTACTAGCAGTAGGGTTTCAACATATGCGTTGGCGGAGGGGACACAACTCAGCCCATAGCATGCAGAGGAAGTGGGAAGGGACAAGAGAGTGGAGGCGGGTAAAGCGCTATTCAGGTGCCAAGCGAACAGGGCAGAACCCACTGGGAGACGACTGGGAAGAAGACAGCTGGGAGCTTCGACATGGGGTGGGGACATGGGGTGGGGACATGGGGTGGGGACATGGGGTGGGGACATGGGGTGGGGTGGGGTCCCCTATTCCTGTGTCAGCCTGACCTGTCCTGTGTGCACGGCCAGGCACAGGCAGGGGGAGATGGGGAGAGTGGCTACGGAGCCTCCATTCTCATCAGATGAATTTTACTTTTCCTTCAGGGCTTTAAATACCAACGCCATCACACACAGCTCCATGAGGAGAATTTTATTCCATTTTAAAGATTTGATTCAATTCTAGAATTGTCCCTGAGTCCAGCCTTTTGTGGACAGTCAGCTCGCCGAGACAGCTGTGTGGCCCCCGCCGGTGACATACTTCCCAACGCCCATCTCAGACACAGGAGCAGGGAACGCCAGCCCAGGGACTCCCTCCCGACAGCGCGGTCTGGAGGACTCATCCTGGAACCGCCCCGAGGCCAGGCTGGAAAGTGTCCCTTGTCTCACAGGGGAGTCTGAGGGTGGCTGCAGAGCAGTGCCCACTGTGCATCTCCCACTCTTCCTCATTCTGTTTTTTTCTCAATTTTATTCAGACAGAGTCTCTCACTCTGTCGCCTGGACTAGAGTGTAGTGGCATCATCACAGCTCACAGCAACCTCAGACTCCTGGGCTCAAATGATCCTCCTGCCTCAGCCTCCCCAGTAGCTGGAACTGTAAGCATGCACCACCACGCTGGCTAAGTTTTTCTATTTTTTGTAGAGACGGGGTCTCACTA